>NC_137889.1:68560201-69160201 GCF_963455335.1 Martes martes | reverse complement strand
ACAGAGTGGTTATGTATTTTCTGTCGAGTATGGATAATGACTGAGGCATGAGAGAGAAAAAAGGTAATTGGAGGGGAGGAAGTTGCCTACTAGGTCTCTTTTTATTTTGATGATGATGGGTTTTTACCCCAGAGCTGCCTCCATTGATTTATAAAGAGTTAGCTAGAAGAGAGAGGGGTGTGACTCTAGAGGGTAAGATAGAGATTTGATAATTTGATGAATAAGTAATTTGATAATTATTGTATCGATCATCCTTATTACCACTTACTGAATGTTTACCATATGTTGGGCACTATGCTAAGGATTTTTGTGTTAATTTATTCCTCATAGCCGTCCCTATGAAATAGGTATAAATAAGCCTGTCTTATGACAGAAGAAATAGATTCAGAGGGTTTTCCAAGAACATATAGCTAGGAATTTGAACTCAGACCTGGGATATAAATCCAGATCCATCTGTCTCTGTGGTCTATTTTAATCACCATGCATGCATGCTGCCTCTTAAATTTCAGTGGAGGAGTTTTGTATTGAAAATGGGAAGTCATCAGGTGTACTGAGATAGGAGAAGAAAGTAATAGAATTTCATCCTATATGTGTTTGTCAGAAGAAAGACAATTAACAGACTCATGGAGAAGCAATTCTCAGGTTTATGGCCTTCTACAAAATAATTGTGAAGTTTAAGCCTGTAATTTGAATTGACTTGCACTAACCTGCATTTTTCATTAATTTAGTCTTACTCTTGCTATGACCATCAGGACCCACATACATCTTCAGCAGTTGAAGAAATCAGTCTAGGCAAATCTGTCTAAAAGATCATGGAGCAAAGTGATTTTTATAATCTTTTCTGTGTTTAAAATGTGTTTTGCAGTGTTTTGAAAGACATTCTTGTTGAGAATGAGCCACAGAAATCTCTTATTTAGGATTTGAAAACCTATAATATGGCATGCTCGGAAGGTATAGAAGAAAATTTGAGAAATCAACACTTGTAGTAAGGTATAAGCAGTTTAATCAACAAGTATCTATTGCATGTTTCCCTTATGGGAGTTCTTTAACTATTTTTGTTTGTCATTTAAAAAATTTTTTTCCTGCTTTTTCATACTTTGTACAGGGTTATTTTTTACCCAATTAGTTTATTTATAGGAGTTTTATATTTAATAAATACATTGAGAATGTATTATGTTTATTTGTTCACAGGAGATTTAAAGTTTCCATAATTTTATTTAAAATCTAAAATGTTTCCTAAAATATTTCTCTTTCCTCTTGATTTTAAATACTGTATTTGTAGGGGCGCCTGGGTGGCTCAGTGGGTTAATAAAGCCTCTGCCTTCGGCTCAGGTCATGATCTCAGGGTCCTGGGATCGAGCCCCGCATCGGGCTCTCTGCTCAGCAGGGAGCCTGCTTCCCTTCCTCTCTCTCTCTGCCTGCCTCTCTGCCTACTTGTGATCTCTGTCAAATAAATAAAATCTTTAAAAAAAAAAATAAATACTGTATTTGTAACTTTAGTTATATACATTTGAATTTTGCCCTTTCCAGAATTTTAATTCTTTGTTTTTATAAAATTTTATCAAAAGTTACTTGCAAACACTAAGAGCAGTAGGTTGAATGGTATTCTATTAAAGATTAAAAATGCCTAAATAAAATTGAGATAATTTTTTAATTTAGGAGTTGGGGTGCAGGGAATTAGATAATCTTGTCAAGATTTTAGGGTTCTAACACTTAAGCTCAGTGTTTTTTTATGTTATCTACCACAGGTTGCTTTTCTTAGAAATGAATGTTAATATGGCACTATTATAAAAGTAATACTGATATCAACATTTGAGTGCTTAATGTGTGCCAGGCACTCTTCTTCATCCTTTGTATTAACTTACTCAGTTTTCACCATAGCTCTCTAAGGTAAGTGTTGTTAATGTCCCTATTTTATAGTTGAAAGTTTGGTGTGGAGAAGTTACACATGCTCAGGACCTCACTTTTAGTTAGTAGTGGAACTGGGATTGTATTCATGCAGTCTGGTTCTAGAGCCTGGGACCTTGATCACTATTCTGTACTGTATTTATCATCTGTAAATTTTTTTCTTACATAGTAGTTACAGAACAGTGCCTGGCACATAATAAGGTCTATAGAAGTACAGGCACTTTTCAATGGCATTTAATTAGATATTCTATAAGGCTGGCAAAGTACACATTATTATCCATTTACGTATGTATGTATATTTCTTATATTAATTAGACTCCAGATTTTTTATTCCCTTTTTTGAAAATAGCTGAGTTCCCTGAGGTTCTTAGAAACTAGATTATTGCTCAGACCTGTATGGCCACGCTGGATCTCAAAATTCGCTTTTCTTACCACACGTTCGATTTTACTTTCATTCTGTTAGAAATGGATAAGAACTGGGGTTGGTTTGTTTATTTTTGTATGTCGTTGATTTTGAAAGGTAGAAACAAATGGGCTAGGTTTATAGTAGTATGTTCATGCCCAGTTGATAGAGGAAGTAAATTCTTAGGCATTGTAAAGCTTTTTTCTTTTTACCTTTAAAGTTTTGAGAGTGGTAGTATCCTGCTGACTCGTGAAATTGAATCTTATCACTCATAATAATGTGAAGTATTAGAAATTGTTTTGATGAGAGAATAAAGATTAACAGGCTTTAAGAGAAATAATAGAAGCCATATTTCCTCAAATCAAGGGAATCATCTGTATTAGTTTTCTATTGCTGCATTGCAGATTTCTTCAATTTCAGCAGCCAGTCTCACAGTTTCTGTAGTCCAGAAATCTGGGCATGGCTTAGCTGGGTCCTGTCCTCAGGGTTCTCCAGGCTGAAATCAAGGTGTCAGCCAGGGCTGCACTTTCATTTGAGGTTCAGAGTCCTCTTCCAGGAGCACTTGTGGTTGGTAGAATCCAATTCCTTGTGTTTGTAGGCATGGCATTCCTTTTTCTTGCTGGCTGTGTGAGGGACCATTCTCCTCAAGGCTCCTACAGGCCACCCTTAGGTTTTTGCCATGTGGTTCTCTTTGTGGGCAGTTCACAACATGGTTTTTGAAAAAGACAGTGGGAGAATCTCCCTTGGAATCTCTCTGACTTCTTTTAAGAACTGGTATCTTTAGGTTGGGCCTCACCAAGAATCACCGTAATTTAAGTCAACTGATTGGGGATTTTAATTATGTATGTAATATCCCTTCATAGCAGCACCCAGATTAATGTTTGGTTGAAGATGTATATGTACCAAGGTGTTAGAATCTTGGGGCCTTCTTAGAATTCTGCTTACCACATGATCAATTATAAGATAAGTCATTATTTTCTGTATCACTAAGGAAGAAAAATGCTGTATTAAAGTATGATACAATGTGTTATTCGTACTGGGATGTTGCCTTCTGAAAAAAAAAAATGAAATTGTGGTTATTCTTCCAAGCACAAATATTTGCTTCATGACTATCAGATTTATTCCCCACTGCTGTGTTGCTGTGGTTTTTTGCAAGCATAATTTTTTGTTTCAATGATGAATCATAGTGTAATCTTTTCTTTTTAAAGTTTATTTATTTATTTAAGTAATCTCTACACCCAGCATGAGGCTCAAACCCGCGACCCTGAGATTAAGAGTCCTGCTCTTCTGACTGAGCCAGCCAGGTACCCCCATAGTGTAATCTTTTAGAAGACACTTAAAATTGAGAAGTAAACTTGACATGTGTATACCAAAAGTACATGTAACTCAATAAAACTTATGGTGATATAAACTGCCATGACTAAATTCACACACTCCAGCTATATTTTGACTGCCATAGGACAAATGGATTGCTTTTTTTTGGTTTCCTGTTTATTTTTAATTAGCTTTATTGTTTTTTATTATTTATATATTGAGATATAATTTATTATATATATAATTGTTATATTTATTATTTATATATTGAGATATAATTCATACAGTAAACTGCATCCATTTAAAGTATGTGATTTGATGAGTTCTGATAAGTATAAATACCTATGAAACCACTACCACAATCAGGACATTTTCATCACTCTCAGAAGATTCCTTGTGATCCTGGCAGTCAGTCCTTTAGGCCCAGGCAGTCAGTGATATGAATTTGGTTAGTACAGATTAGTTAGCATTTTCTGTTATTATTAAATAATCAGAGGAAAAAAAAGAGGATATGGAGGCAGAATATTCTTAATTTTTGTGTTTTCTTCAGATCTTATTCTTGGAGAAATTCCTGTTTCTTTATTAGGTCTCAGGTTTATTCTTTCACTGTGGGGGGTAAAATGATCCTCCTTGAGGTTTTCTGCACAGTGTTTGTATGTTATTACCCTCTACTGTCTACATATTTTTTTCTCACCCTACTCAGGGTGGGCTCTCCTAAACCACATATGTGCTTGCATTGGTTCCCCATCCACTTTCTACTTAGGCCAAAAACAAAAGTAATTTTCAACTAGAAATTTCAAGCTCCTAAAAATTTCACATTGTTACTATCTGAGGCTTTTCACTTATTAAGATAGTTCTAACACCCCAAGAGAATCTCAAAGTGTACTCGTTTCAGTTCTTTTTTGTTAAGATTCATAGTACAGTTTGAATTTTAGGAAATGTAGAAGATTTCTCTCATAGTCACTTCTTACGGTTATTGCTAGTTTTATGTTGCTTAGTGTGTGAAGTGTTTTCCAGTGCAGGAAGCACTCTGGGAAAAGTCTCATTCCTGGAGCATAAGAAAGAGGGAACTGAAGGAGAACTCAAATGAAGCTCTCAGAAGCTCATTTAGCTGTCATCTAACACAACATTGTTTAATGGAAATATAAATGCAAGCTAGATACTAAATTTGTTTTTAAACTTTTTTCTAACTTTAAATTATCTAGTAGCTACATTAAAAAGAAACCGGTGACATTAATTTTAATAATGTTTTATTTAGCATAATATATCCAACATACTATTATTTCAATATGTAATCAATACGAAAACTTCTTAATGAGGTATTTTAGATTCTTATTTTACTACTAACTCTTTGAGATCTGGTGTATGTTTTATTTTATACTTAAAGCACATCTTAATGAGGACTTATCCACATTTCAAGTGCTCACTAATGGCTACCATATGGGACAGTGCAGATGTAGATTATGAAGGTTTTTGTTCTCTTTTGTTTTTTCTATTTGAGGCAATAGCATGTGGACTCCACAAGAAATTGGCTTTAGTAATGTTTAATAAGTTAGGGCTTTAATGTTTCAGGATGGTTTCTATGGTTGAGATATAAAAGTTTTTATAAAGATGAAAACATTTTTATACATTTTCCTCGTTATGCAAGTAATGTCATTGTTGAAAATTTAGAAAAGTCTGGATATGAGACTACAAATTGCCCTTTCTTCCTCAATCTAAGGATTATAAATGTTAAACATTTATTTAATTTCCTCTTTGTGAATGTTTCATTTTAAAACAAAGAGAGAATGTATTCCTTTTGCATCTTAATTCTTTCCTTTTCATATTAAGACAGTTATTAAGTATTATTGACAGTCCTTTGCCTGTTTGCTTAAATTTATTCATTCTATTTCCCATGCTGTATCCTATTACAGGGTCTCTGTGAGTAGTGCTCTCTGGAACGCAGTAATCTGAATGGTGTTCCCTGGATTGGGGTTAACAATACAAACCCTGAAGGCTTTAATGTACTCATTCCTAAACCAGTATGGTCGCTTTCGTTTTTCCTGCCTGTAGTCTTTTACACATACCCCCAACTTTTTTCGTTGTTGAAATATAATTCATATACCAAAAAATTTACCCTTTTTAAGAAAGTATATGATTTAGTGGGTTTTAGTGTATTCACAAAGCTTTGTATCCACTTGACTATCTAATTCTGTAGCATTTTCATCACCCCAAAAAGAAACCCTATGCCCATTAGCAGTAACTTTCCATTTCCCCTTCCCTCAGTTCCCTGGCAACCAGGAATCTACTTTCTGTCTCTATGGATTTGTCTGTTTTGGAAATATCATAAATAGAATCATACAGTTTATGGCCTTCTTTCATTTAGCATAATATTTTCAAGGTTCTTCTGTGTTGTAACATGTATCAGTACTTCATTATTTTTTTAATGGCTGAATAGTATTCCATTGTATGGAGCTATAATACATTTTGTTTATCCATTCATCAGTCGATGGACATTTGTGTTTCCAGTTTTTGGCTCTTATGAGTAAATCATCCAGCTTTTGAGATCTTTTGAGGATGAAAGAACATTACTTTCTTCACTTGATCCCTCATTCTGTTAATGGCTCCCTGTTGCTTTTATATAACATAAAATACTTGAAAGTCTCACAAAGTGTAGCCTCAAGCTAGTTTCCTTTACATTCTTCTTTTCCATTGTGGTATTCTTTACTGTTTCTAAATATGTATTACATATGAGTGATAGATTATGTAGACAGTATTGATAGATCTATTGAATTCATTTAAAAATTACTTAAAATTTTGGGCACCTAGGTGGTTCAGTTAGTTAGGCATCTGCCTTTAGCTCATGATGATGATCTCAGAGTCCTGGGATCAAGTCCCATGTCAGGCTCCCTGCTCAGTGGGGAGTCTGCTTCTGTCTTTCCCTCTGCCCCTCCCCCTGCTTGTGCCATCGTTCTCTTCTCTTTCTCTCAAATAAATAAATAAAATCTTAAAAAAAATTACTTTAATCTAAAAAAATTAAAATTACTTTCTAAAAAAAGATAAAAATTACTTAAATTTTTAAGAATGAAAATTCGTGTTAACAAACCAAGGACTATATTATATATAACTATATATTTATAAATATGTATATTTATAATATGCTAATATAATACATTATATTTTACATATTATATATTAAAAATTTATAAACATATATCCAAATATAAGTATACTTATATACAGAGAGAGAGTATGGGGAATTTTAGGAAAGCAAGTACTAGAATAGAAAGAAACATAATAGTAAGAAATTTTTTCCCTGGATTTGTCCATAATGTCAAACAGAGATATATTCATTTTCTATAATATGAAAACACCTCATTTGAATCAGCCCTTGATGCATGGAACTCATTCAAATTAGTTGTTTTCTGGTTAACAGTATTAGCAGCTTGTTTTGTCTGGGGCCTCAGTTTTTTGTTTTTGGTTTTTTTCTTTCCCTTATCAAGATAGACTCCGTTTTTTTCTCCTTTTGACATTTCTGAAATAGTAAAAATGAAATATTTTTACATATACTTAAATATTTCCAGAATGTCTTTATGGATGTGCGTGCACACATGTGCGCACATACACATACACGCACAGATATACATAGTGGTATTCTTTCCCATTTTACTGAAAGAGAACATAGTGGGATGTCCTTTCACCTGGGAGGAAATATCAGGAGTGGAGAGGAAGCATTCCCTCTTTTTCTCTCTTTCTCTCTCTTCTTTCTTTCATTCAGAGGATGGGAGAGGGGGAGAGAGAATCTTAAGCAGGCTCCACACCTAGCACTCAGCCCAACTCCATCTCAGCCACCCTAAGATCATGACTCGAGCCAAAATTGAGAGTGGGATGCTTAACTGACTGAGCCACCCACACACGTCTCCCACTTTCTTTTTTTATCTCACAGTATGTCTTAGAGATCTTTTCATAATAGTACATTGAAAACTTTATCATTTTTTTTTTCCTGCAGAATAATTTCTCCAAAGTTAAATTACTGGGTCAAAAGGTATACCCACTTGAAATTTTGTTACCAGTACTTGGAAGCATAGAAAAGAGGTAAGGGAATATAAATGGGAAAAAGGAAACTTTTTTTCTTTTAAAGATTTTATTTATTTATTTGACAGAGACACTGAGAGAGGGAACACAAGCAGGAGGAGTGGGAGGGGGAAAGGGAGAAGCAGGCTTCCGGCTGAGGAGGGAGCCTGATGTGGGAATTGATCCCAGGATCCTGGGCTCAGGACCTGAGCCGAAGGCAGATGCTCAGTGACTGAGCCACCCAGGCGCCCTAGAAGCTGGATTTTTTTGAACTTTGTGTATAGATGAAAAAATGTAGGATCAAAATTTTAAGTAATTGGTTATGGTCATGCAACCAGTGCAGAGATCAGGATGCTAATCCAGGTGTTTTGATTTTAAATAAGCTCCTGTCCTTCCTGTTATATTTGTATTGCATTTGATGAGCAAAAGGAGAAAGAAGTCATGCTAGCTTCTTTTTTGGAGAGAAATAATAGAATTCTAGGATTTATTTTCTAGATCAGTACTTTAAGAAGCCTCTAAGTCTGCTTTAAAATTTTCAAAAGAACCATTTCTGATACTAAAAAGTATCACAAAATGACAGTAAATAAAAACACACCAGGATGATTTGAATAAAGTACTTAGAGATCCCAATATATGTAGATATTTATCAAAGGCAGTATTTCACATTGGTGGGAAAAAGACAGATGATTTGTGTTTTGTTGCAACAACTTTCTAATCATTTGGAAAATAAATGAACTGTTCATTGCTTTATTTTTTATACAAAAGATAATTTAAAGATTAAAACAAAGGATGCTATAAAAGGACTCTGTAAGGTTAGCCTTTTTATTAAACGGACTGAACTCAGTGAGTACAGTCATGAAAATTTTATTTTATTTTTCCACAGTCATTGTTTTTTGAAGTTTCCTTAATTGCCCTTTAGACATCATCTTGGGCCAATCTCCTAGACTTTCCAATATTTCTTTAGTTGCAGGAAGAATAGTTCTACTCTTAAGAAGGGCTTGACCTATGGCTGGAGAGATCTATAGTACTCTTTCACACTCCTTACCCCTCATTAGGAATATAAATTTATGTGGCCATTTAAAAATTTTTTTAAAAAATTTAATTAACATGTGTATTATTGACTTCAGCATTAGAGATCAGTGATTCATCAGTCTTATTTAATACCCACTTCTCATTACATCCTGTGCCTTCCTTAATGTTGAGCAACCAGTTATCCCATCCTCCTACCCCCTTCCCCTCTAGCAACCCTCAGTTTTGTTTCCTATGCAGTCTCTTAGGATTTGTCTCTCTCTCTAATTTCATCTTGTTTTATTTTTTTCTCTCTTCCCCTATGATCGTGTTTTGTTTCTTAAATTCCACATATGATTGAGATCATATGATAATTGTCTTTCTTTGATTGACTTACTTATTTTGCTTACCATAATACCCTCTAGTTCATCCATGTTGTTGCAAATGGTAAGATTTCATTTTTTTTTGATGGCTCAGTAGTAGTCCATTGCGTATATATACCACATCTTTATCCATTCATCTTTCGATGGACATGGTTCCATAGTTTCCATAGTTTAGCTATTATGGACATTGCTGCTATAAACATTGGAGTACAGGTGCCCCTTTGGACCACTACATTTGTATCTTTGGGGTAAATACCCAGTAGTGTGATTGCTGGGTCATAGGGTACTCCATTTTCAATTTTTGAGGAACCTCCATACTGTTTTCCAGAATGGCTCTTCCAGCTTGTATTCCCATAAACAGTGTAAGAGGGTTCCCCTTTCTCCTCATCCTTGCCAACATCTGTCATTTCCTGACTTGTTAATTTTAGCATTCTGACTGGTGTGAGGTGGTATCTCATTGTGGTTTTGATTTGTATTTCACTGATGCTAAGTGATGTTGAGCATTTTTTCATGGGTCTGTTGGCCATTTGGATGTCTCCTTTGGAGAAATGTCTCTTCATGATGTCTGCCCATTTCCTGATTGGATTATTTGTTCTTTGGGTGTTAAGTTGGTAAGTTCTTTATAGATTTTGCATACTAGCTGATAATATATTTGTAAATATCTTCATTCTGTTGGTTGTCTTTTGGTTTTGTCAACTGTTTCCCTTGCTGTGCGGAAGCTTTTTATCCTGATGAAGTCCCAATAGTTAATTTTTGTCTTTGTTTGCCTTGCCTTTGGAGACTTGTCTAGCAAGAAGTTGCTGTGGCCAAGGTCATAGAGGTTGCTGCCTATGTTCTCCCCTAGGATATGGATGGGTTCCTGTCTTATATTTAGGTCTTTCATCCATTTTGAGTCTATTTTTGTGTATGGTATAAGGAAATGGACCAATTTCATTCTTGTACATGTAGTTGTCCAGTTTTCCCAACACTGTTTGTTGAAGAGATTGTCTTTTTTCTGTTGGATATTCTTTGCTGCTTTGTTGAGGGTTCATTTCTGGGTTCTCTGTTCTGTTCCGTTGATCTGTGTATCTGTTTTTGTGCCAGTACCATACTGTCTTAATGATTACAACTTTGTAATAGAGCTTGAAGTCTG
Source organism: Martes martes (assembly GCF_963455335.1). Taxonomy (NCBI): domain Eukaryota; kingdom Metazoa; phylum Chordata; class Mammalia; order Carnivora; family Mustelidae; genus Martes; species Martes martes. Next base: position 69,150,000 of record NC_137889.1, on the reverse strand, counting down.
GAATTGCGATGCTTCCAGCTTTGGCTTTCTTTTTCAACATTCCTTTGGCTAATTGGGGTCTTTTCTGGTTCCATACAAATTTTAGGATTATTTGTCCAGCTCTGTGAAAAAAGCTGATGGTATTTTGTTAGGGATTGCATTGAATGTGTAGATTGCTTTAGGTAGTATAGACATTTTAACAATATTTTTTTGAGCATGGAACATTTTTACATTTCTTTGTGCCTTCCTCAGTTTCTTTCATGAGTGTTCTATAGTTTTCTGGATACAGATTCTTTGCCTCATTGGTTAGATTTATTCCTAGGTATCCAGTGGTTTTGGTGCAATCGTAAATGAGATAGATTCTTTAATTTCTCTTTCTTCTGTCTCAGTGTTAATGAATAGAAATGCAACTGATTTCTGTGCATTGATTTCATATCCTGCCACTTTGCTGAGTTCCTGTATGAGTTCTAGCAATTTTGGGGTGGAATCTTTTGGGTTTTCAAATAGAGTATCATGTCATCTGCAAAGAGTGAGAGTTTGACTTCTTTGCTGATTCTGATGCCTTTTATTTCTTTTACTTGTCTGATTGGGGAGGCTAGGACTTCTAATAGTGTATTGAACAGCAGTGGTGTTAGTGGACATCCCTGCTATGTTCCCGATCCGTGAAAAAAGCTCTCAGTTTTTGCCCATTGAGAATGATATTTTCTGTGGGCTTTTCGTCTATGGCTTTTATGATACCGAGGTATGTTCCCTCTATTCCTACACTGTGAAGAGTTTTAACCCAGAAAGGATGCTGTATTTTGTTAAATGCTTATTCTGCATCTATTGAGAGGATCATATGATTCTTGTTCTTTCTTTCATTAATGTACTGTATCACATTGATTGATTTGCAGATGTTGAACCAACCTTTTAGCCCAGGAATAAATTCCACTTGGTCATGGTGAATAGTTCTTTAGATGTACTGTTGGATCCTATTGGCTAGTATTTTGGTGAGAATTTTTGCATCATGTTCATCAGGGATATTGGTCTGTAATTTTCCTTTTTGGTGGGATCTTTGGTTTGGGGATCAGGGTAACGCTGGGTTCATAGAAAGAATTTGGAAGTTTTCTTTCCATTTCTGTTTTTTGAAACAGCTTCAGAAGACTAGGTATTAATTCTTCTTTCAATGTTTGGTAGAATTCCCCTGGAGAGCTCTCTGGCCCTGGACTCTTGTTTTTTGGGAGATTTTTAATTACTGCTTCAGTTTCCTTGAGGGTTATTAGTCTGTTCAAGTTTTCTATTTCTTCCTCTTTCAGTTTGGGTAGTTTATATGTCTCTAGGATGCATCCGTTTCTTCCAGATTGCATAATTTGTTGGCACTTAATTGCTTATAGTATGTTCTTATAATTGTTTGTATTTCTTTGGTATTGGTTGTGACCTCTCCTCTTCTACTCATTATTTTATTTATTTGGGTCCTTTCTCTTTTCTTTTTGATAAGTCTGGCCAGAGGTTTATCAATATTATTAATTCTTTCAAAGAACCAGCTCCTAGGTTCATTGGTCTTTCTGTTGTTCTTTTGGTTTCCATTTCATTGATTTCTGCTCTAATCTTTATTATTTCTCTTCTCCTGGGATTAGGCTTTATTTGCTGTTCTTTCTCCAGTTCCTTTAGGTATAAGGTTAGGTTGTATATTTGAGACCTTTCTTGTTTCTTGAGAAAGTCTTGCATTGCTATGTACTTCCCTCTTAGGACTGCCTTTGCTGAATCCCAAAGGTTTTGAATAGTTGTGTTTTCATTTTTCTTTCTTTCCATGAATTCTTAGAAATTCTTCTTTAATTTCCTGGTTGACCCGTTCATTCTTTTTTTCTTTTTTCTTTTTTTTTAAGATTTTATTTATTTATTTGACAGACAGAGATCACAAATAGGCAGAGAGGCAGGCAGAGAGAGAGGAGGAAGCAGGCTCCCTGCTGAGCAGAGAGCCCAATGCGGGGCTTGATCCCAGGACTCTGGGATCATGACCTGAGCCGAAGGCAGAGGCTTTAACCCACTGAGCCACCCAGGCGCCCCGACCCATTCATTCTTTACTAAGATGCTCTTTAGCCTCTGTGTATTTGAATTCTTTCCAGATTTCCTCTTGTGATTGAATTCAAGTTTCCATGGTCCAGAAATATTCAGGGAATGATCCCAGTCTTTTCATACCAGTTGAGCCCAGATTTGTGATCCAGTATGTGATCTATTCTGGAGAATGTTCCATGCACACTCGAGAAGAATATATATTCTGTTGCTTTAGGATGGAATTCTCTGAATATATCTGTGAAGTCCATCTTGTCCATTGTGTCATGCAAAGCCCTGTTTCCTTGTTGATCTTCTGCTTAGATGATCTGTCCATTGCAGTGAGTGAGGTATGATAGCCCCCTGCTACTATTGTATTATTATCGATGTGTTTCCTTAATTTTCTTATTAATTGGCTTATATAACTTACATAATTTATGCCCATGTTAGGGGCATAAATATTTACATTTGTTAGATCTTCTTGTTGGATAGACCCTTTAATTATAATATAGTGTCCTTCCTTGTCTCTTATTACAGTCTGGTTTAAAATCTAATTTGTCTGATATAAGGATTGCCACCCCAGCTTTCTTTTGCTATCCAGTAGTATGGTAAATTGTTTTCTACCCGCCTCACTTTAAATCTGGAGGTGTCTTTGGGCCTATTATACAGCTTTTTGGAAGAGCATTTTGACAATATCTATGAAAATAAAGTGCATATATCCTTTGAATTGGCAGTTATACTTTCGGGAATTTAGTACCTGAAAGGTGAGTCCTTAAGAGATTAAAGTTCTTTGTTTTGATAGAAATTCAGCAAGGCTTATACTTATTTATTTTTAAAAAAGATTTATTTTTTTATTTTAGAGAGAGAGTGTATGTGTGTGCAGGGGGAGGGACAGATGGAGAGAATCTCAAGCACTCTCCCCACTGAGCTTGAAGCCCCACATGTGCTTAATCCCACTACCCATGAGAATATGACCTGAGCTGAAACAGAGTCGATGCTCAACCAGGCCACCCAAGTGCCCCAATTTATGCTTTTTTTTTTTTTTTAATAATTTAGTGTCTATTAACAAGAAAGCTATAAAACTTATTACAACTCGTCCAGCAAAATGGTGAGTTATATTGTAATTTAACTACTGGATGTTTAAGGTGTTCCTGGTTGTTTTGTAAATATTAGGAAAAATGCTGCCGTGAACATCTTTGTGTATATGCTACCCATTTCATGAGCATGGAGAATGGTTTTACGGCTCTGTTTTGAAAAGTCTTCTGCTTTACCTTTTTTTTTCCTCCTCTCATACTTCAGGGAGTGCAGGAGACCTCAGTTGAAATTATAGCTAAATGTATTATTGCCTAAATGGGTGTGTGGCTTAAAATAGGCCTTTTAACCTTCCTGAACAGGAGGTTCTGTAGCTCTGGCCCTCACAGGCTGACATTTTATAGCAGTAACAAAATGGAACTCTTCTGTTGTTGACCACTATCACATTCTTCACCATCCTGGTGCTATTGGTATTTTGGATAAGACAATCCATTGGTGAAGATCATCCTTTGCTTTCCTGGTCCCGTCCTCCATTGTGATGTCATCATGTCACAATTGTGAATAACTACTGATTCAAAGAGCAACTTCCAACACTTTTTAGAGGTATAGTATGCCTATATAGTATGCTACTATTGTAAAAAATGTTGGCAGATTATTTGTGATTTTTATTGGCTTCTCCTCACTTAACTCTTTATAAGCAGGGAACAATGGTAATTCAAGTTACTTAAATTAAATACCTACTCTAAAACAGGTCATTTTGTTTATTATCCCTGTGAAAGTTTGGGTCGAAGCATTAGTTTCTTCACAGATGAATTAATAATTTGATATGATACAATAACAAGACTGTATTTGGACTTACCAGCTTTATTTTATTTAATTGGTAATTTTACTGTTTTTCCCCCCCAAACTTAGAAAATAGATGTAAAAATAATACAAAGCATTCCCATATACTCTTCATACAGGTTCCCCAAATGTTAACCTCTTACACAGTGATCATGCAGTTATCAAAATCAGGAAATTAACATTGATATGATTGATATGATACTATTTTCTGGTCTCCAGATTTTATTTTGATGTCACCAATTGTCTCAGGAATGTTCTTACTCTGCTGTAGGAGCCAGTACAGGATCACATATTGTATTTTAGTTATCATGGCCTCTTAGTTTTCTTTAATCTGAAACAATTTTTTAATCTTTCTTTGTCTTTCATGACTGTTATGCTTTGAAGAGTACTAGTCACTAATTTTGTAGAATGTCCGAAATTTGGATTTGTGTGGTTTCCTCATGATTCAATTAATGTTAGGAATTTTTGGTTAAGGATACTATACAAGTGATACCATGAATCTTATTAAGAGGCATATGATACTGATTTGCATGTACTCTTACCAGTGATACTAACTTTCTTTACTTGGTTAGGGTGGTGTTAGTTGGGTTTGTCTGCTGTAGTTGTACTTTTCCTTTGTAATTAATAAGTATACTATTGGAAGATACTTTGTGACCAGGTGGTTATCTTATTGCTTATCATACTCTTGCTCTCTAATTTTACTTTCATTGATGATTGTTACCTGACATTATTATTATTATGCTGTTTGCCAAAATGGTCATTTGCTGTCTTCATCATTCCTTCTACATTTATTGGTTGGAATTCTCCTTTAGAGAAAGGCTTTCCCTTATTATGTATGTATTCACTTTATTTATATCAGAATAGACTTGCAGATTTTTATTCTACTTATATCAAAGGGACTCAGTGATTCTTATTCTTTGGATTTAATCTGTTACCATCTAATTATCTCAGATTTGGACTTTGGGAACCTTTTCAGGGAGGCTCCTCTTCCATCATTTTTGAGGACTGACTCATTTCCTAGCACCATAGATATTTCAGGCTCATCTTGTACTTTTCTTGCCCTAGCCCTGGAATTAGTGATTTCACCAAGGAATATTTCTTTATTTGAGATTGGGGTTTCTCTGTGCCTTTTTTCCTGTAATACTTGTATCTCACCATCTTTTAAAAATCTTTCTGGCTTAAAATCATCACTTTCGATGATTTGGGACCATAACCCTGCTGTACAGAAATTAGTTTATATTCAGTAATTCTCTTTGTAGCAGATTGTTTAGTTCTCAAGAGACTCATTTTGTCTAATTAAAACCAGTGGATTTCTTCATACATTGTACCAAATTCATAGAAACAGGATTGAAAATTTTCTTTGGTTTTGTTGGGTATTTGATAGTGACAAAAAACTATTTCTAAGAGCTTCCTTACAATGCTTATGTTACAGAAATGTTTATATCCCTTATTTATAAATTTATTTAGTGGTTTCAGAATTTTTTCTTTTCTTCCTTTTTTTTTTTTTTTTTTAAGATTTTATTCATCCATTTGTCAGAGTGTACAGGCAGGGGTAGTTGTGGGCAGAGGGAGAAGTAGGTTCCCTGCTGAGCAAGGAGCCCTATGCGGGACTCGATCCTACGACCTTAGGATCATGAACTGAGCTGAAGGCAGACAACCGACTGAGTCATCCAGGTGTCCTTTTGGAATTTTTCCTTAAGAAAAATCTTCACTTTGTCTTAAGTACCTGTTGGCTCACTTCCATGTGGGAGGTGGGTTGGCTGTGTATCCAGAGAACATGTTTGATTAGACTTTACAGCATGTACAAAAGATTTCAGTCTTCTCTGCTCAATTAGTTTTTAAAGCATATATTTGCTCTTAATGAATACAACAGTATACATTAGATCCCTGTGACAGACTTCAACTTCAAATTCACAGTCTCTAGGAGGTTGGAGAAGGGAAAAATTGTGAAGCGTTATTTACAAGCCGGAAGTTCCCACATATTTGAGCTTTAACTGTGGCATTGTAACCCCATGTTCTTAGACTATATTGTTTTAGTGCCACAGAATTCATTCATACTAACTATTCCAAAGAATGACCAAATCCAAATCTTGAATTTGTCTGTAAATTATATTTACCAGTGGTTCTTGAAGTGTGGTGCCCTCTCAGCAGTAGTGTCAGTCTTACTTTGGAACTGGTTAGAAATACAAACTTCTCAGGACCCACCCAGAGGAAGCTGACTGTTTTAATAAGCTTTCCATGTGATCCTGATGCACTTATTTGGGAAACATTGCTGTATACATTTCCTATAAATTGTTTCAGATTGTTGGGGGGAGGGAGAGAATTAGAGTGCCACTTTATCTGCTATGTTATATTACCTCTTAACCTAGCTCTAGGGTTATTGAGATATTTTGAAGAAATGTGTTTGTAAATGAAGCTCTGTGAAATATCTGAAGTATTTTATAATATCTTAATGGATATAATACTTTAATTAGTGTTAGTTGATTTTGAATTTGAAAAAGGTTGATGTATTAGGCCATTCGTCAAAACAACTTCTGGTAGCCATATATTAAGTATATACAATTCCTGCATTAATTATATTCACAGTATTGTATGACCAACACCACTATGTATTTCTCAAACTTTTCCATTCCCCAGCAGAACTCTGTACCCATTAAGTAATAATGCTCCATGCTCTCCTCCCCCCAGCTGCTGATAACCTCTAACTTACTTTCTATCTCTTTGAATTTGTTCATTATACATATTTCCTATAAGTGGAATCATAATATATTTGTCCTTTTGTTTCTGACTTATTTCACTTAACATGTTTTCAGGGTCCATCCATGTTGTAGCATGTCTCAGAACTTCATTCCTGTTTGTGGGTGAATAATAGTTCATTGTATGTATATACCATAGTTTATTTATCCATTACTTTGTTGATGGCTACCTGAGTTACTTTCGCCTTTTAACTATTGTGAGTAAGGCTGCAGGGAACACTGGTGTATCAGTATCTGTTTGAGTCTCTTTTTTCAACTCTTGGTTTTATACCTAGGGATGGAATTGCAGGGTCATATGGTAATTTTATGTTTAGCTTTTTGAGGATCTGCAAAATGTTTTACATAGTCGCTGGACAATTATACATTCCAACCAACAATGTATGAGGGTTCCAGTTTCTCTACATCCTTCCAGTGCTCATTGTTTTTATTTAAAAAATCTTTTACTTAAATATTAAAAGATTATAGCCTTTCCAGTAAGTGTGAAGTGGTATCTAATTGTGGTTTTGATTTTCATTTCCCTTATGACTAGTGATGTAGGATACTTTTTCATATGCTTATTGGCCTTTGTATATATTCCTTGGGGAAATGTCCATTCATGTCCTTTGCCTATTTTTTAATTAGGTTATTTCTCTTTCTGTTGTCTTGTTCTGGATAGCAATCCCTTACAGAATATGTGGTTTACAGATATTTTCACTCGTATGATAGGTGCTTTTTTACTTTGTTGATAGTATATTTTGATGCACAAAATTTTTTGATTTGAAGTCCAACTTACCTGTTTTTTCTTTTATTACTCATACCTTGCTGTCCTATCTAAGACTCCATTGCCATGACCATGGCAGTCCAAGATCATTAACATTTATCCTGATATTTTTGTGTGTTTTGTGATTTTAACTCTTAAATTTAGATCACTGATCCATTTTGACCTAACTTTTGTTATGAGGCAGGGGTCAACTTCATTCTTCTGCTTGTGGAAATCCAGTTGTCCCAGCACTATTTGCCAAGGAGACCCAGCCATTCTTTTTCTACTGAATGGGCTTGATATTCTTGAAAATCAGTTGGCCATAGATCTGGTTTAATGTCTGGATTCTAAATTATGTCCACTGGTGTATATATATTCTTATGTTTTACAGTGTTTAGAATATAAATTTCTCATGTTGATTTTTTACTTCAAAAATAAAAATTCTCTGGGCAACTTAACTGCATTACTTTATCTTCTTAGAAAACTAAAATTATCAGTAACTTTGATTAAAATACTACACTTGTAAATTCTAAAGAAAGAAATATAGTATCATGTGATGGATAGTCTCCTGGGCCTCCGTGGAAAGCAGGAGGGAGCGTAAGACTTGTTCTTGTTCTTTACTAACTTAAAATTCAATTCACTAACTTAAAAAGTACTCTCCTTTGGTTTTGCCATTCTGTTTTTTGTGTGAGCCCAACATTGAGATGTCCTCAGAGAGTATGTATAGGATATGCCTACACATACTTCCCGAGGATGCCTATCCCTGTTGGCAGCAAAATTGGAATGTTTAGGTATTATAGTATTCCATTTTTTGCTTTTGTATAGTTTTGTGTCTTTACTCTTAATAAGCACCCAAGTTTACTGCTCTCCTTATCTTTATATAATTCGCTGCTGTTTTTTCTGTAACTAGTTTCCTAGAGACTGGGTCTTTCCTGTTTTAGTTTTTATAAAAGACTATTTAGGCTACTGTAGCAGTGAAGATTACCTCCTATTTATTATCTTCTGTATATTACCCATCCATCTGTAAATGCTGTAAAACATAGTGTATCACTAAATTTTCCTTGGGCAGATTTATATTCTGATGCTGAGACTTGTTTTCTGTGTGTTCTGCATATAAGGTGAGGGGATACTATAACGTGAACTTCCAGGGTGATGTTTTAGGTAGTTGAGAGTGATATTCTGAAGAATATTCTTTTCGGGGTATCTGGGGTGGCTCAGGGGGTTAAGCATCTGACTCTTGATTTCTGCTCAGGTTGTTATCTGTGGGGGTTCTGAGATCTAGTCTCATGTGAGCTCCACACGGGATGGGTGGGTGGGTTGGAGCCTGCTTAAGGTTCTCTCTTCCTTTCCCCTGCCCCCCCAAAAGAAAAAAAATAGCTTTCCATTATTTAAAAAAAAAAAAAAAGTATTCTTTTCTTGCAAGAATGTTATCTTTAGCTAATCTTGTCTAGAATGGCACTGTGTAATAGGAATATAATTTGAGTCACATATGTAATTTGAACATTTCTGGTAGCTTCATTAAGAAAAGTAAAAAAAAAGGCTAAATTAGTTTTACTTAATCTGATATATCTAACATAACATCTTAACATATAATCAATTTAGATACACTGGGAAATTTCACATTTCTTTTTTTGTACAAATTCTTCAAAACCTGGTAAGTATTTTATATCTCAATTTGGCCAGTAAATTTTCTTCAGAAATATTTAATCTTCATTTAGATTTCATAGAATTTATGGTTGAAAAAGTAGGTTCACACACTTAAATTGTTTCACATATACTTAATATTTTTCAATGTCTGAATTAAGTACCAAAAAATAATTTTCTTTTAATATTTGCATCCAAATTGATAAAATTTATTCATACATCTTTTTTTAGTAGAATTCATTAGATATTGAAGCAAAAGCGTGTATGCTTCAAAACTCTACTACTCAGATGAAGGAAATTCATCTGTTCTTGAGTTAAATTCAGTACTATTAACAAGCATAAGCTATTTTCTCTCTTGGCTTCTGTGTCAAAACCATTCTCCAGGGACGCCTGGGTGGCTCAGTGGGTTAAGCTGCTGCCCTAGGCTCAGGTCATGATCCCACCCAGGCTTCCCTAAACTTAGTACTATTAACATAAAATTCCAAAGGGTATTGTATGAGTTGAAAGCAAGTCTAAATTTAATCAGCATCAACAAAATGTTCTTCAACTATTTCTTGTCATTTTTGCAGCCAGTTTGCATACATTGTAATTAAAATCTCCCATATATTGATTCATATTTGGGAAAAGTATAACATCTTTATTATTGATTTGTATTATGAAAACTTTCAATTTTAACATAAATTTTCACATCTAGGTCATAAACGTTTAGTTTAGGTAGGTTAGGTTTAGTTATAGGTGTAGCTAGGTCATAAACGTTTCCTTTCTTTGATTCTTTAGATTAAGCTTGTTTATACGTAATGAGATACCAGTGTGTTTTTGTAAAGAATATTGCCATTTTTGTCTTTGACTATTGAATATTGAAAAGCAATCCTTTCTTAATGAGAGTTAACAGTTTGGTAAATCTTTGGGAAATTCTTCCTGTACTCAACCAATGAGCAAAGAACGCAAGATATTAAAGGTATTGTCATCTGTTTTTTCCAACAGTTTCATAAACTGGCTAGTATACCTTCCATTTGCATGTATGTACTTAACAATTTTAACAATTTAATCCATGACACTTTTCAAGTCTGCTTTAGAAAGCTGAGCACAGCTATTTTCAATGTGTATCATATAGTGGAACAAAACAATGAAGAGAAACTTCAGTTTCTTCTTTTAAAATTCCAATAAGTATGGATTTTTGACTTAACATAGCTAGAGCTGTCTATTGTGATAGAAACTAATTTTTAAGTGTATAGCTGAAATTCTTTGAAAGTTGTAAAAGATTGAAAATATGCTGCAATTTTGTTTTTTTTTTAAAGCTACATGTTGATATTTCTTCTTAAATTTGGAAGTTTTTTTTCAAACGAAATGTGCCTAAAGTTTTAATTTGGCAGTGTGTTTTGTATTCCTTGGGTCATCTAAAGCTAAAATAGTAATTTCTCAAATTTTGAATCTATTGATTTTGATATTGTTAGAAAAGACTTCCATATGATGGGCAGTTGTTTAGTGGCTCTCTTTAAGAACTTTCACTCTTTGGGGATGCCTGGGTGGCTCAGTTGGTGAAGTGACTGCCTTCCACTCAGGTCATGATCCTAGTTTCCTGTGATCGAGTCCTGCAAAGGGCTCTTTGCTCATTGGGGAGCCTGCTTCTCCTACCTGCTGCTCCCCTTACTTGTGCTTTTTCTATCTCTGACAAATAAATAAAACCTTAAAAAAAAAAAAAAGAACTTCCATTCTTTGCAAAATATCCTCCTCCTTAGTATTCCTCATAATTTTCTAACAGAATTTCTATAATTAAAATAATTTCTTTACTATCTCTCCATCTAAATATGGTTTCCTTTTTTTGATGCAAGATTTCAAGCCTTTTTGTGGTTGGGCAGAGTAATGGACCATTTTCTATCTGGCCAGAATCATCTATTAAAAAATCATTTAAAAACCTTTGTTAGACATTTAATTCTGACATCAGGTGATGAATTTTGTTGCTTCTCTTCTGTAGAGAGGAAACTTTTCATACAAATCACAATCCTAATATTGTCCACTTTTTTATTTGAAAAAAAGTTTTTTTTTTTTTTTACATCAGAAATAGCTTTTTTATTTTGCCCTGCCATAGCTGATTATAATTGTTATTCATAGTAAACTTTGTGGAGAACCTTCTTCCAGTCTCACTTTACTGTTTCGGTGGTAGTACTGACTTCTATATCGTCACTTAATTCTGCGTGCCTTTGTTTTAACTTAAAAATTTTATCCATATCCTGTTCTTCCTTTTGTCCATTTGCTTTTAAAGTTAAAATAACTATATTCAAAATATATTAAAATTAAAAAATTAAGGTAAAAATGAAAATGTATCTCCATTTAGTTACCATTACAATTTACATAGGGATCAATGCAACTTGTGTTATGTGCAAAAAAAATTCATATAAATGCATTACAATATTATATAGTATGTGTAGGAAAAAACCTTTGAGCTTTTTTTAATCATACCAGTTTAATAGTTAATTGATACTGTCTAGATCAATTTTATTTTTATATGTAATACTAAAACTGATTATAGTGCTCAGTATAATACACAATGCAGTGGTTACAGTGAAATGTTGTACTATCAAAACAATAACATTTACTTTAGTAGAAGGACATTTTATACTGCTTTAGCTTTTAAATTTAGATAAAATTAATTATAATTAATAAAAACTTAATCCCCTGGTAACACTAGTCACATTTCTTGTGTTCATTAGTTACATGCAACTAATGGCCAATATATTGGAAATTAAACCTTTGGTTTTATATTTTAGTTTCAGGTCTGGAAATTAAAACTTTGAGAGTTGGTCATATACTTGCTTGAAGTATTTTGGTGGTTTGAGACTGGGGTTAAAGGTTTTTGAAGGACTTGCAGTTTCCTTGTGGCATGCCTCATAGTTCAAGATAGATTAAAAAGAAAACATTTCAAACATTGTTTATGGATAAAAGTATATTTAGTATTCAAAAGAGTATTTGGAAGGTGGGTGAAATAAATGAAGGGGATTCCAGAGTGTATTTACCTTGATGAGCACTCACTGAGTGGTATATAGAATTGTTGAATCATTATATTGTACAGCTGAGACTAAATAGAATACTGTGTTAACTCTACTTAAAGTTTAAAATAAAGTATTTGGATACACATACTTTCTTTGAAACCATGGCTCACTCACTCCCCTTTTGATAGAATACTTGAAGAGTGGAAAACTGTATCCTGAAAACAATTTCATCATTTTGGTGAAATACCAAAATTAAAAAAAGTAGTTTTGTTTGAATGTTCTCTCACAAAAGGATAAAGATATTTCATCTATAGAGATTTATAGAGGTCTCATCAGGTTTACAACAGATCTTTAGTTAGGAAACCCAATTTCAGTTGACATGGATTGTGGGAAGATTATTAATGGAGTTCAAATATTTAATATTCCGAGTTTGGATAAGTAAAGTGTTTTTTTAAGTGTATTTCAACTCCTTTGTGTGTGTTTTTTTTAAAAAAGTATTTATTCATTTATTTGAGAGAGAGTGTGAGAGAAGGGAAGAGAGCACAATGTGGGGGGGGCGGCAGAGGGAGAGGGAGAAGTGCACTCCCTGCTGGGCAGGGAGCCCGTTAGGGGGCTTGATCTCAGGACCCTGAAGTCAGGACCTGAGCAGAACGCAGTCCTTTAACCAACTGAGCCACCCAGGCGCCCCTCCTTTGTGGTTTTTAAAGCTAGAAGGGGCCATAGCTCAACTCATAATAGTACCATAATTGTTTTTCTGTTGTTCTTTGAGCAAGCTAAGCAGTAAGCTAATGATTTTGATTTTCATAAAAATGCTGTTGCCAGTCTTTATTCCATTCTCAGTCATGATCTGTGAAAATAGGGAGACATCTAGAGACCTATTTTAAAAATCAGAAGAATTAGTTTATGAATAAAGAAGGAAGTGAAATTTGTCTTGAGAGAATTTGTCTACAAGATTGTTTCCAAAATGCTTTCTGTAGTAGTCACTAGAGATGGCCCTTGAATAAAGGGTTCTGTAATTAATAAGTTCAGAGAAATACCATATACCATAATGCTGACCTATTGAAAATTTACAATACACAGTAATATAATAGAGACTCTGAGACATCTTACAAAAAAGAAACTTGCTAAATCTTGTTTATCCTGCATTTTTTAGAAACTTTTTGGACAATGAAATTACTTTTTAAAGTCAAACCTCTATCCTATGAGAAATGCTGCCCTCTAGAGGCGTAAATTCAATTGCTCTTGAATTTGAGTACCATAATGCTGCCTCATCTTAGTGTGTGCAAGTTGTAACAATTAATACTAAATGAATAACAGAACAGCCAGTTAGAAAAATCTTATATTGTTAATTTAAGGAACATTTTTGAGGTGGATTAGAAATAGTAAATGCCCTCTCCCCCCTTAATTGGACATAGGACAAATTTATGGCAGCTGATAATCTTTTAAATAAATTTTCTTTATATGGGGGATTGTGGACACATAGTACTTTAAGTCTCCAATTTTTATGAAGTCTGTCTTGCTGGGAGAAGCCATCTTTCCTTGTCTTCCTTGAGGACCTCAAAGAATCTAACTTATGTTGGTTATCATTTAAGGGGAAGTCAGTTTCCTTATATTCCTTCTACAAGTTTCATTGTTTTCAGATCTGTAACTGAAGTCAGATTGTAGCATGTTGTATCTTTGCATAGTCAAAATGGGAAGAAAAAAATTGTATATTAACATTATAAGAAAAGACTTTTGCTAACATCAACAAGAACTTCAGTACTGTGTGTAGAAATGGGTTCTGATGGTGAGAGGGAAACATTTGCTTTTGGCTCATTGTATTAGCTTTTGCATTTGGCTCAGTTTATTAGCATGGTGCTGCAACTACCAGAGATTCTGTATTCAGGATTCTAGCTCAAGCAACTAGAAGATGTTGTAATTGGTTGTAATTCTTTCATTGGTCTCAGCATTGGCCTATACTAAATGAAGTTGAATGCCTACAAATTTATGGTGTAATATAGAGGAAGAAGAAGATTAAAGGACTTAATTTTAATAGGACTGATAGAGTGGATTTTTCATTGTGACCATTCACCCATCTCCCTTATTTCTTCTTCACCGTTATCCACTAAGAGGTCCAGAAAATACTTTATTCCCTGGGGTAATGAGAAGTACTCTGAGGACATGCTAGCATCTATGAAGAACAGTATAATTGCTGTTGTCTGTAGGTAGATGTACCTAGTGCCACTGAAATGTCTAATTTCAAGTGGTGGGATTCTTGTTTGGCTCTAACTTTCATAGACCCATACCATTTCCATTAGTTTGCATGACAGGCATGATGATCAGAGATGCACTGACTTGACTGCTTCTTTTTGTCTGTAGCTAAAGGATGATGGGATCCCTAGGTCTAAAATAGATGGGTGGCCCATTAAGGTCTTATTTGATCTATATAACCAAAAATTTTAGGATTTACAAGTGAAGGTTTGACTTGAACTATCGTAAGAGTAAGTTGTAATTCTTCACACAGTTCCTAGACTTTTATTAGGTCTGTAGAACCTGGTAAGTTTTCCTTCTTTCTTTATGCATTTAAAAAAATATTTTCACTTGTTTTTCCATTCTTACTCCCCTTTTCAGTTTAGTCCATAGGTTATAGAAGAAACCAGAAGGGAAGGAGACATCACCTAGAGATTTTGATATTGGAGCAGTGTACAACAACTGATAAGACACTGGTTTTTATCTCCTGTGGAGGAACAGAAACAAGTGTTTTTTTTGTTTGTTTGTTTGTTTTTTTAAGATTTTATTTTATTGTGAAAAAGAGCAAGAGCACGAATGGGGTGGGGCAGGGCAGAGGGAGAAGCAGACTCCCCACCGAGTGGGGAGGCCGATGTGGGACTCCATCCCAGGACCCTGGGATTGTGACCTGAGCCAAAGACAGGCACTTAACCAACTGAGCCACGCTGGCGCCCAAGGAACAGAAAGAGTTTTATTCTGTATTGGTCTGTACTTGGTCTCATTTCAAATAACTTCTTAATGTTAGAGAAATTTTTATATTAGGAGCCCAGTAGAAAGCAGAACTCAATTTTCTAGCATCCCTTGCAGCTAGGAATGGGCATGTGACCTAGCTTCTATTGATCAGAAGCAACTGTGGAAGACATGGATTCATAAGAGAGAATTGCAAGGTAATAGCTCTTGCTTGGAATTGCTTCCTAATATGGATGTTAGGTGGTGAGACATCAGACTTTTATAGGTATCAGTGGTAGACATCCTAGTGAGCCTTACTGTCTGAGATTCTGCTTTCATGGGACCAGGTCTCAAAGGGTGGGAACAGTTTGGTGGGGAGACTTAGGTATTTTTCCTGGCTGCATACCACCCAGCTGGTTCTGGGGCTTTTTAGGGGAAATTCTTTGATTCATGTAATACATTTTAATTAATTATTTTTCTGTTGACTCTTCCTGAAATAGGTTCTATTGTTTGCAACTAAGAACCCCGATTGATCTAATTTAAAGATTGTTTATTGTCAGAATATTTTCTTTTTCTTTTCTTTTTTTAAAGATGTATTTATTTATTTGAGAGAGGATATATAGAGAGAGTGTGTCTGTGTGCAAGAGTTGGAGAGGGACAGAAAGAGAGGGAGAGAAGCAGACTCCCTCCCCACTGTGTGTGGAGCCTGCCACAGGGCTCCAGCCCATGGAGATGGACCTCGAGATCATGACCCAAGCTGAAATAATGATTCAGATGCTCAACCAACTGAGCCATCTAGGTGCTCCAGAGTATTTTATTTTTCTAATTAAAATCCAAAAGTTGCCAAGCATTTATACTTTATTTTTGTGTTCTCTGCCACTTTTTTTTCCTACCTAGAATGCTATTTTTTTTTTTTAAAGATTTTATTTATTTATTTGACAGGCAGAGATCACAAGTTAGGCAGAGAGGCAGGCAGAGAGAGAGGAGGAAGCAGGCTCCCTGTGGAGCAGAGAGCCTGATGCGAGGCTCGATCTCAGGACCCTGAGATCATGACCTGAGCCGAAGGCAGAGACTTTAACCCACTGAGCCACCCAGGCGCCCCTAGAATGCTAATTTTTATACCATTTGAATTGCTTCCTGTCCTTCAGTACTCAGCTTTAGTTCCACTGCTGTGATGAAGCCTTTCTTGTACATCCCAGCAACCTGATGGATTCTTTTCTTCCTCTGAGTTCTAGTAGCATTTGTTTAGGTGATAAGTGCTAGGTTTTTAGAAGTGTTTCTTTCTGTACACATCTTAGCTCTCACACTAAATGGTATGCATCCTGAGAACTGGTAATCTAGCTCTTTCAGTTCCTTGCATTATGTAGCAGAATGCCTTGAAGTTATTAGATTCAAAGTTCAGTATAGTCACTTTCATAATGTATAGTTATCAGAGGGGATGAGGATCATAATGATGCCAAGCCAAGTGAGCTAACAAACTAATTGGATTTACTTTAACTTGGTCCTACAGAGACAAAAATAGTCTGGCCAGGAGGCCCAATTTCTCTTTTTCTCAAGAAGTCTGAGACTTGCTTCTTATCCCTGTTTTAATCAGCAGGTGCACCATCTTCTGAATTACCATCTTCATAATGTTTTATAATGTTTTACCTTGATGAAAGCCTTCTATTTCACCCTTACTTTCTAGTTACTTTTATTGTACCCTCTAGAATTGCTGTTCATAATCAGCAACCTTACTTTTTCAATTTCTTTTAAAAATTTGTGTAAATTATGAAATATTTTGAATAACAAGAAAAAACTTACAGAAAGTAATGCAGTAAACCCTATGCACGCAGCCTGAAGGTCAAATAACATTTTGCTTCTTTGCCGTTTCTCTTCTTTTAAAATTCTGTGCCCCCCAGCCTTTCCTTCCTCCTTCAGAGGTACTCATCCTGAAGTTCTTGTGCATCATGCCTCTGTTCTTTGGTACATATAAAATATTTACATAAAAGATGACTTGAAAATTTTTCATACAACATTGCTTCTAGGTGTATTCTTACTGACATGTGTAGGTTTAGTTCATTCTTTCTAACTGCTGTTTGGTATTCTATGTTGAATAAAACTCAGTTTTATACTAAGAGATGATGAGGTCCTACCTTTGGCAAATGATTAGCTTTGTAAATAAGTGCCTAGTGAACATATAACTTTATCTAGCACAGACACACAAGAGTAGAATTGAGAGATCACAAGGTGTAGGTGCTACTACATTTTATGAAGTATGTCGAGTCAAGTCCAAAAAAGAGGTACTATTTTGTGCCCACCAGCATGCTTCCCCATTTTTTTAAATGAAGATTTTGTTTAATCTAGCCACTGATTCTTGCCTCTCTGAAAGATAAACTCTTTTTTTTTAAGCATTTTTTTTTATTTTAATAAACATATAATGTATTTTTATCCCCAGGGGTACAGGTCTGTGAATCGCCAGGTTTATACATTTCACAGCACTCATCGTAGCACATACCCTCCCCAATGTCCATTTCCCCACCACCCTCTCCCGTCCCCCCTCCCCCCAGCAACCCTCAGTCTGTTTTTTGAGATTGAGTCTTTTATGGTTTGTCTCCCTCCCAATCCCATCTTTTCATTTTTTCTTTTCCTACCCCCCCAACCCCCCCGCATAGCATCTCCACTTCCTCATATCAAAGAGATCATACGATAGTTGTCTTTCTCTGATTGACTTATTTCGCTAAGCATGATACCCTCTAGTTCCATCCACGTCGTCGCAAATGGTAAGATTTCATGTCTTTTGATGGCTGCATAGTATTCCATTGTGTATATATACCACATCTTTATCCATTCATCTGTTGATGGACATCTAGGCTCTTTCCACAGTTTGGCTATTGTGGACATTGCTGCTATAAACATTCGGGTGCACGTGCCCCTTCGGAGCACCACGTTTGTATCTTTAGGATATATACCCAGTAGTGCAGTTGCTGGGTCATAGGGTAGCTCTATTTTCAGTTTTTTGAGGAACCTCCACACTGTTTGCCAGAGTGGTTGCACCAGCTTGCATTCCCACCCGCAGTGTAGGAGGGTTCCCCTCTCTCCGCATCCTCGCCAGCATCTGTCATTTCTTGACTTGTTAATTTTAGCCATTCTGACTGGTGTGAGGTGGTATCTCATTGTGGTTTTGATTTGTATTTCCCTGATGTTGAGTGATGTGGAGCATTTTTTCATGTGTCTGTTGGCCATCTGGATGTCGTCTTTGCAGAAATGTCTGTTCATGTCCTCTGCCCATTTCTTGACTGGGTTATTTGTTCTTTGGGTATTGAGTTTGCTAAGCTCTTTATAGATTTTGGATACTAGCCCTTTATCTGATAGGTTGTTTGCAAATATCTTCTCCCATTCTGTCAGTTGTCTTTTGGTTTTGTTAACTGTTTCCTTTGCTGTGCAAAAGCTTTTGATCTTGATGAAATCCCAATAGTTCATTTTTGCCCTTGCTTCCATTGCCTTTGGCAATGTTCCTAGGAAGAAGTTGCTGCGGTTGAGGTCAAAGAGGTTGCTGCCTGCATTCTCCTCAAGGATTTTGATAGATTCCTTTCTCACATTGAGGTCCTTCATCCATTTTGAGTCTATTTTCGTGTGTAGTGTAAGGAAATAGTCCAATTTCATTTTTCTGCATGTGGCTGTCCAATTTTCCCAGCACCATTTGTTGAAGAGGCTGTCTTTTTTCCATTGGATATTCTTTCCTGCTTTGTCGAAGATTAGTTGACCATAGAGCTGAGGGTCTATTTCTGGGCTCTCTATTCTGTTCCATTGATCTATATGTCTGTTTTTGTGCCAGTACCATACCGTCTTGATGATGACAGCTTTGTAATAGAGCTTGAAGTCTGGAATTGTGATGCCACCGACTTTGGCTTTCTTTTTCAATACTCCTTTGGCTATTCGAGGTCTTTTCTGGTTCCATATAAATTTTAGGATTATTTGTTCTATTTCTTTAAAAAAAATGGATGGGATTTTGATAGGGATTGCATTAAATGTGTAGATTGCTTTAGGTAGAATAGACATTTTCACAATATTTGTTCTTCCAATCCATGGGCATGGAATATTTTTCCATTTCTTTGTGTCTTCCTCAATTTCTTTCATGAGGACTTTATAGTTTTCTGAGTATAGATTCTTTGCCTCTTTGGTTAGATTTATTCCTAGGTATCTTACGGTTTTGGCTGCGATTGTAAATGGGACTGACTCCTCAATTTCTCTTTCTTCTGTCTTGTTGTTAGTGTAAAGAAATGCAATTGATTTCTGTGCATTGACTTTATATCCTGACACTTTACTGAATTCCTGTATAAGTTCTAGCAGTTTTGGAGTGGAGCCAAAACTTTTGGGTTTTCCACATATAGTATCATATCATCTGCAAAGAGTGATAGTTTGACTTCTTCTTTGCCAATTTGGATGCCTTTAATTTCTTTTTGTTGTCTGATTGCTGAGGCTAGGACTTCTAGTACAATGTTGAACAGCAGTGGTGATAACGGACATCCCTGCTGTGTTCCTGACCTTAGCGGAAAAGCTTTCAGTTTTTCTCCATTGAGAATGATATTTGCGGTGGGTTTTTCATAGATGGCTTTGATAATATTGAGGTAGGTGCCTTCTATCCCTACACTTTGAAGAGTTTTAATCAGGAAGGGCTGCTTCACTTTGTCAAATGCTTTTTCAGCATCTACTGAGAGTATCATATGGTTCTTACTCTTTTTTTTATTAATGTATTGTATCACATTGATGGATTTGCGGATGTTGAACCAAACTTGCAGCCCTGGAATAAATCCCACTTGGTCGTGGTG
Organism: Martes martes; assembly: GCF_963455335.1. Taxonomy (NCBI): domain Eukaryota; kingdom Metazoa; phylum Chordata; class Mammalia; order Carnivora; family Mustelidae; genus Martes; species Martes martes. The sequence continues at coordinate 69,130,241 of NC_137889.1, read as the reverse complement.
AATAATCCTTTTAATGTACTGTTGGAACCTATTGGCCAGTATTTTGGTGAGAATTTTCGCATCTGTGTTGATCAAGGATATTGGTCTGTAATTCTCTTTTTTGGTGGGATCCTTGTCTGGTTTTGGGATCAAGGTGATGCTGGCCTCATAGAATGAGTTTGGAAGTTTTCCTTCCATTTCTATTTTTTGAAACAGTTTCAGGAGAATAGGAATCAATTCTTCTTTAAATGTTTGGTAGAATTCCCCTGGGAAGCCGTCTGGTCCTGGACTTTTGTTTGTTTGGAGATTTTTGATGACTGTTTCAATCTCCTTACTGGTTATGGGTCTGTTCAGGTTTTCTATTTCTTCCTGGTTCAGTTGTGATAGTTTATATGTCTCTAGAAATGTATCCATTTCTTCCAGATTGTCAAATTTGTTGGCGTAGAGTTGCTCCTGGTATGTTCTTATAATTGTTTGTATTTCTTTGGTGTTGGTGGTGATCTCTCCTCTTTCATTCATGATTTTATTTATTTGCGTCCTTTCTCTTTTCTTTTTGATAAGTCTGGCCAGGGGTTTGTCAATCTTATTAATTCTTTCAAAGAACCAGCTCCTAGTTTTGTTGATTTGTTCTATTGTTTTTTGAGTTTCTATTTCATTGATTTCTGCTCTGATCTTTATGATCTCTTCTCCTGCTGGGTTTAGGCTTTCTTTGTTGTTCTCTCGCCAGCTCCTTTAGGTGTAGGGTTAGGTTGTGTATTTGAGAGCTTTCTTGTTTCTTGAGAAAGGCTTGTACCGCTATATATTTTCCTCTCAGGACTGCCTTGTTGTGTCCCACAGTTATTGAACCGTTGTGTTTTCATTATCATTTATTTCCATGAATTTTTTCAATTCTTCTTTAATTTCCTGGTTGACCCATTCATTTTTTAGAAGGATGCTGTTTAGTCTCCACGTATTTGCGTTCTTTCCAGATTTCCTCTCGTGATTGAGTTCGAGCTTCAGAGCATTGTGGTCTGAAAATATGCAGGGAATGATCTCAATCTTTTGGTACCGATTGAGACCTGATTTATGAACCAGGATGTGGTCTATTCTGGAGAATGTTCCATGTGCACTAGAGAAGAATGTATATTCTGTTGCTTTGGGATGGAATGTTCTGAAGATATCTGTGATGTCCATCTGGTCCAGTGTGTTACTTAAGGCCTTTATTTCCTTGTTGGTCTTTTGCTTAGATGATCTGTCCATTTCAGTGAGGGGAGTGTTAAAGTCCCCTGCTATTATTGTATTACTGTCGATGTATTTCTTTGATTTTGTTATTAATTGGTTTATATAGTTGGCTGCTCCCATGTTAGGGGCATAGATATTTAAGATTGTTAGGTCTTCTTGTTGGACAGACCCTTTGAGTATGATATAGTGTCCTTCCTCATCTCTTATTAGAGTCTTTGGCTTAAAATCTAATTGATCTGATATAAGGATTGCCACCCCAGCTTTCTTCTGATGTCCATTAGCATGGTACATTGTTTTCTACCCCCTCACTTTAAATCTGGAGGTGTCTTCGGGTCTAAAATGAGTTTCTTGTAGGCAGCATATAGATGGGTTTTGTTTTTTTATCCATTCTGATACCCTGTGTCTTTTGATTGGGACATTTAGCCCATTAACATTCGGGGTAACTATTGAGAGATATGAATTTAGTGCCATTGTATTGCCTGTAAGGTGACTGTTACTGTATATTGTCTCTGTTCCTTTCTGATCTACTACTTTTAGGGTCTCTCTTTGCTTAGAGGACCCCTTTCAATATTTCCTGTAGAGCTGGTTTGGTGTTTGCAAATTTTTTCAGCTTTTGTTTGTCCTGGAAGCTCTTTATCTCTCCTTCTATTTTCAATGATAGCCTAGCCGGATAGAGTATTCTTGGCTGCATGTTTTTCTCGTTTAGTGCTCTGAATATATCATGCCAGTTCTTTCTGGCCTGTCAGGTCTCTGTGGATAGGTCCGCTGCCAATCTAATGTTTTTACCCTTGTATGTTACAGACTTCTTTTCCCGGGCTGCTTTCAGGATTTTCTCTTTGTCGCTAAGACTTGTAAATTTTACTATCAGGTGACGAGGTGTGGACCTATTTTTATTGATTTTGAGGGGCGTTCTTAGCATCTCCTGGATTTTGATGTTTGTTCCCTTTGCCATATTAGGGAAGTTCTCTCCAATAATTGTCTCCAATGTACCTTCTGCTCCCCTCTCTCTTTCTTCTTCTTCTGGAATCCCAATTATTCTAATGTTGTGTCGTCTTATGGTGTCGCTTATCTCTCGAATTCTCTCCTCGTGGTCCAGTATTTGTTTGTCTCTGTTTTGCTCAGCTTCTTTATTCTCTTGTCATTTGGTCTTCTATGTCACTAATTCTTTCTTCTGCCTCATTTATCCTAGCAGTAAGAGCTTCCATTTTTGATTGCACCTCATTAATAGCTTTTTTGATTTCAACTTGGTTAGATTTTAGTTCTTTTATTTCTCCAGAAAGGGCTTTTATCTCTCCGGAGAGGGTTTCTCTAATATCTTCTATGCCTTTTTCGAGCCCGGCTAGAACCTTGAGAATTGTCATTTTGAACTCTAGATCTGTCATGTTACCAATATCCGTATTGATTAGGTCTCCAGCCTTCGGTACGGCCTCTTGTTCTTTTTTTTGAGGTTAGTTTTTCTGCCTTGTCATTTTGTCCAGATAAGATTTGTTTTCTCCTGCTGTGGAATTCCGCTGTTCTTGGTGAGTGAAGTTGGTTTTGGATGGGTTTCTTGTTGATCTTCTGGGGGAGGGGCCTGTTGTAGTGATTCTCAAGTGTCTTTGCTGCAGGCAGAATTGCACCGCCCTTGCCAGGGGCCGGGCTAAGTAATCCGCTCGGGTTTGCTTTCGGTAGCTTTTGTTCCCTGAGCGCTTTCCGTAGAGTTCCGGAGGATGGGAATGAAGATGGCGGCCTCCCAATCTCTTGGCCCGGAGGAGCCGAGAGCTTGGGGTTCCACTCCTTAGTGCGCCCTCAGAGAAAAGCGCCCAACCGCCCTGCCTCCCTGGCCTGCGGTCGCGCCTTGAGGAAAGCAGTCAATTGCTGGAACCTGGAGAAAAGCACCCGGTTGCTTCCGTCTCCGTGGCCTCCGGCTGCGCTCCGAGCCCACCCAGCCTGCAACCCGCACAAGGTAACCTCGGGCTGAGAGCTCACTCCTCGGCTTTGTCGCTGTAGCCGGCTTCCCAGCTCTAATACCTGTGAGCTCTGTGGCACTCAGACACCCCCGGTCCTTCTGTGACCCCGCGGGACCTGGGGTTGTGCTGACCCCGCCTGGGTTTCCCCCCCGGTTTAGCCTCTGGAGCGATGTCTCCCAGTGGAGCCGACTTTTAAAAGTCCCGATTTTGTGCTCCATTGCTCCGCCGCTTGCCGGGAGCCGGCCCCTCCCGCCGCGGTCTATCTTCCCGTCGCTTCGGATTCACTTCTCCGCAGGTCCTACCTTTCAGAAAGTGATCGATTTTCTGTTTCTAGAATTGTTGCTCTTCTTCTCTTCGATTTCCCATTGGATTTGTAGGTGTTCACAATGGTTAGATAAGCTATCTAGCTGATCTCCTGCTACCCGATGTCGTTTCAGCCTGCTACTTCTCCGCCATCTTGACTCCTCCCCCAAGATAAACTCTTTTCATTACTTTGATTTCTAGTAAAGTTGAACATATTTGCATGGATCTTATTCATTCTGGTCTCCTATTATATGAGTCTTTTCTCTGTGTCCTTTGCTAATTTTTTTTTCCTGCCAGGTATTGACTTTTATATTGATTTATGGCAATTTTTTTTATAAGCAGTATATTAATGTTTTGGTATTAGCATTGCAAATATCTTTTCTGTAGGGTTTTAAAATTTACATTTATTTTTAAAATTTTAATTCCAGTATAGTTAACATACAGTGTTATATTAGTTTCAGGTATACAATATAGCAGTTCAGCAATTCTATACATCACCCAGTGCCTATCATGACACGTTCACTCTTTTAATTTTCATCTCCCATTTCACCCGTCCCCCCACACATCTCTCCTCTGATAACCATGGGTTTGTGCTCAGTAGTTAAGAGCCTTTTCCTGGCATGTCCTTTTTTTTTTTTTCCCCTTTGCTTATTTGTTTTCTTTCTTAAATTCCACTTATGAGTGAAATCATAGGATATTTGTCTTCCTTTATTTCACTTAGCATTATACTCTAGTTCCATCCATGTCATTGTAAGTGGCAAGATTTTATTCTTTTTTATTGACCTTGGGACAGCTTCTATAATTTGGTTCTTGTAAATAATGCTGCTATACAAACATAGGGGAGTATGTATCCTTTTAAATTAGTGTTTTTTAATTTTTTGGGTAAATACCCAATAGCATGATTACTGGGCCGTAGGGCAGTTATATATATATTTTTAAATATTTTATTTATTTATTTGACAGAGAGAGAACACAAGTAGGCAGAGAGGCAGGCAGAGAGAAAGAGAGGAGGAAGCTGCCTAGCAGAGAGTCCGATGCGGGACTTGATCCCAGGATGCTGAGACATGACCCGTGCCGAAGGTAGAGGCTTAACCCACTGAGCCACCCAGGCGCCCCAGGGCAGTTCTATTTTTAACTTTTTGAAGCTCCATACTGTTTTCCACAGTGACCACACTAGTAATGCATGAAGGTTCCTTTTTCTCTACAAGCCCATCAACACTTGTTCTATCTGTGGGTTGTTTTTGATTTTATTTTAAAATTTTAAATTTATTAAATGGGTTTATTTCTAGAGTCCGTTCTGTACCGTAGTCTTACGTGATTTGTTTGCTTTCATGTCATTATCCTACTGTGTTAATTATAATAGTTTCGATATGTCTTGAAGTCTGATAAGGTTAAATCTTCTCTTACTGAATTTTAGGTCACCTTGTCAGATTTTTTCCTCATCTCAAAGAAAATCCAACAAAAACAAATGCTAAACCATGTTGGGATTGTGTTTGGAATTTCATTGAATTTATAAGCTATAGTGGGGATAATTGTCTTATTGGATGACTACGGTATATATTTAAATATTCTTTAATGTTTGTCAATACAGTTTTATTATTTTCATAAGTCTTTTGTTAGATTTTTTCTTAGATTCTCTATGGTTTTTGTTATTGTGAATGATAAATTTTTACACATTCTTTCACCATCAGTAACCAATTAGTATGGGAAGTAGATTGCTGTTTGTATATTGTATTTGTATATTGTTCAGCAACCTTGCTGAACTCTCATTCTAACAGTGGATTGTCTTGGATATCCTAGGTAAGTTCATCATATAATAAGGGAGTAATGATTGTTTTTGTTACCTTCCCAGCCTAAGCCTCTTTAGTGTTCTTGTCTTACGGAACTATCTCTGGCTCCTTTACTAAAATATAGCGCTTCCTGGGTTTTGGCTTTATATGCGTATTACTATGTGAAGAAGGAAGAGGGATCTCAGTTCTAAAGTCTCTCACCAAGGTCCAAAAGACTTATATGAGTTAAATGCAAAGGTATAGCTTAGGACTAGTAATCCATCCTAGGGCAGAAGCGGTGTCAACTTTTAGTCTTAATTAGTTTTTTTCTGTGTTACTGGAATTTAAAGATTTTTCTTTCATGGTAACTAAAAAGTTCACTTAAAGCATGATTTTGATTTATCCCTTCTGGGTGAACTTTCTGTGGGAAGGCTTTTCAGGTTATCTGATCTGATATATTGTTGGAACTAGAAGTATAGCCTGTACTGTATAAATTTCCTTAGTTGAAATTTCACTCCATTTGGAGTACCCCACTCATGCTGGTTTTTGATATCTTTCAGCATTCTGTAGCATAGTGGTTTAAAAGAGTAAACTTGGGCGCCTGGGTGGCTTAGTGGGTTAAAGCCTCTGCCTTTGGCTCAGGTCATGATCTCAGGGTCCTGGGATTGAGCCCCACATCGGGCTCTCTGCTCAGCAGGGAGCCTGCTTCCCCCTCTCTCTCTGCCTGCCTCTCTGCCTACTTGTGATCTCTCTCTCTGTCAAATAAATAAATAAAATCTTTAAAAAAAAAAAGAAAGAAATTTAAAAGTAAACTTGGTTAAGTCTCTTAAAATTTGTCTGCGTTTGTTTCTGCATTAGTAGTAGTAGTAATAGTATCATTTCTTACCTCAGATTATTTGTGAGCATTAAATTCATACATACAAAGTATTTACAGTAGTATCAGTATTTACATTAAATTCATACATACAAATTCATACATATGAAGTATTTACAACAGTGTCAGTTTCCTTTTGGCTGCTATCTACTGCCTTCTTAGTAGATTCTTATAAGATAATGACACATTGCTCATAATCTTGTATGTTTTAGGTCCTACAGTGATTTTGGATGATTTCAGCATCCACATGGATGAGGCATCAACATACTGAGTCTCATTTCCCTGACCTCTCCAAATCCAGTGACTTTGTCCTCTAGTCTATCCTGTCACTCACTCCCATGGGAATTATTAGTTTAATTGTTCCACCTAACAAGTTATTAATAAGTACCTTGTGTCCTTCAGAGTTGTTTGATTAATCATATCATTGTTGATTAACCATTTTAAGTATACTACCAACTCATTTATACTTCCAGTCTTTTGGCTTTTCATTCTTCCAGTTATCAGCCTTCTCCATTTTTCACATTTCTTGTTAACTGAGGGTTTGTTGTCTACTTCTTGTCCATATCCTAGATTCCTCTTCCTTATATATATTTGTCCCAGCTGTCTGACAAAATCCCAGTGCCTCCATTTCTGTACCACATGAATGCTGCAGTAGAAAATCACCTTAAGGAATATACTCTTTTTACATTATAAATTCATGATCAGCTAGTGGACCCTGCTACTATTTGGAAATCTGTTGCCTTCTTCTTGGCAGCTGGCTTCTTCATCTCCACCTTAACTGTTTCAGTTAATCACTCTTCTCAGACCTCCAACATGACCCTTCTCTTTGTAGAGAAAGCTTTTTCTGTTACTTTCCAATGAAATACGAGTACTACATGATAACCCTTAGTTGCCCATTATCTATACCATTTTTTTCTTCCTCCTTAATATTAAAGTAGGGGCAATACTGCTTATAAAAAGCAGATAAACTAAGGCTCTCTCTCTTGCCTTCTCTCCCTCTGGGGTATCCTACACTCTTGACTATCTCTTCTTTCTTTTGGATATTCAGTTTCTTTCTTTACACTAGGTTCTTCTCATCAGTACTTAAACATACCATTTGTCACTAAAAAACCAAAATGAAACAGTAAGGCTTTATGAGCACTATATTACTGATCTTTTGTTCTCTTTCCTAGCCAAATGCTTGAAATCATTATTTATGTTTGTTTCCATTTCTCACCTTTGTCTCATCTCAATTTATTCACTCCACCAAACAGTATTTGCTAATGATACCAGTGACCTCTGTTTCAATAAATTATGTGGGTATTTTTAGACTTGCTTTTATTTGACCTCTGTATTAGTTTCCTAATGCTGTCATAATGAAATACCACAGACTGGGTGGCTTAAGCAACAAAAGTATATTTTCTCACAGTTCTACAGGCTAGAAGTCACGGTGTCTGCAGGTTTGGTTTCTTCTGAGGCATCTCTCCTTGGCTTGCAGATAACTATCTTCTTGCTCTGTCTACCACCTTTCCTCTGTGGATGTACATCCTTAGTATCTGTGTTCACATTTCCTCTTGTAAGGACACCAGTCAGATTGCGTTAGGACTTAGATAATAACATAATCACCCCTACAGTAGGCGCTGTTCTCAACTGCAGTCATGTTCTGAGGTGTGCTAGAGGTTAGAGCTTCAACACTGGAACTTTAGGGGAACACAATTCAACTTTGAACAACCTCTTAGCAGCTTTTAGCATTGTTGAAAACTCCTTCAAACCCTTTGGTATATTATTCTTTAGTCTCTTTTATAGGCTTCTCTTCTTTTTGGTTATTTAAACTCTAAGTTCTTGAGTCTTGGTCCTAGGGTGCTTTCTCTTGCCTCTCTGTTTTTTTCTCACCAGGCAGTCTCACCACTTTGATTTCCACTTATGGAGAGAATTTCTTATCTGTTACTCTAGCCCTTACCTAAGTTCCAGTCCTATTTCATAACTCTACTTAGCTGTCCCAGAGGAGTCTAAATGAGTCTACATCTGAATTTAGGATAATCTCCCTCCATGTGATTTGACCCTAGTCTACCTATAAAGCCTTATCTCATGCACATTCCTTTTTACTCCTTGCTATATAGCCACACGGGCCTCTTGGTCCAAATATGCTATATCATTTCCTTCAGAACCTTTGCTCTTGTTATTTCTTGTGTTGGTATGCTCCTCACCTTTAAAAACCACCAATTTTTAATATGTATCAAAGCTGTGAATATTAGTTATTAGGAAAATGCAAATTGAAACCATGACATAACTATTAAAACCAACTATAAGGGCTAAAATTAAAAAGACTGCAGTAGCAAATTTTCCACTAAGACTCTCGAACTCCCATAAATTGCTGGTGTGTGTATATATACTGGTAGAACCACTTTGGAAAATGCCATTTGGCATTTTTATATAAGTTTAGGCATACATCTACCTTTTGGATCCAACAGTTCTTCCGGATATTTTCCCAAGATAAATGAAAACATATGTCTATAAAAAGCCTTTTTCAAGAATATTTATAGTAGATTTACTTGTAATAATTATAATAATTTATAATTTATTTATAACAGCTGGGAATAATACAAATGTCCGTCGCTAGGATGGATAATGGATTGAACAGTTTTGGTGTATTTATACAGTAGAGTACTACTCAGTAATAAGATGGAAAGAATATATGCAAAATAACATGGAGGAATCTCACAAAAACAGAGAAAGATGCTGGATACACTACAGTGTGATTCCATTTACATTAAGTTTTAGAGCAAGCAAAGCTAATCTGTGGTGAAAAAATTTAAAATATTGAACAACGGTTGCATTGTTTTGGTTGTGGGGAGTATTAGTACTCAACTGGTAAGGGACATAAGTGTTTCCTGAAGTGATGCAAATGTTCAGTATCTAATAGAGGTGTGGGTTACACAAGTTTATTTGTTGTAGTTGTATAGATAAATAATCTATTTCAGTCTATATAAATTTTACCTAAAAATATAAATGTAACAATTAAGCTGGGTGCCAGGGAGTGGAGGGTATAGATAAAACAAGAATGGCACGATGTTGATGGTTGCCAAAGTTGGGTAATGGATACATAGGAGTTTATTATACTATTCTGTTTATTTTGTGTATGTTTAAAATTTTCCACATGAAAAGAATTTTTTGTTTTGTTTTGGAAATCCAAAAGTTATGAAGACTTGCAGGCACCTATATTCTTACCACTGGCTTAATAAATGAAACCGTACCAATATAATTCTTTTCTCTTGTGAACCATGCCCTTCTCCTCATGGACCACTGTCCCAAATCCCTCTTCACTTTAAAACGTTCTCCAAATATCAATCTAAAGGTCACTTCCTTCGGGCAGGCCGGAGGGGTGGAGGGGAGGAGTCTTTCCTGATTCAAAACACTCACCAAGTTAAGTGCCCCTGCTATATGCTTTCATGGCTTTTATCATAATTGTGACTTATTTGCTTGATTACTTCATATCAATCTCTCTAGTAGACTAAGTTTTCAGAGGGCAGGGTATTTCTATTCTTGTTGTCTTAGTGCCTAGCATAATAAATTTTCTGAATGATTGTGTTGGTATAATTTTTTCTTTTTTAAATTAAAGATAACATGAAAATTGAAGAGCTATTCTGTTATTCCTTACCTTGATTGTTGGATTAGTATGTTAAAAAAAGTTAGGAATGTGAGCAAATGCTTGATAGGTGGTAATTCTTTCTCATTTTATTGGCACTGATTAAAAAAAAAGGAGCAATAATACTGTGTACTTAGATTTGGAACCATGTCCAAAAGGCCTGCCACTTGGTTCCCCAAATACTCTTGAGCTTTATTATGTTGTATTTTCTGACTTGGAAGTATGTCAGTAAGTAAGACTTCTTTCCTATTTACAAAGATTATTCTAAATACCTCTTTTCTCTAATGTGCTTTCTCCTTTGCCTATTAGTTTGGTGTTTATCAGGGATGATGATCTTTAAGGGCTTGTTTTTTTTTAAATTTTTATATTGTAGTGTATATTTTAGACTTTGATATGCTTCACTGGTATGAAATAATGAATAATAAAGTTTGATAAAAATGTTTTGGGACTAGTTATACAATTAAACACATTATCTTTTTTAAAAAAATGTTATCTTTAATGCAAATGTACATTTAAAGTATTGAAGGGGAGGGATTGTGTTTTGCTTTTTGCTATTCTGTATTTCCATGAAGTACTTCAGTAGTTTAACAAAATAGCTAAATTTCTGCTCTGATTTTTTTTTTTTTTTTTTTTTTTTAATTCTTGCTGCTTCTTGGGAGGCAGCATATTGTATGGTTTGAGTGTGAACTCTGAAGAGTCAGATTACCAGAGTGTGAGGCCTGGTTTCACTGTTTCCTTGCTGCGTGACTTTGACCAAGTGACTTAACTATTTGTGCCTCAGTTTCCTCATCGTTAAAACAGAGATAATAATAGAATATGACAGTGTTGTGGAGATTGTATGAGTAGTGTGTACAGTGCGTGATACATAGTAAATATTAGATATTTGTTACTATTTGGGTTCTCTGGAGCCTAATAAATAATGCTTTTTTCTCTAAGGTTTTTTTTTTAATTGTTATAAAATGCACATATTATGAAATTTACCATTCTCACCATTTTAAAGTGGTACAATTCAGTGGAATTAAGAACATTCATAGTATTGTGCAGCTGTTACTACTATCCATTTCTAGAACTCTTTCATTGTCCCAAACAAACTGTGCCCATTAAACAATACTTCTTCATCACCCTCTCCCCATGGTCCCTGGTAACCTCTCTGTTTCTATGAATGTGACATTCAGGGTACCACGTATAAGAGGAATCATATAGTATTTGTCTTCTTATGACTGGCTTATTTCAGATGGCATAATGGTTTCAAGGTTCATTTGTATTGTAGCATGCATTGTACAGCAATAAAAATTGCCCCTGCAGTTTTTATCTTTATTTTCTTGTGATTGGAGAATATACTTCATATGATATCAGTCTCTTTGAATTTTTTGAGAGTTGTTTTGTGGCCTAACATCTGGTTCTTCCAGGAGAATGTTTTAGCAGCACTTGAGGAGGATGTGTATTCTGTTGCTTTTGGGTGGAGTATTTCATAACTGTTACATCACTTCAGGTTGACGAGAAGAGACATGGGTATCCCAGAGGTTCTCTGAGACCTTTCATTTTCCTTTTCTCCTTTCTGTTCATCATACTGGTTTATCTTAGATGAGCTGTCTTCAAATTTGCTGATAATTTCTTTACCTTCTCAGTTCTGCTATGGGACCCCTCTAGTGAGTTCTTCATTTCAGCTACTGTGAATTTCAATTTTAGAATTTCTGTATTTTTTTTTTTAATTTCTTTATTGATCTTCTCTATTTCGTGAGATACCATTATCATACCTTTAGTTCTTTGTCATCGTTTTGTTTTGTTTTTTGAACATAGTAAAAATAGCTAATTTAAAGTCTGGTAAGTCCATTGCTTGGGCTTCTTCAAAGATGGTTTTTATTGATTGCGTTTCCCCCCTGTGTATGAACTATATTTTCAAGTCTTTTTTAAGACTTGAAATTTCAAGTCAGTTTCTTTCAAGTCTTGTAATTTTTTGCTGGAAACCGGACCTTTTAAATTACATAATATGGACAATTTAAATTTCATGATACAGATTCTTTCCCCTTCCAAGATCTGTTTTTATTGTTATTGTTTTTTAAGTGATTGTTCTCAACTAATTTTATCAAATCTGAATTCTTCGTCATGTGACACTACTAAATTCTCCACTCAGCTTAGTTGTCAGCTGATGATTGAACAGGGATTTTCTTGAATTCATGAAGCTATAAGTCTGCTGGAGAGATTGATACGAAATAATCAAACAGATAAATCACAATTATGATAAAAGCCATGAAAGCATATAGCAGGGGCACTTAGCCTAGTAGTGCTTTGAGACAGAAAGACTTTTCCCCCAAGGAAGTGACCTTTAGATTGATATTTGGAGAATGTTTAAAAGTGAAGAGGGATTCAGAATAGTGGTTGGTGAGGGAAGAGTGTGTGGAATTAGGGTATGGTTCACAAGAGAAAAGAATTGTATTGGTACAGTTTAATTTATTAAGCCACTGGTGAGAATGTTGATGCTGTTTATGTGTTTTCAGAACTTTCTGATTAAAAAAACCCTTTTTGTATCAGAAATTTTAAACATATACAAAATAAACAGAATCGTATAATAAACTTTTATTTCCTTTCATGTTTTTCAGTGCTGGCTCTTTTCAGATGGTGTGAAACTTGTGTAAAGAGCCAGTCTGAATTTTTTAAAATTAGATTTTATTTATTTATTTATTAATTAGCATAACCTCTCTGCCCAGCGTAGGGCTTAACTCACGATCTTATACCAAGAGTTGCGTGCTCTGCCGACTGAGCTAGCCCAGCACCTCGGGATTTCTTAGCGTAGAACATCAGCCTTGGAGAGGTTCTGGTTAATTTTTGAGTCCTAAGTTAAAACATTAATAAGACTCTCTTAGTGTGGCTGCATCCAGTTGGATTGATTCACTGTAGCCCAGGCTCACTTAAGGACATTGAGTTCCCAAGGTAGCTCCTGAGAGGAGGGTAGTAGGGATAAGAGATAGTGCTTGGGAGAAAGCAAGAGTGTAAGGCAGAGAGTACCGTGGATGTAAGGATTATAGTGAGATAAGTTTTATAATTTATTCTACAAATGCTAATTGTAGTCTCTTGATTTTATCTGAAACTCTTAAAATTGATCATCTGTATGACTTTACGATTCATGAAAACTGATGTTTTTCTAATATTTTGAAGTGGTTTAAAATGCCTGTTACTGGAATCAATATTTTACTTAATTAATTGATATTTCTCTTTGATTAGCAATTACTTAGACAATGCTAAAAGTTAATTAGGAGTTTCATAATAGATATATAATTGTACCAACCATGAATCACATTTGAAAATCTAGTATTCATGTACTCCTGAGGCACCTAATGCCCAAAAGCTTGTATTTTCAGGAACTTCATAATATATAAAACTTTTGGGCATTCAGGATACCTCAGAAGTGACCTATTTTTAAAAAAAAAAAAGATCTGAATACCATCTGCCTTCTCTTATAACCCTTTAAGGTCTGTCCATCGCATGGAAAAAAGTCCAAATCCCAAAGTCCTTCAAGAACATTTCCTAGTTGGAACTAGAGGGTATTAATGCTAAGTGAAATAAGTCAATCAGAGAAAGACAATTATCACATCTCAGTGATATATGGAATTTAGGAAACAAACAGAGGATCATAGGGGAAGAGAGGAAAAAATAAAACAAGATGGAACCAGAGAGGAAGATTAACTGTAAGAGACTCTTAATCATCGGAAACAGTGTTGCTGGAGGGGTGGGAGTGGAGGGATGGGGGTTACTGGGTGATGGACATTAAGGAAGGTATGTGATGTAATGAGCACTGGGTATTATATAACACTGATGAATCACAGACGTTTACCCCTGAAACCAATAATACATAATATGTCAATAAAAAAAGAACATTTCCTGCTAATTCCTTAGATGCATGATACATTCTATCCTTACTAAGTTAATTAAACATTTCCACATTTACTGTGTGTTTTATATACCTGTTTTTGTATATAAATTGTTCACTTAAGCCTAAATATACTTTCCTCTATTTTACCTCAAAAGTCTCCTTATTTAAAATTTTTTTATTTTGTCTAAGCTCAATTAATTATATCCTTAATGCTGTTACATTTAACAGTTAATATTATTGTAAGCTGCCTACAACAATTTTTCTAGATGCTTATTTAATTCCTTAAATTCAGTTGCTTGAGGACATAGATCGTATATTAATCTTTGTGGTATCTTTCATGTGTTGTTTAATGTAGTTGATCAATTAATGCTTATTGGGTAAATGAACATTTTTATTTTTCATTTTGAGAATATTACAGAGGTTGTTCCTTAAGGTGTTAGTATTAGAGGATGGCACAGATTTCTACAAGCTTGGCTCTGTAGGAAAATGGAAGAGAATAATTAAATATAAGTAGTTTCCTCTAGGAATAGTTTTCTGAAGCTGGAACTTAATGTTAAGTCATTAAGTTACCTTGAGTGAAAGTCAGATTTCTAGATGATTACGTTTTAGTTGTTAAAGTAAATGGCATATAAGAGAACTTTTAAGTTAATATGGCAAAAAAAGGGAAAAATTGGAAAGTTAAGAGTCTCTGAGGTTTCTGATGTTTCATAGACTAACAAAAGGTTGCTTTATTAGCAGCATTAATGAACGAATCGCTTTATTGGCATAGGCATACTGGTAGCTTTGTCGGTCCAAAGAGCTAAGAGATCTTATTTCAATTCATGATTATGTTAGAGTAGTGAAGTGAAAGCCATTGACCTTCTCTTAAGCAGAAAATAGAAAGTTTTTACAAACAGATTAGAGCATTATAAGGAATGTGATGAAGAACTAACTTAGAAAGTCACTTAAAAATTTTGAGTTTAAAAATTTTTTTCTGCACCAATTTTACAACAGTAGATTTTTGAAAATAGACTTAATTGATTAGTATTTAAAATAATAACTTTAATGGGATGTTTTTTGTTGAGGTAGGTCAAATGATTGAAAAAACTGTGAATTATTAGAATGGATAAACTTTTCAGTTCTCCAAATGATGATACATATTAAGTGCCATATGAGATACAGATGGTATTAAATTTTATAGAAGGTATAATACCACATAGATGGCATACCTTCCAAGTTATCTTTTACTTAAGTAAACTAAATGCATTTTGCTTATTAGGATCATTTTAGAGTGCTGATTTCCTTCTATTAATTTACATCAGAGATTTAAAGTAGAAAGGGGGGCGGTCTTCTAAATCAAAGTTCTTCAAAACAATAGTATTAAACACCAAGAATTGCAGAGCTAAGTATTGTATAGCTGTGTAGAACTGAGATTTGCATAACAGCAGTTCATTTACAATATTAAATTTCCAAATTATGAGATATTTAAAAATATAAAAAAATACAAGAAGGAATTTAAAATGCTCATGTATTCAAACTGCCAAAATCGACAGATATTCACATTTTGCTATAATTGTTTCAGAACTATTAAAATGAAAGTATAGTTGAAGTTAATTAATCTTATTCTTTTCGTCTTTCTCCTAAGAGGCAATTACGACTCTGAAGTTATGCATTGTTTATGCACGCATTTGTGTAAAATATTAATATTATTGATTTAATTTTAAAGTGTAAATATTGTTTAACACATTGCTTTTTTCACTGTGTTCATATCAAAATTATCCATGTTGATGTATGTATGTACTTAAAGTTTATTTTAACTTCTGTATTATTAGTTTGTTCCATTATTTGTGATGTTAAACTGTATTATTTGGTTTAGCTAGTGCTGCCAGATTTCTCCTTTGTAAAGATAGCTTTTTCTTTTTGGTAATTAATCCCTGCCTGGAGGCTAAATAAACATTGCTTCTCAACAACCTTTCACCCAATGATTTTAACATTCATAGTTGATTTTTGCTTGAATCATTGATTGCATTGATGCTCGCAAAATGATGATTTTTTAGTTATATTCTTCCCACATTTATTACTGACGTTCTTCTGTAAGGAAGTTTCTACTCTCCTTTTTACATTATCACTGTGGGCTTATGGATTCTTCTTTTTACTCAGTGGATTAAAATCCATTATTTGTTATATTTCTTTTGAAGGTTCAGATTGTTAAAATTTAGCTGTGGGAACGGCTTGTTTTTGTGTTTCTGTGATATGTCCCATCATTTTTAGAGCACTGAGTTGCTTTCTGGCACAACAGAATGTTCCATTCTTACCTTTATGCTTTTTCTACCATAAACCTGGAAATGGCCATTTCTCTTTGGACCCTCTTTCCTCTTAGTGGCTATTTACAGGCTACATTGTGGGCACTGGGTATGTTCTGTATTACCGTGTATTATAGTTTTTAGGGTCTCTTTTCATTAGACAGAGCAAGTGAGGTTTATAAAACCACTAATATTTGTAATTCCAATCTACTACCATAGGGTTTTTCTCTTGTTTCATATTTGGATATCTCTTCTCCCACTGTGAGGATCCTAACAATAACATCAATGTACATTTACTCATTTGTTCTGTCCTACGATATATACACGACATAATATTGAAATTGCCATACCAATACTGCTGCCAACTATAAACCCAGTAAGTAAAGCTTAAGTTTTCTATGCAGTTTTTTGTTCATACAATATATTCCAGTGAAGGTATAGTCAGAGTGCTATGCTCATAAGTTATTCTAATTAATTATGTTTTTCATGTCGTCTTGGTAAGCACTCGGTTCATTTTTTTTTTGTTTGTATTCAGTTTTAGCCCCATTGTTGATTTTATTTTAACATTTTTTTTTTTTAAGATTTTATTTATTTATTCGACAGAGAGAGATCACAAGTAGGCAGAGAGGCAGGCAGAGAGAGAGAGAGGGAAGCAGGCTCCCTGCTGAGCAGAGAGCCCGATGCGGGACTCGATCCCAGGAGTCTGGGATCATGACCCGAGCCGAAGGCAGCGGCTTAACCCACTGAGCCACCCAGGCGCCCCTATTTTAACATTTTAAAGGCATTCTCAGAGGTCTTCCTTCTCAGTCATTTGTTTCCATTTTTGCACATTTTGTAGCTAATCAGTTTCATTAGTTTCTGGTTTGTCTTTGTTGTATTTCCTTTTATAAAAATCTGTTTTGTGTGTGCATGCATTTATGTTTGTATGTATTATTCATTTTTTATACAAATAAAATTATATGTGCTTATTCTTTATGAATGAATTTGAGCACTAGCTTATGGAGTTCAAGGAAAACGTTTGCTAGTATTTTTATTTGAATAATGTTATTACTCATTAACTTGGGAAATCAACATCTTTATGATAATAAGTCACCTTTGCAAGAGAGTAACAGGTGTCTGTTCAAGTTTACTTTTATATGGTTAAGAAGTGTTTTAAAAGTTTTCTTTATAGAGGTTTTATACATTTAAGTTTGTTCCTAAATATTTTTATCTTTTTTGTTGCTTTTGTAAATACTGTTTTCTTTTCAGTCAAATAAGCAATTTGAGTTTTTTCCTTTTAATAGAGAGTTAAACTTACATTATCTTGATATGTGTGTTTTTCTAATTGATGTGTTGTATTTACTGCTGTTTTATTCCTCTCACACTTGGGCTGTTTATTCTTTGATAATTATTTTCTTAATTAAGGAAGATTGGTATTTTTGTTGTAATGGCTAACTTTAAGCAATGGACTTAGACTGCTGGTAGTTGGTTTGTCTGTATTAAATGAATATCCTTGGATATTCACATATTACCTGTTTAAGACCTGTGATTCTTCTCTGTTTTTTTTTTTAAAATCACCCTTTATTTCACATTTTAAATATTCCATTATAATTTAGTGAGTATAATATTTAAATATCATTCTTCTGTCCTGTCCATACCTTTGTTTTAGTAATATATTTAAATTTTTTTCTTCCAAATTTTTATTTAAGTTCTAGTTAGTTAATATATAGTGTAGTATTGGTTTTGGGAGTTTAGAATTTATTGATTTATCTTACCTATAGAACCCAGTGCTAATCACAAGTGCCCTCCTTAATACCCATCACTTATTTAGCCCATCCCTCTACCCACCGCCCCTTCAGCATCCCTCAGTTAGTTCTCTATAGTGAAGAGTCTCTTATAGTTTGCTTCCTTCTCTGTTTTTATCATAATACATCTAAAATTTAATGTATTCAATAATTAACCCATTGTTTAGTAAAGTTTTTGCCTAAGTTTCCTCTGTCTTTTTTTGATGGGATGAAATTCATTCTTCTCTAGGTTGCTTATAATGGGCTATGCATAATATTCCTGAGTTCTTGCATGTTTAAATCTGTTTCTTTAATAGCCTTGATAAAAAAGGACACCTGACTGGATATGAAATCCTTCGTTTACACTTTGCTTCCTTGGATTTCTTTCTGTTCTTTTTTTTTTTTTTTTTTCTTTTTAAGATTTGTTAGAGAGAGGGAGAGTGTGAGAGCACAAATGCGGGAAGGAGCAGAGAGAGTGGGAGAGAATCCCAAGCAGACTCCCTCCTGAGGTAGGAGCCCTTTGCTGGGCAGGATCTCACTGCACTGAGTTTAGGACCTGAGCCAAAATCAAGAGTCAAACCCCCAACCAACTGAGCCATCCAGGTGCCCTGCTTCCTTGGATTTCTTAATAAAGATGATTCAATGTTGATTCACTTTGAATGTAAGGTTATCCTATATTGTCTTTTGAAAGTTTTAGTTTTGATTTTCATGTATTGGTAAAACGTAACACCTAGAAAGTTTTATCTGAACTAGGTTAATTTTACCTTACTTTTTTTTTTTTTAAGATTTTATTTATTCATTTGAGATCACAAGTAGGCAGAGAGGCAGGCAGAGAGAGAGGGGGGAAGCAGGCTCCCCGCTGAGCAGAGAGCCCGATGTGGGGCTCGATCCCAGGACCCTGGGATCATGACCCGAGCTGAAGGCAGAGGCTTTAACCCACTGAGCCACCCAGGCACCCCAATTTTACCTTACTTTTTAAGTGGATGATTAATTGTCCCCGAATCATTCATTAAATAATCATTTTTCTCACTTATTTTAATACTATCTTTGTTATGTATCAAATTTCTATATATACACAGATTTGAATTTGGTCTCTGTGTTCTGTTACATTGGCCTCTTTGGCCTAATACTGTAGTTTTCACCAATATAGATACATAGTAAATCTTCATAACTCGTTGGTAAGCTTCCTTTCTTTTATACTAAAATTTTCTGCTAATGTAAGTCCCATATAAACTTCAAGAGAATTATTTGGTCTTGTTTTTAGCTGTGAACTAGAGCAGTAGCAACAGTTCTTTATATTTCCTGAAACAAGGGATTAACCTAACATTTTATCACCTACTTCGTGCATGTATTACCTTACTTAATCTTAAGCAATTGTAACATGGGTATTACTCTGTTTTACTTTGAAGAAACTAAAACTTAGAAAAGTTAAATAATTTTATTCCATAAATATTGAGTGCCTGCTATATGTACTACTCCCACGTGCTAGAGCTGGAGTGATAAATAAAACTGGTACTAGGGCACCTGGGTGGCTTAGTTGATTTAGCAACTGCCTTCAGCTTAGGTCATGATCCCAGGGTTCTGGGATCAAGTCCTGCACCTGGCTCCCTCTCCCTCTGCCTGCCACTTCCCCTGCTTGTGCTCTCTCTCTGTCAAATAAATAAATAAAATCTTAAAAACAACAACAACAACAAACCACTGGTACTAATATAAAGATTTTTTTTTTATACAGAGATTTTTAAAAAGACGTAGTGATCCTTGATAGATGTAAGATGTAGATTGCTTGGTTATTTTGTTTGTTCTGTGTATTTTAAACGGTTAAGAAACATACTAACTAGAATTTGCAAGATAGACAAAGGTTTCAAGTCACCTGCATAATTGATTCTCCTGTCTACAAAAATATTTTAAATCAAATCTACTTACTTCATAGTTTCTTGGCATATAATTTTTGTTACTACACTACATATTTCAATCATGAATACATGACACGTGATCGTTCCTTTTTATATACATAACAAAATTCTATGTAGTTGGGTGTGCCGTATTATAAAGCAGATCTTTTTAAGATACCACATGACTGCATTTTGGTAAATAGTTTATTAAAAGTGAACCTTTTTGGATGGATCTTAGTGATACTGCACAATGGAAGGCATCTATATTAAGATAATGTTTGTTTATGTAGCCTTGTTTAGAGAAAAATGATCTCTTGCTAACTTTGCCATGAAATCATATGTGATGGCCTACTGTGGGGCTGGGGAGTTTCTGCTGATAACATAATATGTTCTACTTTAGAGCTCATCTATTCTAAGAAAAAGACTTAAAGGAGGATGATGATAAGCTTGGACTACATATATGGATTTCTCTTTTGTGAAGTAATTCATTTATACTTGAAAGCTTGATTATGTAATAGGGGTTATTTGCTGTAATAAATGCTTTTATTTGCTGTTTCTTTTTAAAAGCGGTAAGCAAGACCTGAATGTTAATTGAATATTTTCCACATGGAAGTAATTGAAGATAGGAGGTGTGGGAGTCTCCACTCCACTCAGAACTCTTTCAATACAGGGATGTCCAGCCAAGTTTTGTTTTTTCTGGCCATATTTTCAAGTATTTACATTTGGAAAACTTTCCAGTCACCTAATAGGGTTCATTCAGTTGGAAAGTTTAGAATATGCTATATATTTTCTTAAATACATAAACTTATGCCAAGATTATGTATATTAGTGTATATTATTTCTCCTCAGTGCTAGGTAGCTTGTTAGAATCAGGTTTTGGCACCAGAGAAAATCTTTGTTTCCAAATTTTACTCATTTGAAGGATTATTCTTAAAATAAAAGATAGGGGTCTTGATGTTCAAAACTCTTGTAAAATCGCCATTAAAGATGAATTAAATGATAGGTTTAAAAGATCATTGCTACAATTCATTCAGTTATGAATGGAAATTACATAATTGTTTAGTAGTTACCACAAATGTGCATTGTGGTCATATTTAATATTTATATTTAAAGGAAGGCCAAACACTACTTTTAGTTCCTAGTTTAAAAGCTATAATTTTGACAGATTTTGTTAAAAGAACTACATATATATAAAACACATCTATATATGTTTGTATGTATTTACTTCATGCCATTATGAACTTATATTTTCTGTCATTATGAAATTAACATTAAAGAAACAATATACCTTATGACTTAGTATCATTTGATTTTACTTCTAACCTAGCTCTTAATTGTTTCCTTAATTTCAAAAAGAATTTGTGTGGTCCTACCTTTATACCTGATTTAAATAGGAAATTTAGGTATTTGGCTGCTCAAACAAAAGTATTTGTCAATTGGGGTATATATTACAGTCTATTTTGTTTATATTGCCTTGTTCTTGATTTTGTAAGGTCTTGCTTTTTAGGTATACTTCTTTAGTGTTTGGTGGTATGGTCTAGTCTGGTCTGGTCTGTGTGTAGGGAGCATGGTGTACCCACAGGGTAAACACTTTGTCAAGCAGACTTAAAGAGTTGGAGAAGAGAAACATTGAACTAACTGTACTTACCATGATGAGCACTGAGTAATGTATAGAATTGTTGGATCGCTATGTTGTACAACTGAAGCTAATATAACACTCTATGTCAGCTATACTTCAAAAATAAAAATAAAAAAGACTTCTGAATACCCCCCCAAAAAAGTGTTAAGCAATTTAACTATTAGGTAATCAGAAGATTATTTTTATAGTAGAATGAATTCACAAATAATACAAAGTTGAATGCAAAATGTGTGTTAATTTTTAATGTAAGACTGGCATTCCAAATATTTTGGCTTTCATGTAGACTATACTCTCTCTCTACATCTATATCTATATCTATATATATATCTAAAGTCTGTACTCTGATTGTCATAGGTTAGATGGAACTGAGAATAGGGTGAGATGAGAGAGTTATATGTTGATTACTTTAACCTTTGGTGGTATTTTGGTAGGGACACTAAACTGGAATGTTGTGAGAAGTATTGTTTTAAGGTATTTACGCTTGACTCTTTAGGTGACTTTAGATAACTTTTTGGTGTCTAGGATACCTACCTAGGAAATTAATTTGACAGAATCTGCTTATAACGTGTAAGGCCTCTTTATGGGTTGGTAGTTTAATACCTAGAGGCTTCCTGATGGTATACCTCCTTGTCTTTTCTCTTTATCTGTAGAATTCTGATCTTGGGTCTTCGTTTCAATCTTTTTGGTGTTTTGTTGTCATTATTGTTTAATTTTGTTAACTAAATTCGCATTTTCTTTCTTTATATTCAGTTGGGCCTTAAATTTTTCTTTGCATAAATCTTGTGTCAGGAAATTTGTATTAGAGCATTTAATAATTAAACAAATTAACTATTGTGAGTGGATTTATTTTGTATGAATAGTGCATCACGAGTAAATTATATTGCAGTTGACTTCTTTTTTGTGGTGCTTTTACAGTGTTGCCAGTATTTTTATTTGTTCTCTGCCATATGTATAGATAAGTAATTACAAAAAAGGGTGCTCTTTGCCATATTCTGTAAATGGTACTTTGCATTTGAACTGCAAAAAGAAGGGCATCCTTGTTTTATTTCTCTTTTAAAGATGGTTCTTATTTTTTCTTTAATGGGAATCTTGATTTTTTTGTTTCATGTACTTGATATTTATCATTTTAAGAAAAACTACTCCATATTTGTTTTAGAAATTTATGTAGAGTACATGTTAGAACCCATTCACAAAACTGTAAACTATAAAATATGTGGGAATAAATTTAATAAGAAAGAAATAGGATTTGTATGAAGGAAATAACATTTTATTCTAGGGTCAAATAAATGAAGAGACCTACTGTTTTTTCAGAATGAATAGCCCAGAGTTGTAAAATACAGACTTTTTCGAAGTTTTATCCATCAGACTAATGCAGTTCCATCAAAATCACAACTTATTTTTTCTTTTTGAAGAGTGGGGGGGAAACTTGACAACCTGATTCTCAAATATATAGAGTATATGAATGATAATATCCAATAGAAGTTTTAAAACTAAAAATCTGACAGGTCTTTTATGATATTGCTTGCTATACTATAAAGCTGTAGTAATTAAAACATTGATAGTGATGCAGGAAGAGCCAGAAAGACTCCAAGTAAATGAAAAATAAGAAAATTGTACACACGCACAAAGCACAAAGTTGTTTTTTTTTTTTAAATAAAAAATGTATTGAAATGTGGTGAAAACCGTATATTTGAAAAGGAAACAGATTTGAGTCCATTAAAATGGAGTAGACTTCTCTAAGAAAAGATATTATAACAAGATCAGACCAGTATAGTAGAAAATATTTACAACTTGTAGCAAAGTTTTAACAAAGAATGCTTGTAAATATAAAACCTTAAATTGAAAAAATAATTTATGAGTTGAGAGTGATGAGAAGAGGGATGAGGGAAAAGGAAAGCCTTATTTAGAGAAGAAAGAAGTTAACACATTTTGAAGCAGTGTTAGAACTAGAAAATTATCATACTGAAAACCCCAGTGAAACAATTTAGGACAGATGAAACAGTGAGTGCTAAAACCTTTGGGGAAGGACTGCTGGAAACAGGATATAGACCTAATACCAAATTATTACCCCATGTATCACTTACTGTCACAAAGGGGAAAATGTGACTTTACAGATAGGAAGATCTGTAAGCCGCCACTTGAACCAAGTGGTTCAAACAGAGGATATGTTTCGTGCTGTGATCTATAACACAGAATTATTTATGACCTTTGGAGTCTTCTGTATCCAGTCAGGTCCCCATATTCCATGAGTGGTCAAAATCTTTTATTAGTTGTAGGAGTTTTTCTGCAGCCTTTGTCTGCATTTTCTATGTAGATAGTCATGCATACAAATAAAGACCATTTTTCATTTCATTTTTTTTTTTTTAAAGATTTTCTTTATTCACTTGACAGACAGAGATCACAAGTAGGCAGAGAGCAGGCAGAGAGAGAGGGGGAAGCAGGCTCCCCGCTGAGCAGAGAGCCCGACATGGGGCTCGATCCCAGGACACCGAGATCATGACCTGAGCCGAAGGCAGAGGCTTTAACCCACTGAGCCACCCAGGCGCCCCCCATTTTTTATTTCTTAATTTCTGGTTTGTATGCCTTTAGTCTTAACTTTTTTCCTGACTGCACTTGCTAGGACTTCCAGTAAAGATGCTGACTAGAACAAACCTCTTTGCCTTGTTCCTGGTCTTTTATTAGTTGTTTATTGTTAAATATAGAATTAGATGTACGTTTATTTAGACGGTCTTTCATAGTTGAAGGAAATTCCCTTTTATTCCTACTTTGCTTTATTTTCATTCTTTTTAATGAGAAACGGATGCTGGATTTGTCTAGTGCCTCTTAGCGATTAAAATGATCATGTGTGTTTTCTTGCTTACTTCATTAATGTAATCTAATTCCTTGTTTGATTTTCAAATATTGAACCAGCTTTGTAGTCTTGACATAAACCCTACCTGCTTATGAGCTTTTATTAATTTTTGTATTGCTAGGTTGAATTTGCTTATTTTGTTGAGGATTTTTGTATCCTCATGAAGGATGTCGTTTCTGCTGTTCTTTGAGGATTTCTGTATCCTTCATGAAAGATGTTTCTGTTGTTTTCTTACACTATCTTTGTCTTGCTTTGGTATTTTGAGTTGGAAAGTATTGCCTCCTATTTTCTAGAGTAAATTGTGTTTAATTGACATTATTTTTCCTACACGTTTTGTAGCATTTGTTATGAAACCATCAGAGCACTTTTGGCAGAATTTTAACTACAAATTTATTTTATTTAATATATACCAGAAAATTCAGGATACTTCTTCTTTAATGAGTTGTGGCAGTTTTTCTCTTTCAGGATGAAATGATCCATTTCTTCTTAGTTGCTGAATTTGTAGACATTAATTTGTATTCCTTAGTTATTGTAAGTATCCTGGAATAATTCTTTTTTTTTTTTTTAAAGATTTTATTTATTTATTTGACAGAGATCACAAGTGGGCAGAGAGGCAGGCAGAGAGAGAAGGAAGCAGGCTCCCCGCTGAGCAGAGAGCGTGATGCGGAGCTGGATGCCAGGACCCTGAGATCATGACCTGAGCTGAAGGCAGAGGCTTAACCTACTAAGCCACCCAGGCACCTCTATTCTGTAATTATTCTTTTTATGTCTCAAGTCTATAATGAGATCCTCATGTTGATAATTTGTATTATCTTTCTCCTTTTTTTCCTTGATTAGTCTAGATTGAGATTTATTAATTTTATTGGACTTTTTAAAGAACCAGCTTTTGTATCCATTTATTTTTCTCTATTTTTCTGTTTTTAATTCCATTGATATCCATTGATTTCTGCTCGTTATCATTACCTTCCTACTGCTTACTTTGAGTTTATATTGCTCTTCTTTGTCCATTTTCTTAAGGTGGAATCTTTTCAATTTAAAACTTTTCTTCTTTTTCATTTCTAATATAGGCATTTAATGCTATAAATTTCCTTCTAAGCACTACACTGTATCATACTAATTTTGATACGTGCTATTTTTATTTTATTTTGAAGCACAAGCTTCATAAGAATTACATTGTAAAAGTTGAGAATTTACAGGAACTGTGAGGAATTTAGAAATACTTTTAAGGTTTGTGGGAATGTTGAAGAAAATGGTTGGAGCTTAACTTTATAAAGGTATATCTGTGTAGTGAAAAGGATTATAAAAATGCAGATAAGTTGTATCAAAACTTATATTTTGTAGTGTTGTAATGGGTGGGGCAAATCAGATATCTCAAAGATACCAGGAATTTACTTTTTAGATTATGATAGTGTCATCAGAATGTTGAGGGATTCCTGTCAAACTCTTTGAGGTATTGTATAGGTGTTGCTTTGCAGTTTTGAAGCAATCAGGCAAGATGCTTGAGAGGATAAATACTGAGTGCTGTGCCTTCTTTGTTCAGGAAATAGAAATGCAACATGAGACTTTTAAACTACAAATTTACATCTTTTGTAAAAAATGTGATGGTGTGAAGTTTTTTGAAGTCATTTAAAGGCTATTTAGGATTTACTTCTCTATAAGGTAGAGGTAGACTGTTGATTTGCACTGGGTTAATTTGTGAAATATTGTAATTAGGCCTAATTGAATGGGTTTGGGGTAATTGGAGAAATGATTTGTAATGCTTTGTTCCAGGTAGTTCAAGATCTGATGTCTAACTACTTACAACTCTTGACTAGCTGCGGCACTGCTTTTAAAATATTTGTCACTAGTGTAGCTCCAGCTTTTCCACCAACAAAATTAAAATAGAAAACAATAAAAAATAACAGTATTCTAGGAAAATATATCATTAGCACTATTTAAAGATGCTAGATTTCCAAATATGAATATTTATGTGGTTATAGTACATGAGCATTCTTTTTAAAATTTATTGCTGAGTGAATAGTGTGTAGTTACTGAATTCATCCTGCATCTTTTGTTTTAGGGAGAGACTGTTCTACTTACATCCTTATCCTTTCTGGAATCTTTTGTGTTACCAGAAATCATGAAGTTAGGTAATTTTTCTAATAAACCCATTTCTAGTTCTGTAAGTTCTTTAGATTTGGATGGGATCTGTTGGTTCTCAGTTTCGAGGTGAACTGTATCTGTGATTCTTGTCTTTCTCCTAGTATTTATCTTGTTTTGTTGAGATGTGTGACTTCTGGAGAGAGCTCCCTTATATTCACTAAGTTGATCTTTCTCTCTTAGGAAGATAAGGCAAACATCTCTTGAGGGAACCTTTCCCTCCGCCTCTTTTAGTTCTAAGGTTCCTCTCAAATTAACAGTTTTGTTCATATCAAAAGTTTTTCAAAGTGGTAATGGTTAGTTTTACATTATTCTTGGTGACTGACCTGGTGAATACCTTTTAGAAAGCTAAGTACCTGCATTAGAAGAAGCAGGTGTCTGGCTTGGGGCTGGGTAAATGGTTAGACTGATGTAAAAAAAATCAGTTTTGTGAAAAGATTCCTTGTACACCTTATGTCTCAGAACTGTACCTGTATGGCCAGCTACCTTCTAGTAGAAACCTGATAGTAATTTCTGATTGATTGGAGGCTCGGAGGAGTCTACTAGGCCAGGCTCTTAGGGTATAAAATAACGCAAGACCGAGGAAAGTTATTGTAGGGTTTTGAGGAGTCGTCTAAAGTTAAGTTTGTCCAAAGGAAGCTCTGCCTCTGGGAATTGTTCAAGGAACTGAACTTTTGGAGCCTGTACCATTCTATTCCTCTGAACATTGTCTTAAAGACTCATACAACAACAACAAAAATGCAGCTGCTCAAGACAAATAGGTTGTTGTGACTGATAAAGTGGGTTTCCATCAAGATAAAAGTTTTCAAATTTGATCAAATAATGATATTTAAAGAGAGGAATAGAAGTTGGTTAGATTAAATTAATTAGGTAAATACAATGGAGAAATGGATGAGAGATAAGACTGTTAATATTTTGAATAAGAAAGGTACCATTGTAAATTTCAACCTAAAAATTTTTAGCTGTGTAGAAATATTTATTTGCAAGGCTTTTCTTCAAAATGTTATTGGCTTTAAAATTTTTAGAAGTTATTTATTAAAAAATCTAAAAATAACTCCACATTTTATTTTTTATTTTAATTAATTTATTTTCTTTTAGTAAGCTCGATGTCCAACATGGGGCTTGAACTTAAAACCCCAAGATGAAGAGTTGCATGGTCTACCAACTGAGCCAGCTGCTGTCCCCCCAATTTTTTATTTTTAATTGAAGTATAGCTGACATATTATATTAGTTCTGGTGTACAAGATCACAATTTGACAATTATACGTTATGAGATGTTTGCCATGATAAATGTGGTTACCATCTTTTACTGTACAAAATCTATTACAGTCTTACTGACTGTATTCCCTCTGCTGTTCTTTCTATCTCTTTGACTTATTTTATAACTGGAAGTTTGTACCTCTTAATCCACTTTATCTATGTCACACTCCCCCTCCCCCACCCCCTGGCAACCACCAGTTTGTTCTCTGTACTTATGAATCTCTTTGTGTTTTGTTGTTTCATTTGTTTTGTTTTTTAGATTCCACATGAAAGGGGGATCATATGGTATATGTCTTTCTCTGTCTGACTTATTTCAGAGAGCATAATACCTTCTAGGTCCACTCATGTTGCAAATAGCAATATTTTATTCTTTTTTATGGTTGAGTAATATTCGTGTGTGTGTGTGTGTCCCCACACGACATCTTCTTTATCCATTCATCCTTCCATGGACACTTAGATTGCTTCCATGTCTTGACCATTGTAAATAATGCTGCAATAAACATAAGGGTGTATGTATCTTTTTGAATTAGTGTTTTTGGTTTTGTTGAGTGTATACCCGGAGGTGGAATTGCTGGATCATATGTTAGTTGTATTTTTAACTTTTTGAGGAATCTTCACAATGTTTTCCATAGTGGTTCCATCAGTTTACATTTCCACCAACAGTGCACCAGGGTTCCCTTTTCTCTACATCCTTGTGAACACTTGTTTTTTCTTATCTTTTTGATATTTGCTTACCATTCTCATCGGTGTGAGGTGATAATCTCATTGCCATTTTGATTTGCATTTCCCTGAGGATGAATGGTACTGAACACCTTTTCATGTGTTTGTTGGCCATCTGTATGTCTTCTTTGGAAAAATGTCTATTTCGGTCTTCTGCCCAGTTGTTGTTACTGTTGTTGTCGTTATTTTCTTTTTTATAGATGGGGGAGGGAAAAAGGGAGAGAGAGGAAGGATTTTAAGCAGGCTCCACACCCAGTACATGAGCTCTATGTGGGGCTTGATCTCAGAACACTGAGGTCATGACCTGAGCTGAAATCAAGAGTTGGATGCTTAACCCACTGAGTCACCCAGGCACCCCCTCTGACCATTTAAAAAATTGGATGATTTGTTTTTTGGTGTTTAGTTATATGAGTTCTTTGTATATTTTGGGTATTACTTTTTATCTCATATGTCATTTGCAAATAAATCTTCCATTCAGTACGTTACCTTTCCATTTTGTTTATGGTTTCTTTCACTGCAAAAGCTTTTTAGTTTGATACAGTTCTAATTGTTCATTTTGCTTGTGTTTCCCCTGCCTGGGGAGACATATCCAAAAAAATATTGCTTAGGCCAATGTCTGAAAGTTTACTGTCAATGTTTTCTTTTAGGAATTTTATGGTTTCAGATCTTACATTTAGGTCTTTAATCCATTTTGAATTTATTTTTGTGTATGGTATAAGAAAGTGATCCAGTTTTATTCTTTTGCACGTAGCTGTCCAGTTTTCTCAACACCATTTAATGAAAGGACTGTCTTTCCCCACCGTATATTCTTGCCTCCTTTGTTAAAGGTCTTAAGGTTTTCAAAGCAACAGGGCCACGTAGTAGTCTGCCTTAAAGTTTTCATGAATGCTTGGCTTGATCATTGGATTGCTTTTGAACATCAGTTTCTGAGTTAGCTATTAATACTTTTAATATATGTACAAAATTACACATTTGTAAACCTAACTTGAACCCCTGTAGAACAGATGTTAGCAAGATTTTATGTAAAATATTCTCTAGTATTAATAGAAAATTATAAAGAATTCCTTGCTGGTAAAATTTATGTTTACATTGAAACTATTCTCAAAACTCGTTAAAACAAAATGACTGGACATATTTATCCTTATACAGTCAGTAGAAATAAATTCAAATATACTGTTAAGAAATTCAGATATTTAAATTAGTACTTACCATTAGTATGATGACCTGAAGTTATTTTACTGTGAAGTAATTTTTCATCTATTTTTTAAAAATAAACTTTTAAGGGGCACTTGGGTGGCTCAGTTGGTTATGTGTCTCACTCTTGGTTTCAGCTCAGGTCATGATTTAGGGTTGTGAGATTGAGCCTGCATCAGACTGCTTAAGATTCTCTCTCTCCCTCTGCCCCTTCCCTGCACATGTGTGTGCACTCTATATCTTTAAAATAAATAAGTAATTCTTAAAAAAATAAGAATAAACTTTTAAAATAATTGAAGTATAATTTACATACAGAAGAGTGAAGATTAACTTTTCTGTATTGATAAACTTTTACAAAATGAACACACCTTTGTAGCTGTATCATAGATCAAGATATCAGCTTCTCTGAAGCCTCCCTGTGTCTTGTCCCAATCAAATAACCCCTTTACCCCAAAGTTAACTACTATTCTGACTTTGTGATCAGAGATTAGTTTGTCTTATTTTTGAATTTGTTAAATTAAAAAAAAGTACATATATATATATGCACACGTCCCCCCACATGTGGCTTGTTTCACACAGCATTATATTTTTGAGCTGTATCTTGTTTTATGTATATCATTAGTTTTCTTATTTTTACTGACGTTCAGAATTTCATGAATATGTGTGTAGTACATTTATTTACCCCCTTCGCCAGTGTACGTTTTGGGTTATATAGAGTTTTGGGCTCTTTAGCTAAAGCTGCTGTGACAAACTATGTATCGCTTTTTGTGCACTATGTACACACTGTGTACCAGGTGTGGTATTACTTAGTCATTGGCTATGGGTAATTTTCACCTTTGGTAGGTACTTCCAACTAGTTTTCCATATTGGTCATATTAATTTACATTTCTCCTGGCAGTGTATGAGAATAGCAGTGGCTGTACTTCTCACTCAACACTTGGTATTGTCTGGTTTGTTGATAAATATTACTCTTTTTGATTGGTAATAGTTGCGTGCTCGTTTCCGCAGCATATATACTAAGATCGGTAATAGTTTCTTATTGTGTTATCTGTATTACAATATTATAATATTGACAACCTTTTCAATATGCTTATTGGGTTTTTAAAGTTTTTGTGTGTGTATGTGTGTGTGAAGTTTTGTTTGGTCTTTAGCCTATTTTAAAAATTGGTTTGTCTTGTTCTTGGTGACTTAGTTATGTTTCTAAAATAATATTTTGTTCACGAGTCCTTTGTTGGATATGTGCATTGCAAATATTTTCTCCTGCTCTGTAGCTTGCATTTTCACTTTTTTAAGCATATAACTTTCAAAAATTTTTAAAAAATTTATTTATTTATTTGACAGACAGAGATCACAAGTAGGCAGAGAGGCAGGCAGAGAGGGAGAGAGGAGGAAGCAGGCTCACCGCCGAGCAGAGAGCCCGATGCAGGGCTCGATCCCAGGACCCTGAGATCATGACCTGAGCTGAAGGCAGAGGCTTTAAACCACTGAGCCACCCAGGCGCCCCTAACTTTCAAATTTTTAATGAAGTCCCATTTCTTGTGTTGATCTTCATGTCCTGTTTAAGAAATCTTTTCCTGGGGCATCTGGGTGGCTCAGTGGGAAGACTCCTTCCCCCTCTCTCTCTCTGCCTGCCTCTCTGCCTACTTGTGATCTCTGTCTGTCAAGTGAATAAATAAAATCTTACCAAAAAAAAAAAAGAAAGAAAGAAAGATCTTTTCTTATCTCAAAGTCATGATATTTTTCTGTCATCTCATAGAAGAAGCTTTATTGTTTTAACCTTCATTTTTAGGTCTCTAATACACTTTTTCTCCTTCCTTTTTCCAAGGCCTGTGGATGTATAAAGTTGATGGATTTTAATAGTAGTAGTGATAGAAAGTCTATTGGTATGGCTTACTCATATAAGAAAACATTTCTATTTTATTTTTATATGTAGTATTGTAAATTCTGATATGATACCATTTTCTGTTAGTAAGATACATGATTTGTATTCTGGTAATTTTTTAAAAGGAATTTAAAAACACTTTCCTTGACTCTAAAAGAGGCAGTCTAAGTGTATATTATACATCTAAATAATTTTAAAGGTTTTATTTATTTGAGAGAGAAAGCAAGAATGTGAGCACGAGCAGTGGGTGAGGGGCAGAGGGAAAGGAACAAACAGACTCCCCTTCAGGCATGGAGCTGATGCAAGGCTCAGTTTCAGGACCCTGGGATCATGACCTGCGCTGAAGGCAGACACTTAACTGAGCCAGTCAGGTGCCCCTAGTTTTATGTAATACTATGTCTTGTTCTTTTTTTTTTCCCCCCAAAGTAGGGTCCACACTTAATGTGGGGCTTGAACTTGCAACTCTGAGATCAAGAGTTGTATTCTCTACCAACTGAGCCAGGTAGGTGCCCCAGTTTTGTTTAGTTTTTGAAGAGTCATAGTACCATGCCTTAAAGACATTGGTTTGTGCAAAGGCAGCTGCTATATCTCTGAGTAGGCAACTTAATTTCTACAAGGCTTGTTTTTTTTTTAATCTGTGAAATGGGGTGTAAATGAGGTTATTAAAGAAAAGTGTGTTTTAAGTTTTTTCAAGTCCTGAGCAATGTGCCTGGCAAGCAATAAGAGCTCTATAATATTTAGTGCTTTTTTTTCTTGCATTTTTGAACTTTGTTTTGAGGGCTATTTTGACTTGACACTTGACTGAAAGGGTATATACTATATTTATTATAAAATTACTTACAAATAACTTTTGTAAATAGTAAAATTAGTTTATGTATTTGCTTTTATTAGGGATAAAATATTTTAATTTTTTTCTACTAATCTTAGGTTGATTTTAAAATGCTTCTTACGTTAATTAAAAAAAATAGAATGAGGGGAGCCTGGATGGCTCAGTTGGTTAAACATCTGCCTTTGGTTCAGGTCATCCCAGGGTTCTGGGATCAAGTCCCACATTGGGCTTCTTGCTCAGCAAGGGAGCCTGCTTCTCCCTCTGCCTGCCCCTACCCCCACTGTGCTCGGGCACTCTCTCTCTCTCTCTCTCTCTAACCAATAAATAAATAAAATCTTTAAAAAATAATAGAATGAATACTTCGTAAAGAATTTTTCCACTTCAGTGTCTAGTACTTTAACTCTGTAGTTAGATTGTTTAGGTGCTACTTACAAGGTGGTAACTATAGATACTAGAATGTAGTATACATTTTATGTTAATAGTTAGGAAGAATTTAACATACGAGTGCTTCTCTGAGACATTGTTAGTTTACTGTTGTCATGGTCTATAATTTTTAAAATCTGATTTGTTATAGAGCTCATTCTTTGTAGTCTAGTAAACTCTACCAATATCTTGATATTTCATTAGCTTTTCTATGTATTACATATGAAATTTAAATTATTTGTAAGATTAAGAAAAAATGTTTTATATTTATCATGTGCCAAAGTTTCAGCATGTGATTTGTTTTTAAGTGTTGTAGAAAAACCAAATTCTTCTCATATAAGTTGGATTCTTGGGTATATTTTACAGAGTAGGGGTAACTTCTGAAGTGGAAAAACTATTTCTTCTTCTTCTTCTTCTTCTTCTTTTTTTTTTTTCTTATTTAGGTAGTCTCAACCAGCAGAGGGATTTTCAAAGGGCTATCTAAGTATTAGGTAAGTACATACTCTCAGTGTTAAATATTTTACATGTTATTTAAGTTTGCATGTATGTTACTTTAATGTCGTTTACAAGAGCCTGTGTAAATTACAAATATAATTCATATTTCTTTTAATTTTTACCTGGTACTGGAATTTCTTTAAACTTATTCTGATCCCCTTCTGATTCTTTGTACACATTGTATTTAGAAAATTCTTTCTGTGTGCAATCTAAGTATTAAAAGACTTAAAAAGAAAGTAGTAGTTTTAGTGGGCAGGAATGCTAATACTTTGGTAAATGAAACAGAATTATCCTCATGTAAGATTTTTGTAGCAATTTTCTATTAGCTGTTAATAGTAGTACAAATTTCTTTAGCCATCCATTACTTGACTCCTCCTTACATTAGGTCCTGTTCACCACAGTAAGTCAACATGAAGACCAGTACTCTGGTAAGGCCCTAAGATATTTTCTATTTGTGTTCTTCCGTTTTCTTTGTAATAACATAATATGAAGAATTTCATAAACTTATGCTTTCATTAGATAAATCTTTTACTTTTAAATTTTGACTGGAAAGTAGACAATTAATCCTAGAATGTGTTTTACTTTAACTACATTGTATTTTAGACTGTAGTGACTGTATAGATTAATAGTTAATAGTGATAGATTGAAAAATTATTAAATATACTTCAGCAATGTGAAACATTGGTTTATCAAGTGATATAGTTTTTTAATTGTTTTAATGTAGTTAGGGAAATATTAAGGGTGAATACATTTATTTGATTAGCTAGTGGAAGTTTCATACATACATGAAGAAATACTTAATAATGAACATTGATTTCTTTTATTATGCTTTTTGATGTGTTTGAAAAAATAAATATTTAACCAAATGGTGTTTCTAAAGTTTTGTAATAATCACAGTTGATGTTTAAATATTGAACAATTACAACTATTCAGCTTACTGTATATCTATAATAAATGCAACACTTTAAGAAGCAGATGATGTGAAAAAATCTCAAATTTTACTATTTTAAAACATGGTAACTGACTTCTGGAGATATATTAATTTTTTACATAATTTTTTCCCCCATTGATGCATATATTTGAATTAGTTTGAGGGAAGCAGTCATCTTTGCATTGTACATGCTTATATCATATATTTCAATTTTACTAAAAAGAATTTGCTAAAAAGAATTTGCTTTATTGGAATGCGCTTTATATACCAGAAAATTAATTCCGAAGTGTACAGTTTAATGGTTTTTAGTATATTCAGAGATGTACAACTGTCACTACCATCCAATTTTAGGATACTTCCATCCACCCTTTTATCCACTAGCAGTCACTCCCTAATTCCCTTTAAACAAATTTCCCTTTAAACAAAATTCCCTGACCTTCCCCACCCCCTGCCTTGCCTCCAGGCAACCACCAATATATTTTCGGTTTCTATGGATTTGCCTATTCTGGGCATTTCATATATATGGAAGCATGTATTGTTTGTCCTTTTGTGTCTGGCTGCTTTCACGTAACAAGGTTCACCCATGTTGTAGCCTGTATCATTCATTTTTATGGAAAAAACATTCCATTATATACCACATTTTGTGTATCCATTCATCAGTTGATGGGTTTTTGGCTATTAGGAATGCTTCTGCAGTGAACATTTTTGCTTAAGTTTTTGTGTGGATGTATGTTTTTCTTTTAGATATATGCTTATAGGTGTGGGATTGCAGGGTTATGTTATACCTCTCTGTTTAACTCTGAGGAATTTTCAAAGTGGGTGCACTATTTTATAATCCCACCAACAGGAGATGAGGGTTCCACCTTATCCACATCTTCACAGGCTCTTGTTATTGTTAGGCTTTTTTGTGTTTTAGTTATCCTAGTGCGTGTAAAGTGGTATTTCATTGTAGTTTTGATTTTCATTTCTATAATGACTAAAGATGAACATTACTTCATGTGCTTATTGACCACTTACGTATGTTCTTTGGAGAGGTATTTGTTCAAATCTTTTGCCCATTTTTTAATCGGGTTATCTTTTTATTGTTGAATTGTAAGCCTTCTTTATATATTCTGAAGACTGTTCCCTTATGAGATATGTGATTTGTAACTACTTCCTCCCATTATGTGGATTGTCTATTCACTTTACTTCTGATGTCTTTTGAAGCAAAAAAGTTCTTAATTTTGATGATGTTCAATCATCTATATTTGTTGTTGTCATTGTTGCTTGTACTTTTGATGTCGTATTGCAAATTTATTTTTAAAAAAGATTTTAGTTATTTATTTGAGAGGGAGAGAATGAGAGAGAGAGAGAGAGTGTGCGCATGAGCAGAGTAAAGGGCAGAGGGAGAAGCAGACTCTCCGTTGAGCAGGGAGCCAGCTGTGGGGCTCCATCCCGGGACTCCGGGATCATGACCTGAGCTGAAGGCAGACGCTTAACCTACTGAGCCATCCAGGCACCCCGCAAATGTATTTTTAAATTAGTGTAAATCTGTGACAAAATTTTAATTATCGCAGGACTGTGAAGTATTGGCATTTCTTATGTTTGACAGCCAAAGCCCAAAGGAAGCAATTATCTTTTATTTGTGCTTCAATTCCTTATCTAGTTTTTTAAAATAAAATGTTTTATTTTGATTACATGGGTCACTGTGAAAATGTTAGCTGTGTGTGATATATTCATTGATATTAGTCTTGTGAATTTGTATTTAGTTTTTGGCTTGGGTAATACTTTAATTTATCATGGCACTTAATGTGTATTTGATGTAAAAGCTTAATAAACCATTGCCTTTTAGCTTAACAGTATTATCAGAGTTCTTTTTATCTTTTCTGTGAAGAGAGAATAGATTTTGAGAATCTTACTGATTTTAGTCTTGTGCAGGGTATTTGCAGGCAGTAATATTTTGATGTATGTGTAAACTTACATGTGAAATATGTATATTTTTCCCCTCTGCTTTACTTAGATATGTGTCTTCTTGATTTTTTTTTTTAATTTTATTTATTTATTTGACAGACAGAGATCACAAGTAGGCAGAGAGGCAGGCAGGGAGAGAGGGGGAAGCAGGCTTCCAGGATCCTGGGATCATGACCCAAGCTGAAGGCAGAGGCTTTAACCCACTGAGCCACCTAGGCGTCCCTGTCTTCTTGATTTTTATGGGACAGTTTTAGTTCCTTATTTTTTATCATTGTGCGGCTTTAATCAATTGAAGGCATATTTCAGAATGAATTGTTCTATAGTCTTGTCTAATGAAGGTTTATAGAGAAATGTCATTTAACAATGGAATATCACCACTCTTAGTAGCCTTGGTTTTCTGTGTAAGGACAAGGGATTGTAATATGCTATAATAAATATATTTTTATTAGGGAAATTTACTTTAGTTTTTATTATTCATATTATCTAATACTTTTGTATTAACTTCAGATAATCTAAAGTCTATTTTTATGAAATTTTATAGAGCTAAGGTTATTAATATTCATCTTTATATTTGTTTTTAAATCATTTTAAACCATTTGTTAACAGTCAAGTGTCCATTGGATGGGTAATATTCTTCACATTGATATTTTTATGGTTTTTGTTATACCATCCATGGACATTTTGCAATGGAAAAGGAAATAAAAACTGACATATCTCATTCATGATGGTGTTAGATTTTCTGTTGTAATAAAAAATGAAAAGATTTAGTTGAGAGTTACTTCCTTCTATTGTATATGTTGAATGTGGTAATTAAGATGATTTTGATAACCTATTTATGGCTGAATTAAGGTAAAATGGTTTTTGTGCAGTATATTTTCCTTCTCTTATGCTATATGCTTACTAACATAAAAGAATATATATTCTCTCAGTATTTATATTTGAATTGGGGATTTAATATTAGTAGAGAACCCTTTCTCCTACAAGAGTAAGGATTACCCTTTAGTTAAACCACTAATTTGTCACTAAAGTGGGGGCTGCTTTATGTTATCGGTAGCAGATTCTCAGCCCATTCTACTGATGTAATTCATAATACACCTTGGGTAGGGTTGTATGGATAGAAGAATTAAATTATTCTTTATCAGAAGGGTCTTTCACTACTTACTAATACTACTGAGGAAAGCTGAAATGGACTTGGATTATTCTAAATGGCAGGTTATTTTTGTACAA
This sequence comes from Martes martes, assembly GCF_963455335.1. NCBI lineage: Eukaryota > Metazoa > Chordata > Mammalia > Carnivora > Mustelidae > Martes > Martes martes. Next base: position 69,093,173 of record NC_137889.1, on the reverse strand, counting down.
ATTTCTGAAAACCATTACATAGTAGTATTTGACTCCCTTTTCTCCCAGTACAATTTATGTGGTAACATTATATAAGGAAGTTTTCCTAAAAGCTTTTTCCTTTGGAATTTACCTCTTTTTAAATGAAAAACTTGATCCAGAGTAACCCACCTTTAATCTAATCATCATCTCAATTTTATTCTTATGAATACAAGGTTTCCATTCTCCTGACCTTTCTTCACAAATTTCCCAGTCTATTAACTGAAATAATTACAACCATTCATTTCTTTTGTTTTGTTCCCTGTTTATGGACTACCTTGATTTGCTAGAGTTCTACCCTATTACTGTGTTTGCAGCTTGCTAGTATAAATCAATACTTTTCCCTTAGCTTTAGCCTCAGTGCTTTCTGGTAATCCTTTTCTCATTTTGATCTTCTGTTTCATTTTACATATTAGTTATTGGAACCTTTCCACTGTCCTCAAAAGACGAGTCGTATTTCTGTTTTCCTCATTCTTTTCTCGTTTCATATTTTATACTTTATTTCCTCAGTGTGTCTTTATTCAAAGAACATGATGTTTTCATTTATTTCAAAGGCTAACATCTATATTCTTAATTTTATCTCTTCTTTCTTTCACTTGATCCTTGCTGTTTTCTGTTTCTCTCTTTACTTTGTTCCATGCTGGATTCTCTGTCTTATAGTCACTTATACTTTTTCCCTGTCCTTCCCATTATCACTGAGCTTATTTGATTCATATTGACTCTAGGTTTCCAGTTTATCAATTCTTTTTCAACTCCCTTCTGCAGTTTGACTGTTGTTTCTACTAGCATTCTGTTTCCTCAAGTAAAAGTAATCATCTTTTCTTACCTTACCAGGTAGATGGATATTAGTTAGGCTGGTGTTAAAATGCTTCATGTTTGAGCAGCTGGGTGGCTCAGTAGGGTAAGCATCTGCCTTTGGCTCAGGTCCTGATCCCAGGGTCCTGGGATCTAGCCCTGCATCATCAGGTTCCCTGCTCGGTGGGGAGCCTGTTTCTCCCTTTTCTCCCTGCTTGTGCTCTCTGTTGCTATCTCTCAAGTAAATAAATAAAATCTTTCAAAAAGTGCTTCATATTATCCCCAAGTTAAGGCAGTTCCAGTTGCTAAATCTGTAACCTATCCTACTCCTTTTCAGCATTTGGTATTTGGCTTCTTTTTAACATTCTCTTCTCCTTTGTCTTCTGTAATACTGTACTTTATGGTTTTTCTGTGGTGTCTCCGACTACATTATTATTATGTTTTTTGTTACTGCTTTTTTCTTTTATATACCTCTTAAGTATAAATGGGGTTGAAGCTTTGTTCCTTGCTCCTCCGTATTACATATCCTTGCTAGGAGATGGTCTCTGTTTTTATTATATAAATTATCACAGATTTGTAATGACTCAAAAAGGCCATGTATTTCTTCATTACCTGTTTTGCCTCAGTTATGTCCTCAGCACCCCAAAATTATTATTTCTCATACTGAAAAATTTGCCTTGAAAATGTTTGATATATGGTTAGAACTTAGTAAATGCTTTTTGAATTAGTGAATGAGCTCATTATCCGAGTGGCCCAGTCTGTTTTTTTTTTTTTTTTTTTTTAAAATACAATGATTTTAACCATTCACCTATTCTCATGTCACAGAGGCTCTAACATCTTTGACCAGTTCTTTTTTTTTTTTCCTTTCTTAAAAAAAAATATTTTATTTATTTATTTAACAGACAGAGATCACAAGTAGGCAAAGAGTCAGGCAGAGAGAGAGAGGAGGAAACAGGCTCCCCGCTGAGCAGAGACCCCCCGATGCAGGGCTCGATCCCAGGACCCTGAGATCATGACCTGAGCCAGAGGCAGAGGCTTAACCCACTGAGCCACCCAGGCGCCCCCTTTGACCAGTTCTTGTCTACAGTTGTTAACATTAATGATTATATATATATTTTTAATTATTATATTTTTACCCTAAGCTTAACTAATGAGGTAGATGATATTCTCATTTGTAGATAGTAGAAATAGGGATCACAGAGATTGTGATTTGCTTATGGTTTCACAGATTGTGGTGGAGTTGAAAATTAAAATTAGGCTTCTGATTACACGTTTCCTGGTTTTCACAGAAAACATTGTTTCTAATGATAAAAACAGTATGATGGATAAGAAATTATTGTCTGTGTACTATGTGAGTTAAGGGAAAAAAGACTAGAAGAAGTTAGGAGTTCTTCAAATTCTTACATGATGAGATGAAGATTCTAATTTTGAGGTAGGAAAGAAAATCAAGGATGTGAGAAGTTTTTCACTAAACATTGATAGAATTTTGAGTTTCTGACATCTGGTTATGATGCAGTAATACCAGTGAAGAGGTTGAGTGAATCATCCTTCAGATAACAGTTACAAAATCTGGGTAAAATATTGAAAGAAAAAGTTCCAACTGTTTGAAAGCAGCAGAAATGACCAAAATGAGGCAGAAGCCAGATAAGCCTGCAACTGCACTGTGTAGCTTTCTTGGCTTTGGGTGCATCCCAGCCTCTTTGCAGTTCAGTGGCAGAGGATAGAAATTAGGGCTAGCCAAGCTATATACTGGAGTATACTGAGGGAAATTCTAGAAACAAGAGAACCATCGAACAGGTAAAAACTGTTGGCATTTTTCACTAGTCCACCGGCATTGGAAGCAGTTCTAAAGAAAGTTCATTAGTTTGAGGGATATGGCACCGGATTACAAGGGCCATCTACAGTAAGGAGTCAACATAAAAAAAGGTGAGTATGTAGGTAGTTATAAAAACTGTACACACTTTTATTAATTAAAAATTACCTATGATTAAAGCAAAAACTATGTATTGTTCAGTTTAAAACGTATATGAAAATAATAGCCCAAAGTTGGGGTATTTCTGGCTTAATTTATATTTCTCTGATGTTAATATTGAGCATCTTTTTGTGTGTTGGCAATTTGAGAGTCTTCTTTGGTGTCTTCTCATGATTTTGAGAATTTACCTATTATATAATATTCAGGATAGCATGTCATAATAAGATATTATGACAATTTGACATTAATATTTAATATTCAGGCTTATGAATATGGTTTATCTTTTATTTAGGTTATCTTTTAATTGTTTTTGGTAATAAGTGGCAGTTTTTATTTTTTTAAAGTGATAAGAAATACTGATCTCTATACTAATTAAGCAATAATTCCTCATTTGCCCCTCTCCCAGGCCCTGGTAATATCTAATCTACTTTCTGCCTATATGACTTGGCCTGTTCTAGACATTTCATATAAGAGGAATCATCCAGTATTTGTCCTTTTATGTCTGGCTTTTCACTTGGCATAAAGCTTTCAAAGTTCATCTGTATTGTAGCATGTATCAGAATTTAATTTCTTTTTATGGCTGGATAATAGTCCACATTTTGTTTATTTAAACAAAATGTTTAAGTGGTTGTTTCCCCCTTTTGGGGGAAATGTTTTAATGGTCGTTTCCCCCTTTTGGCTTTTGTGAATAATGCTGCAATGAACATTGGTGTACACATATCCAAGTCCTCTTTTCCATTGTTCTGGGTATGTATGTAGAAATGGAATTACTGGATTGTGTGGTAGAATTCTATGTTTAGCTTTTTGAGAAACTGCCAGACTGTTCTCCAGAGTGGCTTCATCATTGTGTTTTACTACCACTAGTTTACAGGGGTTTCAGTTTCTTTATATCCTCCTCACCAATGCTTGTTATTTCCTGTGTATAGTACCTTTTGGGATTAGATTTCTTAGGATTTTCTACTTAAACAATCACATGAACAGAAACAGTTTTACCTCTTTTTGATCTTTTTGTTTTTCTTTCTCTTAGCTCTTTATGTTAAATTTCTGCAGTATAATTAGGAGTATAAATAATGAGAACAGACATTATTGCCATGTTCCCAAACTTAGGGAGACAATATTTCACTCTTAAATCTGTTACTAGCCATAGGACTTTCATAGATACCCTCATCTGGTTGAGGAAGTTCTTTACTGAGTGGTTTTGTTTGTCTGTTCTTAATCGTTAATGGTATTTGATTTTGTCACTGGCTGCCCTACATTTATTGCCATGAATATTTAGTTTTTTTCTTTTAAGCTATCACTCTGAATTACGCTAAGTGTTTTTCATGTTAATTCTACATTCTTAGGTAAACTCTGCTTTGTTAGGACACGATTTTTTTTTAATTTTTTATTTTTTTTAATAAACATATAATGTATTATTAGCCCCAGGGATACAGGTCTGTGAATCGCCAGGTTTACACACTTCACAGTACTCACCATAGCACATACCCTCCCCAATGTCCATAACCCCACCACTCTCTCCCTAAACCCCTCCCCCCGGCCACCCTCAGTTTGTTTTTTGACATTAAGAGTCTCTTTTGGTTTGTCTCCCTCCCGATCCCATCTTGTTTCATTTATTCTTTGCCTACCCCCCTTAACCCCCCCTCCCCATTGCATCTCCACTTCCTCATATCAGGGAGATCATATGACAGTTGTTTTTCTCCGATTGACTTATTTCGCTAAGCATAATACTGTCTAGTTCCATCCACGTCGTTGCAAATGGCAAGATTTCATTTCTTTTGATGGCTGCATAGTATTCCATTGTCTATATATACCACATCTTCTTTATCCATTCATCTGTTGATGGACATCTAGGTTCTTTCCATAGTTTGGCTATTGTGGACATTGCTGCTATAAACATTCGGGTGCAAGTGCCCCTTCAGATCACTACGTTTGTATCTTTGGGGTAAATACCCAGTAGTACAATTGCTGGGTCATAAGGTAGCTCTATTTTCAACTTTTTGAGGAACCTCCATGCTGTTTTCCAGAGTGGTTGCACACAGCTTGCATTCCCACCAACAGTGTAGGAGGGTTCCCCTTTCTCCGCATCCTCGCCAGCATCTGTCATTTCCTGACTTGTTAATTTTAGCCATTCTGACTAGTGTGAGGTGGTATCTCACTGTGGTTTTGATTTTGTATCTCCCTGATGCCCAGTGACGTGGAGCATTTCTTCCTGTGTCTGTTGGCCATCTGGATGTCTTCTTTGCAGAAATGTCTGTTCATGTCCTCTGCCTATTTCTTTCTTTCTTTCTTTTTTTTTTTAAAGATTTTATTTATTTATTTGACAGACAGAGATCACAAGTAGACAGAGAGGCAGGCAGAGAGAGAGGGGGAAGCAGGCTCCCTGCTGAGCAGAGAGCCCAATGCGGGGCTCGATCCCAGGACCCTGGGATCATGACCTGAGCCGAAGGCAGAGGCTTTAACCCACTGAGCCACCCAGGTGCCCCCTCTGCCCATTTCTTGATTGGATTATTTGTTCTTTGGGTGTTGAGTTTGCTAAGCTCTTTATAGATTTTGGATACTAGCCCTTTATCTGATAGGTCGTTTGCAAATACCTTCTCCCATTCTGTCAGTTGTCTTTTGGTTTTGTTAACTCTTTCCTTTGCTGTGCAAAAGCTTTTGATCTTGATGAAATCCCAATAGTTCATTTTTGCCCTTGCTTCCCTTGACTTTGGCATTGTTCCTAGTAAGAAGTTGCTGCGGCTGAGATCGAAGAGGTTGCTGCCTGTGTTCTCCTCAAGGATTTTGATGGACTCCTTTCTCACATTCCTTCATCCATTTTGAGTCTATTTTCATGTGTGGTGTAAGGAAATGGTCCAATTTCATTTTTCTGCATGTGGCTGTCCAATTTTCCCAACACCATTTGTTGAAGAGGCTGTCTTTTTTCCATTGGACATTCTTTCCTGCTTTGTCGAAGATTAGTTGACCATAGAGTTGAGGGTTTGTTTCTGGGCTCCCTATACTATTCCATTGATCTATGTGTCTGTTTTTGTGCCAGTACCATACTAGGACACATTGTTTTTATATATCACTGGATTTGATTTGCTAAAATTTTGTCAAAGCTGAAAGTGTCATCTTTTCCTCTGTTTTGTATAATACTGGCCTATGTTTGTATGCCAGACATAAAGTTTATATAAAACTTGGCATATGGTTTTCTTAAATATTTGGTAAATTTCACTAGAGAAAATTTTCTTGAAGGAAGATTTTGGATTTGCTAATTCAATTTTTTCCTTTGGTAGTATTGTTATTTTGCATTTTTCACAATACTTTTCTATTTCATTTATTTTGCTGAATTTCTTGGCACAAAGTTGTTCATAAGATGCTCTTACTATTTTTTAATGCCTGTAGGATTGGTGATTATATTAACTCTTCAATTCTTGATGCTAACAATTTATTTTCTTCTTTTTGCTGGGTGCTTATTCATTTCTTTATATTTGCAAAGAACCAACTCTTGGAGATAATTATTTTCTTTCTCATTTGTTTTCTGTTCAATAGATTCTCATTTTTTATTTCCTTCTAACTTTTGATTTAATATCTCTTCCTTTTAGCTTCTTAAATTGGGAAGCTTATTTCACTCTTGTCTTCTAGGATAAGTGGCTAAAGCCATAGATTTCCCTTTTTGTACCTCTTTAGCTGCATCTCAGGAATGCTGAGATGTTACATTTTCATATCATTCAGTTTAAAAATATATTCTTACATTCTTATTTTTCTTAGATTTCTTCTTTGACCAGTGGGTTATTTAAAAGTGTGTTGGGGCACCTGGTTAAGTTAAGCCTTTGGCTGAGGTCATAATCCCAGAGTTCTGGGATCAAGCCCTGCACCGCTCCCTGCTGAGCAGGAAGTCTGTTTCTCCCTCTGGCTCTGTCCACCTCCCCTCCCCTGCTCATTCTCTCTCTCTCTCTTTCTCTCTCGGATGAATAAGTAAAATCTTAAAAAAAAAAAAAAAAGTCTGTTGCATAATGCCCAGATATTTTGGTTTTTTTCTGTATCTTTTTTTAAAAATTATTTTTATTGACATATAATGTATTATTTGCCCCAGGGATACAGGTCTGTGTCTCTATATCTTTTATTAGTGATTTCTAATTTAAACTTTGTTGTAGTCATAAGATAAACTGTCATATCAGTTCTTCAAAACGTATGAAGACATGTTTATGGACAGCGTTTATTCTGCAGTTTAGGTTATGGGATTTTGTAAATGTTGCCCATTAAGTCGTGTTGGATAATAATGTTCAAATCTTTTTTATTTTTCCTGAAATTTTTTTGGTTTGCTTGTAGTAATTGCTGCTTAGATGGTTAACCCATATTTCTTTATTGTAATCTGGTTATTAGATTAGATTAGGTTTTTTCTCTTTTAAAATAATAGTTTTGGGGTGCCTGGGTGGCTCAGTGGGTTAAAGCCTCTGCCTTCAGCTCAGGTCATGATCCCAGGGTCCTGGTATCGAGCCCTGCATCGGGCTCTCTGCTTGGCAGGGAGCCTGCTTCCCTTCCTCTCTCTCTCCGTGTGCCTCTCTGCCTACTTGTGATCTCTGTTTATCAAGTAAATAAATAAAATCTTTAAAAAAAATAATAGCTTTATTCTTCATTTAGTTGTCTTGGGTTAGTTATATTAATGAGGAGAGATACATCCTCTTTTACAGTGATTAAAAAACATATATATAAATTAATATAATAGTCTTCTGTTTGACCCATATGTCACCTAGGTTTTGAACTTCTTTTTCTTTCTTATTTCATTATTTTTGTTTGGATACTAAAGGAAACTATAGTTTTTTGTAGTTGTGTACTATGGGATTCTTGTAATAGTATGTGTGTTTGTAGCCCTATGTTGTAAGATAGCATTGCCAGGGAAAACTTGCTTTTGTTTAACTTAAGGTCCGGTGGAAGCCATCTTATCCTCATATAAATTTACTGCTACCTCAACACAACCTTATATATAATAAAAACAAATTTTTGTCCTTAACTGTGGTATGTAATTTTGATCTATAATAGTTATAACTTAAATCATAGTCTAACAGTAGACAAATTTGAAAAATATTCAGGACATTTAAAAAATGGTTATTTAATATGTGATCTCAGCAGCAAAGTAAGTTTGAAAAAAGTCCCGTTATTGCTTACTATGAAATTGGATAGCCTGGTTTTTTAAAAGTTTAAATCTTTAAATATATCACTTATTTAAGTCTTCCCTGCATTGGATCATTCTTTTAAGACCTTTGGTAATAGGAAAGCCAGTCTAGGTCACTGTTCAGTTTTTGAGACAACCAGAATTTTTAGAGCTTAAATTTTGATGTTGGGCAGGTACAGATCCTACTTCTGTTACATACTCTTTTCATTGTGAATTTAGGTGTATTCTCATTATATTCTCTGTACTTTATTAGAGATCCATTTCTAATGTTTTTTTTACACTTCCCAAAATTTGTTGGTAATGGTCTACCCCCCCACTCCCCCACCCCCTGCCCACCTCTTTCTCTTAATGGTATGTAAGATTTGAATTCCTGGAAAACAGTTCTGTTTGGTAATAGTGGATAATTCTTTTGATTTTGCCACTTTTTCTCTTATTCATTTATGGAATATTGCCAGGCAAATGTCTGAAAAGATGTTTTAACACAGATTTGAAGGTCTTGTAAGTATAATTAGCAGGTAATTTGTTTGGTTCTGGCTAAAATAAGCTGAATTGGGAATATATTTCACTTAATTTGGGTGTAGGGGTGTATATTTAGATAGAAATCTATCATTACCATGTATAGTTAAATCATTGGTAGCCTTCCCACTGTAGGAATGTGTTCTAGTAATGGCTGGTGTCTCTAGGTATCATGACAGGAAAGTGTAAGGCTAGAGGGAGTATTATACTGTGAATGTGTCCTATAATGGCCATTACTAGAAGTACGAGGCCACTGCAAGTAGAGTAGGAGAAACTAGGTTTGAAATTTAGAGTCAGAACCAAGTTTGTGGAAACACTTTCAGATATTTAAAACTGTAAGATTCAGCTTTCATTCCACTGATTCGAAAATGTGAATTCTCCTGTGTAGAAAATAACTGATGGTATAATATATATAATTGTACATGCACCAAATATTTTTTCTATTTTAATGGAAATACTGTATTTGATAAAATTAAAATATGTAATTTCATCTGCTTATTGGAACACTTCAGTAAAACAAGTAAGAAATGATAGACTTCTGATTTGGATTGTATGTTAAGGACATATTGTGTTACATTTATTAAGAGAAAATTCAGATAAAAACCAGTGGAATATGAAACAAGAATGATTAAAGAAGTGCCATGAATAATTAGAAATTATTTTGATGTTGTGAAGTGAATTGTGACATAAAATTGTTCTGGTACACAAAAGCAATAATTCATTTAAGGGGGAAAATAAATTATAAATAGAAATAATAAATAGGCTCTTGGTTTTTTGATAATCCAATTAGTGAAAAAGAATGAATCATATAAAAATGCTGGCAATATATCTGAGTGACTTACTTATTTGAAACCAAAATCTCTGACCAGTGAAAAAACAAAATCTCATAACACACCAACAATAGCATTGATGATTGGTTAATAAATATCTTAAATTTAAGATATAGGGTTAGTTATTGCACAAGAAAACTTGAACTCTTAGGTTTCTATATGAAAGAAGCTTGATAGAGATTCCTCACATTTGTCAACTCTTTAGAAAATTTACCTGACATTTCTGATAATAGGTTTTGAAGTTCACATTTTCTACAAATTTTGAACAACTATGCTAAAGACTAAATTATCCTCATGGTCTCTGTATAGCAAATCTTATAAAATCTTGTCATATGAAAAGCCAAGCAAAGAGTACTCAACCAAAACATATAGGAAATATGGTATCATAGAAGTGTTTCAGATATTTAATTAAAATAAATGTTATTTTTCTGGATTGTGTGATAGTCATGGTATTTGTTAGTATTCTGTTGATGTTTTTTTCATTTCAAATATATATTCACTTTCATTTCTAATTTGTATTCGTCCTTTCAAATCCTCCAATTTTTAGAAACTTTAGGCCCCTCAAAACCTAGATTTGCCCCTATTAAGGGGATTGAGTATGGACACAAGTGGGATCTCTGATGGGATTGGTGGGGAATGGTTTAGAGGAACTGTCTTTCTGAAGAGGTGGCACTTGAACAAAGATCTGATTAAAGGCGTGGAGAGAACCTTATGAGTGTTTGTGGGAAAGAGCAATTCAAGTAGGATTCCTGGAAATTTAAAGGCCCTATTGCGGGAATAAGTCTGGTATGCTCATTAAAAGGAGGCAGTGAGGTTGTGAACCAGGCGTTGGAGATGAGTTTGAAAAGGAAGGCAAGGACCAAATTATATATGACCTGGATAGGAATTTGAGGAATTTAGATTTTAGTTCTAGTTGTAATGGGTTACCATTGGAGAATTTGTCACATTTTCAGACTGTCAGTGAAATTCTTTGATGTGCTCATTTGGAGACCCAGGCTTCTCTCATCTTTTAGGTCCATCATCCTATTATGCTTTATTCTAAAGTTCTAGCTATATCAAGAAGGAGAAATAATCTGCATACTTGCCCTCTTAAAATACCCAACACAGAAGGGTACTCATTACTTTTAAAAGTCATTTTCCTTTGGCGAAAATTTAGTTATATGTAATTGCAAGGAAGCCACAAGCCCAGCTACAATGCTGTTAACTGTGGAGGGCGAGAATGAATTTTGGTTCGGAAATTTGGTATCACTGCCACAGTAATACTTATGTATTAGGGCCTAAGATCTGATTTATTATAACTTAGTGTTCCATTTTAAGGTTGTAGTATGGTTTAATGTTTAACAATTCTCTTATTGCTAGATTAATTTTGAAGTCCTTGGTGTCAGAAGCAAGGTTGTGACAGGCAACCTTGTTATACCTCCTTCAATGTTAGGGTGGCTAACAAAATGTATAATTGCTGCATAGTAAGGTATAAACATTTAAAAAAAATGGACTAAATACTGTGAAATTATCCTTTAGGTGTTAATTTCATCATCAGTGGATAAGTATATTATTCATTTCACTACCCCCTTCATTAATACTCGATATTGTTTTTGATCATCTTTTAACCGAAAAATGTATTCTCATTGTTTTGATTTGCATTTCCTTTATTATTGGTGAGGCTGAACATCTTTTTGTAAGTTTTTGAAAGCAGTCATTTCTATGAATTGTTTATATATTACCATTTTTTTCTCTTGAAATTTTTTTCAAAAAACATCTGGCTGTTATTTTAATCCTTTGAGTCTTATGTCTATTTCAAAAATATTTTCCTAGTTTGTTGCCAGCTAAAAATTTTTTTATATTGTATATGTTCCTGTATTGTTTTGATATAGAAATGAAAAATTTTGATATCCTAAACTTTATATTACTGGTTTCCACACTATTCTGTGGCAGCAAATATTATGCAGATTTTATAAACTATTTTTTAAAAACATTTGATGTTTATTTTTTATTTTCTCCTTTTTGTTTAAAAATTTTTAAATCTACAGTTGAGAAAATGGTACAATGAACACTTGTGTACTCTTCACTTAGACTCATCAGTTGTTGACATTTTGTTACTATTTTGCCACTTTTTCACCTTATATATTTGTATTTCTCTTTATATTCATATCTACATTTACGTATACAACATAAATTTCTTTAAGTTACACATTGAAAAACTAACGTTTATACTTCCTGCCACTTAACTGCTAAATACTAAGCATGAATGATGTATGAATAAGATTTTTTTTTTCATATATAAGCACAGTACTATTATTATACATATGAAAAGGTTGGGTTTCATTTCTCCCTTGATGTGATATTCTCATTTTTACATTATATAAATCTTAGCTCTCATGATGGTCGATGCAAGAGTGCAGAGTTTTGAACCCACATTTCCCAAAGAACTTTGGAACATCTGTCAGTGGATTTGTGACATTGCTCTAAGAGCAAACAACACCAGAAGGCTTTCACAACATAATACAAAGCTCAGTTACAAATATGCATCCTAGTATTTAGAAACTGATACCTCTTTTAATGAAGGAGGAAGTTTTAGTAGGAAAAAAAAGTGTGATGCTGAATGAGGAGATGAATTGATAAGCAAAAAAAAAAGTATAAGGCTATGAGTGAAAGACTTTTGAAGATAAGTGACTGGGTGTGGCCAATAAAATCAAATCAGTTATTTGTGCAGTATTGCCATGAATCAACACATTGTCAGTTCTAGTAGTTTTGCCATGCATCTTTGCTGTATATGGTGGTAAAAATACCAAGCATGGTGTCAGTAATGTTAATGGTCATTTATGTAGTTAATGAATCAGTAGATATGTCTCATCTTGAGCGTATTGTATTACACATGATATTAGTACTCATTTTAAGTTTAGAGTGTTTTTAGTTTTATACATTTATAATAAGTTAACAGTTGTTGGAAATTATTAGTGATTTAGCTTTGGATCGAAAAGTTCCAATACATTTTTTAGAAATTTCTCATTCCACTACTTATCTTCATGCATCAGGATTTTCTTGATATAGTGTAACCAAAACAATATAGAAATAAGTTGCTGAAACTGATAAAAACTCAACGATGACATGTTTTTATATTTATTAGATAGCCTTATTTTGCTTTATTAATTTTCTTTATGTAAATAAATATAACTCGTGAACTCTGTAACTCATAAAAATTTTACACTAATAACATGGTTCATATGTTTTAAATATTATAAGATTTCTTTTGGAAAGAATTCAGTTAGGGGAAAATTGTTGAAGATCTCTCTCTTAAACTGTTAATAGTATAAAGTAAACATTTTCTGTTTGTTTAATATTGTTATTTTCCATGGATGATTGGCTACTTCTTTAACTCAGAGTAAGTGTAGTACTTATTTATTTATATAATAATATATATTTATGTATAGTATATCTTCAGATATTGCTCCTGAGGGTTTCTGACTTCTCTGAATCTGTTTGTTATAGAAATTAGCAATTCTAGCTCCAAAGTGATTAAAAACCTTATGATAAAATATCAATTTCACAGAGTATGTTCTGGAGAGTGAAATAATTTAAAATGTTTTTTGATAAAACTATTCTAATAATGTATACTTTCTTTTTAAAAGGTAGCATATTATGACCATAGTTCTATTTTGGGATAATTTAGGGTTTCCAGGTTCAATCTCAGTTATTTTAAAGTCATGCTATTAGAGAGAGTTTATAGTTTAACTCATACTTGACTTTTAGAAATAGGTCAGCATCCTTGGCCATTTTCCTCCAATTCCATTCTTTCTCACATTCCGTAATGCCTTTTGAAACCATTATTACCCTCCATTTTATAAATAGGGAAGAAGGTTCTATCTTTCCCCACCCGTACCTATTATCCACAAACAGGAGGCCTTATTGGGCATATATATATATAAAACATTACTTTCTATAGTTTGTAATATGAAGAATGTTGGTGTATTTATTGTAGTATTGACTATACTTTTTAAAACCCTGCCCCTCCATCTGGTTTGGAAGCACTGCTTTATGACTGTAAGGACAGTCTACTTTTGATATAACTCCTCATTGATCACCAGAGTTGACTGACTAAACTGCTATCTGTAAAAACAATCTTGGGAATGACTGTTGTGTTTGCTCTTTTCATGATTTGGCTACTCTTGCAGTTAATTTGCTGAGATACTGTAGTGCTCTACTTGCTTTAAAGAGATGGAGTAATGACACCATCTTGCTTATTAGGCAGAAGCTAGTGTAAAAATGGGCTTTTTGTTGTACTATAGAGTCAGCTTAATTGGAAAAAGTAGAAGTGCTAATGGTTTTGAAAATATGATTCTGAAGTGTCCCTCTGGCTTGACTGTTTTTCTTACAGCATTAGTGGTAGATTGCCCTTTTACCTAGGGAAGTTATGTTGTAATCTGAACTGGCTTTCCATTTTGATAGTAATTTAGGGAGAACACCACTTTTCTAGACAGAATTCCTCACTTCTCTTTTGGGACCATTTCACTGCACTTTGGTGTAAATATGCAGAGAGGAAGTAACTAGACCTTAATTTCTATAAGTTAGATCACACCAGTTGGGGAGTATTTTAATTGTGGTTTTCTAGCTATGTTAAGGCTGTATTGGTTTTGCTTTCAGCTAAGCTACAAAATGGGCAAGATTGAATTGCTTATCTATCTCCCAACACACGCTGAACCTTTTTTTGTGATACACAGAAGCTGACATAGCAAACTGAACATAGCTAGGTGGTTCCCTAATCACACCCCCGCTTCCTGCCTCCATCCCTCCTTTCCTTTCCCTTACCCTTTCCTTTCCTTCCCTTCCCTTTCCTTTCCTTTCCTTTCCTTCTTCCCTCCCTCCCCTTCTCCCTCTCCCATTTTTTACATGATGAGTGGTTTTCTTCAGTTATAAGTAAGTTCATTCTTAATGGAGCTGGTTTGCAAAAAGATGGGACTATGGAAGCAAGTCATCATGAGATTATTATGCAGCCATTTTTAATGAGCAAATGGATGTTTATGAGATGATGACGTGCTTAAGATAGTATTGCCTACTGAGAATTGTCTGATCTAGAGCCCAGATGTGTTGATTTCCTAGAAGTGTCTCTGTGATGTTGGATCATACGCATCTGGATCATTCTTTTTAGTTGACTAAGTTGATAGATTTCTTTTACCTTTTGAGAGTTAAAATGTCGAAAGGTGAGTCAGTAATTTATTAGATACTCTTTTAGAAGGTGAAAGTAAATGTGCCTTTTCACTAGTGAAGTTTATTTTATTTTATTATTTTTTAAAGATTTTATTTATTTATTTGACAGAGAGATCACAAGTAGGCAGAGCAGCAGGCAGAGAGAGAGGGGGAAGCAGGCTCCCTGCTGAGCAGAGAGCCTGGTGCGGGGCTTGATCCCAGGACCCTGGGATCATGACCTGAGCCAGAGGCAGAGGCTTAAGCCACTGAGCCACTCAGGTGCCCCGTGAAGTTTATTTTTGACCGTTGTATCATTTTCTTAGAAAGTTTATTTTAAACATCAGATTATAAAAGTTTCTTGAGCTTTCTCTCTCTCTTGGTTGAGGGTGACTAGAGTGGTAGAGAAATCCATTGGAAACTGCCTACCATTAACCTTTTTCTTTACCTTCTGACCAGGAAACATCATAGACTATATATACTTATTCTCACGATATCATGATTACTAAAGTCTTTTTGAAGTTTTCCTTTGAATAAAGGGATATGTAAAAGTAATTTGCTGTAAGATCTTTATTTCTGGATTTTCCTTTAAAAATTTTTTTTGAAAACATTTTGCACTTAATATTTTGTACTAAATGGTTATTAAGGACACATGTTGGTTTTATTTAGATATGCTTTTTATTTAAGAAAATTATTTAGAAAGTGGCAGTGCATTGTTTCTTAGAATAATTGAATGGGGTAGCTTTGGCTAATGTTTATTTATTAGTGTGCTAGAACTTAACCATATCTGGGCATTCAGTTTTTACCCTGTTTTCCCACATCTTTTTCTTACGTTCTAGGACTTTTTGTTTGTTTATTGGGAGGAGGATATAGAAAATGGTTATCATTACTATATTTTTAAATATTGTAAATTTGAAAATCAGGGATTAAAGTTAAAACAAAATTTCGTGCTATTTAAGTGTAGAATTCTTAATTGTATAGTTCCCTCTTCTGTCTTTTCAGAGCTATTGCACCATATTAAATTTTTCAAATTAATTTCAACAAATGTTCAAAAATTACCAGTAGACTTAAATTGCTGTTTGATTCTCGGGGGTTTGAAGGACTCCTGGGTCTGCTACCTGTATCTCTGTTTGGATTGGAATTTAGAATAGGCATTATGAGAAGTTATTGGTGGGAAATAGGAGAGATTGAGTTACAAAGTAAGTGACAGAGTGAAGAAACATACAGACAGTTTCAGAATATAGGACAGCTAAGGTGATTTCTCCACATCAGTAGCATGAAAAAGAGGGACATGGGGAGTTACTATCAAGTAAAAGAGATGTAAGAAACATAAAAACCACATACAAAGAATGGTTCTTGTTTGGATTCTTTATTTTATTTTATTTTTTAAGTTCTTTGTATTTGAATGAGAGAGAGAGAGAGAAAGAGAGGGAAAGAAAGAGCTGGGGGAGGGGCAGAAGGAGAGGGAGAGGGAGAAGCAGACTCCCTGCTGAGTAGGAAGCCTGACAGTTAGGCTCCATCCCCAGGACCCTTGGATTATGACCTAAGCCAAAGGCAGATACTTAAAAGACTGAGCCACCCAGATGCCCCTGGATTCTTTTTAAATCAAATTACCTAGAAAAGACATCTTTGAGTTGATATTGGACATTTAAATGTTGACTGGAAACTTAATTCGATGAGTATTATTTAGTGATTTTGTGATTCTATAAAGCAATGGATAAATTATTTAAATATATATGATGTGGGTAGGTGGGAGAGGGAGTGATATTATGTCCAGGATTTACTTTAAAATACCTGAAAAAAGAAAAAACAAAGGCAGCAATATTGGTAATATCTTGAATAATTGTTGAATATAGGTTATGAGTAAATATATAGGAAGTCATTATGCTTTTCTGTCCACTTTTATATATAATTGAAATTTTTCATTAAAACTTTAAGTTTTTGTGTCCACTGACCACATATTTCTGTTGCCATTATTCCTCTCCCAACATTTTGAAAATATTCTTAAATCTATAAGAAATTTGTATTTCTAATAAGAGAATGAGTCTTTTCTTGAACATTTCATCCCCCCCAATCCCACTTCTTTACAGTTATTACTGTCTGGTGTGGTATTGTCAAGAAGGCCAGAAGGCTTTTTATCTCTTTTATGCATTGCTTCATTTTCATTAACCTATACCTGCCTAGCACATAGTAGGTGCTTAGTACGTAGTTGAATGATTGCGTGAATGGGAACCAGAGCTCTTGAAGGCAAATAAGGACATGGGGTTTGGCCAAGGAGAACTTCTTTCAAAATTAGCCTTGTGGGATTTATAGGGGGAAATGTGGGCTAGCACACAAAAATTTGTGTGTGGGGGGGTAAGAAGCCTTCTCTTCCCTGTTTGACTGTAAAGCCTTACTGTAGCAAATATTCAGCTATTCTCAGCAATAGGAATTACTCTAAAGTAATTAAGTTATTGTAGTGTAATTTCTCTAATTGTCTTTCATATAGTCTTGAGAGGCTTTCCCCCATGATCATCTTTTTATTACTGAATGGCAGCCCCTTCTTGAGATGTATTTTATTTCAAGTTTAGATATTTCTTCTCAGGAAAAAAAATTGCTTACAACTAGTGGTTTTGTACAGGCATGATGAGTTTTAGAAATTTCTTACAGTTTCTTTTTATAGTAAAAAATACAAAATCTCACATTTCCATTTTCCTAACAACTGATTTTATCTCTTTTTCAATGTATATACGTTTAGTATATACTAATCTAATACTAATACTAATCTATATATTACTATATACTAATCTAGCTAGTAAAGCTAGATTTTAGTATCTTACTGCATAGACATCATCATCAGTTATCCACTACTTAAAAAGGTTTTAATAGTACTGTGAAACATAGCCAATAATAATTAAATCTGATAATTAAGTTGACTGAAAGTTAAGTATTAAAAGTGACATTAGTAAAAATTCAAAACATTTTGGGGCACCTTGGTGGCTCAGTGGGTTAAAGCCTCTGCCTTCAGCTCAGGTCATGATCCCAGGGTCCTGGGATTGAGCCTCAAGTCTGGCTCTCTGCTCAGTGGGGAGCCTGCTTCCCTTTCTCTCTCTCTGCCTGCCTCTCTGCCTACTTGTGATCTCTGTCTGTCAAATAAATAAATAAAATGTTTTAAAAAAATTCAAAACATTTTATATTTGGTTTCCTAAAATGAATGTTTTTAGAAACACTGCTTTTAAAATTACTGAAATCATTTTTATAATGCAAAACTGCAGGTCTTGATTTAAGGTAAAATAAAAGCAAAAACTCTAGTGAGTCTCACTTTTTTTCTGGTCTTGGTACAGACATTTACACTCTTAAAAATTATTGAAGCTCTCAAAGAGCTTTGATTTATTTGGGTCACATATCTTTCAGCATTTACCCTGTTAGAAAGTAAAACTGAGAAGTTTTGAAACCATTTATTAAATTCACTTAAAAATAACAGCTTAATTACATGTTCATACAGTTAACCTGTTTTTGGGGAAATAGCCATATTTTTTGAAACAAAAAATTAATGGAAAAGCTGATACTGTTTTACATTACTTTAAATAAAGTCTAGCTTAATGGAAGACAGTTGGATTCTCGTTTGCTTCTGCATTCAGTCTTATGGTACTACCTGCCATGTGGTCTGAGGAAAACTTCATTGTAAACTCATGAGAGATTGAGATTGAAAAATACAAATATTATCTTAGTATTATGAAAATAATTTTAATCCCACAGACTCAATGTAAAGGTCTCAGGGACCTCCAATGTCAATATTTTAAGAACTGCTGGAAACACTTTTCACTGGGATGCTATATGTGGCAGTACAGTGTAGTAAATGAAGGAGTAGTTTTAAATAATTTAATAGTGTCAATTTGATAAGTTTCTGTTTGATACATTTTACTTTAAGGGAACTATTGAAGTTAGCTTGTGCGTTCATATATACATATCTATCTATCTATCTATGAAATGTATATGAGAAATGATCCCCTGACCTACAGGGCTGTATTTGTGGAGTTCATATCTTTCGGACTACCATGTAATTAGAACAGTCATCTTATTTCTTAGAGAAGTAGAAATTCAGTAGAAAGGTTAAAATGTTTAAAATTAAAGCTTTTGATATTTAGAGTTACTTGCCGTTAAAGAGGAAAGCACACTTTAAAATTCCGTTAGTTTGTTAAAAACCATCATGATGCTTAATTGTCATTAGTGAGGAAATATTACTATTTCTACTGCCTATTATACATATCTATAGCTAGACAATGAAAGATACTGTTTTTATCTCAGTACTCTTATGTTTCTCTTTCTGATAGTTTTTGAAGCTTTATATATCTTTGTTGATTTGCTTTCTTCCTCCATCTGTATGCAACCTAGGAATCAATAGTACATGAAATCAGCTGACATGGAAGGAAAAATAATAGATAATGAAAACAGCCCTTATTGCTTACATTCTATTTTAGTTATAAGTAATAATATGAGATTCAGAGGGTATTGGTGGGGGGATGAAACATTACACCTCAAGTTATTTCACAAGTAAGCTTTACTTTTGGCTTTTTTATTTCATGTTTTTTAAGAAAAATAACAATGCTGACTACCAAGTAAAATAACTTACTTTCATTAATAGTATACATTTGGTAGGGATTTTTATTGATGCTTGTCTGTAATCTTAGCCACGATGATTTACTTATAGGCTTTTGTTAGTTATAAAGCTGATAAAAATCTCAAGTTATTTTGGGCATGTTATACATTTGTTGACAATGTAAACTATATGCTGTTTTAATGCTTGGTACATTGTTTTTATGTTAGGTTGATGTTTTAATTTTTTTGTACCTCTCTTAGCTTCCCAGTCTCACACATTTGCTAGGGAGGAGTACATCAGCAGCAATAAGACCTTTTTCCCCAACGTGTCTGACATGCATCTGAAAATGTGATAGAGCAGAGCTTTAGCTAGATTTTAGAAGTTCTTCTGTTAAATCATATAAGAAACTTAAACTGATAGTACTTCACATTTTTCACATAATGTGTTCTTTTGATGAATAGCTGTATAGCAGCAGCACAGGAAAAGCAGAGTTCTTGGCAATACCAGCTCAATTGCATCTGCAGATGAGGATTTAAAATTCTGTGCAGCAGACAGTACCTCCAGCAGGCGAGTAAAAGGTTACTGCATTACTTTGCTTGTTTGTTTCCATAGTCTTTTTCTACAAAAGATTTTTTAAAAAATTCAGTGTGAAATGCATGCCTGTTTTTAGACATTTTGGGAATTGATTTAAGTATAACATGAATATCAAAGGGCAGTGCAAGGTGAAGGACGAGGCAATGCAATACTGGCTACTGGCTCTTTTTAGCTTTAAATCAAGAAGGAAATTGAGCATGAGGCATACACAAATACGGAATCTTTCAATGCCGCAGGAAACAGGAAGTTTTAAAAATACATATTTTCATTCAAGGGGTTTCTTATTACATTTAGTTTTTAGACTGTCATCCTCAAAAGTGCTAATAGAGACTGGTAATCATTGATCTGTGAATGTTCATTAAGTTAAGTTATTTGAAGTATGATGATTTGGGAAGACTGTAAAGTATTTGTATCAATGTGACCCTTTTTTGTCCTGGAAATTATAATGTGGATTATAATTACATGGTATAAATAAATACCTTTACACATAATTGGCAAAAGAGAATGCTTAAGTATAAAAGATTCTGTAGTATGGCTGATAGACATACTTAATACAACTGCTTATGTTATCAGGGTAGTTTGTGGTTTTTCCATTTATTTAATGAGATGCAATTAACCCAGTGAGAGGAGACCCAGTTTCAAAACAATCAGGTTTTTGACAGATTTCCCTCCACCCCCATATTGTCCATACCTGTCTGTATGCCCTTTTCTTACTAAAACTCTTCGAACATTTATGATAGCAGGGGTCTCTTGGGTTATCTTGGTAATTTATTCCATCACCTACACCCCTATTTTTGCTGTAGAATTTTTTCCCCTGCTCCATTATTTCTCAAGTTTAAGTACAGTATTCAGAGGGAATTTTTTACTTTGCATATCAACCACCATCCTTCCCTCTCCCAGCAATACTCAAAAGATTTTTTTATCAGTTACGGTCTAAATTTTGTTTTAAAAAATACATATGCCCATGTTTTTGTATTTTAGATTGAATAATAAGAAAATAATTCTGTAAATCTATAGCATAGAAGTAAAATCAGTAGATTATTCTTACTGTGAGTGTTTGGCAGGCTTCTTGTATCGAGGAGTCATAAAAGGTCAGCAGTTCTGATTGGTAAGTTAAAGAATCCGTCCAGTAATTTGCTCCCTGTTGTTTCTCAAAGCAATGCAGCAGCCGTTCTTTTCCAGATATTGAGCGGTTCTTGAACAGTGTGTGTGGGGACAGGGAGGGGTGGGGCTCATTCCAGTTGGTTGTTGAAATGGTGTGCATTTACAGAGGGAACAGGTTGGATAGGCTGAGCTGAAGGAGTAGGCAAACAGATCTAAACTGATGGAGGACAGAAAGAGTGGTTAGTATAATTTTGGGGTATAATATCTCGAGTTTGCGCCTTTGTTAAGTACTTGGGCTTTAATTTAAAACAGTTTGAAATATTAAAGCATCTTACCTTATTTCTAAAGAGTAGCTGGGAGACTTCTGTTTTTAGTATCGACTTTTTCTTGGCGAGGAGTTTGTGTCTGGTATCTTCTGGAGGGAAGCTGATGTTTTCTTCTTTTTTAACAGTGTTTCTTTCAGCCAGAGAGCTGCAGAATGAGGCAGTTAGCCAATTTTGAGTATATATGGGACATTACCAGTTCTGATTTTTTAAGTTAAGTTCTCATCTAACGAACAAGTCAATGTGTGGCTGTGGCTGCAGCATTATTTTTTCTTTAATGAAGAGGTTGAGCCGTTCGACCTGCTGCTCCGAGCTGTTCTCTTGTAGCCATACCTCAGACCAGTTGCAGAGATTATCCATCGAATGTCCCAGGCAACCAAAGGTAACTACATAGATTTATTTCAAATAAAAATATACAATTAAATGGATGGCTTATAACTAGGACCAAATGATTAAAAATAAAAGACCAATTAAAGATGTTCTTAGCAGTTTTCTTGACCTTGCAGTAGCTATCCAATATCATTTTGTCATCATCAGATTGTGTAGCAATGGAAATGCACTGCAGTAATTGATTTTGTAATAGGATCAGGTGATTTACTAGCTGCACTGACAACCACTTGCTTGCTTGCTCTGAGCTGTGGAGCACTCTAATGGATGTTGTGATTGCAGCCTGGAGTTGATGTGAGGCTGCTGGCCACTTAAAGCAGCAGTGCTTATTTTTTAAATTAGAATAGTAAGTTTTAGAAGATTTTCTTTGCTTTAAGTTTTGGGCAGCCTCAGTAATTTAATAGTTAATTTGAGTGCCCCCCCCATGCTATTTTAGAGATTATATGTTATTTTATTCATCAGTTCATAAAAAGTTCATTGGTATTAGTAGTCTTGAGTATAAGGAAATGTAAACTCTCTGCTCCCTATGCCTAGCTCAGCATTGTCATATACATCAACATATTCTGGTATTGATCATGAGAGCATCTCTAAAATATAGCATTTATGTTAACTGTCCTTTGTCATCTAAATGAAATAATACGCTTAATGTTTGTAAATTTTCTCAGTTTCAAACTCTAGCTGTAACTACAATAGTTGTATTATGGTAAATTCTTATACTAGTGAGTTGTGTTAGAGTTGTTATGTATCCTTTTTGGTCTTCTCTTTCAGTGGTTTCATAGGTGTAAAAACACTTTCGGAAGTCTGAGTTGAGTCAATTTTAAAGGATATTGATGAAAACATATAGTTAGCTTTTTAAAGTAATGTTTAAGAATATAGCAAATGAAAAACTTAACATCCAAGATTATGAATTTCTAATGATTGTATTTTAGTAATTGTTTTCATCTTTTTTCTATACCTTTTAAACAAATACTTCATTAAAAATATAGAAATATAGGACTAAAGCTTAAAGCAGAATGGAACTGCTATTGCAGCAAGACCAGTGAGACTCAGGTACCCAAGGCTTTGCCTCCTTTAAAGTTTGGCTTGGGGTTTTGCATAGGAAAGAAAATGATCTCCCCTCTCTCCCTTTCTCACCAACTCCTCTACCTCTTCTATCTAGTACATAAAGTGTTTTGTATAGAACATGACATATAAAAACCCTGAGTTCTCTATTCTTCTCTAATTTATGTTCTTTAACCATGTTTATGTTCTTGCCATGATAGAGATACTTTTTCTTTCAGTCAAACCCAATTAAGTAATGTTAATAACTTGCTATAGAAGGAATTGAGCATAAAGTTGGCATTATATATGATTTTCAAACCATCATGTGGAGAGAGCTTTTCCTTTTTATGTACTTAAATACTTACCCTTAGTATTTCTTGAAAGATGTAGGTATTACCACAATCATTTTGTATTTATTCTGAATTCAGATACTTAAAGCATTAACTATGGAAGAAGACTGTAATATAACTCAAACACTAGCATTTATAATCTTTTATTCAATAAGTAATAAGTAAAAAGTTTGTTACACCAGCCGTACCCCCAACCCCCCAGGAAAGAAAAGAAAAACAACCTTCCATGAACACTGGTAATATGAACATAAGGATCTTCATATCATTTAAGATTTGGTAAAGGATATGTCTAAATTTTATATATATTGAAATGTTAAATGGTAGATTAACAACAAATTAATCATTGATATAAGTATCACAAGTGGTGTATATGAAAGCTTTTTTCAGTGTGTTAAGTGAATAGGAGGAAAGCAAGTATCAGAAGTGTTGACCACTTTTTAAAAAAGATTGGTTATAAGAGGTAGAAGATACTGTGATTGTTTTGCATTAGACTTTGTAAAGTTCAAGCCCTAATAGAACTGCCTTTCTTAAGGGCCCTGGATCAAGCATTAAATTAAGGTCTGGAATTAATTAGGTTTTGCCACTAATCTGCTTGATGACCTTGATAAGTTTATGTATGAACATTTTTACTTAAGTTCCTTAAACATACTCCTAAAATGTCGATTAAAAAGAAATCAATTTATTCATACTAGTGTGAGGTATTATAATACCTGACCTCAAAGCCATCGAAGTTGGGAGTTAAGAAGAAGGATGAAATTTCTGAAAGAATCGGGTTCTATGTGATAATGAAATGTTTCCATTCACTTTCCATGTCCTTTTCTTTTTTTTTTTTTTTTTTTTGGGGTGGGAACGTTGCATATTTTTGCTAAGAAAATGGTTTTATCTTTTTCATATCTAGTATTCTCTAAATGTTTAAAAGAATAAATTTGGTATTAAATTCTAACACTGCCAATTTTTCCTGTGCTCTCTAACAATGTTGTTAAAGGGTTTATTTCAGTTCTTAGCGTATTTTATTAATTTTTTTAAAAGTAGGTTTTTTTGTTAATAGTGCTCTTTCTACATCTGGCCTATCAGATAAGCTGTATATAGTTCTCTTTTTTGCCTAAGCAAAGTGGTTGGTGGATTGGTTGAATCAGGTGCTTTCAGATTGATGATCATACCATAATAATTATAACAGACATTTATTGAACTCTTAATTTGAACCATATGTACTTCTGTGTTAATTTTGTCATTTATGAGATAGGTATTCTTACTGTCATTTAAAAAATTTTTTTTAATTTTTTTATAAACATATAATGTATTATTAGCCCCAGGGGTACAGGTCTGTGAATCGCCAGGTTTACACACTTCACAGCACGCACCATAGCACATACCCTCCCCAATGTCCATAACCCCACCACCCTCTCCCTACCCCCACCCCCGACCCCCTCTCAGTTTGTTTTGTGACGTTAAGAGTCTCTTATGGTTTGTCTCCCTCCCAATCCCATCTTGTTCCATTTATTCTTTTCCTACCCCTCACCCCGCCCCCCCCCCATTGCATCTCCACTTCCTCATATCAGGGAGATCATATGATGGTTGTCTTTCTCCGATTGACTTATTTCGCTAAGCATAATACCCTCTAGTTCCATCCACGTCGTTGCAAATGGCAAGATTTCATTTCTTTTGATGGCTGCATAGTACTTACTGTCATTTTAAAAGAGATTTTATTTATTTATTTGATAGAGTGAGAGAGCATAAGCAGGTGTAGTGGCAGAGGGAGAGCTGAGTAGGGCCCAACACAGGGCTCAGTCCCACAACCCCAGGATCATGACCTGAGCTAAAGGCAGACACTTAGCCAACTGAGCCACCCAGGTACCCCTCTTATTGTCATTTTTAAAGGTGAAGAAACTGAGGCTCAGAGAGGTTATATAATTTACTTTAAATCACACAGCTAGGAAATAACAGAATCAATGTTAAAACTTGTACTTAAAAATATATATTGGTGCCTCAGTCATTTAAGTGTCTGACTGTTGATTTCAGCTCGGGTCATGATTTCAGGGTCCTGGGATCAAGCCCTGCTCTGCGGGGAGTCTGCTTGTCTCCCTCTCCCTCTGCTTGCTCTCTGTCTCTCTCTCAAATAAATAAGTCTTTAAAATATATATGTAATAAGTATTTATATATATACACATTATATATATAGTATATATGTTTTACTATAGAAGAAACTGAGCATAAGATATATATGTTTTTTAATTGTGGTTAAATACTTTAATATATTTTTAAAGTATTTGCACTTTTAATTAAGCAGTGACTGTAGAGGTGAAGCCAAGTTTTGGTCTGAAGAATTTATGTGATCACCCATTATTTGTATCTTGAATAAGAAATAACCGATATATTCATCTCTTACTTAGCTATTTGGAGTCTACTTTCATTGTTGCGGTAATTATTCATATATAGCATTTGTACTTTGTTTGCAGGAACGTTTCTCAAAGTATAGTTCAGAGATCACTTTGCATCTGTGTCATTTGTGGTAGTTAAAAGTACAAACCTACATCAGAACCTCTTGACCAAATCACTGGGAACAGGATCCGGGGATATTCATTTTTAAACAAGCCTCTTGGATGATTCTTAGGCAAACCAAATTCTGAGAACCACTGATAACTGAAATGTGCTCCTGTTTTTACCTTTCCTTTATATATTGCCTGCCTGCTTTCCTTTCTCTAAGAATTAATTTATAAGCCATAGATGATTTGTAAAGTCATCTCTCACACTGTTAAAAAAAAGTTTTGAATCGGTATTAGGAATCTCAGATACTAATGTTGAAATGTAAATTGCTAATGCTAATTTTTTTCATGGTAGCATTTTAGGAACATATTTAAGTAGTATTTAACATGTTCATAATGTTTGACTCAGTAAACCTATCTCTAGGAATTTATTCTAAGGATATAAATCAGAGATTTATAGAAAGATTTAGGCACAAGAATGTTCATACCAGCATCATTTATTTGTAGAGGTGAAACACAGGAAATAATTCAGTTTCAGATATCAGGGAAATGGGTAAATATATCCATTGGTTTGAGCCACCGTGCAGTCCTAAAATATCATGTTGAAAAGAATATTGAAGATGTAGAAGAATATTTGTGATATTGTAAAGTTTGAAAAGAATACAAAATTGTATTTGTATATCCGTACACATAGTGCGTATGGTATGAAGTTGAACTATATGAAATTGCCATTTTTGTAGGTCAGTGAGTTGTTGAGTATCAGCATTTTTATGTAGTTTAATCTATTAGTTTTGAAAATATGTATTTGTTACACATTATTGAGAGGGAAACCAGAAGGAAATACAACAAATTTATGAAGTGATTATCTCTGGATGGTGAGATTATAGATAAAGTATTTCTGCTTTATAGGACTATATTTTTCAAATTTTCAACTAGGTCCTAGTTTTGACCTTTATAACAGAGCAAAATAAGTTGCTAACAAAACCAGTTATTGGAAATGATTGCTAACCTTCTGTGGAAAGCATCAAGTAAAATTTCTGTTAATTTCTTTTAAGCAAGTGTAAGGACCTCAGCTATACTGATTCTCTTATGTCTTTCATTTGCTCTTGAGTATTTTTATGCAAATGTGCATATATGTACCTGTACCTACCTAACAAATTTTTATTGGATTTAAATCTGCAATGGAAAATTATACTCTTTTTAAAAGGAGGAAAAATACCAATTTTGCAAGTTTTTCTTGTCAGTGAGCTTAAAGACCACTATCTATATGCAGGAGTTGGTTGAGTAGCCGCTCTGTTTTGGTTTTTGGCTTAAAATTTTAAATTAATTAAAGTCATCAAATTTTTAAATTAAGCTAATTACAAATTAATGTGATTTTAATTAATTGATACAACTCAGTAGATTTTTTTAAAGTTAGTAATCTGTATATTATCTTTAGTTTTAAAAAGTTTCTGTATTTATCTGAAAGAGAGATATTACTCTCCACTCTTATTTGCTTTAATGGTTTGCCCTTTTTTTAAAAAAAGATTTATTTATTTATTTATTTATTTGAGGGAAGAAGGGAGAGAGAAAGTCTTCCAAGCAGACTCCACACTGAGCGTGGAGCCCATCGCAGGGCTGGATCTCACTACCCTGAGATCATGACCTGAGCCGAAACCAAGAGTCAGGTGCTTAACTGACTCTACCTAGGTGCCCCAACGGTTTGCTTTTAAGATTATGGCTTAATAAGAATAATATCTACCATGTTTTGATTATCAGATGACAACTATTGAATGGTTTATCTTTGTTACCTCTTTTAATTGTTACTTGAAACCTGTTCATTATGTATAGGCCTCATTTTAGAATTGAGACCATTATAAGCTTACCTGAGATCGTATTAAGTGGCAGGCAGATCTGGGTTTTTACTGCGGTAATTCATACTTCAAAACCCTTGTTCTTTGGTATTATCCAGGTCCTTATGAAATGTATATATGTGTTCATAAATGGAAAACTGTAGTATAATCCTTTGTAATTCATACTGTCAAAGAGTGGAGCAAAATAGATAATGAATAAGTATTTATTGTTTTTATTACTCAATTTATTTATTGTTTTGTTATTCAGTAACTTTTATCCTCTAATCTGGATAGTATATGTGTGATTTCTGGCATTTACAGTAGCCTGCTAATAGCTAGTTTCTTGTACAGATCACTGGAAATCCTAAGAAGGAAAAGCCCAAAATTGCCTTCTGGGAGTTTATAGTTCTAATGGGAAAGGCAGACAACAAAAGAATTTAATAAGGTATTTCAGAACATAGGTATGGAATAAAAGCTGTTGGAGCATAAAGTTGTTAATTCCGTTTGAGAATAGTGGTAAGAGGTACTTGGGAACCTACCTTAGAAGAAGTGAGTTTAGAAGGATCCATAGATTTTATTCTTATCATAGGTCCTGAAAATGTGCATATTAATATTAATAAGCTCTTTTGCCCCTTATGTGTTCTTTAATCACATTGAAATTTGAGAATCATCACTTGTAGGTGGCAGTCGAAGCAATGAGAGTACATATAGTAGCTTGAGGAGAGTATGTAGAATGAGAAAGAAGAAGTCAGAAACCTAAAAGCAGTAGCATTTTAGCAAAGAAAGGGTAAGGCCTGAGAGAAGGACAGTTTCATATTACTAAATTGCATATATGAATTAGGCAGTGGAAGATCCCAGAAAAGGAAAGTAGGAATTGGAAGTGGAATGCATCAAAGGAAAAACAGGTTGTAAAAGTGAATTGGGTCAAAAAGGCCATAGATTTTATTCCTGGATTTCCTAGAACTTATCTTCATGTTCGTTGCCAGGTAAAATCATTACTCTGGGCTTTATAGTAAATTGTGTACTGTCTCTTTAAATCAGAACTACAGTGTGTGTACAAATTGACATGAGTAATTGTGTTCTGGCCTCTATAGGGGTTGTAGAAAGTAGTCCATAATGCAGCATTGTCATTGGATCAAGATGCTGTTAGACTAGATTACTGTAACAGCTATAATTTATATATCATAAGTGATATCTTTTAGGGCCTAGGGATAAGACTGGACGTGACTTAGATTTTGTGAAAATAATCAAGAAAATAACAGAAGTTATTTCAAGCTGAAAGAAGAAAGTGATACAAAAGTTATGAGTTACAAGTATATCCTTTCTGTTTCTTTCATGCTTCCACATTTATAAGTTTCTTAATTTATAGTTTTTTTATCAGTATGTTTAAGATGTAACCATATAAAATCACAAACTTCGGAGGAAAAGTTCCAGAATTCTGATTGAGATTACACTATGTAGGAAGAAAATGTTATTCTTTACCCTGAGATTTAAAATCACAGTGTTAACCTTTTGAAGATAATGTTTAAGAAAAAGATTAGTTTAGGGGGTGCCTGGGTGGCTCGGTTGGTTAAGTGTAGGACTCTTTATTTTGGCTCAGATTATGATCTCAGGGTCATGAAATTGAATTCCATGTTGAGTTCTGCGCTGGGAGATGAGCCTGCTTAAGATTCTCTCTCCTTCTCCCTCTGCCCCTGCTGTGCAAGTGCGCACTCTTCCTCTTTGTCAACAAAAAGAGAGAAACAGATTAGCTTAATTTCTGATTTTAGTATATGTACTGCCGAAGTGAGCACAGAGTAGTTTAATTTCTAAATGAAAAACTAAACATAAGTAAGCAAAAGGTGTGCATCATGTTCTATGTCTCTATATAGGAAGGAAATTAATTTCTCAATTTTGGAGTTGACTGGTTGTTGAAAGCCATAGCAGTTCATCTTATAAAGAGTGCCTTTTTAGAAAAGATTTATTTATTTATTTGAGAGAGAGAGAGTGTGTGAATGCACAGGGTTGGGGGTGGAGGGACAAAGGGAGAGAATCTCAAGCACATTCCCTGCTGAGCATTGGAGCCTTCTACAGGGCTTAACCTCAGGACCCCGTGACCACGACCTGAGCCGAAATCGAGTCTGACGCTCAGGTGACTGAGCCAACCAAGTGCCCCAAGAGTGCTGTTTAAAATTCATTTCTTAGAATAATATCTGGGATGATTTTTACATACAATTTGGCATATCCAAGAAATCCTTGGTTATTGAGAATAAAGGTGAGAAATCACTGCCACTTACTTTTGCTCATTGCATATTTTATGATACTGACTTTTGTTTCCTCCTTTATTTTCATTCTATGACTGGAGCTATTGAAGAGTGAATTGAAAAGAAAACTGAATTTTAGGGGCGCCTGGGTGGCTCAGTGGGTTAAAGCCTCTGCCTTTGGTCAGGTCATGATCCCAGGGTCCTGGGATCGAGCCCCGCATCGGGCTCTCCGCTCAGCGGGGAGCCTGCTTCCCTTCCTCTCTCTCTGCCTGCCTCTCTGCCTGCTTGTGATCTCTGTCTGTCAAATAAATAAATAAAATCTTTAAAAAAAAAAAAACAAGCTGAATTTTATTATTTTTCAAATCTATATAGTTGAAGTGCCTCCCTTCCTATTTATAAGACTTCACTTATGTACATTGTTTTGCATCCAAAAACTAATCCATATACTTGTGATTGTTCATGTAAGGGGAAGCAAAGATGAGATTAAAGAAATTAAACCTTTAAGCTGGAAGGGGATGAGCAAGTTTCTGGAGGAAGTATAGGAATAGACAAAATCAGAAGGACTGGTTGTATTTGTCTTGAAAATGATAGGGATCGCTTTTTTTTTTTTTTTTCTTCAGAGACAGAAAGGAAGAAAGGGGCAAGGGAACAAAGCCCTTGGGCATAAGATGTTGAAAATAGACCAGAGCACAGGTCTGAAAACTTCAGTCCTCTCAATAGGGATAGTAAAATACTCACTTAGCAGTATAAATTCTAGTTGTTTAGTAAACATTTTATGTAGGACAGCTTAGTTTTGATACCTCTTTTTGATCACAGTGGAAAATGTTCTTGGTTTTATTTTATTTCTTTCAGTAGGAAAGATGATTTTGCTTCTTAAATCTTAAAAATTTTACATAGAGGAACATGTTCCATAGTGAAAGTTTTTGAAGCAAATCATCTAAACTCAGAGCAGTTATTGATCTTTTG
Source organism: Martes martes (assembly GCF_963455335.1). Lineage (NCBI taxonomy): Eukaryota > Metazoa > Chordata > Mammalia > Carnivora > Mustelidae > Martes > Martes martes. Next base: position 69,062,807 of record NC_137889.1, on the reverse strand, counting down.
ATAATCCCTGAGCCTGAATTTGATTCAGAGTGTTATAGCAATAAATATGAAATGGCAGAAAGATTAGAAGGTGGTATGAATGGTCAGGGTCCAACTGACATTTAGTATAAAGTAGATAGGATATGATTTAGGGTGGTGGGGGGATGCTTAGATTGCATTGGTTTACCAGATTGGTAGACTTGTTCTGTTCAAGATACCATTTTCTTCCCCTTTCCACTAACTCTTACACCTTTTCCTCCTGTTTTTCAAGTGGTGAACATGTTCTCCTATTTCTGACTTAAGTGATTTGATACTTCAGGATGTGTCTGTTTCAGAGCATCATAAAATATACATTGAAATTCCTAATGTACCAAGTGTCCATTGATAGATGAATGGATAATGGAGATGGTATATTTATATAATGGAATATTACTCAGCTGTAATAAAGAATGTGGTCTTGCCATTTGCAAGTGAAATAAATCAGAGAAAGACAAATATTATGTGATTTTGTTCATATGTAGAATTTAAGAAAGAAAACAAATGAACAAAATAAAAGGGACAGAAAAAAACCAGACTCTTAACTATAGAGAACAAACTGAAGGTAGGTGGGAGAATGGGTAAAATAGGTGAAGGGGATTAAGAGTATGCTTATCTTGTGAGCACAGAGCAATGTATGGAATTGTTGAATCATTTTATTGTATATTTGAGACTACTATAACACTATATGTTAACTACACTGGAATGAAAATAAAATTTTAAAAATATTCTTAATATCAAACAAAACTTAAGGTAAAAAAATTTGATTTTTTAAATTTTAATTTTTAATAACTTTTAAAAATAAAAATAAAAATTAATTTTAATTTTTAATAACTTTTATTACCAGAATTAAATTTTGGTTAGGATTTGGCATTCTTAAATTGTTAGAAATGTTTTAGACACATGTTGCAGACAGATATTTAAGTGCTAAAGTCAGTTTTTGTTGTTGTTTGTCTTAGTAAAGAAATGTATTCTCTTTGATCAGCAAAGTGGGTAAATATTGTTTTTTCTTTAATACTTTAAAAATTTCATAAAGATAATAATTCAAGTGTGTGTGCTGTGCTGTAAACTAAAAAGATCACTCCTAAGGGGAAAACATATATTATTATTGTAATGAATGCCATCCTCTTTGTGACATTATTATAAAACTGGAAAAATGAACTCAAAATATTATTCTTAATGCATAGTATGTACTAGAATTTTAATTTAACTTAGCATAATTTTTGAGGTCTTCTCCTTTGTTAATATAATCTGTATTTTATGTTATTACTAATTTGTATTCATTTCAGATATTTAACTCCAACTCTTTATTAGTGTTACTTAAAGCAGAAATAAAAATGGGCAATGTTTTGATCTGACAAAGTAATTCTTAAATTGTTTAGTAGCAATAAAGTGTAACCTATCAGTGCAGATTGATTTTAACCCATAACAGCAAATAGAAGAAGTTAGGTTTGGTCTAAATAAAGCAGGTGGTGAAATTGGGATTCTTTATGTATCCATAATACAGGCAGTTCTGTTACAAAGCAATATATGTACCTCTGGAAAAAAAACTAAGCTTGTGCAAAATTAGACCCTAAAAATAGGGACAAGCCTCTCAGAAACCTATGCAACTTTTGTAAAACTGGTAACAATTCTGATAAAAATAATAATACAGTTGAAGATTTACCTGACATCAGTTACTTAATTCGGAGTCCTAGAATTTATGCCTTCTCCTTTGAGATATAGGTCCATGAGATAGAGGTCCAGTTCCGCTCAAGATAAATGGTCAAAATTAAAAATTTTGACCCAGGATGTCAGACGTTCTTATTTAGTTCTCTTTACTGTCCCCCCACCCCCGCCCCTGCCAAGGGAAAAAAAAAAATGGGGGAAATACTTTCATGGCTTCTGTTATCTGTACTCCTAGCTCCATCAGATAGTTGAGCATTGTGGAAAGCCTTGCAGTTCTTGAAGCCATTAACCAGCTTCTACTTGCCCTCTTGTACAGGAGTTTAGTTTTTTGTTTTGTTTTGTTTTGTTTTTGTTTTTTCTTAAGGTCATCATATATTGCTAAAGCTCTCTCTGTGAGAAGGCTCGTCCCTAATGACTTTAAAACATTACTGTGTTAGAGAAAATTCTTTGTGGACAAATGTGACTTTCACATTATACTGACCTCATCCCTTAATGACGAACCAATGAACGAATTTCCGCTACAGAAATGTGTTTTGTAGAAAAGTAGACTATAGTCTCTTGCCCCATTGATTTGTCATTAATACTTCCTGTATTGAATTTATACTTATATACATGTTTATATTTTTTCCTTGTGCTGTTAGTAAGTGCAAAGCGTTTCTTCCACATGGGGAGGGGAGTGATGTGATAGAATAGCTTTATCATTAGAGTACTATTTGTCCCTTACATTTGTATAGTTTTTTGTTTTAAAATAGGCCATGTAGATGATGTCATCTTTTTGTTAGAATTATGCTGTACTCCGAATAGCTTAGGTATTAATTTAGGCATTATTATTACCATGTAGTAAAGGAAGGGAACTTTGGAGTGAAGCAGACTTGTGGTTGAATCAAATTTAGGGGACTGAGTTTTGGTTATGTGAGACTAATACTAATTATCTGGTAGGATTCTTTTGAAGATTAAGAGATGTATATAAAACATCTAGTGCAGTGATTGGCACATAGCTGACACTTAGCAAATATTATTTCCTTTATTAGTAATGAGACTTGAGACTGCAAGATTAAGTGACTTGCCCAAGGTTATCTCTGTATGTGGTAAAAGTCAGATTCACTGAATACCATAATTCCAACCTTTAGTTTTATATGGAGAAAAGCAAAAATAAAACAAAACCCATTTATAGGTTCAGAAATAGAGCTGTGAAGATATATGCCCATACTCATGGGCACACACACACATGCAGATTCTCCTTTAAAGGTTTATTTAAGGTTTATTCTTCCCTTAATTGATTAATATGTTTCACTTGTTCATATTCTTTTCTTTCTTTCTTTTTTTTTAAAACTAATTGTCTGATATACCCCTAAGTGATTATTTCCTACAATTTGGGGGTTGCAGACTTTTTTTTTTTTTTTTTAAAGATTTTATTATTTATTTGACAGAGAGAGATCACAAGTAGGCAGAGAGGCAGGCAGAGAGAGTGAGAGGGAAGCAGGCTCCCCGCCGAGCAGAGAGCCCAATGCGGGACTCCATCCCAGGACCCTGAGATCACGACCTGAGCCGAAGGCAGCGGCTTAAACCACTGAGCCACCCAGGTGCCCCTCATATTCTTTTCTATTTAGATATTGATATAGTGATGATAAAACACTGGTAGGGAAGCTTTTTACTCAGTGTAAGTTTTTGCTCTAATTAGAGTTGTGCTGCTTTTGAGCAAAGGGTGCTTTGCTTAAGGTTGTGTCAGCAGTTTAATTTGTGCCAGTTGCACTTTTCTAGCAGATGATAAAACATTTCCCCAGCTAAGTAATAGTATTTAGGCATTGGCAAATTCATTGTTTATTTTATTAAAAAAATGGCATCTCCTCCAGTCAAAATAAAATATACCAGGTTGCCTGTTTTATACTACTGCATTATGTTGACTGTATTAGTTTTTCTTTAGTTTATAAAGAAATATGAAATTAACTTGGTTAGTACAAAATTAATCCCTTTCTATTTGTTTTTCAGTAAAACTTCTAATTTTTCAGGGGTTATTATATTATCCTCCTATTTACAGATAGAAATACAGCAACAGATTACTTTCCTTTTCCCAGCTTCCTATATCTCTTTGTGTAAGAAAGGAGGATTATCTTAAATATTTTGGTATCTGAGATTTATTTATATTACCTTCTGTTTTTTACCTCACACTAAGTTTTACAGTAATGTTGGAGACTGTGCATGGGATTTTATGGAAGATGTGTTATATGAGTTTGTATTGCGTTGTAATTGTGTTCTTTCATGTTTTGAAATTTTAAGAATCAGAACTCAAGATTTGACATTGCAAGGTGTCTGGCTTTCATTAAGTTTTTGAACAGTTACTTATAAAACTTGAGATTAGGTATCCAAATTTGCATGTAGTAAGTGATTACTTTTGGAATCATTTTATGTACTAAGACATATTTCTGTTTAGTAGATACGTTTGATCAAATCTGAGAAACTTGGGGTACATAATTATTTTAACTACTAGAAAAGAAAAAACTGCTATTTAAATGATGACATGCCATCAATTTCTGAGAAGCTAAAATATGAAGAAAATGTTGTGCCTGTTAGAATGTATGAAATATTGTAGGTGAGTATTCAGATTTTAGGACTCTTCTTTTGGCAGGGAGTAAATTTTGTGTTGCTAGTTGTTGAGGACCCTACTTAAATTCTGCACCAGTTGTCTTTGTTCATTTATTTGTTCCTTCCATTAGTATTTATTGAATGTCTTTCATGTGCAGAGCTATATTCTGTTTCTGGTTACATAAGACTTCCTTCTTGGAACTTCTGTCTTGTATCCAGAGCATAACACAAAATCAAGTAATTTTTTGATAATACAAAGTACTAACTTGTATCAACTGAATTTCAAGCTTTCTTAAGGGTGTGATTGTTGTTTTTGTACATGTGGTGCATCTGCTTCATTACCTCGCATATAGTTGGTAATTCATTGTTATTTCTTGATTAAATTTTGCTTAGAATGGTAGGAGAAAGAAGTAGAGCACATACCTCAAAAGAGTGTCTATATAACTATGTTTTAATATAATCAGGAGTTTCAAATTTTGGAAAAATGTGATTGGACTTTGTAAAATGAGAAACCAAAAATTTTTCAGATTGCTCATTGAAATTGAGGTGACTTTTTAAGAAATAAGGTGATTATGGCTTCATATTTTTTCACACACACACGTACTTAATTTTTAAAGAGAAATTAAAGTCTTATATTTATATAGTAAAAGTGATATCCTGGCACCTTATAGTTTGAGTTTTTATGGCCTCTTTGACATTAGAAGAAATCCAGAAAAACCAAGTGATCTGGCAGCTGTGGCTTGTTTCTCAACTGCACAAGTGAATTACTGTTTAGCACGCTGCTTGTGGAATAGTGGAGTGAAGAGGTTTCTTAAGGTAAATTAATTGGGTTCAAACTATGTGTTGCAGTCCCAAATTTGTTGAGTTTGTGAAATTTGGAAGCTATTATGTTGCAGCAGGACCAATGAGTCTGAATATTCTTCTGAATAGTTTCTATTAGAATCATCAAGACAGACATTTAAGATACTTCGTCAACTTCTCCTTCTGCTTTATTTTGAGATCCTACTGACTGTGACAATTTGGAATGAAAATGATTGTTGGAAATAATCCAGGTGACACCAGCCCATTCCTGATGATTCTGTAGGGGAGTTCTTACTGGATTAGCAGATTTTATCCATAATCTCAGCTTTTTAAGATTGTCAAATACAGGTATAGAAAACTCTATAAAATAAACATAAACCTTGGTGTATTAAGATAATACATTCTTGTAAGTACCACACAGCTCTCAATGCGTAGAAATTTGCCAACTATGCCAGATGCTTCCCTGTGTACCCTGAGGCAATAATATTCCTTCTTTAAAGGAACTCCTTTCCTCTAAATTACTCTTAACAGTAATCATTTCCTTGTGTTTGTAATTCTCTCACCCAATTATGTCTCCCTGGATACTCTTGTTTAGTCTTGACCATTTTAAAAACAGTTGCTGTTTCTTTTAAGCTCTTTTTACTCTACAGATTTATTTTCCATACTTTCTTTCTCTTAAAATTTGTTTGACTTGTTTTTTGTAGTCTAGATTTGACTGATTATGTACATGTAGTGCAGTTCATCAACACATTCATCTGTCCTTTTTATTTCCTCAAGCAGGCAGCTGGATCTAGAGGCTTTATTAGACTTGGTTTGACCCCTCAGTCTAGTGGGTAGTATGTTATTTCATTAGAAGTCACCTAGCATCTGGCATCCCTCCTTTTGCATGTTAGCAGCTTCTGATATTAGGTGCTTCCATCCATTCACTTACTAACAGTTGTAAAATGATGTAGTTCTGATTCTCTCATTTCTTTTTCATATACTAACAAATGATTTTATAAAGAAATGCTTCCCCTTGTCATTTGATTTCTTAGTACTGTAGTTCATTTAGGAAAAGGAGTAATGCTCTATTACTCCAGCATACTCTAATTGAACTTTTAGAACTGTATTTGAAAGCTAAAACCCTATAAATTGTCAGTGGTAATTAAGCAATGGTAATTTTTGAAATTTTAGATTGGAAAAACAAAAACTTGTCAAATATATCAAGGTACAGACCTTCCTTCAGGCTGGCCGGCCTTGCTTCCTTCCTTTCTTCCTCCCCCTTCTTTTTTTTAAGATTTTATTTATTTATTTGAGAGAGATTGAGGCCTAGTGGGGAGGAAGTCAGAGGGAGAGGGAGAAGCAAACTCCCCACTGAGCAGGGAGCCCTATGACATGGGCCTTGATCCTAGGACCCCAGGATCATGACCCGAGCCGAAAGCAGACGTTTAACCAGCTGAGCCACCCAGGCGCCCTGATTTTTCTAACTAATGTATAATAGCATTATGGTTTACATACAGATGTGATGGTATACAAATGCCCATCAGAGGTAGAGCATATAAATGGTATTTTTTTACTCTTGGTATTTTAAAAACTATTACAGGAGGGAGAGTGAAAATGAGTCAATTAGAGGTAAATAATGTAAACGAATTAAAGACACAAAGACCTCCAAATAGAGTATAAACTCATTTCTTCTTCTTCTTCTTTTTTTTTTAAGATTTTTATTTATTTATTTGTCAGAGAGAGTGAGCACAGGCAGACAGAGAGGCAGGCAGAGGGAGAAGCAGGCTCCCTGCTGAGCAAGGAGCCAGATACGGGACTCGATCCCAGGACCCTGGGATCATGACCTGAGCCGAAGGCAGCTGCTTAACCAACTGAGCCACCCAGGCGTCCCTCATTATTTCTTCTGTATAGAGTTCAGAAGTAGGCAAAATTGATCCATGATGTTAAAAGTTATGGTGGTTACTATTGTGGGTCAAGAGCTAGTTTCTGGAAGTAGTCACTGGGGGGTTTCTGGGGTATCAGAATGTTCTTTAATTTCAGCTTTATTAAGGTATAATCAACATATAAAATTGTAGGATATTTAAAGTTTTTACTGTTTCTTTTTTTTTTTAAAGATTTTATTCATTTATTTGACAGAGAGACATCACAGTAGACAGAGAGGCAGGCAGAGAGAGAGAGAGAGAGAGAGAGAGAGAGAGAAGCAGGCTCCCTGCTGAGCAGAGAGCCCGATGCGGGACTCGATCCCAGGACCCTGAGATCATGACCTGAGCCAAAGGCAGCGGCTTAACCCACTGAGCCACCCAGGCGCCCAATTGTAGGATATTTAATTTTATATATGCATACATTGTGAAAGATAATTAACACATCCATAACCCCATATACTTCTCTTCTTTTGTATGTGTCTGAGAGAGAACACGTGTGTGTCCTCGCACGTATGTGTGCCTGCACATACAAGTGTGTGTTCATCCATTGATGGACACTAAGTTGTTTTTACATTTTGGCTATTGTGAATAATGCTGCTGTGAATATGGGAGTGCACATATCTTTTTGATACCCTGTTTTCATTTCCTTTGGTTATATACCCACAAGTGGTATTGTCAAGTCATACAGTAATTCCATTTTTAGTATTTTGAGGAACCTCCATACTGTTTTCCGTAGTGGCTGTGCCAGTTTGCATTTCTACCAATAGTGCATGATGGTTCCTTTTTTCCATATCCTCCTAAACAGTCGTTGTCACTTGTCTTTGATGATAGCCATTCTAACAGGTGTGAGGCAATATCTCATTGTGGTTGTGATTTGCATTGCCCTGATGACTATGATGTAGAGCACCTTTTCACGTACCTGTTAGCCATTTGTTTCTTTTGAAGTTCTGTTACCCTTCCCATATTCTGATCAAATTTTTTTTTGCTATTATGTTGTATGACTTCTTTATATATTTTAGATACTATAAGTCCTTATGAGATATATGTAATTTGCAAATATTTTCTCTCGTTTCATATGTTGCCTTTTCCTTTGTTGATGATTTCCTTTGCTGTGCGGAAGCTTTTCAGTTTGATGCTGCCCCACTTGTTTATTTTTTATTTTGTTGCCTTTGCATTTGTTGTCAAGTCCAAAAAAATTGTTAAGATCTATGTCAGAGAGCTTACTCTCTGTGTTTTCTTCTAGGAATTTTATGGTTTCAGATTTACATTTAAGTCTTTAATCCATTTGAATTGATTTTTGTGTATCGTGTAAGATAGGGTTCTAGTTTGATTCTTTCGCATTTGGCTATTCAGTTTTCCCAGCACCATTTAAGTGAACAGAGTGTCCTTTCTCCATTGTATATTCTAATTTCTAAAATTGAGGGCTAGCTTCTAGAGTCACTAGAGGGGGTTTATCAGAAGGTTCTTTTTTTTGATCGGTACTGGCAGTTTTTAGTATAGGTCATACATTCAAATAAAAGGGTCAGTAAATGAATAATTATGGTTCCTGGATTTGGGAAAAAACAACTTGTATGCCCACAGAATTACTGGGAAGCTGCTTATTAAAAATGCAGACTGGGATTCAGTGGATCTAGATGAGGTCTCAAGTTTGTGCATTTAAGTCCCTCCCCCTACCCCCTACTCCCGCCCTACACTCGTGATTTTGATGCAGCTTACATTGAGACAGAAAAAAAAGCATTCTTCTAAAATTTGAACTAGTATAATATTTATTAAATTTAATAAAGTGGTTCAATTATATTATGCACTTGACATTAAATAGGATTATAGCTAGAGACGTTAAATGAAACATCTAAAATGCAGAATAGCTTTATAGCTTAGAACTCTCTCCATTTCTTACGATAATTTTTTAATTAAAAGCATCAGATTCTTAGACCTTTTTACTTCCATCACTAAACAGAAGGGTTCTCCCTACCCCCTCTACTTTTTTTTAAAAATAATCCTCCTATATAGTTATTGCATGTGTAACAATGTGTGGAAAAATAAAAAGCTAGACTTTTTATTATTTTATTTGATTCTGAATAGTCTGCTGCTGTTCGCTTAATGTTCTGTTCTTAGACAGCAACATATTAATGGGTTCAAATTTATGTCACAACTAAGTAACTGATCACTGTATATCGTCAGTAGTGTCAAAACCTCAAATGTAAACCCAACAAATTTAAACCTACTAAGGATCTATAATATTAATAGCTTGTTATTAGGCAAATAAAGCAACATTGAACATCAAATGAATGTCACATCACTTCAGAATAATGGAGACTTTTTTCTTGAAATTTAAAATAAAGCTAATGTTCACTTGCTTTGCAGATCATTGTTTTGACATCAGTTGACTTTACAGATGTATCGCTAGGATTCTTGTTAAAAACGTAGATTCTAATTAGGTAGATCTGGAGTGGGGCATGAGATTTTACATTTCTAACAAGCTCACAGGTGATGACAGTACACTGCTGGTGGAAGACCAGATTTTGAATAGGAAGGCTCTACTTTGTCTCTTCCATTTGCTCTCTTTCATTTCTGTCAGAATAATCTTTTTGTTGCATAGATATGACAGTGTTAGTTAGCTCTCTGCTTATAGCCCTTCGGTGACTGCCAGTCTCAAGTTTATCTTCCTTATCATGGCGTACAGAGTCTCAGGAGTTGGATCCCATGTGTCTTGAGCCTCTCTAGTTCATCACTTTCATTTCTAGTAATTCTGTACCCTACAGTTCGGTTTTAAGCCCAGCAAAACCAAACATCTCACACATCTTTATTTCTTTATTTAGCTACTTTTGTAATATGTTTTTCCTTTTCCACCCCAGAGTTCCACCTAATAGTACTTTAGTACTCACTTTAAATATTATATTCTTTGTAAAATCATATAAGGTCTCCCTGCAAGGGATTGATTATGACTTCTGTTCCTGGCAGTAATGTGGAATACCACCAAATAGGTATTGTGAAAACTGTCTCAGATGAAGCAACCAAAATGCCAGATACAGTAAAGATATAGATAGGTAGATAAATTTACTCATTCAACATAGTGCTTACATGACAAGAAATAAATCCACAGTGGCTAAAACAAGAGACCCTGCGAGCTAAGAGAAGGCTAAAGCCAGTTTTTGCCCTGGGAGTTTTTCGGCAGGTGGAAATCTTGGGCTTCTAATTTAAGGGCTGCCTTAAGTGCTGAGCAAGGAGGCAGATTAGAACGAAGGCCCCATAAGATGGGCATCTAATATGAGACCCACATATTAAGTGGGAGCCTCAAAGGTTCTATAAGGATGAACAGAAAATACCACACAAAAATGTACGGTGAGAGACCTTTCAGTCTCAGTTTTAGTTTTGGATAAAGGAGAGGCAGGATCCTCCCCCATTTTCTGAATTTGTAAACGTAAGTAGCTTATCACGTAGAGAGCTCTGTGTAGCTCTGAAATCCTCAAGCAATGAACTCGAATTGGTGATCACAGGTGGTAGTGTTCCTGAGCAACTAGCTAAAAAACCGGAGTTTTCTCTGGAGCAATGTAAATTTAACCTGAGGCTCAGAGAATTCTACAGATAAAGTTCCAAGGAAGAATGTAGCTTGAGAGGCAAGTAGATGAATTAAAAAAAGAAAGGTTGAGATGTGGAAAAAAGAATGTAAAAGTCTAGCACATTTAATTGGAATTTCAAAAAGAGATGATAAAAAGAATGGAGAATAAATATTTCAAAAGATAATAGCTATGAATTTTCTAGAATCATTGAAGCTCATTCCGGAAACTTAATGGATCTTAAACAGGAGAAATAAAAATGAATTCACATGTGGATGCATCATAGTGTAGAATACATAGAACAGTCAGGGTAAAGAAAATATTTTAAAAACAACTACAGAGGAAAGACAGTTTCATTAAAAAGGAACAGCAGTTTGGCATTTGGTTGAATTTTGGTAGTAGCAGTGGAAGCCAGAAGACAGTGGAGTAATATCTTCAGTTTGCGGAAAGAAAACTGTCAGTCATATATCCATACCCAGTGAAGTAGTCTTTCAAGAAAGAGGGAAAAGCAGAAACCTTTTCAAGAGGGGGGAAAATTGTGATAGTAATATATTCCCAGGATGATCTGTATTTGCTTTTAATGTAACAGTATGGACAACCAGCAGACCCTTTAAGTAATTACTGCCTTTCATACCAGAGGGAGGAATCTCACCTTCATGGTGGGTTACCAGGGCCAAAGAATGATAATACCTGCATAATTAACAGAAATTTTCTCTTTGGAAAGTGCTTCCATTTATATCGTTTAATTTGCTGTTACAGTAGACTTAGATTTTCAACATTTGACATTTAAAAAGTTTAAAAAGTATCTTCGTATTCACAACTGTAGTTTCCTTTATCAAACATCATGTCTATGTAATAGTAACATTATTATATTATTTAAAACTTTTTAATATTACTTACTGTTTTATGAGATAGCTGCTTAAAATGTTAGCTTGAAACTTAAAGTTAACTTAAAACAGAAAAATCTAGGAAGAAGACAGCAATCCAGTGTTTGTGTCTTTCTGAATTTATGTATAAGTGGATAAAGTACCAGAACAAAGAACCTGTGGGCAGCATTTACCCATGACATTGTATTCCCTGAACCCTAAAATACAACTGGGTAAGGGCAAAGCACCAATAAACCCAAGACTTGAATATATCAATCAGTGTTATTTAGTAGGAAAAAGCAAGAGTGAAACCATGGGGGGTCAAACTTGGCAACAGGAGATCCCTCAGATAGTTAACTGGAAAAGCCAGCTGGCCAGTTAACGAATGAAACTGATAGGTCTTTTGCTTACTGCAACAATGAATGAGTGCAGGGCCCTCAGTGAGGACTAGAAAGGCAAGGGTAGTTTAATCCCTGTGAACTCTCAAAACTGACCTACCAGGGCTCTTTCAAAGGAGGGTCTCTTTACATTAAAGAAGAAACTGTGGGAATGGTGTCAAAATTGCATGGAAATAGGGACAAAGGAAAGAGAGGTGCCAAATGAAAGTTGGGGAGAATAGAGCGAAGACATCTCAGAAAGCAAGCTGCATGTTTTTTAAAAACACTGTATACAGTAGAACAGGGAGCTCTGTAAAATTAGACCGTTTACTTTAATAGACCAACAGTATCCAGAGGAAGGAAAACCAGAGATCCAAAGTATGCTGAGACCACATGTGGAAGACTGTTCAGTTTTGAGTGTTACACTTTGAGAGTAGTCATCAGTTGGAGCTCTTAGGATGGTGAGGGAGTTCAAGTCATGCCATTATCAGGAGTGATTTAATGAAATCAGGGTGGCTATGCTTGAGAAATAAGGTACATAGCATTAGGATTAAATTTCATTTGTGTAGCAGTCAGAGGCCATACTGGGTAGAACTTCAAGGAGGGAGAATTGCAACTTCAGTAAGGGAAGAAGCAAATATAAAATTGATCAAGAAGTGCAGCATGTTGTCTAGGTGGTGGAGGCTGCCAATCTCTGAAGTAATTTAAGCAGAGGTTTGGTCCTCTGTCATCAGTACTACTAGTATTTATTGAGTATCTACTGGGTGTCAGGTGCTAATATAAGCACTTGACCAGTTTAATGAATATTTACAATACCCTTTGAGGCATGCTTTTCATATGCCATGCCTATGACTTATTAAAGAGAATCTGGGAGTCTTAAGATCTCCTGTCTAATTCAGCTCTTCCCTTCTTTAGATGTTGGGCAGGGTACCTAAATTTCTAGAGTCAGTTTCTGAAGCTCTAAAATAAGGGGATTAGAAAAGAAGGCCTCTGAAGCTTTCTGGTTGAATCTATTTGTTTTTTCATGGCTCATAACTTTTCTGACCACTTAGAGCAGCAGTTTTCAGATTTTGGTCTTAGCACTCCTTTACACTCTTGAAAATTATCAAAGACCTCAAATAGTTTTTGTTACATAAATTCTATTTATTGATATTTATTGCATTAGAAATTAAAACTGAGGGGCACCTGAGTGGCTCAGTTGATTAAGTGTCTGCCTTCTGCTCAGGTGATGATCACAGAGTTCTGGGACCAAGCCTTGCATTGGGCTCCCTGCTCAAAGGGGTGTCTGCTTCTCCCTCTCCCTCACTCCTTCTCCCTGCTTGTGCGCGCTCTCTCTCAAATAAACAAAAGCTTTAAAAAAAATCCAGTATTTTTTAAAAAAAGAAATTAAAACTGAGAAATTTTAAAAGCATAAATATAGTTGTATCAGCCATTGAAATAATGGCATCATCACAATTTATATAGTCAAAAGTTAAATACATTTGGAAGTGAATGAGTTAAAAAACCAATAACCTCTCGGTATTAATGAAAGTAGATTTGACCTCAAAGATCTGAAAGTCTCAGCAACTCTCAGGGGTCCACCTGCCACACTTTAAATACTACTGACCCTGTTCCTGTCCTTTGAGAAGTTAGAGAATGGTTTTCTTGGCACCGAAAAAGAAGTGGAAATGCATCCAACCAGCCTTTGGTATGTTTTGGTTTGAAAGATAGTTTAACCTGTGAGTACTCTAACTCAAATTGAGTAAAGATTTGAATTTGAGTATTGTTAATGATTGCTGATCTCCTTTCTTTTGTTATGCTTAACTCATGATGAAGTTAGCCTATTTAAGCCTTCTAAGATTGATAACAAAGTTGTTTAATAACTAATAAGAATAATACATTAAGTACTCACTTAGAGATGTCAGACATATCTTTAAACATTTAACATGCATTATCTCTGTAATCCTTACATAATCCTGTAAAATTGGGGTACCATTTAAAATCCCCTTTTGCAGATGAGGTAAGTGAGATTTAAAGACTTTAAGTAAATTTGCTCAAGATTACATAGCTAGGTAGTAGTAGATTTAGAATTTGTGTAGTCTAACTATTAAACCTGGGCTGTTATATTAACTGACTGGATTTTACTCAAATTTATGCAGCTGTTTTGTTGTCAAGTTGGCTTTGACTTTGTGCTGAAATGATCTATTTCTTAATGTTCTTTGTTGATACTAATATTATTCCTTATATTTACTGCAAATGAAAAACTGTTGTTTTGATCACAGGACTATGATTTCCACTGCCCTAGGAGTATGATTCTGAGTGTTCAGAGAAATTATATATCAGATGGGTAGTGCTTGAGAGACAGTGTAGCATGGTTTCTGAACCTTATTTCTTCATCTTTAAAATAGAATCTAGGGACGCCTGGGTGTCTCAGTTGGTTAAGCTGCGGCCTTCGGCTCAGGTCATGATCCTGTGGTCCTGGGATCGAGTCCCGCGTTGGGCTCCTTGCTTGGCAAGGAGCCTGCTTCTTTCTCTGCCTCTGCTTGCCACTCTACATGCTTGTGTGTGCTCTCTCTCTCTCTCTGGCAAATAAATAAATAAATAAAATCTATAAATAAAATCTTTAAAAAAAATAGAATCTACATCATAATTTTTTTTTTAAACAATGAAATCAGGTTTCATATGTAAAACATTTAGGAAGGACTGGCACAAAGTAAGATTCAGTAATAGATAATATTTATTTTGCAGTTGTGTTGAGAATTGATAAGGAAATGAGATTACAAAGTTGGATAGTGACTTCGGGTTATAGTCTAGAATTTGATTTCATTGTTTTGCTTAAAATCTTATCAATTTAAACTGTCAAAATACTTGTATTCTCTGTAACTATAGAGCTACACTTATAGATTCAAATACAGCTTTAAAGAGCACTTTGTAACTAATGTGCAAAAGCAATTAGATTGTGTGCATGAGTTTTGGAGTGTGGGGGTGACATGGGGTGCCTCCTTTTTTCTAAAAGGGGCCTAGGAAAAAAATCTCATATGATTTATTTTACCTTGCTGGGTGGACAGGGCCTGGACCCATGGTCCATGGCCCTGACTGGAAGGAAGCTGGTGTTTAGGCATCTGAGGAAGAAGGGTGTCCTCTGTCTTAAGAAGGTGCTTTTATATCAAAGAGATAGTTGTAATGGTGTCCTGCTACTTCATGTGTGCCTTTTGTTTCTCTTGCTGCTGTAAGATCCTTAATTATGCCTTGTTGGAAGACAGGTTTGCCTAGTGGAATGGAGATAAGCCTTGGTTCAGGCATTCGCTCACAGTTTTAAACATGTTTGCTAAATCTTACTAACTGTAAATCATGGGCAAGGGACCTTAATCTTAGCTTGTTTCCTATTTTGTAAAATGGGAATAATGATCTCAGGGTTCTTGATTAGGTGAATAAGCTGTACCTAACATAGTGTTAGTTCGTAGTGGGCTCTCTGTAAATGTTTGCTGATTACAAGAATGCAGTGGAAACGTCTTTACTAACCTGAATATAAAACAGACTTCTTAACTTAACAGGATTTCTTCCTAATATTTTTGTTTCTCTATCTGGAGTAGGTGAATTGCTGCAGTAGACAAAACTGTAGAGCCATATTTTTATGGCTTTCAATTATTATTCTTCTTTTGAGTTAAGTGATCTAATTTTGTCTAGGTGGAAAGAATAACTTCAGAATGGAGGAATCCTATAAGAATCTGGAAGTTCTAAGAAATATTCTTCCTAACAAATCTGAAAATCACTAGCTTTGGAGAGCAGTGACCTAGAGAGAGAGTCTTCCTAGTTCTTTGAATGGCTGAGTTTAGTGGTAAAATCCTTAGGCAGTCCTCATTGTAATAAGGAATTTGAGTTGTGACCAACCCACAATGCTTTCTCTTAGTTTTAGATTGAGTGTACAACATAGCATTGTACTGAGATTGAGGGTGTTTGGAAGTTTGAGAGTGTTTTACAACCACTGCCTTGTTAGGTTTGTCCAGAAATACTATTCTATAACCTGAAAAATTTTAAAAATTTCTTGTCTGAAAATTATAGATCATTATGTAAGGGATCTAGTTTACTAATTTAATCATTATGACAGTATTGCTTTATTTCTACATAAATAGAGAAGATCTTTGTAAGAAAATAATGATAGTTCTTACCATTTAGAAAATAAGAGCTCTCAGTCTTTACTAAAAAGGAAGGAAAAAAGAATAGTTTTAATGGATTATAAATGTTTCTTGTTATTTGAGTTAATTCTTTAGATGTTTTAGATTTTTTAATTTTCTTGGTGGTGGGATGGTTTTTACTTTTTTTTGCTTTTTCAGTTACCGTAGTATTGACAGATAAGGACGTTGGTGGGCAGTGATGGAGTCAGGCTAGAACAAAGTTTATTTTATTTGGTTTCACTGTAATTACACAACTTTTAGAAATTTTTCTTGTTCATATGTCTTATAAAGGTCTACCTTGGGTAGATTTTTTTTTCATAATTTTTTAAAAACTAATTTTATAGCCATTACACCTTTTTTTTTTTTGGATTCAGAGTTTATGTCTTTGGTCAGCATTTTATCGCCAGTACCTAGCTCATTTCAGAGTTTAAATATTTTTGTTTTCCAGTTCAAATACGCATTTTGTGTGCAGAGTGGTCAGGCAGTGTTTTCTCCCGATATACCTACTCAACCTTCCTGACAAGAATTTGAAGACGAGGATGGAACAATGTTTCTTAGAGTCTGTCTGTGAATAGTGATCTCTGACATAATCATCTAAATGAGGTAATTGTTTTTCCTCAGTGAGCAAGAAAAGAAATCAGACAGCAGTTACCTGAGTTCTGACATACCTACTAAAATCCCTCAAAAACCCAGGCAAAGGGGCATCAAGCAGTAGCAAATCAAAATAGAATTCCTAAATTTAAAAAGCAGATAACAAGAAGACATTCTTTTCCTTTGTGGTCCACATTAATTGCTGTGCTAAAACTATGCTAAGATGGGAACTCTATTAAAAAAACAGACTCATTAGTTTTCTGTGGACAATAAATTTTCTATATTATAGTGGTGTGCTTTTTCTGAAGTTCAAAACCTTATTGTAAAATGATAGTGAGGCAGAATAGAGGCCACACCTAAAAGGAGTTGTTGAATCAGTGTTTGCTCATTGTGTTAGTATTGTTTTCCTTAAAGTGCTGAGTTATTTCTGAAATTTAGCAGATTCTTCTTCTGTTTGTCCTATGGTCATTGGGTCCTTAGGGTAGTGATTTCAAGATTGGTTTTCCTTCTAGTACAGTTGCTGTTTTAGCTCTTGCACATTCTTCAAAGTTCCCTCTACCTGCTGTAGAGTGCTTCACAGTGAATGATGTACTGACTCTTCAATGCCAGGAATTGTGGGCACTGGGAAAACTGCCACCTTGCCTGTTGAAGTGGAAAAATCAGTATTCTGGGCTTTTATCCTCGCTCTCTGATGTAATCGTATCTGATATTAGTGTAGAGAAGACCTAACTAATGGGCTCAGAGCAAAGAAGTCCAAAGCCTTTTTCAACATTTAACAGGCTCACAATGGGAGAGTCAAAGAAGGCAGAGAAATTTTTGCCTTGTCCTCAATTAATATATACATTTTTAATCGAAGTGCTTTTTATATTAAGTGCAATCCATAGATGAGTTTTGACAATATGTATACCTATGTAACAACACCTCAGTCAAGATGTAGAATAATTTTTGTCACTCCCCAAATTTCCTCATGCTCCATTCCATTCAATCCAAACTTAGGCAACAACTATTCTGATTACTATTACAGTAGATAGTTTTTTGTATTCTTAAACATCCTATAAATGGAATCCTTTAATGTTGCCTTTTTTTTCCCTAGCTTCTTCATTCAGTGCACTGTTTTTGATGTCCATTTTGGTTCATGTATCAGAAGCGCATTCTCATTTTTGTGTACCCATCCCATTGTATGAATATATCTCAATTTATTTATACATTCTTCTGTTGATGAATATTTGAGTTGGATTCAGTTTTGGCTATTCTGAATAAAGCTGTTACAAGCATTCTTGTACCAGCCTATTTGTGGACATTTCTGTTGGGTAGGAGTACGTAGGCGAATATGTGTTAGCTCACAGGGTGTGTGTTTTTATAAGTAACTGCCAAATCGTTTTCTACAGTGGTAGTAACATTTTACAATTCCACTAGCGATGTATGAGAGTTTTAGTTTCCTATTTTTACCAACGTTTGGTGGTGGTTGGTCTCTTTTAATTTAGCAATTCTTACGGATGGAAAGTTGTATTGCATGTGGTTTTAATTTGCTTTACTTGATGGCTAGTTTTACAGAGTACCTATTCATATGTTTATCGATCCTTTTATATATTTTTTAGTCAACTATTTGTGTCTCACCCATTTTTTCATTTAATATTTGAATGATACAAGACTAGTTAGTACGTGAATGACTTCTGTGATTGTTGATTTTTATCACACAGATTTCAGCATTTATTTGTAAACCTTACACCCCTCCTGCTCCCAGTCCTAATGCTAGCACCTCTCTACCTAAACACCCTGTAGGAGGCATCTGTTTGTTTAGTGATGGGTGTGTTTTTCAGAAGTAGATTTCAGTCTTGAACTACTACAAATAGAAGTATCTGGTAACAGTGTAAGATGGACACTTATGTTTTCATATTTTAAAATCTGTATTCCCCATGCTTTTTATTTTACAATATATGAGAAGCTATTGAATATACTCTGGGAAATGGAAAAATTACCCTACCCTATGGATTTTGTTTGTATTTGTTCATTGTTGGTTAACAGTTTTAGAAATTATAGGAAGTAATAAATTATATGGATTGTAATAAAGTTATATGTACAGTTGATTATCACTTCCTAAATGTGAGGAAAAGTCTATATAGTCTGTGTATGATCATTGGTGTATCCCTGCATTTTAAAGGTTAGCATTGTAATATGTACTTGATATTTGGTGTCAGTTAATATCAGTAGAGAAGAAAAAGCAAAAGTAGTTCCTGTTTTCTTCATGGAATTGGAAGGTGAGATACTTGAAATAGCAAACATGTTCACTTCTCTAGCATTCTACTTTCTATAATATATTAAAAAAGACAACTCAAAATATGTCAGTCCTCTTTACTTAAGCTTTATCCCTTTATCAACCTGTTAGTTATAGCATTTCTTTTATTACAAGTCTGTGTTCCCAACTTTTTCCCGAATATTCTACCACTATTTTCTTTTTACAAGTAGAAGGAGGAGGTCCTTGTATTCAAGGCCTATGCCTGCCAATTTCAGCAGGTTCTATGGCACAGAAGAATGGAAGAAGAAGGAATGTGACTTACCATTGCTAGATAGGGTTAGTAAAAGGTGGGCAAAGAAATGTGTCAGAGAGAAGGAAGACATCTTTACAAAGATACAGAGGTAGGAGAACATATAGTGTATAAGGAGAATACGAGTAGATCAGTATTGTTGGGTAATGCACAGTTTAAGACAAACCCGTTTGTATTGAAGGTGGTTGGAGACAGGACCAGATTAGGAACATCTTGTATATCATACTTAGGAGTTCAGATTTTATTTTATAGAACAGTAGTTTCAGAAATTTTTGGATTCACTCGGGTTGCTCATTCTTTCTGTGAACACTGTTCTCTCTCCTTCCCCAGTTGCTCCTCACAAGTTCTTTCTTTACCTGTTTAATATCTTGCCTTCATTTGAACAAAGGCTTCAGCATGTAAAAAGTTTGGAAACTGCCACTGAGGTGATGACATTTCACGTTCTGGCCGCAGTATAGAGGGTAGGTGAGAGGCATGTTCCACAAAAGATGGGAAGATTATTAGGGATGCTATTCAAATAGTTTGGGCAAGAGGCATATAGTATCTGCTTAGTAAACAGCCCTAGAGAAGTGGAATCCATTGTAGATCTACTGCAGAGGTACACTTAGGACTTAGTGATGATGTGAGTGGGTGACAAAAGTGTTAGGACAAGGCAAAGGTAGTTTGTAGCAGATAATGGGAACCAGATTGATGTCGAATCCCTCCCCCCTTTTAACTTTCATAATAGTCCCAACTATAGTATTAAGAGCTTACTTAGCCCTAGAACCATTTGATAAAGTTGCCAACAGGATTCACTATCACCCCTAAACTCTTGAGTATGCATTTCTTATAAACAAGGACATTCTCCAACATAATCACAATATAACCATTAAAATCAGGATACTGGCATCAGTATTTTAGATTTTCTATTCCTCAGACTCCATTTGAGTTTCACTGGTTTTTCAGATAACTATCTCATATAATAGAAAGATTCTGTTCAAAATCATGGACTACATTTAGTTATCCTGTATCTGGAACAATGCTTTGATCTTTACTTTCATTCCTTTAACACTTTTAAAGATTATAGGACAGTCATTTTGAACAAGGACCCTTAATTTGGGTTTGTCTAGTGTTTCCTCATTAATGGATGCAGGTTATGCATCATTGGCAAGAATTTCAAAAAAGTGATGCTGTGTTACTCTCATTGCTTCTTATTAGGTAAACATAGTATCAGTTGGTCCCATTACTGATGTTCACGTCAGCCTTTCTTAATCTTTTTACATTGAGTATACACTTAAAATAATCTTAACTTGGGATCACATAAAGATGACTATAGCTCCAGCTCACAGTATAACAGCTTGATCAGTAAGTTGTAGATATAATTATTTATTGGTAATTTTCAGTGCTCTTTTGAGTAAACAATGTTCTTTTTTTCTGTGGATCTGTTTATATTGGCAAGTTCATTAGTCCCCTCTTTTTGTGTGGTTCCTTCTTCCCACAAAGTATTCTCAAAATTATTTTTACTTCTTTACTATGAATTTACCTCTTCAATGCAAAATTTGTATTTACTTCGTGTGCTTGTTTTACGCTCCACAAATATCAATTCAGGGTCAAACATGAGATAAGTAGTCATGTGCTAATACGGTTAGTGTTAGAGGAGATTCTAATTTTTTTCTTTTACATTACTACTTTATCTGTTTTACCTTATTCAAGTAAGCCTTACCATAAATTTCT
Source organism: Martes martes (assembly GCF_963455335.1). Lineage (NCBI taxonomy): Eukaryota > Metazoa > Chordata > Mammalia > Carnivora > Mustelidae > Martes > Martes martes. The sequence goes on along the minus strand of NC_137889.1, from coordinate 69,042,032 downwards.
ATATGAGATCCAAATTAGATATGGTGTAGAGTATATGTAGAAATAATTATCCCTTCATATTTACAGCTAAAAATGACACTTTGGCCAGCTTTTCTTGGGGGAAAATAAAACCTCCTGATAATTAAGCTTAGCTTACTTTCCTTGGGATGAATATCGTTTATCTTCTCATAAATTTTGCAAACTCATTAAGGAAATGTAGTAAATTTCACATAACGAGCTTAACCAAAATGGGACTTAATTTTTCTTAATGTAGGCTCAGCAGATTTAATTTAAATAAACATAAACTGATTTTAATATTATTTACAACATGAAATTTTTTTTGACAGTATTGAATAGTAAAGCTACTAAAACCATAAACCAAAGCAATATGAATAAAAATATTGCCTAGACACTCTTTTATACAAGACTTAGAGAAAACATTTCCTTACTCGGTGATATGATCATGCTCAAATGTAGGCCCTAGAAAAGTATTTCCTTCACAAGGCTCATCTATGCATAAAAGTGTGATTTTTGAATCTAAAAAATTATTTTGACTTCTTTAGTGTGAATTTACCTATTTAATGTAATAATTATATTTACTTCATGTGCTTGTTTTATGCTCCACAAATACCAATTCAGGGTCAAACAGGAAATAAACTGACACCTACAGATTTCTTTTTCAGCTGAAATGACACTGTTTCTTAGCTTACTCTTGATGTTCATTGAGTAAGAAAAAGGTTGTTTGAATGCATAATGAAAACTGAAGCATAATGTTCATTGGTTTCTTATGAATAGCAGGATATTCTTTTCTCCACAGAAACCCAGAACACGTCTGGGGCAGATCAGTAAAACTCATCTTGTATAAGACTGCAGCTCTTCCTTTTTCTCATGGCAAATTCTCGTAATCAGAAGATTCAGAAAAAGAGTTCTGCCCAGTGATCATTTGTGTTGAAAGGGAAGAAAATCAGCTCACTTTTGTTCTGTAGCTTCTCCAGGTGGTTTCCAGTAAGACTTGAGACTTGATGATATCCTTTTTTAGTTAAGCCCAAGCAGCAGTAGAAACATTTCACAATCTCCTTTTGGTAATGTGGTGTTTTCCAAAAGTGCATTTTCCTTTTAAATCCAAGAATCTTGTCCCTTGAAGTCAAAGCTTTTCTTCATGTCTTACAGAGACTGAGGAATTAGTGCTACATTGGCTAGTTTCTGCAGCTATTCTTCATCTTCAGAGTATTCAATGAAATCTAGCCTTCTGTTGTCTTAAAAGGACCCCTTTTAGCTAAGATACCCTGTTGAGAATTTTTCCTCTGCTGAGCCACTGGATTTCTTTATGTAGTAGAAAATGTTCTTCAGCATTCTGGAGTGAAATAATCTTTGTTTAATGAAGTTAGCCATTTTGTAGTATCTTCCACAGTTATTTATTTTGTCTCAAGAGTTTTTGACTCTAGTACATAGATACCTTCTGGTTTAATGCAGGTCCCCAGAGAAATAGATATGAAGACAAAGTATGATGGGCAGGTAGCAGAATTGGCTGTTGGAGCATTCCCACCATGCACAGTCATTTGCTGGGAGAAGCATTGACGCATTATGGCCAGGTATAAATGTTGCAGTGAATTCCAAGATAATGGAGCAGGTTCTGTTGAAGGGATATCTGAGCAAGGCATCATTGTGGCCACTGTACTCTCCTTAACCCATCTGGGCTTTGACACCATCCTTCCATGTGGATACCTTTCTTACCCTGCTCATGTTTGCTACTCTCACCCAAACGGATGTTCTCATTTTGCTTTGCCTTTGACCTGCTGGGCTTTTCCACTATTAGATCACTCCTCACCCTTCTTTTTCAGGCTTTAACACCCATGTTGGTCTACTTTCTTTTCTCCTCCCATCCCCCACATACAAGGGGGCCCTCCTCACTCTGCTTAAATTGATCTCCCCTGTTGTACTGCTGCCCTGCCTCCTGCACATAAACCTTACCTGCTTGGCTCCAGCAAATGGCTTTAGGACCAAATTGTTGAGGGAAGGGATAGTAGAAGGAAGAGGAAGAGCCACCAGTTTTCTTAAATAGGCAGTTGGCTAGAATATGGCTCCATTCACTGAGATAGAGAAAATAGTAGGAGCATCTAAGAACTAATTTGGGCTGTGTGTGTGTGTGTGTGTGTGTGAGAGAGAGAAAGAGAGAGAGAGAGAGAAAGAAAACAGGAGTTTAGATTTTAAGATAATGGATTTGGAATGATTGTGAGACAATATAGTAAAACTAGTAGGCTCAATAGAGGAGTTTGGCTGGAGATAATAGGATTGGTTGTCAGTACTTTCTATGTGATAGTTAAAACCCTAGGTTTGAGAGAAGCTGCAGAGCAGGAAGGAGCTAGCAACAGAAAACAACAGTGCCACCTAAGGAGTGATACCAAGAAAAGGATGATACCAAGGGAAACTGAGGGACAAGAGAGTTGTAAAGAAGAGGGAGTGCATGTTCAATAATGTAGAAAGCTACAGAAATGGTAAAAGATCCCATGGGATTTAGCAACCAGTTCTCTCCCCCCGCCCCGCCCCCGATTATTTATTTATTTATTTAGGAGAGAGTGGGAGCCAGCAAAGAGCAGGAGGTGGTGGGGGGTGGAGCGTGGCATGGGAGGGCAGAGGCAGAGGGAGAGGGAGAAGCAGACTCCTGGCTGAGCAGGGAGCCTGACGCAGGACTCCACTCCAGAGTCCTGGGAAAATGATTTGAGCTGAAGGCAGACGCCTAACCAACTGAGCCTCCTGGATTCCCCTAGCAGCCAGTTTAAAATTTAGTTTTAATGGAGTAAACACAGATTGCAGAGGTAGTAGAGTTAAATGGGAGTGAAGAATTAAATTTAGCCAGAATAAAAATAATCAGTTAAAGAAACATAAAAAAAAAATAGGTATTGCCATGTGAACTGAGAAATAGTGTTCTGTATCATTTATAATAAAGACATATATGATTGAGGTACCGTGTGGATTTAAAATGCTCAAAACTATAAACCTTAATGAACATTTGTTGCTTACATGAATACTTGCATCATGCTCCCCATACTCATTTTGTGTTGCTTTTGTTAATCTCCATTATTAAGGACCTATTCAGCAATTTTGTAGTCCTTGGAAGATTTTCACCTTAAGTTACATCTATGGTTTCCCAGTTAACCACAGTATAAGTGATTTGGAAGTAGAATTATTCAACAAGCTATGAGCTTTTGAAGTATCAATCTTTTTAGTCACATACTTGTTTTTTTATAGCTTGTGTTAAAGTAACAAGAACTTTGATAAAAGGAGAAAAGTGATAAATATTAAGTCTAGATTTATACCCAGTTTTAAAAATACTACACAGAATGTGTTCAGTACAACTTTTAAAAATATGGTTAAAGTTATTGATACTGTGTTTGTGACGTGGCTTGAAGTTCTTTGGTAAAGAAAGTACCTAGTTGGCTTTAAAAAGATTTAATAAATATTTACTCACTAAAAAGTGTTTTGAAGAATAAGTTGAGCATTTTTGGCTTTGAGTAGGTGATGAAGATAGTGGTGGTGAAAAAGGGAAGTCTTTTTCCTTAGGGCGCTTAAATTCTAGTGAGAAGATAATACAGATAACAAATGAATAGATGAGTGCATAGATAGATAGGTATTTACTGTATTGCAGACACTAGTGCTTTTATACATTGCTTGGAGAAGAGTAAAACAGGGCAAGGGGGAAAGGGACTATGATGCAAGGGAGTTATTATTTTAAATAAGATGATTATGGAAAGTGTCACTGCTTGGGGGACATTTGAACTGAGTCCTGAAGAAAGTAATGGGAAGAACTATGTGAATATATGAGGAAAGCATTCAGGCAGAGGGAATGGCCAGTGCAAAGACTCTGAGATAGCAGCATGTTTTCTTCGTCAAGAACGAACAGTATTAGAGTGAAACAAAGTGAAAAAGAGAGAATAGAATATAAACTCAGAGTGGTGGGGGTATGAGTAGATTATTATACACAGACCAACAGGCAGCCATGAAAATTGACTTTCATTATGACTGAAATGGAAAACCCTTGGGGGATTTTGAGTCACTGAATTATCACTCAGTCATGATGTGACTTACTTTATTGTTTATTCCAGATACTATTAATCAGTTTGACTATAATAATTAATAAATAACTTGGAATATAGAAAGTTTGTAATATGAACTTGGAGTGTTAGTAAGTGGTGGGGCCACAAGAGGGCTCTTGGTGATTAGGGAGCTTCCTTTATCATTCAGGGAAGATTCTAAACTGCTTGCAGAAGGTGATTCTAAGCTTCCAGTTATCCTTCCCAGTGATCAGTATAGTTTGGTTTATGTTCCTGCCATCTACATCTTAAAGCTTAAATGACTTTGTTGCTCATGTCCGATGGATTGTTTCCTGCCATATAATTCTAAAACTGTCTAAAAAATGCATAGTCATTTGGAGGTTTTGGAAGTTTGCTTAAGTCACCCCTTGTTTTATTAGTCTAATTAGTGTTCCCCAGTTACTTAGATTTCAAGGTCATTTCAAGGTTAGTGTTTGCCATGGAAATAGCTCTAGTTCACTCTGAGATAGGCTTTCAGAGCTCAATTTTTTTTAACGTGTACTTGATCATACTGATTCCTTTAAACATCCTAAAATAAGTTCAGATGGTGTTGATTAATCCGAGATATTTTGAAAAGCAAGGTTCCTGAGAAACTAGTTAAAAAGTTTCTGAGAGACTAGTTTTTAAAAAGCATGGAAATTAGGTCTGAGGTGTCACTAAATCAACAAGGTATAATGACTAAATGTGACCCAGTATTTTCTAGGACTTGGTGAAGCCCTGGAGTAATTCTTTTCTATCACAGTAACCTTATTTCTGAATTTTTTTGAAGAGCAAAATTATTATAATACTTCTTCATCCTAGGATGGAAGTGACTGTAGGCATCTCTTCTAGGCATCCGTAGGTTCAGAACTGTCACAATAATGAATGATGCTGCCAGAAGAACCCTGTTCTGGCCACTTACAAAGGGAAAAGTGATGCCTTTCTCTCCGCCTTTTCTATGTGGGCTATCTGAACTTCTGATTTATTTGAAAAATTTAGTGGTGAATGTCTATTAGAACTTTCAGTATCTTTGATCCTTTTATCCTTGGTTATATTTCCAGGAGCAGCCAATAGGTAATGCTGTGGCTTCTTTGCTGATATCTCAAAATACTGTGTGAATCTTGCATTGCAAATAGTGCTCTTTCTAGAGGAATTAGATAAAGTAGGTACCATCCACCCTCATTATTTGTAGATTTTGTGTTTGCGAATTTGTCTACTCACTACAGTTTGTGACACCAAAAATCACTATTCATGATGCTTTCAGATTCATTTGTAGACATGACCATGTACAGAGTGGCAAAAAATCACTTGGCATGCACATTCCCATCTGAGGTCAAACAAAGTGACACTCTGCCTTCCTGGTCTAGCTCTCATACTGTAACAAGTGTTCTTTCATGGTCTATTTAGTGAAATATTTGGCTTTTGAAAATGGCTCCCAAGCATAGTGGCAAGGTGCTGTCTAGTGTTGTAATGTGCCTTATGGAGAGCATAGAGTTGTTAGATAAGCTTTGTTCAGTGCCGTAGGCTGAGTTCAGTGTTAATGAATCAACAATATGTATTAAGTACATGTCTTTAAATAGAAACATACACATGAAAAGACTATATATCAATGAGTTGGCCAAAATGTTGTGACCAAGGCTTTCAGGAAGTTAACCCTGTGTTTCCCCTAGGGCCAGTGGTTCAGTATTTGTGATAACTTTATAGAATACAATTACATACAAATAATGAGAATGGACCATGTTTAGTTAAGGGTAGTGATTTATAGAGACTTCAGGTATCTGAAATATTTCATAATTCCCTCTCTCTAAACCATTGTTTTAGGTTTGTTTAAATACATACATCCAGAGTTATTTATAATGTAAAATCTGATTTTACCATGGGTTCTGGTCGAGTTAAAAGTCATCGATTAACTTGTAAAGAAACATTTCTAAACGTTATGCTCCAGAAAATTAAAATGTGCCTGATCATATTGAGCATTCAGTAAATATTTGTTTTATAGTAATTATCTTTGAGCATTGTACAGATTCCGGTTTTGGAAAAGAGGTCATAATCTGCCCCTCACCCTGCTCATGCACATTTGCACATGCTTTCTCTCTCTCAAATAAATTAATAAAATCTTTTTAAAAAAAAGTGTGCATTTTGGGGGTTAATATTTTATTAACTTTTCCTGTATAAAAGTTTCAAGTTTTAGATCAATTTTCTTAAAAATGTGGGGCTTTATAAACTCTTTTTAAAAAGGTCCCCCGCCCCAAGACAAAACCAGAGAGGGAGACAAACCATAAGAGACTCTTAATCTCAGGAAACAAACTGAGGGTTGCTGGAGTGGAGCAGGGTAGGAGGGATGGGGTCGCTGGGTGGTGGACATTGGGGAGGGTATTGTTATGGTAAGTGCTGTGAATTGTGTGAGACTGATGGATCACAGACCTGTACCCCTGAAACAAATAATACATTATAGATTAATGAAAAAATAAAAGGTTCCCTCCCTTATAAGGTGTTTAGTTGATTCTGATTTCCTATTACTTATTGGATAAATGTTTATTATTTTAATTAGGTCATTAGCTTACTTAATAGATGATTGTTAGAAAAAACTAATTTCCTAAAAATGCTGGAGGTTTTTTTTGTTTGTTTAAATTTGAGTTTATGAATACCAACAGAATATGAAATTTTCTTTTCCATTTTCCATTCCCAAAATGGGTCAGAGAGATCCAATCCAATATATATTCTGCTTGGACAAATTTTTATGTAAGTCTGTCAGATATTTTCAGCCTCTTCAAATATTCTGGGATTCCTAGAATCTGACTTTTAGCTTTGTCATTGTATATTTTATATTGGCTGTGCCTTAAATGATTCTTCTACTTGGGTTTACCATTTTTGATCAAGTCTATCTGTAAGAATCTGTGTTATTTTGAAAAGCTATTTATATGCTATGGTTGTAAATGAGTCAGTTGACTTTATTGGCTTAGTTAAAGACACTTTCTTTTCTGTTCCTCCCAATATAACACTTAAGTTACACAATGATAGTGATTTGACTTTTTATTATTCCTAATTAGTAATGGAAGTGTTCACTGATGATCAGTGCAAGTACTGTTTCAGAAATGCCAGTCATAAACTTTCTATTTGTTGATAGGCTATTTACCAACAGTCTCCTCCCTACTTTGCACATACTCTTTATTAGTTTTATGACCTTTGTTCTTTCATCTTTTTCACCTTGTAAGTTGCTCTTAATATGTCATTTAACCCATTTCAGTCTCTTAAAAATATTCTTCTTTGGTTGGCACACATAGGGCAATTTGCTTGGGGTCTGGATTATTCCAGGCAATGAATGACTCTGATTTCATGCTGTTCTATGCATAATCATCCAAATGAAAAATGTTCCTGTTAGTGTTAGGAGAGTTAGACTTTAGATGCAGTTACTAAAGCAAGATTTTAATTCTTTGAAGGAAGCCTATGAATAGTAGATTTACCTTGATATACACTGGGATACTATATATATTCATTTGCATAGGTCAGTGTTTTTCAGTATGTTATTTTTAACCTGCTTTTCTGTGATGTTTTTGTAGTTTATCTTTTACATATATGAGCCAGTAAGATTTTGATGACCTTTATTTCCTATAGTTTATTATTATTTTATTTTTTGTAGAAAACAACAGATGTATTTAATGTGCTTTTTAAAAAACCTACTTTCTACCTCATACAGAAATTTTGTTATTGTGCTTATCTGAATTGTGAAGAAGAACCACTTGATTTTTTTATTTTTTAAAAATTTTAATTAATTTTTAAAAATTAACGTGTAATGTATTATTTGCCCCAGGGGTACAGGTCTGTGAATCGTCAGGCTTACACACGTCACAGCACTCACCATAGCACATACCATCCCCAGTGTCCATAGCCCAACCACCCCCTCCTTACCCTCCTCCCCCCAGTAACCCTCAGTTTGTTTTGTGAGATTAAGAGTCTCTTATAGTTTGTCTCCCTCCTGATCCCATCTTGTTTAATTTTTTCCTTCCCTACCCGCCAAACCTCCCACTTTGCCTCTCAAATTCCTCATATCGGGGAGATTATATGATAATTGTCTTTCTCTGATTGACTTATTTCACTCAGCATAATACCCTCTAGTTCCATCCACGTCATTGCAAATGGCAAGATTTCATTTCTTTTGATGGCTGCATAGTATGCCATTGTGTGTGTGTGTGCGTGTGTGTGTGTATACACCATATATTCTTTATTCATTCATCTGTTGATGGACATTTAGGTTCTTTCCATAGTTTGGTTATTGGAACCACTTGACTTTTAAAAGCCACATTTGATATATGTTACATCATGATTTATTGATTATATTTGATCATCAGAATCTCATGCACCTAGGAAAGCTTCCTTCCTCTCTCTCTAGAGGACTGTTTCAAACCCCTTTCTTCAGATTTCTAACAACCTCTTCTCCCAAGATCACTCTGATGATAATGGCAACATTGCTTCCTACTTTAAAAAGAAAAGGAAAATAATTGAAGGAACGAGTAGGGAATTTCCCAAAACTCCTGCCACTTATAAAAATTTACCTGTTTCCAACTGTTTACACATTGAGAAATATGGTAAAAAGGAAATAAATGTAAAGTACCTATAATACCACTCTTCTTTCCCATCTTTTATCATAAATGAAGTATCCATTTTTTTTTAACTGAAACTAGTCTTTCCAATTTTTGAACTCATTCTCATCATCCCCATTTAATTACTTACAAACATCACTTCACCATTTCCCCTTTTTCTCAATTACATTATCAACTTTTTGTTTTGTATTGGATCATTCTTGTCAGTATACCGATATATTGCTAGTTCTTTAGTCTTAAAGAATAAAACATTTTCTCTTGACTCTGTTTTCCTTACCAGTTATCACTCCCTTTTGTTCTTTTTTTCCAGCAAACTACTAACTTGTTTGTACACATCATCTCTATTCTCTCTTCCTAGTTCTTAAAGCGAATCAGATTTCAGCTAATAAAACTCCTGTTACTAGTGACTTCCATGTTACTGAATCCAGTGGTCAGTTCTTTCTCTTCATCCTACTTGAACTATCAACAACCATTGTCATTTTATACTTTCTCTTCCTGGGTATGCTTTTTCTTTATGTCAGGGCCTCAAGGATGTCAGTCATTCCCAGTTCTCCTTGTTAGTCATCTTTGTTGGTTACTCTTTCACTCAGAATGTTGAAGTGTCTCACAGTTCAGTCATTGGAACTCTTCTTTCTGTACTGTACTTCTACTTGTAATTAGAATTAAAGAATTTCCCCCCACACCACAGCTTTTTTCTTAGAAAGTGTAGATGATAGAAAATAAAATGAAATACTGCTATTTTAAAACTATCTTTCAGACTTTCAGACCCCATTTCAAAACTTGCAATGGCCCTTTGGGGAATTCACCTCTAGTGGCAAGGGTTTGAAAAGTAAATAAAGCTGTTTTATCTGAAGACCATTGTGATATATAATACAATGTACTTATTCTTAGAGCATGATAGAAGATGGGTATTATATTTATTATATCTCATAAACCTTAAAGATATATTTTTAAAAGATTTTATTTATTTATTTATTTGACAGACCGAGAGACAGGCAGATAGAGACGGGGAAGCAGGCTCCCTGCTAAGCAGAGAGCCCAATGCAGGGCTCGATCCCAGGATGCTGGGATCATGACCTGAGCTGAAAGCAGAGGCTTTAACCCACTGAGCCACCCAGGCGCCCCAACCTTAAAGATATTTTTAAAAGAAATTCTATATGAGCTTGGGCAGTGTGTTGGCATTATTTTATGTAGCCTCAAACATGTCCCTATAGATGACTGCAAAGGATGAAATTCAAGAATGAGCATTATGAAAAGATTCTATATCAAATCAAGTTTTAGAGTCTATAAAACATAAAAGCAAATGTGTTTGATACATAACATTTGAGAAATATGTTTAAAAAGTAAGTTTAAGGCACTTAAAATACTACTACCTAAATGTAGTTTATATTTTGAAATCTTGTCTTCTAGGCTTTATGCAGTTTAATAATGCTGTGATCCTATAATTACCTGTATTTTGCCCTTAGCATAATATAAACATCCATGTTCTCACAATTTTTTAAAATGCACATCATGTTTAGGAGTTACACTATATATAGCCCATCTCATGGATTCCTTTGTCTTGAACATTTGGGTTTTGATTATTTTTATTTACATTTATTTTTATTTTTTGCTTTTTTGGATAAAGCTGCAGTGAGCATCCTTTGCATAATTTTTTTTTCTGTTTTAGGATTACTTCCTTAGGATAGATTGCCAGAAGTGGAGTTACTGGGTCAGAGGGTATGAACTTACTAACTTTTTTCCTTTAAAAAAAATAAAATAAAAATTTTTTGTTTATTTGTTCTCCAGTTGATTTATATTCATTGTGCAAAATGAAAATCATTATGATTATACTTGGTACCTGTCAAAAAAACATGTCTTAAGGCAGGGTTCTATGATCAGAGAAGTTTGGGAAATTCCTACAGTAAATAAGCCTCTTTTTCTTGGTTTATCTCAGTATTTCCAAAACTTAATTGATAATTGAATAGTTTTTAATGATACACTTCATAAAATTTTCTGGAAGTTTTATAAAAGTTATAGTTTATGAACTGATCTAAAATTAAAAATCATTTTAATGGTTAAATTATGTTTTATTGGTAAAAGCAACTAAATTATAAAGTTTAATTCTAAAATTATTTTTTAAAAGATTAAAATAAAGCTGTGTACTGTGTGATTTTTGTGTATGTCTTTATAAAGTCTCAATTTTATCATTTTAAACTTTCTACTGATTCCTAAAGAACATCTTAATATCTCAATAGTATCAAATACTTTTTACAGTCTTTAATGAAATTTGGAATATAGACATAGAACATAAAAGTGGGAGATAACGTAGACTGTACAAACCTTTCTTCTCCCCCCACCCATTTTTCCCTACAGAATGTGAAATCCTTTGCATCTTCTGATAGTCTAGCCAAGGTCCAAGAAGTAGCAAGCTGGCTTTTGGAAATGAATCAGGAACTGCTCTCTGTGGGCAGCAAAAGACGACGAACTGGAGGTTCTCTGAGAGGTAACCCTTCCTCAAGCCAGGCAGATGAGGAACAGATGAATCGTGTGGTTGAGGAGGAACAGCAGCAGCAACAGCTAAGACAACAAGAGGAGGAGCACACTGCAAGGAATGGTGAAGTTGTTGGAGCAGAACCTAGACCTGGAGACCAAAATGATTCCCAGCAAGGACAATTGGAAGAAAACAATAATCGATTCATTTCAGTAGATGAGGACTCCTCAGGGAACCAAGAAGAGCAAGAAGAAGATGAACATGCTGGTGAACAAGATGAGGAGGAGGAAGAGGAAGAGGAAATGGACCAGGAGAGTGATGATTTTGATCAATCTGATGACAGTAGCAGAGAAGATGAACATACACATAGTAACAGTGTCACAAACTCCACTAGTATCGTGGACCTACCTATTCACCAACTCTCCTCCCCATTCTATACAAAGACAACAAAAGTGAGTATATTTAGTCTGCCGTTGTAAAACATTTACCTATCCATGTTAATTGTAATGAAACTTTCCTCACAGTCTTTGTTATTACCACAGAATTAATCTTCAAATGTGTAATAATAAAATGAACTAAGTTTTGTTTTATGGAAGGTATTAGAAATAGAAGTATTGATAATGGGACAATCTTATTACAGATAGAGGGGAGGTAATTGATTTTATTACTATGAAAAATCATTAATACCAAATTTTATTATAAATTTTGTCCCTGTGATGGGTTAGTAGTTTCTGTATAGTAAAGAGGGTTGGAGTGAAATATGATTTGTGTAATCAGGTAGCAAAGAATCTTTTCTTATTTATAAAATGCAGGAGGTTGGGGTGGGCTTTGTATTCACAGGTATTACTCCAAGGCAAAAGTTACTGTCAAATTTCTGCCACTACTTCCCTATTTGCAGTTTTCATTTTCCTTCACATCTTAGAAGACCTTTCTGTTGTATGTGCCTCCTTATCTCATTCAGCTAGTGGTAGCCCATGGAGTTAGCCATAGATACGTATTTTGTTTTTGTTTTTAGAGAGAGAGAGTGCATGCATGCACAGCTGGGTGTTGGGGGGAGGGGTAGAAGGAGAGGAAGAAAGAGAATCTTAAGCAAGTTCTTTGCCCAACATGGGGCCCAGCACCGGGTCTCAATCTCACGACCCTGAGATCATGACCTGAGCTCAATCAAGAGTTGATGCTTACCTGACTGAGCTGGATGCTTAACTGACTGAGTTGGGTGCTTAACTGAATGAGCCACCTAGGCACCCCTTAGCCATAGGCCTGTTTTAAAGGGGGGATAATTAGACTTCTATCTAAACCAGAGACATCAACTGGTGATTGATCTAGTGCTGAGAAAAAATTCTGTTGGATGTAGTCCTTTGAGGCTATACCAGAGAATAAGGACTGGAATATACTATGACTGCTTCCCAGTATTATCTTTGCTACTAGATAGGCTGGGAGGTCCTGAAATGTTGAAGTCTGTCTGAGATGGAAGGAGGAAGTGATTGGGCAACTGCAGTAAATTTGAATTGCCAGTGCTTTTTCTTTGGGATGGCATGAGAGCTTCTTTCTTCAAAATATTCTTGAATGTTATATCCCTTAAAATTATGGTTATGATAAAAGGCAGGGATTGTGGGGAAAAAGAAGTACCATTATTTCTCTCACTCCCCAGTCTTTCTATTGTATTCTTCCTGCCGCTCGTCCCCCATCAAATTATAGTCAAAATGAAATGATATAGTACCTGGGCTTTGCTTCAAAATAATCCTGAGGGGAGAAAAGGAAAGAGGGTATAGATTGGCCATGAGTTGTTGATTATTGAAGCTGGGTTGCAGAGATGGGGTGGTTCATGGGTATTTTTCTGTGTGGTTTTTAAAGTATGTTTAAAATGTTCCATAATTGAAACATTTTTAAGTTTTGTAAAGAATATGAATCTACACATATGGTCCCCAGAAAATGATAAGGTTGGAAATAGGAGTTTTCTTTATATACCTTGGTCTTGTTGACTAGATCCTAATTAAGTCAAGAAAGTGCTGACTTCTCTACATTGAATTTTATTTTCTTTGTATTTTGGTGCCATTGAAATTACAGGAAATTCAATAAAACATCATGTACTTTTGCTGGAGTTAGAATTTATTTTAATCAATATTTTAGGCAGTGTTGCTATCTACTGGTCTATTTAAAGAGGAGAAAAAGTAAAAAGAATTAAACTCAGAATGAATGAGGTATGTAGCTCAACTTTTATCCTTTTTCCACCCCCCTCAGGCTTCTACGCTCATAGATCTTTATGTTTGCATGCTTTTTGTTTCTTTATCATTTTAAAATTAGATAAAAATCATGACTATCCATGTAGAGTAGACTTACAAGTTAAACAGTTCTTTGGAATGGAATATTTTAATTCAAATAATAGCTTATTTTATAGATATTAAAATAATATCCATAGTAGTTTGTCCTCTTACTCTGATTTGCTTATTTTTAAATTTACAGTGAATTATCGATTTAGCCTAATAACAATATACAAGCCGATATAATATCATCTCCTTTAATGTAACCTGACCTGGAATAAAAAAATCTCAGATGCTAGGTTTAATATTTGAGCTGCTGTATCATTTTTGCTTAAGGTTGTAAAACTTAAAACTCTTTCTAAAACATGTTTATCCCTAGTTTCCTTAGCCTTTCTGCAAGTTTGGATTTTACTTAGTTGGTTTGATCTAAGTAGAAGCTAGCTTCTGTAGTGGTTTATATTCATTCTGCCATCTCTGTCTCAAGGTGTTGAAGTAGTGCTTTGAATCTCAGCCAGATGGCTCTACCACTAATAGTTACAGCCCTGCTTTGTTGGTAAGGCTAAGACCTTTTATAACGCAGTCCACCCAAATTTTATCCCCCAGATCTCTTGATTTCTCTCCGTCAAGGTTACTACATCAAAAGATGGGGTTTGTGTCTCTCTCTTTTCTGAGGGTTCAGATTGGGGAATGGGGTTTAGCATTTTATTGCATTATCTTCTTTAAGAAAGAAGTTTTATCAAAACTAAGCCTTGTTGAGCAATGCAAAGCTATCAGTGAGTTCTGTTGTATAATTAAAAACAAGAAAGCCAGCTAGATAAAACATATCTTTTTCCAAAAGAAGTCATCAGATTGTTCTGTAGGAAAACTATGAGTATACAGGTTTGACAGATGCTTTATCGTTTTTTTTCCCCCTTTCAAGATGAACCTGTAAATAGAACTTTTAGATATGTCTTATACAGTTATCTGGTTACCTCCTTAAAAACAGAGTAACAATTTTAAATCAGTTTTTTCTAGTGTCTCTTGAGTCATCAGTGCAAATTATTGTGTTGTACATACAAGGCCAAAGAAGTAGACTGAGTACTAGTGACAGGAGGAAGAGATGTATGTATGTGCGTAAGTGTTTATGTATGTATGTACGTATGTATTCTTGTGCACACACTTGATATATTGTTTATCTTGAGGTCATTTTCCTGCATAAATACGATGCCCTTCTACAAAGTAGTATTTTAGGTCGAAATTGGCCCATTTTCCCTTTTCTCTCTTCCTGGGGCTCTTCTTTAGGATTATTCCCAGAGTACTTTATTTTTTCAGCAACACTTTAAAGATGTTGTCTATTACTTCATTGCTTATAAAGAAAATGTCAGTCACCCATCTATATAAATCTTCTAAATATAGAAAATAAGGAAGAGCTCTCATTATTTCAAAGACTTTATTTTGGAGCAGCTTAAAATTCTCTATCATTATAAACATAAAACACTTCTACAGACATTACCCTAGGCCACAGTTTAAGTCTTCTTAAACTGGGACTTTTGAGAATAGTAGAGGTATAAGAATCATTTAAAAATGCTCCTTTTGGGGTGCCTGGGTGGCTCAGTGGGTTAAAGCCTCTGCCTTTGGCTCAGGTCTGATCCCAGGGTCCTGGGATCAAGCCCCACATCAGGCTCTCTGCTCAGCAGGGAGCCTGTTTCCTCCTTTCTCTCTGCCTGCCTCTCAGCCTACTTGTGATATCTGTCTGTCAAATAAATAAATAAAATCTTTAAAAATAAATAAATAAAAATATTCCCCCTTTTTTTCATGTTAATATGGGATTAGCCATAGTTTACCCAACATAGCTTTCAAGTTTTGTTTTGGTTTGTTTTGTTTGCAGTTTCTTAAACGTTCCCTTTGGACAGTTATACTTATTTATTGGTCATTCCTGAACATGCTGTTTCTCAAATATGATATTAATGAGAAAAAGCATTTTTGGTTCTTCCTTGCATTAGTCTTTTCTTTGAAAGCAATTGAAATTATCAAAATTCTTAGGACAATCTTTTTTTTACCCTCTAGTCACCAAAGATTTGTTCATATGGGAGACTATGCAATAATATGCATTAGAAATTTCAGACCATCTTAATGTTAAAAGTCAAGGGTACTTGCAGTCAAGTCAAGCTTATTTATTAAATCCATACTGTTTGCAAGTCCCTATGATAGGTAAGTAAATAGAAAGTACAGAGAGGCCAAATGATTCACCAAAAAATCACACTGTAAGTGACCAGAGATTTTTAATCCAGATCTGCCTAATTTCAAACAAAACAAAACAAAAAAATCCCAGCCCTTTCTTTCCAAATTCTACCATAGGGAAGGAAGTTGACAAACTAAGATTTTCAGGAGAACTGTATGTTTATTTGAGTTCTAGCCCCTGGAGTATGATGGCTTTCTAATACTATGTCACATTTTAAATCATCAGAGCTACCCTTTGGAAAAGGATATGGAGGGCTCAGTTAAGTGCTTTTCTGTGTGGTATCTAACAAAGATTATTGAAGATATGAAGGCTCAAGGCTAAAATTGTAATAAGAAGAAATGACAGTGAAATTTGAGATCGGAGAACAGATAGCACCTTTTCAAGAGTACATCAAACTTGCTTCTTAACCAGGAGTTGTGTGCTGGCTATTTCTGAAAATTTGACTAGTCTGCCTACAAATTATAAAGTCCACTTGGTTCCTCAGATAGGAATGCCCATCTTTTCATTCTTAATTCCCTCTCTACAGCCTTATCATATTAAAAAAGATCTTGTTTTCTAAAGAGATGCCCAGCCCATATTTAAGAATCCTTTTATGTGGGGCACCTGGGTGGCTCAGTGGGTTAAAGCCTCTGCCTTCTGCTCAGGTCATGATCTCAGGGTCCTGGGATCAAGCCCTGCATCAGGCTCTCTGCTCAGCGGGGAGCCTTCTCCCCACTCCCCCGCCCCCGCCTGCCTCTCTGCCTACTTGTGATCTCTGTCTGTCAAATAAATAAATAAAATCTTAAAAAAAAAAAAAGTCAAGTGTCTTATAAAAAAAAAAGAATCCTTTTATGTTTAATGCGGAGTGGCAACTCATTTTCTGCTAAAATGAAAAGCAGATAAAATTACTATTAGGCCAAGTCTTGTAGCCTTCTGAAATTTTCATGAAGAGAACTATGTTTGAGCACCAATTTCTGCTTTTTCCATGCCTCTCTTGTTTCCTTCCATCTTTCTCACATAGTTTCATTCCTTACCTCAATTCAGTCAATTTTTTCCCCCTTCCCGATTGTTCGATTTCCCCTGGCAACTAAACAGCTTTTTTTTTTTTAATCTTTTTTGAGTCAAATTAAAAATGTCTATTAAAATAGACAAAAGTCTGAGGGTTTTTCTTGTTTCTAGGTTCTAAATAATAGAGAAATTAGGCACAAGGATCACTAGCTGATCAAGGGATTAGAGTAATAGTTGTGTTTCTAGTCCTCCACCCTCCAACCACTCCTTTGAACCAGAGCTCATGGGAAACTTTGTAGGACAATGTGGCTAACATCTGAAATCTACCAGGCTCTAAATTCTACTCTGTTGTAGGTAGAGTTTTAGTGAGTGGTGGCTGCTTCAGCAATCCTTTACCTTGTCTTGTTCTTGTTAAGACCAAGAACTTAAATTCAAATTCTGTTAGGTGTAAACACATCCAGAGAACAAGAGCTATGTAAGGCAGTTATTTCTATGGAGCTAAAAAAATCCATTAAAAAAAATTCATCCAATCATTCATACTGCTTTACTCATTGTCAAGCACATGACGTTATAGCCTGGTACAAACAGAAACCTAAGCAAAGGTGCTATTAACATTTTTAAACATTCCCACTCCTAATCTCACAGAATGCACTTCATTCCTCACAGCAGATACAATCTGTGTATTTTTTAATGATCTTTAGAGTTCAGTCATCATATCACCCTCTAGTGGAAATAAATAGAAAC
Source organism: Martes martes (assembly GCF_963455335.1). Lineage (NCBI taxonomy): Eukaryota > Metazoa > Chordata > Mammalia > Carnivora > Mustelidae > Martes > Martes martes. The sequence continues at coordinate 69,024,696 of NC_137889.1, read as the reverse complement.
AGAGAAATAGAGAAATATTTTAAAGAGTACACTTGTGGATTGGGAACATACTGAACAAGCCGAGCCCATCTCTAATCAAACTAAAACTAACACTAAAAATATGCCATAAATTTCCAAGGGGATGCTTTCACAGATCTTCCCAGTTGATAGGTATGTACCATTTCCTTTAAGTAGAATTTGCCAAGTTTCTCAGAACTTTGTTCTTTAAAAACATCAGTATATTTAAATGCTTTGTGAATCTTGTAATTGGGTGCTAAAGTGAATTTTAGTTTATCAATTTCTAATTAAATCCTGTTAGTGCAGAGCACCTGGGTGGCTCAGTGGGTTAAAGCCTCTGCCTTCGGCTCAGGTCATGATCCCGGGATCCTGGGATCGAGTCCCGCATCCGGCTCTCTGCTCAGCAGGGAGCCTGCTTCCTCCTCTCTCTCTCTCTGCCTGCCTCTCTGCCTACTTGTGATCTCTGTCTGTCAAATAAATAAATAATAAAAATCTCAAAAAAAAATTAAAAAAAAAATAAAAAAATAAATCCTGTTAGTGCAGTTTTAAAAATATTTGTTGACATTTTAAACCATAATAGGTCTAAATGTTAATCATGTTTAAATCTGTATCTGCACTGCCGAGTAACTAAAGATTATTTTAATTGTGGATTTTCATTCTACACCAAAAAACCCCCAAAAAACCAAAAAAATACAAAAAAACAAACCAGTCTTCCTGTAGAATGGAGAATTTAAAAAATTTTAATAGTTTTTCATTGGTTTTTGCCTTATGCAGATGATAAATTTCTCTGAAGTCTCCATAAATAGTTATCCTCAAAATGTTCCTGATGTAAATTGTTTCATATGTGTATAATTACGATGACCTGATCTATGTTAATATTGTGTTTGTTGGTGATGGGGAAGATGGTATGAAGAGGATAAAAGAGTATAGTGGATTCTGTTTCACTTTGGCAGATAATTCCAAAATTATGTCTTAAGCTCTCATCCTTCCTCCAAGCCTCATCTCTCCATTTCCAGCTGTCTCTTGGGCTCAGTGATCCACTGAAAGCTAAAATTACTATTTCTTTCTTCATACCAATTTATTATGTTCCTCCCTGGATTTTCTAGTCTCTGTTAATATCCTGATCATGTAGTCATTTGGTGGAAAAAGGATTTGACTTTTTCTATCATCTAAGCCTATTGGTCTGTGGAAGAGTTTAACAGAGTAGAATACTTGATCTTCCTTTTATTTACCCCTAGGTGCTTGCTTATAAGATCCAAATTGGAGAGTAAATGTTTAAAAATGTTAACAGCAGGGGTGCCTGGGTGGCTCAGTGGGATAAAGCCTCTGCCTTTGGCTCAGGTCATGATCCCAGGACCCTGAGATCTGGCTCTCTGCTCAGCAGGGAGCTCGCTTCTCCTTCTCGCTCTGCCTGCCTCTCTGCCTACTTGTTGTGATCTCTGTCTGTCAAATAAATAAATAAAATCTTAAAAAAAAAATGTTAACAGGATCTTTGCTTAGGTTTCTGTTTGTACCAGGCTGTAATGCCATGTGCTTGACAATGAATAAAGCAGTATGAATGACTGGATGAATTTTTTAAAAACAAATTTTTTAGCTCCATAGAAATAAGTAAATATCTTGTGGCCAGTGTCCCACTAATGAAGTCAGATCTGTACATGGACATTTGAAGTCTTTCATATTCTTACCATGGTGTTTTTCTACTCAATTTCATTTCCATGCCTCCACTTGCTTTTTAATGATCCCTGCTTCTCTCCAGCTGGCCAGAGCCTTCAAAACCCAGGTCAGATTGCATCTCTATTTTTATAGCTTCTTAAAATTGGAAAAGTCATTAAATCAGTTGTTGGTTTAATGTACAGCTCAATTGGTATTGCCTTGTGACTTTCTGGGTAGGTTTTGTCTTGAATTGACATTTATTTCTTTTATTTTTTTTTTTTTGAACAGTAGAAATTTGATGTGTTTGTCTCCAGTGCTGTCTTAGATTGAGAGTTATAATTCACAAATTTCAATGTGAACAATTTTCATTTCACCTCTTAAGATGGACCCAGGCTAGACTATAAGTTATAAATAGGAATGCCATTTAAGGTTAGATTAAAATTCAAATATTCAATATAAAGTTAGTTACATGGAGGAATGTTAATAATACAAGTAGCCATTCTAGAGTAAGACTCTCCTGAGAAGTTAAAATCCCAATTTAAGAACCATGTTGCTAATGATGCAGAAATTAGTTTATTACCATTAACAGTCATCTTTTTGAAGAAAATTTAACAGCAGGAAAATGCTTAAAAATAAAATGTTTACTAAAAATGTAGGACTCAAACTGTGTATGCAATATGATCCTGATTATAAGAAATACACATTAACCTGTATATACATGGAAGAAGACCAGAAAGAAACCAAATGTTAGGAATTCTTTCTGAATATGGTTGAGTTATTTCTATTACATATTATATACTTTTCAGAATTTCCTAAGCCTGCTACAACAAGCATATATTACTGTGATTGTTTAAGAAAAAAACTGTATCACCTGGAAACTAATTCTTACTTATTTAGTCTTTTTGGAAAACTTCCATAATGATGATGCTCCAATGGATGATTGGACAGAAAGGATCCCTCATAAGGAAGGGCATTATATAGTGATCTCTTTATGAAAATGCAACTGAATATAGGGGAAAAGACAATGAACTCTTTAAGAAGAGTTCTTTGGGTAACCGGTTCTTCATATCTCCAGAACTCAGGTGCCACCCTGGCAGTTTTCTAAGGTCAACTTCCCACATTGTTATAAGAGTAACAATTAGTATGATGGCATCTTTTCTTGTTTTTAAGACATTTATTTACTATGTAGCTTCTTTATAGAGTCACTTAGAGTAGCCTTGAAAGCACTTTTGGCTGTCCATTAAAGATGAAAACATCTATTTCAAAATCTTTGTGTGAGCAATTTCAGTCTTTTAAAACATATTTCCAGAGTGCTTTACCAGGAAGTCACCAGTGCTTTCCCTCCCATCCTCTGTTCCCAACCCCTATTTCTTCAAACTAAGTAATGTATATAAACTGCTTAGGTTTCCCATCCTAATTTTAAGTCTTCTGAAATAGAATCTAAATTGGAGGGAACATTTGAGATCACCAAGTCCAAACCTGTGCCCGTGGCTTTACCAATAGTCTTGGGTTTAAAAATGAAGTCATCATGGAAAAAAAACTACAGTGTAAATTAACATTTTTAGACAGTTCTTTATATTGACATCTATTACTTTTCTTTGGTCTTTGTTCTATCTAGAGCAGTTGACAGCCTTTCTTATAAAAGAAGACTGCCATCATATTCATCCATAATCTTTTCTCCAGATTGAATCCCTTCAATGAGTTTTCTAGGGTCACCATCCTTGTTGCTCTTCTCTGGACAAGTTAACTCTTGAACTGCCCTGTCCCATAGTCAGTGTGGTACTGCTGGCATGCTGTAGAGCCAGACTGTCAGCTATTCTTATTCTGAACCTCAGTTGAAAATAGCATTGATAATGATAATAATAATGATAATAAACCATTTATTGAACATTATTTACTGTGTACTAGGACACTGTGCTAAATTCTTTCCATACATAATCTCACTTAATCTTAACAGTCCTGATGTGTAAATTCTAATTTTTATCCCTATATCAGAGATGAGAAACAAGTGACTAGAGAGGTAAAGTAATTCATCAATGGTCAGTCAGCTGATTAGTAGTAGTGGAACTAGGATTTGAACCCAGATCTCATTCTGGATCCAGGTTGCAGTTTTGTTAAAATTTGAAAGGTCAGGGGGCGCCTGGGTGGCTCAGTGGGGTAAGCCTCTGCCTTCGGCCCAGGTCATGATCTCAGGGTCCTGGGATCGAGCCCCGCGTCGGGCTCTCTGCTCAGCAGGGAGCCTGCTTCCCCCTCTCTCTCTGCCTGCCTCTCTGCCTACTTGTCATCTCTCTCTCTCAAATAAATTAAAAAAAAAAAAATGAAAGGTCAGTGAAACAGTAATTTTCAGAGGAAGTAGGCTATCAAATAACTTATAAAGCCACCACTCTAACATCTGTTTTCATGCTACCAAAAGTTAACTTCTGCTCCCATGGCATATTTTTTTTTTAAAGATTTTATTTATTTTATTTGACAGACAGAGATTACAAGTAGGCAGAGAGGCAGGCAGAGAGAGAGGAGGACGCAGGCTCCCCGCCAAGCAGAGAGCCCAATGTGGGGCTCTATCCCAGGACCCTGGGATCACGACCTGAGCCGAAGGCAGAGGCTTTTAACCCACTGAGCCACCCAGGCACCCCCCATGGCATATTTATTATGAGTCATACCACACTGTATTAAAATTGCTTGCTGCCTCCCTTCTATGCAAGTTCTTTGACTTCTTACTTACCTTGCCTAATAATATTTATCATGTATAAGATGCCCCAATACCTAATAGTTTGTCAGTAAATAATTAGTGAATAAATTTTTACATATTACTTATCTTGACCACATGGATACATATTTTACATAACAATGGTCAGTGTATACACTGTTTTGTATTCCCGCTTCTTGCAACATTTATGTGCAGGTTTTTGTGTAGCCACAAGTTTTCAGCTCCTTTGGGTAAATACCAGCAAGCATGATTGCTGGATCATATGGTAAGAATATGTATAATTTTGTTAGAAACTGCCGAACTGTCTTTCAGAGTGGCTATACCATTTTGCATTTCTACCAGCAATAAGTGAAGGCTCCTGTTGCCAGCTTTTGTTGTCAGTGATTTGGATTGTGGCCATTCTAATAGGTATGTAGTGATATCTTATTGTAGTTTTAATTTGAAATTTTGTAATGACATATGATCAATATCTTTTCATATGCTTTTGCCATCTTTGTTGAGGTGTCTGTTTAGATTTTTTTTTGCCCATCTTTTAATTGGGTTGATCATTTATTTATTGTTGAGTTTTAAGAGTTCTTCATATATTTTGGTTAGCAGGCCTCTGTCGTATTGTTTCTTGCAAATATTTTCTCCCGGTCAATGGCTCGTGTTCTCATTCTCTTGACATTATCTTTCACAGAACAGAAGTTTTTAACTTTAATGAAGTCCAGGTTATCAGTAATTTCTTTCATAGATTGTGCATTTATTTGGTGTTGTATCTAAAAAGTTCTCACTGTACCTGCCAAAGCCTCATCTACATTTTCTTCTGTGTTATCTTCTAGGAGTTTTCTAGTTTGTGTTTTACCTTTAGGTCTGTGATCCATTTTCAGTTAAGTTTTACATGTGTATGTCCAGTTGTAATGGCACCATTTGTTGAACAGACGATCTTGCCCCATTGTATTGCCTTTGCTTCTGTGTCAAAGATTAGTTGAGTTTATTTATGTAGGTCAGTTTGGGGCTATTATGTTCCTTCTTTGTTTGTTTCTTGTATCCATAATATTTTTCCGGGGTGACTTGTGGAAGTCATCTTTGGGTAGCTCTTCTCTGTTGAATCACAACCCTAGTGTATAGTGTGGGTAGGTGATATTAAGCAGAGTGTGTGCTGAAAAGAACCAGGGGGTAAGAAAAGTTGTCTATCTGCTCTTTCTCTCTCACTAGGCATAGTTCTTGGGCTCATCCACTAACCTTCTTGAGCCTCAGTTTCTTGAACATTAAACAGGAATAGAGTAGCTGTTCTTACTGCAAAGTGTTGTATGGAAGTTTAAATGAGGTGATAAAAGTGATATGCTTTGCAGATTTTAAAAAGCTGTGCAAACATATGTGATCATTTTTATTGTCCTTATCTCCATGTTAGATGACATGACGATAATCGACGTGGAGATTTATCCAATGTTGTTCGTTGTATATTTTTTCTTATTCATTTATTGATAGGGTTTCTTTTTTTCCAGTCAAGACATGCATTTTTGTCCTTGTGATCAGTGAGGGATTCCTTCCAAAATGATAAGAGGTGAACCTATGTGTATATAAGTTCATTATTGCAGATTTCAAGATCTACTTATCATGGAGCAATGCTTAAGAAAGCAAGTTTGGAAAGGAAAATGAGGATATTTTGTTCCTTTGATCTGTCTGTTCTACCAGTACCGCCCTGTCTTGCTTACTGTAGCTTTTAGTAATCTTGAAATTGGGTGGCATCAGTCTTCTTACTTTGTTCTTCTCCTTTAATATTGAGTTGGCCCTTCTGGGTCATTGGCCTCTCCATATAAATTTTAGAATCATCTTGTCAATATCCACAAAATAACTTGCTGGGATTTTGATTGGGATTATATTGAATCTGTAGATCAGATCAATCTGATCTACAGATTGGGAAGAACTGACATCTGGATAATACTAAATCTTCCTATCCAAGAACATGGACTGTCTCTTTATGTAATTGGCTCCTCTTTGGTATCTTTTATTAGAATTTTGTAGTTTCCCTCATACAGCTTTTGTACATATTTTGTTTAAAAGTATTTCATTTTGGGGGGGTTCTAATGTAAAAGGTAAAGTATTTTTAATTTCAAATTTGCTGGTTCATTGCTGTTGTATAGGAAAGTGATTGACTTTTGTATATTAACTCTGTATCCTACATCCTGACTGTAATTGCTTATTAGTTCCAAGAGTTTCTTTCTTGATTCTTTTTGGTTTTCAACATAGATGGCTATGTCATATATGAATAAAGGCAGTTTTATTTCTTCCTTCATACCCTTTATTTCCTTCTCTTGTTTTACTGCAGTAATTAGGACTTCCGTACGATGTTGAAAAGTAGTAGTGAGAAAGAACAACCTTGCCTTATTCCTGATCTTAGTAGGAAAGTTTCTTACCATTAAGTGTAGTACTAGCTGTCGGGTTTTTGTAGATGTTTATCCAGTTGGGGAATTTTCCCTCAATTTCTAGTTTGGTGAAAGCCCTTCTTTTATTCTTTTAAAGACAATTATTATATGTATGATATATATATATGATATATATATAAAATTCAAAAACTTTCTCATTTCCTTCATCTTGTTTCAACCCTACTCTACCTCGGCAAGAGGTTTATTTGATATTTCTGAGCATAGAGGAATTTAGGTTACTTTGATACCTTTGCTTAAGCTTTTTCTTCATTTTTTATTTTTATTTATTTTTACTTAAATTCAGTTGATTAATGTATAGTGTATTATTAGTTTCAGAGGTAGAGTTTAGTATTCATCTGTCTTATATAATACCCAATACTCATTACATCATGCGTCCTCCTTAATGTCCATCACCCAGTTACCCCATTCCCCCCAACCGTCTCCCCTCCAGCAACCCTAAGTTTTTTCCTATGATTAAGAGTCCTTATTTTCCTCATCTTTTAAATGTCTTTTTCACTCTTTAGCCTCTTGCAAATGTCTGTCCGCTTTAGGATCCATTTCAAAGCTCACCTGCCTCAAGAATATTTCACAGATGGGGTGCCTGGGTGGCTCAGTGGGTTAAGCCTCTGCCTTTGCAGGTCATGATCTTAGGGTCCTGGGACCCAGCTCTCTGCTCAGCAGGGGGCCTACTCCCCCCCCCCCCCACCTCTCTGCCTACTTGTGATCTCTGTCTGTAAAATAAATAAATAAAATCTTTAAAAAAAAAAAGGAATATTTCACAGAACTCTGAGCAAAATCTGTATCTCCATTAACTCTTTGTTCTTAACTTATATTGTGGTAATTATAGTCAGCTTTTTTTTTCTGAAATTTGTATATATTTAGATTGTTGATAGACATGATTCTGTAAGTTTCTCTTCTGTCTTATAGGACTGTGTACTTTGCATATAGAAAAGCTTAAAAAATTGAATTGAACTTAAAGAAAACAAAACCTTTATGTATTTTTGCAAACACTGGTATAATCCTGATTCACTTACTGTGAACATTTACGGGTTTTTGAACCTAAGTATAAAACTTTATATTTGTCCCTTTTAGATTTTCTAGTTTACTGTTTTCCATTGGGCCTCCATTCTCACCAGTTTTCATTTTGTCTCCTTCTTTACAAGGTTCCTCTTTACCAAGATTATTTTGTATTAAGATTGTCTCTTCTAGCATTTTCTTTGTCCCTCCCAGGTTTGTAGTTCTCAGTGTGTTTGTATCTACATCCAAATAATTAAATCAGTAATATCTTCAGTGAGGAAATGAAGGCTAGGTTGAGACCGAAGGGGTAGGTAGGCATTAGATAGAGTTTTGTGGGACGCTGTAAAGAAATGAAAATGAGGAGTCATAACTTTGAATAGTGGCAGAATTTTTTTTCTTTCAAAATTTTATTTAAATTCAAGTTACTTTATATGTAGTATAGTAATAGTTTCAGGGGTAGAATTTAGTGATTCATCAGTTACATGTAATACCTAGTGCTCATTAATAGTGGCAGAATTTTTAGAAATAAGTATAGAGAGCCTTGCTAGGTGACTATTTGAATATATTGCAGGTATCTATGTGGGTTTATTTTGTGCAAATTTATTCACATTTTCTTTGTTTATATTGTTTCTTAATGGTTTACCAGTAGCTGATTGGAACGTTAGAGGGTTATTTCCAGAGTTTCCGTGCCATAGGCAACTTAATCTTTCCTTGCCAGTTAGAGGATTGATCTTGATGCCAAGTACAGGAACTTCACAATATCTTCCTATAGTTTGTGAAGTTGTTGTTGTTGTTGTTGTTGTTTATATTTTATTTATTTATTTGACAGACAGAGATCACAAATAGGCAGAGAGGCAGGCAGAGAGGGAGGGAGGAAGCAGACTCCCTGCTGAGCAGAGAGCCCAATGCGGGGCTCGATCCCAGGACCTGGGATCATGACCCGAACCAGAGGCAGAGGCTTTAACCCACTGAGCCACCCAGGTGCCCCTAGTTTGTGAAGTTTTAAGTTGGAAATATTATTTCCTTAATGTTACATGAAGTGAATGACAGAGCAAGGAGTTTAATGTAGATTTTGCTCATACACCATTTGTCGCCCCCTGTTATTTCCTCCCACAAACTCCAGTATATAGGACAATATAAATCTTAAAAATGTTTTAAGAATCTGTAATAAATGTGGGCCCATTTTGAAATTAGAGTTTCACCAACTTTAATTTAGACAGTAATATGATTTTAAAACCTTTCATCAGTGATTACAATCCCTTTTTTTTTTTTTTTAAGATTTTATTTATTTATTTGACAGAGAGTGACAGGGAGAGAGGGAACACAAGCAAGGGGAGGAGGAGAGAGGGAAGCAGGCTTCCTGCAGAGCAGGGAGCCAGGCTTGATCCCGGGACCCTGGAATCATGACCTGAGCCGAAGGCAGACGCTTAACAACTGAGCCACCCAGGTGCCCCAGTGATTACAGTCTTAAGAATCTTATTAACAAGATTCTTTCCTGCTTATAAGTCTACTCTTTACTTTGACTCTTATCCTAAAATTTCAGTCTCATCTTTGATCTTTCTTCTGCACAACACAGTTTTCACTCCATTTCTTTGCTTTGGTTGCTATAATGAATCTCTTATCTATAAACTGTAATAAAGAGAAAAGCCAGGTAGGTTGAATTATAGAAGTAGGACATAGGGAAAAGAAATATGGCTAGAGAATATAAATTAGGTGTGTTTTAAATACCAAATTTGTAGTCATGACACTATTTTTTTTTTTGTTTCTTCATTGAAAATTGCCATAAATTCAATACTGTTAAGTTTTAATTGAGAAATGCTAGGGTTTTTGTTTTATTTTTTCTTCTTAGTGTTGGAATTTTTTTTTTTAAGATTTTATTTATTTATTTGAGAGAGAGAGCATGAGAAGGTGGAGGGTCAGAGGGAGAAGCAGACTCCCCCGATGCGGGACTTGATCCCAGTACTCCAGGATCACCACCCGAGCTGAAGGCAGTCTCTCAACCAACTGAGCCACCCAGGCATCCCTGGAATTTTTTTTAAATGAGAAAATGTTCAAAAGCATCTCAGAATTCTTTCAGTAAATACTCTGAAAATGGGTAGTAGTTCAAAAGAAGGCACAGAGAAGTAAAGCCACCAGAGATTGAACTTATTTAGGTTTTTGCAGAAGTCATACATGAGTATATTTAGCATATTTAGTAAATCAGAGAAAGTATTTTTTACTATGACATATCATATAAGAATTAATTAAGAATTCATGTTTCTTCATTGAACACTAGAGGGCCATATAGTACCTTATTGTTATTGATAGAGCTGCTTTTAACATATTTAAATATATTTAGTAATTGCTGGTCTCTCTTCTACTTGTGTTCTGGTATACTGTTTCTTGCTCAGAATTTGAAACTAATATTTAGTGTGGTTATCTCTGCATTGATATGTGAGATACCTTTGTTTTTAAACCAGCAACTAGTAAGTATACTTACATACTTTTCTTCATTTTGCTGTTGTAAAAAAACAATGACAACGAAAAATGAAGAAAGAGTGAGTGTTGGGATAAATGTATATATGTGCACAAACTTACTGTGCTTTGAGTATACAAGAATGCTTTTAGGAAATTTCTCAAGTATCTGCATATAAATGCAATAAAAACCAAAAACCTTGTCATTGTTAACTGCTTGTGGCTTCCTCAGCATATACCTGAGAAAAGCATGATCCTTCCAAGCGGTCTTATCCAAATTTCCTATTGTGTGAGCATTGAAGGTTATTTTGCATGGTGTAACTACCTCAGCATCCTGAGCTAAAAGATGATTGTTCTTCCTCAATTTCTTTTGGTTGCTTGAGTGAGGAAATAAAAAATATAATCTAAAGGGTCCAAATAGGACGAATGAGTGTGAAGAAAGTCATGTAATAAGAGCCAATAAGATTGTTTAGGCTCTTATGAACTGTGGGATGTGTTTGTGTGCATGTACGCATGTACATCTTCCCCAAAAAGTGTTACTATTCAGTTAAAAAAGGAAAAACATTGTGCAGGCTCCAAAAAAACTGGCTTTGAGGTACATTTAACTTATGGACTACTACTGATCTTTTTGTCTTCTTTTTTTATTCAATTATAATTGACTTACTGATCTTAGATGCCTTATAAAGAAGTTCAATGTCTTAAGTAGAACCTTGGTTAAATTTTTATTTCTCCCCTTGATACACTTTAGAGAGAACTTGTTAATAATTTTTATATTATGTTTCAGGCAGAAAATAAGGCTGTTTTCTCTTTACTATTTTTACTTTTCTTTTTGTGAAGTAGGATTAGGTTGAACTCAGGGGAAACACATTGTTTATACTTAGAGAAGAGCCTGTAAGAAGATCATATGACAGACAGGGCAATACTACATTTAAAGACTTAAAAGAACCTCATCTCCTGAGTCTTCCTTAGATTTGCTAATTTTAATATTTTAAATCATTGCCTCAAATTAGTACTATAATGAAGTGATAGAACTGTGGTCTTTAGCTCTGACTTTTACTGAGGATGTAGTCCTGTTTAATAGTGATGAGTTTCTTTTCAGTTTAAAAATCATTGCTATGTAAATGGTATTCTTTAACTGTGATAAAATTATATTTTCTTTGTGTTTGTTGTGTCTGTCTAGTTTTCTGAAAAGGTTTATTCCTGAATTTTGACAGATTGGCATGAGCTTACATATTAAACACTGAAATTGAATTCTGATCTTTTTGTTCGGGTAATTTTAATTAGCTATTCATGGCATAATCTACTTGGCAAATGTTATATGGTCAAGAGTGTAAAACAAGTAAAAAAAGAAATAGTATCTGGTTATGGTGAGAGACATCTGAACTGCTTCTTCCTTGAGAAAGAGAAATGTTAGATGCTATTGATGCAGACATTAAAGTATTGTCTTTTTAACATGTATCTGGAGAAAACATTGTCTTACTAAGTTTAGCAATTATGATTGCACCAAAAGAATTGCCATTTTCCTTCTAAGATGTACCACAATTTAATACTGACTTTTATGGGAGTGGGAGGGAGGAAGGTGTTGCATGTAACATTGTTATGCTAGACACCTACATCTACTGTAAGGGCATTTCATTTCTAAAAGGTTAATGCAGGAGGGGCAAGTACAGAATTGAGCGTATGTGGTATTTTACAAAGGTAAAAGATCACTTTGATTCCCTCAAAAGTCAGAGGATTTGGGAAAATCAGGTTAGTATGAATACTAGAAACATTTCTAGACTATCATTCACCTGTATTAAAACTAATTTCCATCAGTGACTTCTTGACCATACTGAAATGATTTTCAACCAGAAAACTTTCTTAAGCTCACTTCCCCATATCACAGTTTATAGGAGACACAAATTTGAGAGATAATAAGAGTCAGAAAAGTAATTTCAATGAATATAATTGACTAAATATAAGATCCAGAGCATCTCTAAAGGGGGTTATGGTGGAAATTGCAATCCTGATACTGCCATATTTTCCAATTCTTGAAGTCACTGGAATTCTGGAATTTTTTAATATTTTGTATGTTGGTGTCCAAATTTTTCAGAAGCATTTCTGTAGGCTGGTTTGACCTGTGAACCACCCATTCTCATGAGACATGATACAAGGAAGAAGAGTGTGCTGATCATCACTCATTGTATATGCAAATAGTTTGCATCCAGTGCAGATCCATGAAGGCCATGGAGTTGTTTGGAGTAAAAGTGTAACATTTACATAGCACATTAATGCCTTTAATTGGTGACCTATGCTGGTTTTGGGTGTTAAACTGCCAAATGAATTGGCTTCATTTTAAAGAAATGTGTGTCCTAACTTCCACAAGGAATTTGAGTTGGCCTATATGTAGGAGAAACAGAATAAAATGATCAAATGTACATGAAAATTGGTACCAGGGAAAATACTGGAGTAGACTATGAAGACAAAGCCAGGAGAAAAGATAAGGACTGAATTATGATGAGATGGCGTAAGCTGTTAATAGGATAAGGTCGACCACTCATGGGGGTCTATACTTGTATTTAAAGTGTAACCCTAGACTAGATGTGTCAGAAACATCTGGAGTGCTTATTAACAATGCAAATTGCTGGGTTACATTTCAAAACTACTTAACCGAATCACCAGGGTTGGGATGTACATTTGTAATAAACTCCCACGTGATTCTAATACAGATTTAAGTTTGCAGAACATTGATATATTTCTTTGTCTCTCTGTTTCCTTGTGATAAAATTAAGAGGATATGCTAAGTTCTCTCTGGGGAAGAGAAAATGTCAGTCACACACACACACACACACACCCCCATCAGACAGACAGACAGACAGACACACACACACCCTTTTCCTAATATTAAAGGAATTTCTCACATGGGGCTTCATGAATGATTGAGTAGTCTGTGCCCTCAATAACTATAACAAATGCAAATAATTATGAAGCAAGTAGAGATTGTGATCTCTGTAGTCAAACTGTGAAGTTTTCAAATATTAGCTGTTACTTCATGGCAACTTAACCTCAGGCAAACTGTTAACCTCTCCCAATCATAAGGATGGTATTAGTATCATCAATAGTGTTACTGAGAGGATTCAATGAGATAATATCTGTAAAGTAGTTAGAAAAGTGACAGTAAGTCCTTAATAAGTATTAGTTTTTTTTTGTAAGATTTATCATCATAATGTTGTAAGATTATACTTAAACTAGCTTACCTAACTATTCCAGTCTATATAATATGCTATGTAAAATATCTTTAGTTCCAAAGATACCTACTGTCTTAGGTTGAAACTATTACACTGATTTTTGTCTAAAACACTATGACCTTTAACATAGAGTCCAGCTGTTTGGTGGTGTGAATTTCATCACTGCTAACCATGGAACACTTTCGTAATTCTGACAGGTTTTTTTTTTTTTTCCTTCTAATTGTTGTTAGTGCTAAGCCTAGAAGGAATTTGAAAGAGAACCTAAAGTAAATTTTGGTAGTGTTGGGCTTTGAGTCCTCATGTGGAAATGTACAGAAAAGATGGAAATGCTAGTTCTATAATGATACGTGCCCTTGAACTGAATAGCCGGAACTAGAGTAAATACAAGGGAAGATTCTCTTTAGTGCTTCTATGGCAATCCTAGAATTACTGCTTTAATACTACAAGAATACCTAAATTTCTCACAGTTAAGAGATGATTATAAACAAATGAAAGTAGCCATTATGAATGGAAGTAAAGTCAGGTTGACTTTTTATTATCTCTACTTAGGATGCATTTTAGAGAACACATTTTGTAAAATGTTGGTATCGCTACTAGCTGTTATCTGATATAGAATGCTAACTTGATTCCTCCTAGTAGTAAGAATCGTCAGAGTAGCATCTTGCATGTAAACTTTAATTTCTAATTATGTAAAATGTAAACAGAAGAATGCTAATTGTTTTCATAGATCACCAGGGCTAAAAATAATGTATAAGTTGTTTTTTTATTTTCGTAAAAGGATTTGCTTAGTTCAAATGTACCATGTCCTTCTGTTCATTTGGTCTTTGCTGATGTTCTTATTAAAAGTAACTTCTCCTCTTACTGTTGCTTGTAGAGGCTGCTTCTTCCAAAGTGAAAATGCTTTAATTTTCTGTTTTTGGTTGGTCTTAAGTGAAAATTTGTGGTTATTGAAACTAGATGCAAATGAGGAATGAAGTATAAAGAAAGTACTTGGGAATTTGGGAAGTAAGTGCCAAGAGTTATTCATTTGTTTAGCTACAGATGTTGGTTTTATATGTCTACCTTATAAATTTAGTTTTCAAGAATGAATTGTTTGTACTTTACCAATATGCTGCCATCTGTCTTACGGTCTAATGAGTGAAAACTTTAAATATGCTGAGGTATGTCTGTAATGTTTATCACTCACAGTTTCAGTTTTCAGGTGTATTTCTTATTACTCTTTCACTCTGTTAACCAGTATAGAAATGAAGATTAAAGTTTTAAGAGAGACTCATTATTGTGTATCACTTAGATATCAGTAATCTTGTATTTAATTTTTATGCTTTTTCACTCCATAACAGAAGATTGCAAACTGGTATCTTATATAGTATTTTTTTTAAACACATTTAAATTTATTGCCAATATTTAAAAATCTGGAGAAGAGTTCCCATAAAATACTGACTTTTTTCTTTTGGAAGTGTGTTGTATCTGGCTTTACTTGTCTCATGTGCTTACAAAACAACAATCATTTGTGCCTTTTAAATGGGCTTTCCAGGTCTTAAACCTGCCCTGTTTATCTTCATTATCCCTGCCTGCTTCTCTAGTCATTTGAGTTTGCTTGGAAAGACAAGCATGATTGTAGGAAATCCAAAAATAAGTTTTCATTTGTCACATATCAAACTAGTTTGGATATAAATTCACATCAGCATAATATGTAACAGTTTATTAAGTTTACTATTTAAACGGCCAGAGATTTGTTTAATACCTCACTTCAAATGGATATTATCAAGGTGAGAATTTGTCTCCAAAAGTTTGCCACCCCAAATACCCAGATTTTCATCCTGGATCTCCTGTTATCCTTTCCATTCTTACTAAGTTTTGATGTTTACACTCTACTTAGGATGACCATTTATCATATCACAAAAGTAAACCAGTGTTCTTAGAGCTCCTTGTCCTGTAAGATATTTCAGTTATCTGTTGCCACCTAACCAGTCACTCCAAAGGTTCATAGATTATAACAAATAAGTATTTTATTATTTCTCATTGTTATTGTAGGTTATGAATTTAGGAGGGACTCATTAGGGCATTGCTAATTCAGGGTTTCAGTCAGATGATGGCTGTAGAGGTGAAATAGCAGGGCCTTAGAACAGATGGGGGCTGGCCAAGAATCTTTTTTTCTTCATGTAGTCGCGGGATTTCTACATATGTGGTCTTTCTACTTGGGCTAGTTTGAGTTTCTTCACAGCATGGTGGTCTCAGGGCAATTGGTCTACTTAAAATAGGGCTATCATTTGAATATTTATTAGGTAAGGTGAAAGCTGAATCTCCTTTTTATGCCTATCCTAGGAAGTAACTTAAACGTTCTTTTTTGTTTGAAACATATTCCACTTGTCAGTGGAAGGAGTATCAGAGTACATTGTAAGGAGCATATAAGATGAAGGATACTGGGGCGCCTGGTGGCTCAGTGGGTTAAAGTCTCTACCGTTGGCTCAGGTCATGGTCTCGGGGTTCTGGGATCGAGCCCCGCATAAGGCTGTCTGCTCAGCGGGGAGCCTGCTTCCTCCTCTCTCCCTGCCTGCCTCTCTGATTACTTGTAATCTCTGTCTATCAAATAAATAAATAAAATCTTAAAAAAAAAAAAGGTGAGGGATACTATTATGACTATTTTTGAAAAACACAGGAGGTCATAATATCTTTGCTCTAATAACTTTTTTTCTTTTTATTTGGACTTCATAAAATTCAGGCTCATTAAAATTGATTCCATATATAATATATGTGTCTTACAGAATACTGTATTTCTGTATCTAGAATTCAGTTATCTGGCAAACTTACATACCTGAAACATATATAATAAAAAGTAAATCTACAAAGGAGATTAGAAAGTAACACCACTAAATTAAGCTTAACTTATAGAATAGAACTTATAGAATGGAATAGATGTTCTAATACAAAGCATGAGTTTAGGAATTAGACATCCTGGGGTAAAAATCTTAACTTCACTGCCTCACAGCTCTGTTGCCTTGCGCAATTTTTAAAACCCTTCCAAACCTCAATTTCCATGTCTGTAAAATGTAGGATATTGATACCTTCCAGTCTTTTCATGATATTTAAGTAAAATAAAGCATGATCTACTAGGAACTCTGTCAATGTTTAATCCTTCCCCCATATCACTGTACCAATCTGAAGTAATGCATCGTTTTTTTCTAAGCCCTAGAGCTGCTAACTTGCTTTACATCTCCTATTGGTCTCTGATAGTCTCTTAGCATCCCTGGACTTCCTGCTTCCATCCTGAGATCTTTCTGTTTCAGGCATAATCAAGAATTCAGGTATTGAGTCTTATTTTCTTAATAACCAGTTAGTTTCTTGTTTAACTTCTGCTGTAAAATTAATGTTGATGTTTGCTGGTGTATTTTGTTGAATGTATAATTTTGACAGTGTAAAAGGCCAGGGGTATCAACTTTCAGCCCATGCAAGAATGAAATCCTGTATGTGTCTTTTTTTTTTTTTTTTTAATTTCTTTTCAGCGTAACAGTATTCATTGTTTTTTCACCACACCCAGTGCTCCATGCAATCCGTGCCCTCCCTAATACCCACCACCTGGTTCCTCCGACCTCCCACCCCCCGCCCCTTCAAAACCCTCAGGTTGTTTTTCAGAGTCCATAGTCTCTCATGGTTCACCTCCCCTTCCAATTTCCCTCAACTCCCTTCTCCTCTCCATCTCCCCCTGTCCTCCATGTTATTTGTTATGCTCCACAAATAAGTGAAACCATATGATACTTGACTCTCTCTGCTTGACTTATTTCACTCAGCTTCATCTCTTCCAGTCCCGTCCATGTTGCTACAAAAGTTGGGTATTCGTCCTTTCTGATGGAGGCATAATACTCCATAGTGTATATGGACCACATCTTCCTTATCCATTCGTCCGTTGAAGGGCATCTTGTTTCTTTCCACAGTCTTTTTGATAGCTTAATTCTAAAAGTATTTGCTGTGCTTAATGAATAATTCCTTGCTTAAGTTTGATGCTGAAATAAATATTGATAAATGAATACCAATGAATACTTTATCAATATTTGCAGAAAATTGCGATTTATGAGTATTCAATGAATATTGATAAATCTCACATGTTCTCATAGCATGTTACTGAGAATTATATAAGTGAAGTTGTGGAACTATGTTCATTTCACTCAAAATAATTGTTTTTTATTTATAATTATGTCAAAACTCAACAGTGTAGTAAACATAATTATCTCCCCCCATTTTACTTTTTAAATTGTCAATATTGTCAAATATCTTATATTTCCATAGGTTCAGCTTTTTATTTTTCATAGGATAAGTTCTTATAATGTTTTAAACCATTAATTTGGTGAACTTCCTGCATTGTAGCTCAGTTCAGTTTGTTTTAAACTGTATTGAAAAACCACCTGACATTATTATCATTATTATTGTTAAAAGACTTTTTAGTATTTATGTCCTTATTTATGACTCCCTAGCTCACACTTAGAATTTTTGTAGGAGTCATAAATTAATAAGTAATACTGACTTTAACTGAAAGGTTAATGAGCCTTTAATGCTTAAGCTTGTTCAGAAAAGTAACTTAAATGATGGACCTTAAAAAACTAATATAAAGGAAGTTTTTGTCTCCTTTCTTAAACCTAATTTTATTTTGAGGATTGTGAAAAATGAAGTTGCTTTAAATCCTTATTTTGTCATCTGATGAGGTTTTTGCATGACTGAAATACCTGTAATTACTGGGTAATTTTTGTCATAGTTGACTTCAAGGTATAACTATAATAATCGTCAACTAAATTCTTGGTGAGCAGCTGTGTAAGACCAGTTTAACAGCTGGGGTTAACTCAACACAGACTGTAAGAGTTAAACTTAATCATGAGGCAAGGCATGTTAAAGTCATTAAGGACTTCATACTGGGCATTTCTGAAATACTTAAAAAATTCAATCCAGTAGTTGGATTTTTTTTAATCTCAGATATTTAAGTGTTTAATGAAAGAATGAGGAGAAGTATCATTTTAGTATAACTAAAGTTCTAAGACACAAATATGGGAGTAAAATCCAAAGTTTACTCATTAAAAAAATTATAAAGTATATTCTGATGTCACTGTTTGGCCACTATGGTAAGTAGGAAAGAAAAAATACAAACAAATTATTATGGTATAGTATGGAATCAGAAAAATCCTGAGATATTTTTCTTGAATCATTTAAAAAAATAATTTATGCCTGGAACTTTTTTCCAGTGAAAATATTTTCTTATTGTTATATAACAGTAGTGTGTGTGTGTGTTTGTGTGTGTGTGTGTGTGTGTGTGTATATATATATATATATATATATATATATATATATAGCAAAGGGATAAATGTCTATTTTTAAAAGGTATACACAAATGAAGTAGTGAATTTCTTTTTACATGTTTTATAAAACCATAACTATACTATTCACCAAACTGTAATAAAGGAAGGCTCACCAAATTGACAGTCCAACACTATTGCAAGAAGGTTCTATACTTGGTACTACTGGAGCTGACATATACTCTTAAAGCTGCAAGGGACTTCATTCTCAGTCATCTAGTTTGGTCTCCTCATTCTGGAAATCTGAAATCTGAGACAAGTTAAGAGACTTATTTAGGGGGACACTGGTTAGTGGTAGAGCTGAACCTAGAACTTAAAATTCACCCAGGATTTTTCGTATGATGATAAATTTACCTGGAGTATGAATTCCAGATAATTTGCTTAGAGTTGATTGAGGTAACAGTTTAGTCAAGAATAATGTAGTTGTAAACAAATTTAGTTGTAAATAAGTTAATAAGTAGTTGGGATTTTTGGATCGTAAAATTTCTGGTGTACCATGGGGTAGTTTTGTCATCATTTTGAAGGACTTGTTTGGTTGGATTTTCTCTTAGTTTTTGTAACTTTATTTTTAGCCATTTTTTTTTTTTTAAGAAATAACTGGAAAATTCCAGCAGAATTCAGGAAGAACCTAGATGTCCAGCAGTTAGACTATGGCTCTGTAAATCGAAGCAGTTACAGTACTTTATGTAACCCACTATTGTAGTGTTTTTACTTGACAGTGTAAAACATACATACATTGATATTTATACATAATGCTTTTATTTCACAAATGCCAATTACCAGGTCACATTTTTATAACACTTGTATAAACTGTATGTGCTATTTCAGAACCCAAGCTAGTTTCTCTTAAGTACTAAGGGGCTGCCCTTGGTGCCCAGCTAAAGAAAATTATCAGTCTCCCTTTATCCGTGGAGGAGTTAACGTTCTTTTCCAAGACCCCCCTGTGGAAGCCTGAAATCCTGGATAGTACTGAATCTTATAAATACTATGTTTTTTCCTATACAGACATCCATATGATACAGTTTGATTTATAAATTAGGCACAGTAAGAAATTACCAGCGATAATAATAAAATATGAACAATTATAACAGGATACTATAACCAAAGTTATATGAAAATGGTCTCTCTCTCTAAATACCTTATTGTTCTGAACTCACCCTTCTTGTGATGTTGTAAGAAGATAAAACACCTACATGATGAGATGAAGTGAGTTGAATGTTGTAGGCACTGTGATGGAGCATTAAGTACTCTTGACCTTCCGGTCAAGATCATCTGCCTCCTCAGTTGAGCATGGTTAACTGAAATGGTGGGTAAGGAAGGGACTACTTACTGTACAATAGTATGTTATGACCTATTAAATGTATATATGAATATAATATCTCGTGTTCATTATAGTTGGAAGTTATAATCTTTCTTAGTGCACACTTTTGAGTATTTAAATGTCTTTTAGAGGGGCATCTGGGTGACTCAGTTGGTTAACCTTCCGCCTTGATTTTGGCTCAGGTGGTGACCTCATGTTGTGCGGTCAGCCCAGCATGGAGCTTGCTTAATATTCTCTCTCTCCCTTTCTCTGTACCTCTACCCTTTCCCTCCCTAAAAAAAAAAATACCTTATAGAACTTTTTAAGGAATCATTTTTAATCATTTTGAATGTTTTTAATTTTAATAAAATGTTTCTTTTGTTTGCTCTATGCCTTTTTTGGATAATAACATTTTAAAAGCAATGCCATATATTTATATTTTAATTTCTTACTAAATCTGATGATATTTTTGTTTCTACAGTTGACCAACAATTTTGTTTGGATTTATTATATTTTTTTGCAGTTTTAACTAATACAAGCTTCACCATTTATCATTAAGCCAAGAAACTTAATTTCTTGATTTATCATTGTTTTCCTCTGTTTAAATTGCTTTATCTTTGTACATGGATTGCTTAGGCTGGGAAGATCTTTAATATTCTGATATCTAAGGTGTTAGGAAAGATGGAAAAGAATGACTGAGAAACAGAATAATTTTCTCACTCTGTATTCCTGAATAAATGAGTATACTTTATAATACTGAATTCTTGTCTCAAAAGAATATTGATTCTGACTTATTTTGCTTTAGTAGTAGTCTAATTTTAAGCATCTGGAATTTTTTTTGTTTCTACCTAAGAATAAGTCAAGTCACTTGTTTGCTTAAATTCATAGAAGTAGTGAATAATACTGTGTTTAAAATGACATAGGCTGATATTCTCCCTGTCAGAAGTATTTGGTACGAGACTTTGAAAACTCTTGGTATAAAATCATTCATACTTGTAGGTAAATTTATCTTCCAAGTGAGTTGTTTCAGCTGAATTAGGAGTAGTTTATGAAAATGGAAAATCTTTATGCTGCTTATATGCTGTGGCCTTTGGCCAAGAACAGTTAAATACTAGCCTTCTGTATAATAATGAATGAAAGAAAAGATAGATATCCAGAATATACAGCTGTAAATCTTTTTGTCATCATTAGAGAATTGGAATGTGTGGGACTATAATACGTTTAGAAATACCAAATTGTGGGTATTTGGTGCATTAGCGTTTATCTATAGTCATCTTTGACTAGTACAAACTTTTAGAAGAAAGAAAATCAGTAAGTGGTTAGTGGGCAAAATGCCTTATAGAGATTTTCTCTTTACAAGTTCCCTAATGCTCAGTTGTTGGATAGATAGTCAATGATATCTGGAATCTTAAAAGACACTGCAGTTAAGATATTACAAATTAATTTTTAGGTAAAATTGTGACAGAATTATGGAAGCCTTTATAAAACTTATAGGTGATTATGTTTTAAAATATTTTAAAGTTATTACAGATGGATTTTAGAATCTCTGCTTGCTTTCCCAGTGATTTGTAAAACTGATACGTATTACAAAGCTATGTGTGATTTTTTATCTTAATGTAGCAGCAGCAGCAGCAGCAACAGCAGCAGTAGCAGTAAGGGCAGCTAATACTACTGGACACTTACTAGATGGGAAGCATTATTCTGTGTGTTTCACTTGCATTAACTAATTTAATACTCATAAAAGCCCTGTGAGGAGGTTTTGTATAGATGAAATTGAGGTGTAGAGGCATTAATTTAAGGTCATACTGCAAATAAGAAGTAGAACCATGCTTTGCACCGAAGGCAGTTTGGTACGAGCATTGATGCTCGTACCAACTTATATTATACTTCATTAATATTTGTCAGTGTCATCTTAAAAGGAGTTTGTTTGTCTGTTTTGCAGAGTTGCAGCTTGGAAGAGGGGGTTAATAAGAGTATCTTAAATGTTTTTAAAAATATGATTGATACTAAGACTTTATTCTTTCTTGAGCACATGGAACTAGGTGCATTTTAAAGTTAACAATTAGGGTTCTGTGCTTTGTTTATGATTTCATTTCCCTCATTGGGATTTTCTTTAGTATTTGAAATTTTGGTATTCTGAATGTTTTCATGCTGATTGAGAACATTGCTTTAGAAGTACTGTTAACTTAAATCCTTCAAAATGATGAAACTTGGTAGTACACACTTCTGGAAATCAGTACTCTTTTTGTTCAATCACTAGTAATGTCTTTTATAGAACTATAGTGTTGCCGACAAATAATCGGATTTAGTGTTAGGTTTGTTGGAGTTGCAATGCTCTGTATTATCCAGTTGAGGGCAGTTATTTACTGATTTAAAAAAAATGACTTGAATTGGAATGTCACTATGTGTTTACCAGAACTTGGTTATCTCCAAATAGCCCTAGTTTTTACTCCTGTTGTCATCAATGATAATTTCTTGAAAATGAAAAACTAATTCTACTTCATAATATTTTATGCCCTCTTATAAGCAGGGGAAAGAACATGGTTCATTTTAGTTTTAATTTTCTCAGTTCAGATTATTTTTTTTAGTCCCATATCTTTTTTTCCCCTTCCTTAAGATCAGACTCCAAGTTGATTAGAGAGCTTCATATCTTCCTCATCTTTAAACTATCTGCATGTAAATACATGTAACTATAAAGTTCTTTGAGGACTTTAAGATATAAAATTATAATTTTCAGTATGTTATCATTATTGGATTAAGTGAAAGTTAAGTTTGGAGTTGATCTGTTTCATTTATTTTTCAGTGCAGAATGAATATGTTAAACTTGTGAAATATAGTATATTCCTCTAATATTTCTGCATTGAAATACCACATAGTTTAAATTATATCTTCTTTGTGGTTCAGAGAAAGGAATTTTGAAGGTTTAATTAACTGATTTCAAAGATACCACTGAGAATTTTTTTGAGAATAAAGAATGTCAGTCTACATAAAACTATATGTAATATTAACAAAGTAGGTACTAATCGTTGCTTAGAGAAGGGGCATTCCAGAGCTACTGCAACAAAGGGATTTTTCTAATAAGGAGTAAAGACAATGTGATTTGAGAAAAAGTGTTAAGAAATAAAGTGAGCATCAGAAGAGGAGTTGAGACTGGAATGAAGCTGGAGACATTCACCCACACCCATACTGGGGCTGTGCACATGGTGATCTTAGCTAACAGCCTCTTTTTTTTTTTAACTGTATCAAATTAAAGATTTCCAGTATTCTCTCTTTTATCCCTAGATCTCTGTTGTGTGTTTTTGTTTTGTTTTGTTTTGTTTTGTTGGTGTTTATGGTTTGTAATTGTTTACTTTTTTATTGAAATAATTTTGTGGCTAAAATATCCATAGCATAAAATTTATCATTTTTTAAAAAGATTTTATTTATTAATTTGACAGAGAGAGAGAGATCACAAGTAGGCAGAGAGGCAGGCAGAGAGAGAAGAGGGGAAGCAGGCTTCCTGCTGAGCAAAGAGCCCAATGCGGGGCTTGATCCCAGGACCCTGAGATCATGACCTGAGCCGAAGGCAGAGGCTTTAACCCACTGAGCCA
Organism: Martes martes; assembly: GCF_963455335.1. Classification (NCBI taxonomy): domain Eukaryota; kingdom Metazoa; phylum Chordata; class Mammalia; order Carnivora; family Mustelidae; genus Martes; species Martes martes. The sequence continues at coordinate 69,001,004 of NC_137889.1, read as the reverse complement.
CCCAGGCACCCAAAATATATCATTTTAACTGTATTTTAAGTGTACAATTCATTGGCTTTAAATACATTCACAGCGTTGTGCAACCATCACCACTATCCATCTCCAGAACATTTTCATCTTTTCCAGCTGAGACTCATTCCGTTAAACACTAACTTTCTAGTCCTTTCTCCCAGTTGCTACTGGCAACCACCATTCTAATTTCTGTCTCCATGAATTTAACTATGCTAGGTATGTCATGTAGGGGTGCGGTCATACAACATTTGTCCTTTTTTGACTGACTTATTTCACTTAACCATTATGTCTTCAGAGTTTATCCATGTTGTAGCATGTGTCAGAATTTCCTTCCTTTTTAAGTCTACATAGTATTCTCTTGTATGTATATACCACATTTTGTTTGCCCATTCATCTGTCAGCGATTACTTGGGTTGCTTCCATCTCTTGGCTGTTGTGAATATGTTGCTGTGAACATGGATGTATGAATATCTGTTTGAATCCCCGCTTTCAGTTCTTTTTGGGAAGTGTATACCCCAAAGTGCAATTGCTGGATCATGTGGTAATTTTTTGAGGATCCGCCATACTATTTTCCACAGTAGCTACCTACATTTTATGTTCCTGCCAGTGATGTGCAACTGTTCCAATTTTTCCACATCATTGCTAACACTTGTTCTTGTGTGTATTTGTGTGTGTGTGTTTGTTTTATTTTTACTTTTTTTGTTTTGTTTTTAAATAATAGTTATCCTAATGGGTCTGCATCGTTAGTTCATTCTGGTTTTGATTTTCACTTCCCTAATTAGTGATATTGAGCATCTTGACATATGCTTATTGGTCATTTGTATATTTTCCTTGGAGAAATTTCATTGTTTACTTTGGTGTAATTAAAAATGTTACCTCTGAAAATGATTTTGCCTTTTTTTTTTTTTTCCTAAGTGGCTTGAACTCACGGGGCTTAAACTCATGACCCTGAGGTTAAGACAAGCTGAGATCAAGAGTTGGATGCTTAACCGACCGAGCCACCTAGGCACCCCAATGCTTTTGAATTTTTTTTTAAGATTTTATTTATTTATTTGACAGAGAGAGATCACAGTAGGCAGAGAGGCAGGCAGAGAGAGAGGAGGAAGCAGGCTCCCCGCCAAGCAGAGAACCCGACATGGGACTCGATCCCAGGACCCTGAGATCATGACCTGAGCCAAAGGCAGAGGCTTAACCCACTGAGCTACCCAGGCGCCCCGATTTTGAATTTTTAACTACATTTCATTTTTTTTAAGATTTTATTTATTTATTTATTTGTCAGAGAGAGAGAGAGAGAGAGAGAGAGCGAGTGTGCGCATGCATAAGCAGGCAGAGTGGCAGGCAGAGGCGGAGAGAGAAGCGGGCTCCTTGCTGAGCAAGGAACCTGATGTGGGACTCTATCCCAGGGCCCTGGGATCATGACCTGAGTCGAAGGCAGCAGGTTAACTAACTGAGCCACCCAGGTGTCCCTAACTACATTTTAAATTATGGCATAAAAGGGAAGTAGCATCTTGGTGGGACTGGGAGTATTTCTAGTGTATGGATTGGCTTCCCCAGTAGCCTACTTTATATTTAGTAAGACATATCTTTCCGAAGTTATGAAAGAAATCACTCATCTCTGATTGTCGTTTTTCATTCCCTCCATATCAAATTCTAAGTTCTCCTTATAGAGATCAATAAAAGCTATTGAAAGGAGAGGTAAGTAAGATGACTGGCTTTTGAAAGAGGACAATAGAATGGAAGGAGAGAACAACTAGTTAACCAAACATTGTGAATAGATGGTTCGCATCCATTACTTACCATCTATCAAAACTACTCTCTGTTAATTCTTACACTGAACTTTTTTTTCTTACCATCTTCATGACAGTCTAGTTCATGGGTTTGAATATGAAGTGTAGTATTAATTAACATTGGCATAAGTGCTTAATTTCGGAAAATATTTGAGGTAATGCTGGAAAGATTAGTTTGGAGCCACTCTGAGGAGAATCTTCATCTCCATATTGTATCTTAGGCATTGGGGAACAAATGGGGAAAGTTTTTGAGTAGTGGATTGTACACCATATTCTCTCTATGCATTTTAGGAAGGTATTTCTGACCATGGTATGTTGGAGAAGTTAGGCACTAAGGATTTGTGATGAACTGGTTAGTAATTATTTTACTATAAATGTTTCCCATCATAAGCTACATTTATAAATACTTGGGTTTTTCAAAAAAATATCTTTAATCACATGACATACTTTTAAGTAGAATCACTGCGTTTTTGAGAATTTGAACTGACATTTGCAAACAACTAAAATGTCTACTTATAAGATTAATGTGAAGTGCCTATTAATAGCTTTAGAGAGATAGAGTCGATTTAACGTCTTAGTATGAAATAAAGAATGGTTGTATGAAAAAGGAAAAGAGAGCATGCTTAAGACAAACAGTTGAAAATATAGTGTTCATTCTGAATATATCTAAGAACTTACATGTGTTTGTATTTTTTGAGCGTGCATAAATGCTGTCCTTAAATTTGAAGCACATTTCAAAACATTCCTAAAATATTAATGCTGATATTTAGGTAAGGAAGACTCAAGGATTTAAGAGAAAATACAGGATTTTTGTAAAGAAAACTTTACTTTCACTTTCTAGGGAATACCTGGGTCAGTAGTTGGAGAAGTTTAAAAGAGACCCTACAGCATTGCCCTGCTTTGGCTGTATTCACATTACTGACTTTGTATGGGAGGTTCACCAGCTGTTTGACTGGCAGGAGCAGGAGCTTTCACTTCACTAGTTTATAATTCCTGGCTATTCTAGGATAGTTTGCACTTCACCAAGCCTCAGACAGGTCAGGACATTTGGTAGGAGAAGGTTGAAAGACAAAAGCTGCAGGCCTTGGGTTCTCAGCCTTTTTTTGTTGTTGTTTTTTAATTAGCAAATTATACTTTAATTTGGTGGTTAGAATTTTTAGTAATGTGCCTGTATTACATGTAGAAAGTATTCATCAACCAAGAGGAGTTTTAAAATGTCAAAACCAGGAAAAGCTACTTTAAACCATGGCTTGGTTCCTGTTGATCTTAAAAGTGCAAAAGAGCCTCTGCCACATCAAACTGTGATGAAGATATTTAGCATTAGCATCATTGCCCAAGGCCTCCCCTTTTGTCGAAGACGGGTAAGTCTTGCATTTGAAAATAGGAATATTTATTTAAATGAAGAACTTCTTTTTCCTTTAGTGAAGAAATGCTTGGGCTTTCAATTGATATTTATAAATAAAATTATCAGTGCATTATGTAGCCAGATAAAACTTAAATAAGTGGTAGTTATAATAGTATGATGAGAAGCCTGGAGGGCAAGGTTACCCAGTCCACCTTTTGTTCCCTCTCTCATTTATTTTTCATGATATTAGAATCCTTTAAGTTTACTTAAAAATGGTAAATGTAAAAACTATGTTTTAAAATACGTTGGCAAATACTACAACCCCAAATTGGTAGTTTTTATTCTGTGGGAAAAGCAAGAAGCTGGTGGCATTCTTCTTATACGTGGGAATTTACAACATTAGCTCTTTATTAAGAGTACTCCAAGTTCCCTAGATTTATCTGGCCTTTAGAGCTGTATTATTTTAAATTGCTGTTTCTTTAATTCAAACTCAATGTAATAGGGACTTTACTTTTTGCTGTAATATAAAATAAAAATAGCATGCTATTGTGTGGCAGTTACGATAGAGTTTATATATAGACAATCCTGAACTAACAAACATTTTGTAGAACTTGTGCTAACATATAATCAAGTTATGATTTATTGGATGTTTTTCGGGATAACATTCTCCTTTCCCTCACCAAGTTCTGACCCTGTTAATATTAGCAGTTTTATTGTATTTTTTGAGTTAACTTGGTATTGCTAGTTTGAATTATTAACTAGAGTGATATATTTTTAGATCTAAAATATGTTTATGATCCTGAACACAGTAAACCAAAAATCCCCACAAAAACCTGAGATTAAATGGGTATTTACATGTAACAGTGCTATTAATGTTTTAGTTTCCTTTTTTAAGAAGAAAAAAAAATGAGGGGGAAATATTCTACTAAACAAGAAGATCAACACACAACACCTGAAAAGTATTTTTTTCTCCTTAGTAAAAACAATCTTTTATTTGCTGGGACTTATCCTTCGTAAAAATGTGTTTTCTAATTATCTTAGCTCCTTTTGAGTAGTTTCCACTTTTACTCGAAACAAGTGTTAGCCATGTTGAAAATATTTTGAGTGAAGTTTAAATAATACAGTTTCAACATTGAACATGGAATACAAATATCTCCATCACCCTCTTATTTTCTTCTTTACTATGTTGTCAGAAACTGTTTATTTTGTCTTCTTTTGCTTTGTCACTTTTATAACTTCTGAATGAGGTCACTGTTCTGATTTAAGCATTTACACAGAGACCTCTAATAGCTTTAAAGTCGTTAATAAACTAATTTATTATTTTAACACTTCTATAAAAGAAAATACCAACCCAAGTAAATTTTTAAATGGAGGAGAAGTGTGGGTTTTTTAAATGAAAGGATTAAGATATTAACAATCAAGATAATCTTGTTCTTTGTTGAGTATTTCTAATAAATTCTTAGGTACAATATATGGCAGATTATTTCATTATATCACAATGTATGTTTTCTACCATTATTTTCTAACATGTACATGAAACTTTAAAGGCTCTGGGACAGATTCTATAAAATTAATAGAGAACTTCAAGGCTTTCCCTGAGGGCTTCCTAGGGTCACTATGCAGCTTGACTTTTCTGGGTTACTATGTTATGTTAATTTATAGCCTTGCATTTGTAACAGCAGAAGAGAACTAGATTTGAAGAATAAAATTCACACGAGAAAGTTTTTTTGAAAGATAACTAAAAAACACATTCATTTTCGGACTGCCTACCTCCCAGTAACTTACTCTTGCATAACTCATTGACTCTGAGTACTAGAAATACTAGAGGGATCGTGTAATTATATCCCCCCCTTTCATGACTGGTTAATTTAGATAGTTTTTAATTGGCTTGCATGTTCTTTGTTATTTAATTTATTAACTTTGGTAAATTGATAATAAACATTTTAAAAATATTATTTTTCTTTATCAAAGATTTAAGGAAGACTTTTGGTATGATATGTAATTAGTCATTTTGTGTGTAACATCTAGTATATCTCTTACACTGGGCATATTTTGCTTTCAAGCAGATTGTTCTACAATCTGTACTTTGACGCCAAAGTACACAAAGCAGGTAGATTTCTGTATTTTGTAGGCCATTTTTTTCTTCTAGGTAGTGAGCTAATGTGCACTAGAGTGACCTCTTAATAAGACTTGTAACAGTCTTGACCTATTAAAATTTGAAAAACATGACATTTTATTGTCCCTCCATCCCTCATAGATGTTGATCCATGTAGTGTTTGCACAATAAAATAACTTCAAAAATTGTGAAACAATATTTTAGTTGCTATAACCACAACCTCAATTTGTATCTCTTGAAATATTTTCAGAAAATTTATTGACCTACTATTAAGTGTAATATTGGTATTGGTAGTCAAATTTAATATTATATAAATTATTCTGGTCTCTCAGAGGTACTTTGGACTTAATACTAACAACAGTAAAGAAATAGCAATCTAGCTATTACTCAGTTACTGTAAATGAAAATATTTTTAGTATTAAGGTCCTCATTATTTATTTATGATTGCTTAGGCATTCTTTGTACTAAGTTACACTTGGAATTTGTTAAAAATGTAGACTCATGGGGAACCTGGGTAGCTCAGTTGGTTAAGCATCCAACTCTTGATTTGGGCTCAGATCCTGATCTCAGGGTTGTGGGATTGAGTCCTATCAGGCTCCACACTCTGGGATTCTCTTTCTTCCTCTCCTTCTGCTCCTCCCCCGGTTGCTCACACTCCAAATCAGTCAGTCTTAAAAAACATAGAATCCTGGGTTACCAACTCTTTTGGATAGTCTTATGTAAAGGATCTGGATTAAGGTTTAGGGATCTATCTATATTTTTAAAAGCCCTATAGGTAATTGGATCAGGAGCATTTGAGAGTACTAGTTGAGTATTCTAAAAGAATTGTCTTTTAGTAGAAGAGGAATTTTCTAGGAAAAGCTTATTTAATCTATAAAATCACTGGAAATTTTTAATTTTCTTTGAAATTGGAATGCCTAATTATGGTAATATGCTGTTTCTTAAGTCCTAAGGTACATTATTTTTTTGCATTTTGAACATACTTAAGAAGTGTTTAAAATACAAAAAAAAATGTACCTTAGATGCATTTTGATGGAATTTTATAGCTTATCTGACAGCATTTTTTTTCTTTTTAGTGATAAGAGAAAGAACATCTTACAACGAATAATAGTAAGAAAATGTACTTCAGTGCTTAAATTTCATTTCTTAGCCCATTTTGTTTGGGAGCTTTTTAAACATTTACAATATTCTCATAAAGTTACTCTTCATTGTTATTTTGATAGAAATTTCCAGATGACATGCAAATGGCAGTGGTTTATATAGGGCTTTTAAAGCTATCGGACTTTGCTGACTTACAGACAAAATATTGTTTTGAGGGTTTCCTGTATATTCCTGGGCTTGAACTGTGTACCGATTGTGCCGCATAAGCATGGGCAACAAAGCGAAGAGTGTGGAGAACTGCTGGTGGGGTAGTAGGGTAGTGAGGTGGGGTCAATATGGGACAAGGGCTTGTTCTCCTGAGACAAAAGAGCCCAAGCAATAATGTCAAACATCAGTCAGACATGACTGGGATTTCTGATAGTTGAAAACAGTTTTGTAGGAATTATGTTCCATATCAAATTCTATTCAAAATACCACATTTAAAATAAATTTTTCTTCAAAGTAAAAGTAGAAATTAAAGTAGAATATTCGTGTCATTTGAGAAAATGTGAATATCACTCCTGTGTATTTTTATCTTTCCAGGTTAGCTTAAGTCAAACTTTCTTCAAAGGGCCAGTAAATATTTTAGACTTTGTGGACCCTATAGTCACTATTAGAACTACTCTTCTGTGCCACTGGAGCACAAAAGCAGCTATAGACACTACTTAAATGAATGGGTGAATGGACATGACTGTGTTTTAATAAATCTTTACTCAAAAAAGAGTGAAGTCTAGGTTTGTGTGATTATAATGATACTACAGTAAATCTTGTGCATTTATCTTTTTGCTTATATATGTTTCAGCTTATGGTGTAAATTTTTAGAATGAGATTGTTAGTTAAAGCCGTAAGTCTTACATTTCCTTTAAAACCATCATCTTCTCTTCTAATTCTTTTGTAATTTTGTAGAAAAGAATCTTTGTGTGGCTAACTGCTAGAATTTTAACACACTGCTTATTCTCTTCTCAATATACATTATTAGTATAATAAAGCTATTAATAATTGCTGTCTTTTTTAGAAAAGCCCACTATGTATTCTAGGCACTCTTTTAGTTGTTTTGTATATTTTAACCCACTGAATGCTTAAATGACTTAAATGTTTGTTAAGTACTTTAAATTAGGTATTCTCTCCAATTCAGTAGACTAGAAAACGGAGGCTCAAACCAGCTAATCTTCCCCAGTTTTCTTGGTGAGTAGTAAAGCTGCATTTAGCTGTAGAGTGCGTGAATGCTGCAACTAATAGCAGTAGCTGTTCTCTTTATACATTTTGTTGTTATGTGAACTTAACACTTTTCAACTACGCTTAGTATTTTGTAGGGTAAGCCTGGGAGGCTATCATTGTTGACCTTGTTTCTGTGAGAAAATAGATTCAAAGATTAAAACAAGTAACTTACAAATAAATTTGATATGATAAAGCATTTATAAATACAGGGGTTTTGGTGTAATCTCTTTTAAGATGTTTCACTTATGAAATTACCCTACAGATTACACAATAATTATAGTAATAAAAAACTGGAGATATTTGAACAGTATGCATGTTTGTCTATTGTCTTTGTAAGCTGAATGATGATACCTGTTAAAAAAATTATTCATGACACTTATTCAAAAGGCAAGATAGACTTTATTCAGGGGTACTGTGGTGTTATAGATATAGGAACTATTACAAAGGGGCTTTGTAGTAGGGGAGTGAGATTGGGCTCAACTCCAAATACAGAAAAGAAAAGTGAGAGTTTATAGCTAAGGAACAGTTTGGAGGGGTCAGTGGGGAGAAAATTACTAAGAGGAAACACCGGTGCGGGGTGGGGGGAGGCTTCTGGCTAAACCAGTGTAACCAAAGTGGTCAGACATCAAGTGGGGAATGATAGAAGATGAGGAACCCAGCAGTTATGGAAGGTGGTCAGATACCAAGATTGGGAGGAGTCTGGTTAAACTGAGTAGGATTCTTGCTCTTGACAATGTGCCCAAGGACAGGGCCTAGCTGAAAAAGAGCTCAGCAGAGCCTATCTAGAGTTTGGTCAAGAAGAGAATCTTTGTCATACCTCAGGGTCTGTGGTTGGCAGACAACAACTGAGAGCAGCTTGTCTGGACAGATAAAGCATCCTCCAACTGCAGTGCAGTGTCATTCTCATCAGTTTGCTCAACCAGTACTTTTGACAGTGAGGACAAAAATTTAAACAGCATTTTACCTCTCTTAGCTTCAGTGCTGTCTTGAGTTTAAGTTTTTTCTTCATTGTTGAGTTATCAATGATACTAGATAAAACTATATTCAAAATTTTAACCTCATTCAGGCATAATCTAATTAGATATTTTTTGTATGTATAATATTCAGTTAGTTTAAGTAGTATGTAATGTTAATCTGTTATGCTCCTTTCATAGACTATTGACCAGTCTATTAGTACCTCTTCAGCAAAGGTCTGCCAGTTTTGTCAAATAGTTGTATTACCTTTGTTTTAAAAAAAAACAAGGTGTCTAACTACTTACCCTACGGTAAGTTCCATTTGTGGGAAGATTTTGTATGTACCCCCAAAGTAGGCCATCATAAACTCTTTTGCTAAAGCCAGCTTGCGAATTACTACCTTTCTGAATTTAATAATCTCCCAAATCCTCCAAATTGAATGGTGGAAGGGAATTTTAACTTTCTTCCAATAATTAATATCTTTTAGTTCTCTTTATAGAAATAAGACATACTCAATACGTAAAATTTAGAAAAAATATTTTCCTTTACAATTTACTAAATTACCAGTAGTTCCACTGCTGAAAAATAACCACAATAACAACTTTAAGTAAATAATTTTTTAAGGAATACTGATACTTTAATTCATTGTTAATATTATTGTTGGTGGTTTCCCATAATTGTAGTTGCTTAAAAATATATAATCTGCTGTTCCAAAATTTTCCTCATATTGTTGATTTAGACAGTGACCTGCTTTGAACTTTTTTATACATGAATCCTAAACATCTCTATCCACAGATTTCTAGAAGTAGAATTATTGGGTCAAGGAGTATGAACTTCTTTAGATTCTTGAGAAATACTGTTAAATTGTTTTCCAGAAAGCAATATCAATTAAAAACCAGCATGAGGGATTTCTATTGTTGTTTAAAGAGTAAGAAATCATATTCTAAGGAAATGTATCCCTATGTGATAAAGTTTTGTGGATTTTGCTTAGTTAATACTATGTCACTGTATCTCTAATTGTATCAGTCTAGATTTTTTATCATAGGGAATTTTTTTCCTTTTGAAAAAATAATGAGATAGGCTTATACTTACAGCTTCATATAAATGAATGATTTATGTAAATCAAGAAATTATTTGTTGCTCGTGTGATTTTATTTTTTATTCTTTCTGGAAAATATTTGTCATGGACCTGTCACCTATATTATTTTCAACTACAGTTTTTTCTACTCCTCCTATAGTTTTAAAACTATAATCTGTGTTTTTATCTAGACAGATGATCCACATGTATAGTTTTATGATTTATTACATTATCTTTACTGTAAGTCTTAGGGTTATTTCAGTTTTTGTATCACCTTAGTTTATCCTTTTATATTTCTGAATTTTAGGGTAATATTTGCATAGTATAAATGACAGCCCCTCCCAAAGTATATTGCTATTAATAATATTACGACAATAGTACTTCTCATACTAACAAGAGCAGCTGCCAGAAATATTTGCCTATTCCTTATAGCACTACAGCTTAGTTTTACATTTCTGGCATAGTTTTGCCTTTAGCGCCAATCTAGGTTTACCTTTTTTTTTTTTTTTTAATCTAGTCCAGCCATGATTAATTCTTACTAAAAATAGTTGTTGCAAGTCTGCTCTTTTAAAATGTCTTGATTCCTGAAAGTCATTTCATGAAATTCAGTATCCATTTATTTTTATTTTTATTTTTATTTTTTTAAGATTTTTATTTATTTATTTGACAGAGATCACAAGTAGGCAGAGAGGTAGGCAGAGAGAGAGGAGGAAGCAGGCTCCCCGCTGAGCAGAGAGCCCGATGAGGGGCTCGATCCCAGGACCCTGAGATCATGACCTGAGCCGAAGGCAGAGGCGTAACCCACAGAGCCACCCAGGCGCCCCTCAATATCCATTTCATGGAATTCTTAGATAATTAGAAATAGATGGATGTTTCCCCAACATACAGAAGTATGAAACCTTTAAAAAGCCGGCATCCTCCATCTTTCTCCCAGACCAGTCTGTTTTGTGCCTCTTTCTTTCTAGATTCTTTCCAGGACCTCACAGTCTAGCTTCCCTCTCTGGTTGGAACCTTTCTCCTGGCACTGATTACATCCACTGTTGTCCTCATCCATCAGCGGAACATACTGTAATTGTTGCCATTACCTTTGGCCCTTAGGCAAATATGTACTGCCCGGTGATGTTACTCCATTTAGTTATCTTGTCTCTCCAGTTAGGCTATAAACTCTTAGAGTTCAGAAATTATCCTTCATGTCTTTATGCTCCTAGTGATATGCAGGAGAAAGTTAGTATAAATATTCTTATGACTAATTCATTGAAGTATGTGTTAAACTTGGAAGATTCTGAAGGAGTTTTTGTTCTGTTAAGAATATGGCATGTTTTTGTTTACTAAATGTTTTTAAATGACTGTGCAGCTGTGATTTGAATATTTTGTTTTCTAAATTTAAATAAACTCAGATACAATTTGACATTTAATTTTAAAAGTAATTACTACTTACCAATTTTGAAAATGAAGGAGAAACAAACGTAGGGTAAAGTCATTTCAGTGGCACTTTTGAGATTCTACAGTAGCCAAAAAATGTCAGAAAATGCTGAAATAAAGGGAAAAAATTACAATACTTTGGAGAGAAGAAAGAACAGGGTGGTGATATGAGCAAGTTTGGAGGGAAATTTTAATAGGGTACCTGATTTTTTTTTTTTTAAGTAAACTAACATGTGACTTCCTTTGGTTATTTTCCTTACACACATATTCCACTGGAACTGGGGGAAAATTTTCAACTTGAAAATTTTGAGCTTGAAAAATTCAAGCATTTTCAATTGATCTGATATGGCTTATTGTCACTACTTTTTTTTTAGTCAGTAAAAGAATTAGTTACCACATATCAGACCATTCTATTTTAAATCCTATCAGGCCTTTTCTTCTTAAGAGTGTTTCATGTGTCATGCATAAACTTGAGTAAACAGAATATAAATTATAAATTTTCTTGCGGTCTTATTCTCTGTATTGTGCAGGGTACTAGCTATAAATAAAAGTGATGATTCTTCATCCCCTGTACCTTTGGATATACAAAAGTGAAAAGTTACAATCCTTTATGCATCTTAGATAGTCTAGTGGTAAAAACCTTAAACCTTTATAGTACAAAAGTATAATTTTGCTTGAATGCACCCATGTACAAAGTACTATGAGTACAAAATACTCAAAGCAAATGACTCAGGAAAGGCTTCACAGTAACTTTGAATTAAAACATGGTGTTTGCTAGTAAGCAGATGATCAGAGAAGTGATGGGCAGAAGGAACTTGTATTATTGCTTGTGCTTATATCTCATCTTTTCACATTTAACATTTATACTGCTTTAAATTATTGCTTATATATTGACATGACACTTATCAGTATTACTATCAGCCAGAAAATATGTATTGAGCACTTAGAATAGAGCTGGAAAATTTCCTAGAACCTATGGCTATAAAAGTGAACTAGATAGAGGCCATGTCTTCATGGAGCTTACTTTATGGAAACAGAAAATAGTCACTAATGTTAGTGTTTTGATGACCGTAAAATAGGGTTAATAGTATAGAGTCTAACTTGGGATGCAGGGAAAGCACTTATCTTTCCACATATGAACTCATATAACCCTTAAGATAACCTTGTAAAGTGGGTATTGTATTATAGTATCCCTATTTTACAGATGAGGAGTCTGAGGCATAGTGAAGGTAAGTAATGTGCCCTAGAGCTAATAAGTGATAGAGCGGAGATTCTATATCAGGCATCTGGCTCTAGCATCACAAACACTGTGGTAAACTGACCTTGGTAAGGTTGTTGAGTGAACAGATCCTTAGTTTCCATGTGTTATAAGGGGTAACTTTTGCTGTGTAATCCTTGGTTTTAAAATACGTAATTCTTACTTTGTTCCCACAACTCACGATGGCCTCAGTATCTTATTACTGACAACATTGCTTTCTAGATGTTTTTGTCATCAAGTTATGTCCTCATAGTACGTGTACCTCAATTGTCAGATATGTAAAACAAATTACAATGTGATGTGTAAGTCTACAACTACATTGTAGAAATAACTGCCATGAATTGTTATCCCTGTTGTTGATAGATAACAATCTGTTCAAATAGTTTAGTTACTTTAACATCACAGGGCAAGGGCTATTAAGATGTAGTATGGGAGACAGATGAAAAATATGCCAAAAAAATAAACTTGCTGCCCACTGTCCCTTGTCTGCAGACCAGATGTCCAGCAAGCCCTGAGAGCTAAGAATTTTTTTTAAAGTTAGCCAAACCTAACTCTAAGTAACTTAAGATAATCAGTTTTATTATTTGAATACTCGTGAACTTTCTGCAAAAGTATCAATGTATAATATACTGGAAGTGTTCAGTAATATATATGCACCATATTACTTTTCTAAACTCCAAAAAGTTTTGAAGTCAGCAACACAGCTTTCTCTAAAATTGTGGAACTAACTCCACAGACCTTTGAGTTTTACAGCTGTCACCCACATACAAAAAATGGAATACACTTTGAAATGTCAAAGTAGTCAAAGCCTTAAGTCTCTGAGTGCATGCATATTTAAATCCTTTAAAACATACATTATATAAATGAATACCTAAATTTTACTAACCTAGTTATAGGGAGCTCCATATAATATGGTAGTTCAGAGCCTATATATTATTTTTCTTCAGTGAGAAATGTTACTCTCGTTAGCAGACATACTCATTAAATGAGGAATGAGAACCTCTGTCACTTTTTTACTTCATGGAAAATTAATACTACTAAATTAGTTTTTATTCTGCTAATATGTATTAGGCATACTCCCTGTATGTGTTGCTACTATAATAGAGATGAGTAAGGCAGAGACCTTCCTTCCTTTAAGGAGGCTACAGATGCTTTTCTGTCTCTGAGAGATGTATCTCATTGTCCCCATTTTGTAGTCACATCAAAATCAGAGGAACATGGATTAATTAACGTATTCAACAGATAAGCATCCATTAATTGCCAGGCATAGTTCTGGGCACTTCAGATATATTAGTGAACAAAGCAGAAAAAGTCCAACCTTTTATATAAGTTAACATTTTAGTGACCCTGAGAATTCTGCCTAGGATTGGACGTTTGGTCTGTTCCAGTATACATTGTGTCACCAGACTTCTTCATTCTGTGGTACACTTTTCTAAATCATCTGGTGGTAATTTGTCTTATAGTTTCTCCGTATGTATATGTGGGTACCTACATACATATACATGCATACATAGACGCATACTTTCTCTGACTTGGTGACTTTATTGATATGTATAATCTACTGGTTTTCAAATACTATAAGATAGTATTTAGCATGGAATAGTATTTTGAGGTTCTGAAGATTAAATATGATTCTATTTTATTTCATTTTTTCGTATTCTTGGAAGAAAACTTCAATAATATCCTACCGGGCTCACCTAGTGATTTCTTTCTGGATTGTTCCTGGGTCAGGTTAGAGTTCTTGGCCCTATTTCTGACTTGTGGAAAGCTGCATAAATTAATGTGTGTTTCACATATAAATCAGTTAAATAATGGTAGATATAATTTTTAGTAGATATGTTTATGGTAGGTATAAATAATGATCGGGATAATTTAAAGATTTTATTCACTGATTTGACAGAGAGCCAGCGAGAGAGGGAATGCCTGTGGTGGGAGTGGGAGAGGGAGAAGCAGCCTCCCCACTGAGCAGGAAGCCTGATGCAGGGCTCAATCCCAGGATCCTGGGATCATAACCCAAGCTGAAGGCAGATGCTTAACCTGACTATGCCACCCAGATGCCCCTAAGATTCTTTTTTTTAAGATTTTATTTATTTATTTGAGAGAGAGACAGAGAATGAGAAAGAGAGAGCGCATGAGAGGAGAGAGGTCAGCTGGAGAAGCAGACTCCCTGTCGAGCAGGGAGCCCGATGTGGGACTCGATCCAGGGACTCCAGGATCATGACCTGAGTCTAAGGCAGTCGCTTAACCAACTGAGCCATCCAGGCACCCCAAGATTTTTTTAATACGATAGAAATTTCACCATAGAAGTAATGGCAGAAAGGACTACCATTTGTGGTAAAGTCAACAACATTCTAAATGTTAGGAGTTACAATTCAGTTATTTCAATTTACATTCCATTTACCTTTTGATGCAGCACATCTCTTTATTTGCACACATAGTGTTTTATTCCTAAATTGTGAGAATATAGATTTTTTTAAAATAGTAAATCTGAGATTAATCAAGTTTTCTCTTGTGACTTTGGTAGTCTTTATATAAATGTTCATATATTTATAAACTTTATTGATGTTTATGTGGGTCTAGAGGAAAAGCAAGTAGGAGCAAGTATTTCTCAAACATTATCAAATTAATACTGACTCTAAAACCACATGGATAGCTATTTGTTTATTGTTATTCTGTGATATTTACATGTAATAATAGAGAAATCGGTTTTGAGAGAAAAAAATGTAATATTGGATGAAATTCTCTTAAATTTTTTCTCCTTCCTAGTATTGAAAATGAAAATTGAAACTTGTGGGTTATTCCTGTATTTAATTACATTTTTATGTGTGAGTGATTTCATATAGTTCACTTGGGAGCAATTTAAGCTTAAACAGCTTTTCAATAATCCACAGAAATCTCTGCAATATCACTTTGGATTTTAAAATGTCATTGTTGCTACTAGTTTGAACATGTAGGGGCAGTATAATACTGTTTTTGTAAATCTTGTCTGAATTTGTGGAATTTTTGAATCAGTAAGTGGTGTTAAAAGTTTGTTCTTTGCAAAAATGTAGCTAGCTGTATGTCTTACATTTTAAAGGATGAATGGGACTGTTTAAGTTCGAACTATTCTTTCAATTTAGGTTCTTATATATATTATACCAGAAGCTTTTATATTATGGAAACTCATGGCCTTGATTTATATTCGAAGTCAAGGAATATGTTAAGCTGGTTAATAAGAAAAAATGTACTTTTATTGTTAGACAGTAAAAATGAGGACATGTAAGTGGATTTGCAAAAATAGACAAAATGCTAAAATTAGTGCAATTTTGCTCTTTTTAAAAAAAAAACAAAGTATGCAGTGCTTCACGAATTTATGTGTCATCCTTGTGCAGGAGCCATGCTAATTTTCTCTGTATCATTCCAGTTTTGGTATATGTGCTGCCAAAGTGAGCACTAAAATTAGTGCAATTTTGCACTCATTCTATCTGTACCAACCTTTTCAAAAATGGATGTTTAACTATGAGAATTTTTTAATAAGGTCTTAATTTTTCAATCTGACAAGTAAACAAATCTTGGATTACTAAACAATCTTATTTTAAGATTCTTTAATTGGTTTTTTTTTCAGTATCAGAATGATTAGGATTATTACAAAATGGATAGTTTTTTTTTTCCATTAAAATTGATTTACACTCAAAAACAACTGAGTAGTTTTCTTTTAGACTTATTCAATCTATAACTTCTATGAATCCAGGACTGCTTTAGGCATTTGGAGTACAACGGTGAATGGCGCAGACTTAAATCTTCACCCTTATGAAGTTTATAGTAGAATAGCGGAGTGCTTAACAGCATAGATGATAGAATCATTTGGACTTGGAATTACATTCTTAGCTTCACCACTTTTACTAAGCCTCATCTGTAAAATGGAGATAGAAGTACCTACTTCATAGGATTATTGTAAGAATAAAATGAAATAACCTATAGAAAGTATGGTTCTACAAGAAGAACTTAAAAACTGTTGTGAAGTTCACAAGACTTTTTTTTTCAGATATGTTGATAAAAATGACAGTTAATTCTCTTGACATGATAATACATATTTCTTTTACTAATGGTTAGTGTTTTGAATATTTTTTCATTTTTAGTTTCTTCAAAAATGCATAGCACCAATTTTGAACAGTCATTTTTCCTAAATAGTTTCCTGAGTGACTGTTAATCTCTAAATGGAAAACTACTGCACATAAAAAGTTAATGTGATTTGTTTCTACTTACATTATGTAGATTCATTCAGTGTGACTATCATATGTATAAAAGTTAACCCCATTATGTCTTACTAAATTAAGGTAACATGTGCTATCTTAGTATTTTGTTTGGAGTCTCTCAGATGTTTAGAATAAATATGTTGGCTTCAAATGCCATTATATTAAAACAATTTAAATTGCTATATAAAAATTAAAAATAGAATTTATCGATTCACATGTTGGTTGCTAAAATGTCTAGCAAATAGTTTCCATTATGATCTTAAGCTCTGACTCCATTTCTTTCCCTAGAGGTCCCAAAATAAGTTAATTAGGAAATGGGAACTTACTTGTTAACATATTTGAAAACTACCTTGTCAAAATGGCCCCTGGAATATCATTACTACATAAGAATTAAGACTTAAAACATTTAAAGAATTGATTCACAAGTCTTAACGAAAGTGCTTAGGAATTTAGATCTTCCTTTGGTACCCTGTGCTGCTCTTAGTTCTCTTTATTTGGAAACCCCATCTTTAACACACACACGTGTGGACGAACATGCACACGCACAAACATGTATTCCCTGCCCCCCCCAATCCCCCCAATACACACAAATGAAATTCTCACCCACCCGACCTCTGTATAGTAGCTTATCTGCAGTGTTCATGCTGCAACTGCTGCATTGAGGGGAAGTGGTGTTCTGCCGTTTTCATATTAGCTTTGTTATCGTGCAGTATTTTCAGCTGCTCATACTCATTACCATACAGCTGGTATGTAGAGAAGAGAAGGAAGCAAGCAGAAGTTGTACTGTCTACAAGAATAAGACGCTCTTTTGCAGATGGGGTGTTGGCAGATGCGGCATGTGTTTGAACAGGTTTTACTAATAACAGGGTGCATTAAAAATCATTCTGAGAAAGTCCTAAGGTCAGTGCCATGAATTCAAAGCTTGAGAGGTTGTTCAGCGTTTTGTAGACCTTTTTAGAATATTAATTAACTCTAATACAAAAAAGTAATAAATGGCCAACCACAGCCTCTTCTAAAAATATTTTTTTCAGTTTTTCCTTTTTCTTTTTAGGATATGTTCTCTTTAATGTAATTTAAAAAGCATTGAAACTGCTTGCTAGTGTCTGTCATCATCTTGCACTGTATTTTGTACTCTTCAATATATTTACTTAAAATTCCCATACTATGATTATATATAAAAGTATATAAACTTTGAGCAATGTAATACGTTTTCAGATTTAATATATAAGTGTTAAAATATTTCTTAGAAGATGAAAACAAAAGAGGATTTAGAAATGCCTCTTTTTGTATTGTTGACTCCATTGAAGTTTAAGATGAATTATGTTCTATCTCCATTCAAAGTTAGAAGTGAATGGTATGCCCCAGAATGAATCTCTTGTTAAAATTATTACTTACATGCTTTTCACATTCATAAAACCAAATGAAGTAGTAATGAAATAATTATCAGTAGTTTAAAAAAGTATTTCAGTGGGATCTTATTTCTTTTGACCCTTTTCATTAACTATAGTGTTTCTTGGTAGATCCTGTTTCAGTGGGAGATTGTGATAAAAAGCAGCTAAAGCAAAATAAAAATAGCCAATCACATGTAAAATATGTAGTATCCAATTTAATTTTAATGGAAATGGCACTTAGCCTGTTATTTTGTTCATAGAGAGTAAAATATGTACTGCCAAAGATTTTTTTTCCTTTTTTTTTTTAGCAAATATTGTGTTTTTAGTAACTCTCAAAAACTTTCATGCTTCAGATTTCTTTTTTTTTTTTTAAGATTTTATTTATTTATTTGACAGACAGAGATTACAAGTGGGCAGAGAGGCAGGCAGAGAGAGAGGAAGCAGGCCCCCTGCTGAGCAGAGAGCCCGACATGGGGCTCTATCCCAGGACCCTGGGATCATGACCTGAGCTGAAGGCAGAGGCTTTAACCCACTGAGACACCCAGGCGCTCCTCATGCTTCAGATTTCTTATCAGTAAAATGGAGATACAAAAATGCTATCTGTTGAGTTAATACCAATGAATAAATAAAATACTTTAACTGAGATTTGTGGGAAATGGTGTACATATTTAATGTTAAAAGTGTGTATGGCCCTTTGAATAGTATAAGTTTGTATTCTGTTGGGCATTTTTAAATGTACAGGAAGTCCTAAGCCAGGTTGACTTTTAATAACAAAGATAATTGCATTTTTGTTGTATATCAAACTGTATTTTCTTCCAGTTTGGTTTATGCTTTAATTGGTAATTGGTAAATATCTAGAAAATTTTATTACTTTTCCCTGAAGGGGAAATATATGTATATAGCTATATAAGATATTACAAATAATATTATATATAACATAGCACTAAATAAATAATAAATTTATAAAATATGTTCACCTATATCACCTTTCCTTATACTGAAAATTATGAGTTTTTCAAATCATACCGAAAATTAATAATTTCCAGTTATTATTTCTGTAATTCTGTCATTACTGATTAAGGTGCGTGTTACATTGTTCATTATCTCATGTAAATATTATTTATTGATACCCTGGTAAGTGTAAGGACTACATAAGCAGCTGAGGTAAAAGAACCAAAATGAAAGTGGTTACTGCTTTCATGGAGCTTAGGGTTTAATAGGGAAGATGGGCGAATAATTAATGTGTCTACACTGTGACAAGGCATTGGTTCAAGTACTGTGATTAACAGCTTTAGAACGGGGAAAAGGTAGCTCTGAGAAATACACAGATGATTCCCATGTTTTTATCTCCAGTCTAGACCTTTGTTCTGAGTTCCCAAAGCTACCCGGAGCATGATTTCCTCACCTGGATATAACCAAACCAAATATGACCAAACATGGACTTTCTTATCCTCCCTACCCAGAAAACAAAAACAAGCAAACTTGTCTAGTGTCTGACTCTTGTCTCGTATCCTCTCTCATGTCCTATCCTGTTGCATAAAAAACTTGGGTCTCATCCTTGATAACTCCTCCTCCTTTATTCTTCACAACTAATCAATCTGTCACCAAATACTATTCATTTTATGTCCTAAATATCTCTTAAATGTTCACTTCTATTCATCTTTGTTGCACCTAGCTAGTCTAAGCAACTATTCTCTCTTGCCTGGTCTCGTGGAATAACTTCCTCACATAATCTCTGCTACATCCACTCTCACTTCCATTCTGGTTTTAATATTACATTTAGAATGATTTTTCAAGAGGCATATCTGATTATCTCCTTCCCCTGACCAACATCCAGCATAAGCTTTTCATTACTCCTGTGGTAAAGACCAAAATCCTTTATGAGGTCTTGATAATCTAGCCCTTGTCTACTCCTCTAGCCTCATTTTGTACTTGCCATAGAACCTCTATTCTACAGCCATAGGGGTGCCCTTCCCCCACCACAACACACATTAGTCATTCCTTCAGAGAAGTCTTCTCTGAACCCCCAGACTAGGTAAAAACCTTAACATAATGCATTTTCTTAACACTGCAGCATTTACCACAATTTTATCTCTACTTTGTTTTATTTCATTATCTGCCTCTCCTACCACACTATAAAAGCTCCTATCACAGCCATGAAGCAGAGACTGTCCTTAACTTGTGTATGATAGGCATCCAAATAAATACCACTGAATGAGTGTTTGCAGGAAATTAAAATAACCATTTAAACCTACATTTGTTGTAATTATATATCCCAGGTAGAATACACATAATTAGTTGAAACAGTATAGGATAGAATCACAGAGATATGCATGTATCGGGACTGATGTTTATACCTAGGAAGTGATAACCACACATGGATCAGATTCACATTTTTTGAAGATGGATTGGTCCTTACAAAAAGATCTGTGTGATGAAATTAAGAAACAGGACCAAAGTGATAACCACATATTGAAGCATATGTTGTATATATACCCTGAAAAATACCCCCCACACTATTACTTAGTTAACAAGTTACGTATTTTTAGGCTGTCTACTAAACTAAAAAAGTCAAAACCAAGTGGAAATCATAATTCCCTGTTAAATGTTTTGGGGTTGTAATAACCAATGAGAACATTTAAAACATTACTTTAGTATTGGGATACATAACTTTTGGCAGTTTTCTATAGTGTTCAGATAACTTGGGTAAGGGAGAAAGACCTACTATCCCTTTCAAAAGGAGGCTCCAATGAGATACTTTGCTGTATTCTGTTTTTAACTCTTTTTCATTATTTCATGTTTTAGAGATATAAAGAAAAAGGCATGAGGGAGTGAGGGTAAAAATAGTTCTTGTGGGGGGGGACGGTTAGAAAAGGAAGCAAAATACATGTATTACTGTAAGCACCTTTCATCAGGTAGATTTTCTTTCACTCTGCCTACTAATGGCTACCTACCCTCAATATAATGTCAAAGATAATGGGAGCAAGCCTTCACCAAGGAGGCACTGGCAGTAGCATATTAATTCTTTGTCAAGCTGCTCTTGATAAATTCCCAGCAGTAAAGTGTATCAGAGTACACAATTAGCTATCTAGTTTGTCTCTTCTTTCTCTGTGTCTGCTGTGACTCTAACATAGATTTCATGCACACATCATACATCTGCATACTGAAATTGCTTGGGAAACATCCTAGAGATTTATTAACTACCAATACTTACTGCTATGTAGGTAGAAAACCCTATTATCATTTTCTGTAAACTGGAGACCAAGATTTGCCTGTCTTCAAATCCCAGCCACCCTATAATAGTTGTATGCCCTTGGGGAAGTCACTTAAGCTCTCAGCGCCTTTTTCCTCATCTGAAAGACTGTACCTACTTCATGCAGTCATTAGATAGCTTCAGTGAATTTTATGTAAGCATCTAGAACAGTGCCTGTCAGTTCTCTTCTCTGTATACTTCATTTTCTTAAAAGAACTTTATTTTTTTAAACAGTTGCTTATTTAAGCTGGAATAGTTTATGATATTTTTAATGGTGGGCAGTAAACGAGCATTCAAATTAAGTGTAGTGTTGTTTGTTTTCCCTTTTTTCTTTAGGTTTAAAATATTACCTTGTGTTTCTTGGAAATATCTCTTCCTCTCTCTAGCTCTATGCATTGTCATATAAATTGAGCAATTTCATTTACCAATTACATTGATTTGTCCTTTTTTAAAAATTGATTTGACTGTCCTTCCGCCCAAATTAGTAGTTTTTCCAGGATAGAGATGACATCTTGCTCAGTTTTGCTACTTTTTGCTTAGTGCCTGCCTTTCAAGAACCCTGGCTAAATATTTCTTGAATGTAACAGATGTAGATCTATCAAAATAAAATGTTTGAATCACTGTTTAGTTTTCTTTCTCCCATCTTGTTTCATTATTTAGAAAACAGGGAACCATTATATGGGGCAGGATTCATTTGGATGAAACTAATAATATTACAGTGGAATTTGGGTTTAGAGGCTCACCATAAGTTTTTCTCACAGTAATTTCCTTTTTCTACACTACCTATGTGGAAAAACAAGTGTAATACATTTCACAAAGTTAAAGTCTTTGAAATAAATGAATTGGGGGGAGTAAATTACATCTTGGTCTAACAAAACCTGTTTTTTTGCAAAAGCTAGTTGAATAAAAATATCTTTAAAATACCATTTAATTTTAATCTCTTTACATTGTGATCATGATGATTACCATGTCTTCATTTAACATCTCTTGAAAAATATGTTCTTAATATACTGTTTTGTCTCTTGATAGAATAACTTTAAAGGAAAGGCTGAAAATGAAGAGGGTGTGTGTGTGTGTGTGTGTGTGTGTGTGTGTCTTTATCCCAAGAGCTAACAAAATATTACAACTTTAAGAATATTCCATAGTTCAACATCTTTTTGCTAGCTTTGACTTTATATGCTTTAGTACAGTTAAGCTATTCCTCATAGGATTTTTTTTTTCATGTTGTAAGAGTTTGAACATGTATTGACTCAATTAAAAAGAATTGAAGATTCAGTTTTTCAGGAGTGTTCTCAAATCACCATGTATTGGTTCTCAGTGGACCAGCTGTATGCACAGAGACGTTTTTAAATTGTAGTGCACATTTGTTTGGTAGTCATTGTGCCATCATTATATACCACGAGTTCACACAGCTGGAAGGAAACTCACGATATCCATCCTGCAGAAAGAACTTTTTAGAATCATGTATCAAGTGTGGCAGACTTTCAAAGTTAATTTTTAAACATTTGGAGGCCTTGAGTGTTTACAGATAAATGTGTTCTTAAATATGAAATAACTTTTTAATAAATAAAATAACTTATAAATAAAATATTTCTATTATAGTCGTTTTGCCAAAATGTCAAAGTGTTTCTGACCATTGATCTTATAGTTCACTGTGAATAAAAAACTACTATAGACCTTTTCAGATGAATAGTTATTTTGAAAATATTTCCATGACAGGCAAAATTATGTCAAACCACACTTATGACCCATCTATTTCGAGCAGCCTTTTTTTTGTACTCTGCTTTTATGTACTGAATCTTTATAGTCTGTTGGAAGTTCCTAAAAAGGTAAGGGATCATGTAGGCATTATGCTAGTCAGATAATTCTTGATTCTTTCAAAGCAAAGAATGCAGTTTGTTAAATTATATATACAGTAATTGCTTTAAAATGTAAATTGATGTTTCTAAAATGAATCTTTAGAATCCTCCTTTTTAAATGTAGTAGGGCATGATTACTAGGTTCTTCCCTCCTTACTTGACAGCTGTATCAAACACAGATACTTAAAGAGTAGGCAAGCTACTCTAAAGTAAGTAAAGAATTGATTAAAGCTCACCATAATGCACACTTTCCAGAGCAAGAACCTGGGGTGATTTATGTTTCTTAGTGGCCTACCACCAATATGGAATTATTAAGTGTTTTTGAATAAGTGAAATAAGTCCTAGTCCACAGACTTTGATTCATAGCTAGAGTTTTTAAAAGATTGGTTAAAGTTATCCCTTCTCATTTTAAATTCTTCTGGAAATTTTGTAAGATGACTGAGTTGAGAAGAGAGGCTATATTTTAAAAAGTATAATAAGTTTGAATCTGGACTTTATGTATCTGCTAGTCAAATTTTATAATTGGACATAATTATCAGAATTGGGAAGCAAATCAATAAAAGATTGCTGAATTGAGAAAAACATGTATTTTAGATTAAGCAGATCTTGGATGACTACATGCTAACAAGGGTGTACCTAAGTAGGGTTGTACATGAGGCTGTACTAAGCTTTTGGAAGGCTTTTTCCAACTTTGAGATTCTGTGATTATTTTCTGGAATTTTTTATGATCACAGAGAACTAAAAAGTATACCCTGAGTAAAATCCTTTTGTCTCTAATAACTAAAGGTAACCATGTCTTTCACCATTGTAGACATTTGCTAAAAGAAGGCTGGCAGATCCATCTACAGAGATCTGAGCCCAACATCTCTGTCTTTCTCAAAAAGCGTAAATTATCAAATGTAAAGATAAAACCAAAACATAGAAAGTAGAAGAGCAAGGAAATAGAGATATGATATAGTAGATACTCCTCCATTCTTATAGAATTGAGTTACTAGCTATAAAAATTTAGGATAGTGCTTGGCACATGGTGCAGACTAAGTCTTACCTGCTATTCCAATTCTCTTTCCTAAGTTTAGGAATCGTTTGGGATAGGCGCTCAGTTGGAGAGTAAGTATGAGGGAAATGGAAGAGTAATTGCTGGATGAAAGAGTTGAAAGAGTTCAAATACAGCTATATATTTTCTCTGTATTTCTAATTTCAGCAAGTGAGAATTATTTTGTGAGCAATCTTTAATTTTATATGCATTTTTGAAAATATAAAAAATAATATAGGCAAAAATATATAGAGAAGTTCTTTTGTGTTTACTCTCATTCTAGAAATCCTCTAATGAGGTCACATTGCACTTAGAGTTAAATCCAAACTCTTGACCATGACTTGCAAGATCCTACATGATCTGGCCCTTGGTTATCTGTCTGACATCATCTTGTGCTAGTCACACCATCCTAGCCAGACTGGCCTTATTCTTGCTGATCCTAGGCGCTCCTCTTTCATTTTGACTTACAGTTATTTCTTGGGTGATGCCATTCAAAATTAGCCACACTTCTCTACTACCCTTAGTACCTACAACTTTCATAGCACCCTGTTTTATTTATCTCTTAAAACTAAGCATTATATGAAATTATCTTACTCATGTATTGTCTACTTATTATGTGTCTTCCCCCTCTCCTAGAATGTAAACTATGTGAGAGTAGAAAGCTCATCTTCATTGTTTGCCATCTTATACCTAGAGCCTAGAACAGTTATTAGCAGAGTAGGTGCTCAAAGGTTATGCGAGTAGATTTGTTTATTGGCAGGTTAAGAAAAAAGAGGAAAAAGCTCTTCTTATTAAGGCACTTAGATGACCACTGTGAATATATTTATGTATTTACATAGGCTTTTCTCTAGGCATACATACACATACACTTAATATTTGCATATTTATTCTACAAAGTACCATACTTTATATCATGTGTTTGAATCTTACGTACCTTCTACTTTACAGTAGCCCTTTCCCTAGTTCTGGACATGATGAGCAGTTTCTATGACTTGAAAATTTTTTACAATGAAGAATTTTCCTTAAAAGGAGGCTTTGAGTTTGGGGGCTAAAGGGGCAGGCCATGAAGAGAAAGGGCTGGATGTAGAACAAGATGTTTATTTTCCAAGCAAGTCATGCATTTTTTTTTTTTTTTAACATCAGAGGTCCTTTTCCAACATATTGGTGAAAGTCAATGAATTATATACCCTACTGCCCTGAATTATATTTTTTATTGTTTTTTTATCAAGTTTGGGAGAGATTATAAGGTTTGAATGAATATTTATTTAAGAAATCTCTTCTTTCTGCACCAGTCCCCCCTTGAGTACAAGCTGCTTGTATGTATGATCTTGTATAAGTGCCTATTGAAACAGAAGGACCCCCTATTAGTCAGTGTTTATAACTAAATAAAAAGTCAACAGTCTTTACACCCACACAGTAAAGTTCTTCTTGTACAGAAAGACACATATTATCCCTAAAATGGGAGAATGAGTCATGGCAGAAAGTACTTTTGAAGAAACCATTACTAGTAAGTTAAAGAATATTTTAACTATAATATTTAATGTTTGTATATGGAGATATATTGCTAAATAGGTTATGCTCTGATGAACCTTGTAAGACTGACTACTAGAAGACTTACAGATGATGTTAATTGTTCAAGCTAATGACAGTGGTAGTTCCACATATATCTTTGGCCCACAAGGGATGATTTCCTTTTTTCTCCTCAACATCTACCAAACTTCTGTCTTTCAAGCTTAGAAACAAAAGCATTTTATATGAAATATTTTCAGACTGTTGGAATGATTTTTTTATTTTCTGATCTCCTAAACTATCCAATTTGGCACTTGATAGATATTGTTTTCTATTAGTTTCTTGTCTTACAAGCTGGATTTTAAGTACCTTGGGAGAGAAAGGTTATTACTGTAATGTTTTTATTTGTCCTCAGTAGCATTTACAGATATTGTGATATAGGTGGTTATTTCTTAATTATTTTTAACTTAAATCTTTCAGGTTCTGTCACCTTTTCCTCAATCGCTACCATGTCTTTGCTTCAGATTTCTCACATGTAGCAGAAGCATAGTCATATGGACCCAGATAATTATTCCATGAACTGAATAATCAAGATTTAGTTATAGTTTGCATATGTAATTGCTGTTTGCAAAATGTAATTTTTTTCCCCTTCTTTAGCAATGTCTGGGGGTTTTTTAGCTTAACTTGAGCTGTCACATATCTAATAGAAATCAGTTAAAAGTAGTGAACTTGGGACCAAAGTCTAAGGTTCTAATATAGCTACATAACCTTAAGCAAGACACTTAATTCTCTACCTTACTTTTCTCTCCTGTTAATAACAGTTATTATTTTATAGGATATCTGTTATACCCTGGGCATCTCCTAGGTCCTCACAATGACTGTGGGTTAGGTTGGTAAAGTAGATGGTAATTACCATTACAAAAACCAGAACTCATAAAGGTCAAATAACCCCTACCAGGGTTGCACTCTAATAATGGCAAATCTGGTATTTAAATTCAGGTTTCTCCAATTCCAGTGCTCATGTTCATTTCACAAATGAAGGGGAATTAGATTAGATACTTCCAAGTTCCCTTTTAGTTCTAAACGTATGGCTTCCTGATATTAATTTTTTTTGTTATTGATCCAGTATATATGACTTTTTTTTACTTCTTAGCCTTTAGTCCTTTTTTCAGAACTTTTTGGTCATGACTAAATTAAGTCATGACTAATGTAATAAATTAATTCCAGAATTTTAAACACACCTTAAAGTGGAAAGTTATTTTATTTTACTTTATTTTTTTAAAAGATTTTATTTATTTATTTGACACAGAGAGAGAGATCCCAAGTAGGCAGAGAGGCAGGCAGAGAGGGGGAGAGAAGCAGGCTCCTGGTTGAGTAGAGAGCTGGATGCGGGGCTCTATCCCAGGACCCCAAGACCACGACTTGAGCTGAAGGCAGAGGCTTAACCCTAGGCTACCCAGGTGCCTCGAAGGTTATTTTAGTACAAAATGTAAGATTGATATACCACACCTATAGAAAAATTTTCTGAAATCAGGTAAATATATTTGAACATTACAACCAGCCCCAATAAATGTGGAACTGGATAAAGAAAGTACTGGAGTAAATAGGGTTTTAGGTCTTATACTGATGGAAAATTGATTTCATTCTTTCTTCATGTGTAACTTCTTTACTGGGTCATATTTGCTGCTGCATTTTTCTCGAAGTCAACCTTATTTTTATATTTTCCTTACTTTATTGAGGGGATTACTGTAAAAAACTTATAACAAAATTTTGAGAGGAAACATTCACATATGAATTTGAGATGCTTACTGAGAGTTTATTTTGGATTTGAAGCATGAAATATAAAGATTAATTGATTTCTAAATAAATCGGGATGTACTCTGGAGTGACTTATTAACTTTGTCAAATTATTGCAGGTATTGCTTATCTTTACAGAAGTATTGTAAGGAATGTTTTGGTACATGTATTAAATCTGATAGCTCTATAACAATATGAATTTCAGAAGAGCAAACAAGCAAAACTTCCATCTTCGTTGTTTTCTTCTGTGGCTGGGATAAATAAAAATCAACTTATATTATTGTGTCAAACTCTACATGTTTGTGTGTGTGTGTGTGTATATATATATATATATATATATAGGTAGATATATACATATGCATATGTTTATCTGATAACTAATTGGTCTAATTAGAAGGGATGAAAAAACTCTTAATGTTTTTGAATTAATGTTACAGTTTATTTGTGTCAAATCTTTAGGAGCTACATTTTTGTAAATACAGTTATAAATACCTTAAACTTCAAGAAGAAGAAAAATTTATGAAAATACTACTCCTACAATTATAATTATCTTAAAAATTCTTCAAACCAGTCTGAGCTGTGTTGTGATTTGTATTTTGATTTACCGAGGTTAGGATTTTGTATATTATTATTATAAGCACTACCCCCCTACCAAAACAAGTTTACTTTAAAGTTATATATAGTTTGTGATTTTTTTTCTAATGCAGTAATATCTCAGTATTTGTTTACCTGGATGGTAATTTCAAAGTAAATCTGGCTCACCTTGTTTTATTTTACATATTCTCAAGAAACTAATTGAGAACTAATTTCAGTTTGAGTTCTAAAAGTCAGATGTGTATAGATGACCCTATTCTGTGTCATAAATTCAATGGAGCAAAAGTAGTTTTCTTAATTATATACTGTCCTGTGCCTGACAAATCCTAGATACTAAATAAATGCTTAATTAATGAGTAAGAGTGGGAAATAGCTCATTGATCAATACTGCCACCTGCTTGCCTAGGGAAAATGTAGATGCTGGGCATACATGCTATTTTAATTCATAATACCTGTGATAGGATAGTCTATTAACTCCCCAATTTCAGTTGTGAACCTTTTAATAAGAACTCATATCCCAGGGGCGCCTGGGTGGCTCAGTCAGTTAAGCGTCTGCCTTCAGCTCAGGTCATGATCCCAGGGTCCTAGGACCAAGTCCCATGCAGGGCTCCCTGCTCAGTGGGGAGTCTGCTTCTCCCTCTTACTCTCCCTCTGTGCTTTCTCTCTCAAATAAATAAATAAAATCTTTAAAAAAAAAAAAAAAGAACTCACATCCCAGAAAGTTAATGACAGTGGGTTAGTGAGAGTTCAAACAGTTTTTCCAGCCTTAGCATGCTTGACATTCCTTTGATGTTGAAGTTTTGAGCTGTCTCTAATTTATATTCTATCTGGGGCAAGACAGCTAATTATGGTAGGTAGTTTTTCTAGTGTAATATCAGAGTAAAGAATGTTGTCGTGATAATAATAAAATCACTGACATAAGACTATAAACACATTCTTTTATTATAAAATGAAAGTAAGTCTTTAAATATTAGCAGTATAGGGGCACCTGGGTGGCTCAGTCAGTTAAGTATCCATCTCTTGATCTCAGCTCAGGTCTTGATTTCAGGGTTGTGAGTTCAAGCCCCACCTTGGTTCTGTGCTGGGTGTGGAGCCTACTTAAAAGAAAATGTTAGCAAGATAATGAAAAGAACCAATAATATTATAATATCAATTCTAATACAATAGATAGACTTTTTAGTACTAACTATAACATATTTATGCTTTGGAAAAATGATGCCATGGTTGCTACTTTTGCTTATATGGTTGCTACTGTTTGCTAATATGACCAGTTATTCAAAAACATTATTTATTATGTATCATTTTTCTACTGTGGCTTAGAATAAGATGGGAACCTTCAAGGAGTAGATGGTGGTGGAAAAAGATGTATTAAAATAATGACTGAGGTATGATAAGCATAATAATAAAATAATTATTTAAAATGGAAATAATGAATTCAGAGTCAAGGTGGGAAAATTATTACTGATTCCCCTGTTGACACCGTATATAAAGATACATCTCTGAAGATACATGATTCAGTGAAGACTGCTTTACTGTTTATATTTTTCTCACTATTCACATGTAGATTAGTTTTGGTTTATGCCCATAACTACAACTTGCCCTTCTAAAAACTTAGTCATCCCAACTAATTTTTCAGAAGGAGCCATTTCTTTTATGCTAGTTCACAGGTTAATCATTCTACTGCCTTATTTCCCAGAGTCCTAGACTCTGGTGCAGTACATCTTCATATCTTTTTTTGTTTCTTAAGTAACTGCTCTCACCCATTCTTCTCATATATATCTAGTTCAATGGAGTTGTGATAGAGATGAGCATTGGGTCTGAATTAGCAGTCACTCCCCTTACTAATAGATTCCAGTAAGGCTTATAGGATGGGAAATTTTATTGCTTAGCTGAAATTACATGAATATGTACTTTGTTACATTGAAAATATACTTAATACGTTGAGATAGTGATTCTAAAAATTCAAGTGACAAATACAGGTATTGTCTAGCTGTAATAGTTGACTATCTAATCTTTTTTTCATTGAACTTACTAGTTAACATTCTAGCATAGAGCATAAAATAACTTTTTTTCCTGAAACTTATTGACATAGATTACGGACTGATGTCAATTTTGAAATGTTTCTGTATACCCCAAGGATAAAAAAGAGATAGCTATAGCTAACATACAGAAAGGCCTTTTCATTCGTACTACTAAAAAACTTAAATCTTTGAATAAAGTTTTAAACATCTGTATTTTAGCCAAGACTCTCAGAAATAGGAATGGAGAATGGTTTCATTTGCTTTGTCCATATATAGATTATGATGAAATTAATATATCACAACTTTGGTTAATAGTACTTCAGAGAATATTGAAAATTATTTTTATTCAATTTTTTGAAATCTGGTTAGAGGTTTGGTTGACTAGTTTTGCTTGCCAAATTCTTTCTTCACAGTTCAGGTTAACATTGTAAACAAAATAGTAGGGAGAGTTGTTGAAATATTTGGGAAAATAAAGTCTTCATGAGTACTTACAAACATACACATTCTCACTTAAAGGACAAACTAATAAAGATTATTATCAAATGGGACCCACGGAAGATGGGGATGTCAGGTGGTAGAAAGTCTTTTCAGTATATACTTTTTGATTATCATTTCCAGTTTTGAATCATGTAAATATTTTGCCTATTCAAAAATAAAACATGAATATATATACCTATATAAAAATATACATTTGTGAGCATCAGGTTTTCCCATAACTTCATCCCATACAAAGGAACTTTGTAGCCGTAAGAGCATTCCTTTGAATATACAAAATTAAGTTATTTTCTTCTTTAAATACCTTAGATTTTGAGAGTCACCATTGGTTTATTAAAGTTGGTCTTTGTCCTCAATTGAGTGGACTTAATTTGGAAAAGTTACTTCATTTAGAGAGAGGGTATGATTTCAATTGAAGTCAAGGTATACATTGTCCTCTAATAAGCTAGTTACCACTGAAAAATTTTAGAGAAAATTTCAGGTGTTCATTTTATAATTAGTTTCTTGATATAGCCCAGAATTGAGGCAGGTGGTGAATGGGAAATTACTTTTTTTTTTAACTTTGCATTATTATTATTTTTTAAATCTTTGAGTGCTCTGAATCTTCTAACAAAAGGGTTTATGGGTCCGGGTCCATTCCTAACAGTTGGATTTTTTTTTTTCTAAAAAGAACTTTCCTTTGAAGTAAGCTTATTTTTTATTTAGAAAACTAACTTTTTGTTGGGTACATGTACATACTGTTTCTGAGGGTAAGAATTTAAGAGTCAGATTTTTTAAAAAGATTATACAGAGGATGTAATTTCCAGAAGACCCAAGATATATATCTTCATAAAATTTTAGATTATCTTATTTCATTTGTTTTAAAGTAAAAGACATTACACTGACTTAATGTCTTAGTTATAAAGGTAAACATATTTATTTTTAAAATTACGATAACTACTTTACACAGCATTTAAAATCATTTACCTAATGAAAATCATTTTTTAACCATAGCAGAGAGTAGTAAAATGTAGTAAGTCCAAATAGTATTTCTTTTTTTCTGAGCAAACTTTTTAAGTACTTAAATAACTATAGGCACACAGTTTACTTGTAATAAAGAATGTTAATGGGGAGGGTAGGAGTTAATTAACTAGACCCTTAATAATGGGCCTTTCTAGTCCAAGGAATCTTGTAATTGCCTCTGAAGCTAGTTGTGTAGCAAGTTGTGAGATAAAATATCTAGATTTGTGAAGTAGTTGTTCTGAGAAAAAGGTTGCCTTCGGGCAAACTTTGTTATTTTTTTATTATTATGTAAAATGCCTTTTTAAAGATAGCAATATACCTTCCTCTCAAAATAATTTTGGAGGTAGAAGTCCAGTGCTTCTTGTTTATTCAAGATTTAATTCACAAATAAGGTTAAGACTCTCCAATGAGCCCAGTTTTTGCTTCTTTGGAGAAAAAGAACCTTTTGGCCAAACTTTATACACTTAATACCAACCTGATAGTCTTAAAAATAAATTGTCATGATTAGTAAGAATTGATGAAGTGTATGGTAATTTTCTTGATATGTTTTTAAATGAGTGAAATGGAAAAACATAGGGAATATTTTCATTAAATGTTAATATAAGAAATATGCAAGTTGAAATATAACTTATTACATAATTTCTGCAAATGTTATGTGCTCCAAACTGGTCTACTTTATTGTAAATCCCCCCAAAGACTATTTAATTTCTCCCTTTGGGATTGCTCATTTTCTATCATCTAAGCTATTTGAAAAATGTGATCAGTCTGTGCAGGACTGCAATAGGATAACAGTTAGTGGAAATAGCCTGCTTTGCTTCTGTTGGGAAGACTGTATGGAAAATATATTCCATTTTCAGAATGTTTCTGAAAGCACTTATTTGTGGAAAGGAGGCTTGCCATTTAAAACTCTGCCGAAATGCAGGTTTTCCAAAATACAAAATAATCTCCTGAAAGTTCGCAAGGGGAAGGGGGTTGTTGTGTGGGGGCGGTCTCATTCGCTGCCCACATCCTCCCTCTGTTCAGTGCGTTGTGTGCTTACGGGTTCCCTGGAGCGGATCACCATATAATTGATGTGCAGTCTGCATTGCTGAATCCTGGACTGCACCATTCTGTGTTCAAGGGAAGATGTAATCTGATCCCTCTGCTGCTGAGGGAGGAATCTGTTCAGTCAAGGCTTTGACAGGGCATAGTCTCCTCCAATAATCTTCTCGGTTCTCTCTCATTATTCCCTCGAGTTCTCCTCAGTCAAGCTGCATGTATGTATGTGTGTCCCGAGAAGCTGTTTGATACTGAGCTGCATTTGCCTTTACTGTGGAGTTTTGTTGCCGGTTCTGCTCCCTAATCTTCCCTTTCTGACGTGCCTGAGCATGTCCACATTAGAATCTGTGACATACCTACCTGAAAAAGGTTTATATTGTCAGAGACTGCCAAGCAGCCGGACACACGGGGGCACAGAATCACTGAAGGGGAAAAATACAGAAAATATGGGTTTCTACGGCACACTAAAAATGATTTTTTACAAAGTAAGTAATCTGTTTTCTTTCTGTGTTGTGTGATTGTGTGTGTGTGTGCCTGCCTGAGAAGGAAAATCTGTATCATCAGAGATGGCTGCAGTATCCTCTAATTTTGGTGGGTGGCTGGATGGCTGGTATTCTGTTTTATAATGTGAATGTAAGCAAATAATGCAAAGACAACGTAAGCTGTAAACAGCTTTAAATTTAAAGTAAAATGAATATTTTAATCTGGAAATTTTTCACTAAAAATATATTTAGACTTTGGAAATGTGGCTCCGTTAAATGCTGACCTGGAAATACTCTACCCTTAGTTGGCTTTTAGTGAATCTTCTGCCTTTAATTTTTCTATACCTTCTATACATATATATTTCTTTTCTTTTTTCTTTAGCTGACTCTTTTAAAGTCTAGAATCACTAGAATATTTAGGACTTATATTTTAAAAGGTCGTATTTACTTTTTATGCCCCTTAAAAAATTGCAGAATTAATGTTTGGTTCTAAAGTCAGGATTTTCAGTAAACAATATAATATTTAAGAGACTTCTATAGTCCTGCAGAAAGTGCTTTATTTAGTAAAATACTCTGAAGATAAAAAATCCTTTCTAAATGGTTCCCTCAATATGTCTTTTGGGCATTTTTATTCATTGAAGGGTTTCTAAGATGGAAATAAAGTTTGCTTTTGGTGGCAAATAGCATTTGCACCAATGTGTATTTACAAGATACCCAGGGAAGTTCTGAAAGCCAGTATTACAACTTAATTAGAATGAATATCAAAGTTTCTCATGTTAATTTTGAAAATAAGAATCTGTGGAAGTTATGAAAAAAACTAGATTTTTAAGGTGATCTGTACTGACTGACCTTCCTGATAGATACATTTGCGTGTATATGTACGTGTCTATAATTTATATACATGGAAGCACGTGGCTATCTATATATTAAAGCTTATATATTTATTTTTCCTTTTTACTAAAACTGTTTGGAGAAAGAAAATAATGGTTTTTGAGAGGAATCACTTTAAAACGATGTAATGAGTACAGAAACTTCCGAAGGGTTGAAATAAGACCAATTCCATTTCTTTCCAGTAGGTATTTCTTGAACTAAGGTAAAAATTGTGGATGAGCTTGTTGTACCCTCACTCTAGCCCCTGATACCATAAGATGGTCCCTGTATTTTGGAAGACTTTTTCATGATGATAAACACATAGTCTTTATTATCCAGAGTGTGGTTCAAAAATTTTTTGAGTCTCGTTGGTTCTTTTTAGTATTTATAATGTAGCATGCTGTGTTATGATGTTCCCATGTGAGGCAGTAGGTAAGAAAAGAAGTCTGCTGCAAAGCAAGGGTTTTCACCTTATTATTAAAAAATGAGGATAGCTGTCTATCACACATTGGGTCTCCCCCCCTTCCCCATAATTTTCAGTGGTACAGTAATTAATTAGAAGACACAAATCTTGAGGGGGTTGTTGAAGTAGAAAAAGTTGAATCTTAACCGATCTTATTTTCTAGTTTTATAACAGATCTATAGTTAGATGACCTCAGTTAACGGATGGTGAAATATAAAAAATAAATATTTCAATTTTGATGCTGACAAAATACAATTCTGAATGTATTTACAGTATTACACATACATAGCATAAGGAAATACTTAAAAACTGTAGATGTTGGATATACCTTACGAAGATATTTAACTCATCCTTTTAAAATCTTCTTGTTGCTTTTCAAGTTAGAATATTTTGTCCTGAGTGAGCATCTGTCAGTGAAGTTATATTCTCTGTAAATATCAATTGATGGCTTTTTTTCCACCTTTGATTATACCAACTCCAGACTTCTCTCCTGTTACAGATTTACTTTTTTACTCCCCTCATTACCCATATTCATTGCTTTTGCCTTATATAATTACTTTTCAAGATCATTTTATTTACATCATTCTCTTTACACTTTTGTAATAACCTGTGTGTTTTAAATTCAATTACTCTTACTTCCATTCAGGTTTTAAAATGTTGAATTTTGTTGTCCCTTTTATCTTGAAAATATGTTTTTAAAGGAAAATGATGATCACTAAGAAAGACATGGTAAATATGGTTCTGTAATATGTGTATTAACATGACATTTTCCCCCATGTTGTTTCTTAAACTGGAAAATGTGAAAGGCATATCACTCTCAAGGAATATGTATGATGAATATCAATTTTTAAATCAGCATATGCTATTCTTCTGGATAAAATATTGGAGAGGGGGAAATTCACCTTTCTAGTCTTTAAGGAGTAAAACAAAGTAGAACTAGTAGAAGAAACCATGAAGCATTTATTTTCTACATACATTAACTGTCCCTAAATAATGAAAATTTAGGCATATGAAAACTTAAGAATTTTTTTCACTATTGCCAGTGCTAATGTTAAGATTTGATAGTTGGGACAGGTGATTTTTTTCTTAAATCTATCTCATTTGCTTTACCTTATAGATGAAAAGAAAATTAGACCATGGTTCTGAGGTCCGCTCTTTTTCTTTGGGAAAGAAACCATGCAAAGTCTCAGAATATACAAGGTAATATTAAGTATAATAATTGATTCTCTCATGATTTTTGTTTCTTTAAAGAGGTGATAATTCCAAAAACATTTCTTCCAGTTTATTCTCAAAGAATTATAATGTCACTAGTACTGTTGACTCTAACACATTTTGAGATCACTAAAAATCGAGAAATACATAATTTTAAGTAAGAAGAATGACTATCACTATAGGCTGTGTTTTCTTACTAATACTTTGAAATAAGACACAAGCGGAATTTCTGTTATGAACAAAATTTTTAAATCACAGATTTTAAGGAATTCTGAAAAGTAAATTCTAAAATGTGAATATGAGCAAATATATCTTGTTACTATAGCAACAGCTATTCTAGGATAGATATTTATATATGCAAAGTTGAAGATACATTTATTAGCAGGGAAATAAACCTCACAGTTACTAAATAAATCT
This sequence comes from Martes martes, assembly GCF_963455335.1. Classification (NCBI taxonomy): domain Eukaryota; kingdom Metazoa; phylum Chordata; class Mammalia; order Carnivora; family Mustelidae; genus Martes; species Martes martes. The sequence goes on along the minus strand of NC_137889.1, from coordinate 68,965,003 downwards.
TACTGTGTTAGAAATCCCCTTTTATTTGCTTGGTAGATCTTATGTTTTTAACACATATATTTCCACACCAGTAAAATAGTTTCCATAACAACTACATACAACTGTAGTCTTGTTTTGTGCACCTTCCATCATTTCTGGATTTTGCATCAATATAAAACTTTTCCCTCTCTCATGCTAATTAGGCTAACTTAAGCACAATATCTATTACCCAGCCAATTAAAAATGGCTTTGGATGTCATTCAGAATGTGGTATTTTAAAATTTAAATGACAAAAGTATCTTCAGAGCTTTTTTTGCTTTTCTTTGGATAATTGTCACTTCTTCAGATTACTTAATAAAAGTTAGCTCTAGAAGCAATAAGAACTTCGTGATGGTGACATTTTTTTCCCCTAAATATTTTGGTTTAAAGTTACGCTTATTATATAAGATGCAATAAAATTAACACTGCTCATACTTAAGTTTCTGTGATTGGGCATTGTTAGAGATTGCATCTCTTTTTTTCCCCAGAGAGTTTATATTTTTATTTCATTCAGTTGTAGACAATTTTTTTTCAAATGCTCTTCTATGAAATTTAGAAATCATAATAATTAGTTTTATATGCAAAAAATGCAGAGATGATACAAAGAGATAAATAAAACTATCTCCTATTTATTCAAGAAATGCTTTCTGTGTGATTTCCCCATGTTGATTGTCCTGTCCCCCTCTCTTACTTGCCCTTTGCCTTTTGACAGTTTCACTGTGTTTGGGCACCTCCACCAGAGGGTGTGGAGTGATAAGAGAGACAAGTGAAACTCTTCACTTCATTTTTGCTTTTTTCTTCTAGTCTTGATAAGTATTTCTTAAGGAAGATGAGAAAGTTGAGTTTAATGTTAAAAATGTACTATTTTTAATGTGTAGATTCCAGTCAGCCGTATCATTTTGGCCTTTTATTAATATGGCTGATACCAGGACAAAGGTATTAAAATTTTCAGTTGTTTTTAAGGCCACTTGTAAATAAATGCTGGATTTTTACTAGAGAACACATTTTAATAAAATTTTGCCTTCAGTTGCTTATTTTTTATATTGAGAAAGCACCTGAAAAGGTGCAATTCTGTTTTCAGCCTTTTAACACTTTTAACATAATCTTATCAAAGCAAACCAAACAGTATATTGGTTTCCATGTCTTTTTGGAGACTTTGTCAGTATATGTTTGGTGTTTTTTAATTTTTTTGACAGATTTTCTAATAATAAGAATGAAACTGATTTTCCATCTTCTTTATTAGAAAATTTAAGTTATGATCACATTCTGTTTCATTTTGGAGAAGAAAATGAGCTTACCTTTGAAATTTGATAGACAGGAAGATAGATTTAATTGTTGTATTTTAGAGATTATCATAGATGTATAATGTTAAAAGATCTAAATGTGGTAGATCTGTAGATTTTTCTGTAAAATCTGGTTACTAAGATATATTTTTTAACAGAATAATGAGATACGTTGTATAGTAAAGAATTGGGGAGTTGTTTCATTAGTAATTCATCAGGGCTAAATACTGAGCTATTAGGATACAATTTGTATGTTCTTTGGATTTAAAACACTTTATTATCATAGCTCAATAAATTGAAGATTATTTTACAAATGTAATTATGAATCTTCCTACACTTTTTTTTCCAAATGTTTCTAAAATAGAGATATTCAGTATTTACCTGAAGATTAAATGATTTAATTATTATTGAAATTAGAAAGTAAAGCTTAAGATATTAATAACTTGGTTATAACTATACTTGTTCTGCTATTAGTCATTTTTAGGAAAGTTGGACAGTTTTAGAGATAGATCATCTAGTCTTAACTCTTTCATTTTACTAGTGGCAGAATTCAGTTTCAGGGTTTTTTTTTCTTTAATGTCTCAGAGTTTAAATTATTGGATTAAAGTATTTAGATCATCTCATTTTATTTATTTTTACATATAACATAATAAGTTTTTAATATTTAACTGTTTTGAGTAAATCTATGTCTAATCAAGGCTTGTTCCTGTCAAATGTCATCTAGGCTAAGCTTTATGAACAACAGTGGAAAGTTGGAGAGAAATAAATATTATAAATAATTTAGAACATATCTAATAAAATGTCCAAAATATTTGAGCATACTGCTTCTACGTATGAATTTTTAAAAACATTAGTACATTAGTAAGCTTTACAGATCTTTTTATTAGGGAAACAAACTTTTCTTTAATTAAGTCACTAAGGAGTGGTCATAAGAGAGGTGGGAACTGTATCTTCTAAGGATATATTTTAACATTACTTATATGTATCAACAAGTTGCAGTTTTGCCATAGAGATTCTGTCATTTGGTTGCAATTAGCATTGCTGGGATAATAACAGGTGGCTATGTAGGAGGCAGGAAACCTACTCTAAGAATAGAAGACTAGATTTTGTGTATCCCTGCTCTCTGGGAATAAACAAATAAAAGTAATAATTTTATTGATGTTCAAAATGTGCCAGATCATATTCTTATTAAATTAAAGCCCATTATTGTTAATAAATGCCTATCTTTGTTTCCTCTGTTGTGGGTTTTTTTTTTTTTTCTTTTTTTTTGTAGTACCACTGGGCTTGTACCATGTTCAGCAACACCAACAACTTTTGGAGACCTGAGAGCAGCCAATGGCCAAGGGCAACAACGACGCCGAATTACATCTGTTCAACCACCTACAGGCCTCCAGGAATGGCTGAAAATGTTTCAGGTGACATGTCTAAACACAGTACTTGAAATGCTTCACTTAATTGCTGCAAAAAATAAGGGATTTATTCATCAGCCATGAGAAGGAACTGTTACATGCTACACCATGGATGAACCTTGAAAGCATTATGTTAAGTGAAAGAAGCCAGACACGAAAGGCTACATATTGCATTATTATATTTACATGAAATATCCAGAACAGGCAAATCCATAGAGACAGAACATAGATTAGTAATTGCAATGAGATTGGTGAGGGGATATTGGGACTAACTGCTAATAAGTACGGGATCTCTTTTTGGGGTGATGGAACTATTCTGGAGTCATTAGTGATGGTGGTTGCCCAGCAAGATAGGTGTGCTGAAAATCATTTAAGTGTACATTTTAAATGGTGAGTTTTATGTTATGTGAAGTGTTTGTCAATAAAAAATGCTATTGAAAATAAGGGAGCTCATTTTAATTTTTAAGTGTATCAATTGAGAGAATCCAGTGCTTATTTTGTATTAGTGTGCATTTGCATTTTTTATTGCTTTTTAGATAATAATACCTTTCTTCCTTTTCTCCTTTATGTTTGGGTTTCTGGGGTTGCTGAATATACTTGTTTTCTAAAATTTATTACTTGGGGGTTGCCCAGGTGGCTCAGTTCGTTAAGCAGCCAATTCTTGGTTTCCGCTCAATCTCAGGGCCTGGGATTGAGCACCTTGTCAGTCTCCATGCTCAGCAGGGAGTCTGCTTGAGGATTCTGTCTCCTTCTCCCTTGGCCCCTCCCATCACTCATGTGTGCACGGACGCACTTTCTCAAATAAATAAATGTTTTTAAAAATAAATAAAATGTAGTGCTTGGAAATTAGGCATTTAGGAGTAATGTAGGAACTCTGCTGATTAGTAGTCACAGGTGGTGACTTACCCATCACTGTTACCCTAGTAGTCTCCAAGAGTTGATACAGCTCCTTTTCATCTGTGCCATGCTTGTGTGTGGCTTATTGTGTTCAAATTCTGATTACTGTATTTTACTGGCATGTAAAGTCTTTGAAAGTTTACCGGGAAGATTGGTTACAACCAAACCTCTGTTAGGAATTTTATAACTCATGATAGTGATAGTAAATTAATTTGTTTCTTCTTCCAATGAGATCATGCATATAAATCAAGTATTTAGCAAAATTGTTGACCTAGATTAAACATTTGCTTAATTATCTTTGTTAATACTAAATAATATAAATTATGTAAAGTGAAGCTATCTCTGATATTAGATGGCACTAATGTAAAAATGAGTATATTTCCTTACCTCCAGCTGCTTGATTGGTGGTATTTTATGAATGTATAAGGGAATAAAAATGCATAAGGGAAAAAGAAGGTACTTTATTTGATATTCCAGATTTTTAAGGTGTCCATTGTGTAAATCCTTATATATTAAATTCCTGGGCAAAAACTAAATAAATGTCCTAATCTTTTTCTTCTATAGCTAGAAAACTCACTTGAATTAATGTTGCTTTTAAAATGGGTTTTTAAAATTGTTTTCTGCCCTTCAGGTGATTTCAGAGAAACTAGGGTAACCTTTTTTTTCAGTTGGTAACTGAAAGGTTAGAGCAGTGGTTCTCAACAGGGGGCAGATTTTTCCCTCTGTTGAAACATTTCTGGTTGTTACAAGTGATGGGGTGGAGGGCAGGACACTGCTGGCATCTAGTGGGTAGGGGCAATGTAAAGGACAGCCTCCTGTAGCAAACTGTTCTCGGGCCCAAAATGTCACCAGTGTGAGACTGAGAATCTGTGGGTTAGAGGAATGAAAGTTGTGTAGTATTCTTATTGTGATGTTATGAACAACTAAAATTACAAAGAATTTTTTTTCTGTTTTCATAGTCACAAATTGATTAAACTTACCTTTCCCCAAGGATTATTCCCTCTACTCCTCCCAGTTCCTTTGCCTTAGGTTCCTTTTAAAATTTTTTAATTAATTTTTTCCTATGCATGCACTCAGAATTAAAATTTTTTTTTACCATATCCTTTTGATAAGAAATTTATCTATCAGTAAGAGGTCAAAACAGGACTCAGACATTCACACTTTTAAAGAAATACTTTAAAGATTTTTATCCTCTTTGATTAAGCCAAGGAGATGGAAATGTAGATGTGTGTTGTCATGCTTGCAAATGCATACAGTGAGAGCAGTACAGCACTTGAGAGTAATGCAGAAGCTGATTTCATAGCATTTTTTAAAGACTTTATTTATTTATTTAGAGCATGTGCAGGGGAGGGGCAGAGGGAGAGTCAAAGTCAGGCCCCTTGCTGAGCAGGGAACCTAGACTCAGACTCAGGGCTTGATCCCAGGACCCTTTGTGCTTTATTTTGCAGTGAGGATATTTTAGGAAGGTCTTTGTATAATGCTTGCCTATTTAGCTAGCTCATGCTTTGTCTTTCTTTCTTTTTTTTTTTTTTTTAAGATTTTATTTATTTATTTATTTATTTGAGAGCGAGAGAGAGCACAAGAAGCGGCAATGGCAGAGAGAGAAGAAGAAACAGGCTTCCCATCAAGCAGGGAGTCTGATGAAGGGCTTGACCCCAGGACCTTGGATCATGACTTGAGCTGAAAGCAGATGCTTAACCAACTGAGCCATCCAAGCACCCCTAACTCATACTTTTCTTGATGAAATGTCCACATGTTCCCACATACTCTGTGTCTCAAGTCTGAGAGACCAGAGGTTTTTTTAGAAACATTCTATCTTCAGAAATGTTTTTGTTTAAAAAAAATCATTTCTTAGAATGAGTAAGATACATTAAACTAAAGAATATTAGGTTAGCTTTTGTTCTATTTAAAAAAAAAAAAGCCCATTTGATTGCTTTTCATATGACAAGTAGATGCAGTGAAGACAACTTGTTCTTAGCTAATAGAAATAATAGGTAGAATTTATCCCTGCAGGTGTAGTACTATATGTATTTTTTCAGGTAAATATTCTGCAGCAAAGAAATCTACTAACAACAAAAGGCCAACTAGACAGGTATATCAGGACCTTAATCCTTTGAGTACCATATCCATCTCTGACCCAGAGCCTCACTGTTGGGCATTGCCCTTTATTTTCAGGGCTGGCACCAAAGGAACTAGAGATGAATCACTTGCCTCAGAGCTTACAGTGCTTTCATGCCTAACATGTAGAGAGATATAATTTCATAGTAAAGTGGGGGAGTCATGAATTGACCTATGTGCTATGTTGAGGGATAATTAAACTGGCATGATTTCTACAGAGGTGCTGTGGGGGTATTTAATGAGGACTTTTCCGTTGCATAACAAGCAAAATGGGAGCGCTTGTCCCCTTACTGTTCTGCTATTGCTCCTAAGGCAGTGATACAGCATTGTTTTGGTCCAGCTCCATCTATTCTGACAAAGTACTCTGTACTCAATTTATAAATTGAATGAGAACAAATGATACACCATTTTGGATAATGGGAAATTGAAACAAAATACCACTGCAATATAGAAGTGGAAATTCAAAACAAAACAAAAAACCAGAAATTTTGTACTGTTGAAATATTTAGTAGCCATCGATCCTGCTTTTTTTGGCAGCCAGATTGATGTTTCAGGTTGTTAATTTCGGGGCAGAGGATTGGTCATTTGTTTGCTTGTGCATTTGGGTGTTAATATATGGGTTTGTTACTTGAAAATTTTAGAGTAAGTAAAGACACCAGTAACATTAGCATTATCTTACGTTGAAATTTATATTTAGAGGTATCCTGTTATAATGAGAAACACATATGACTTAGAAGAAAAAGATCTTAGTAAAAATTTTAGCTTTGCCTCCTAATACTAGGGAATTTTGTTGGTATTATATAACCACTCTTGCCTTATTTTAATCCTCTGTAAAACAGGTATAACACTAAAAAGTTGTCAAACAGGAGACAACATATAAATGTACTTAAGCTACATTTGGAAATATAGTGAAGATTCAATAAATATTAGTTTCCTCTCTTGGTCAAGAAATAGACTTTGCAAGTCTTAGTTTTTCTGAGGTCTAAAAAGGGGCTTTTAAAAACAGCTTCATACAAATGTTACTTAGCTTAACATTATTAACATTATTTTAATCAAAACAAATTTGCATTGCATTAAAACTGTGAAAGTACTTTGAAAATACTTGCACCCAAAATATTTTTTAAGTGATAAAGTAGAAAATACTTACGTGTTTTGAAATTAAAAGTGAGATAAAAATACTCTCTTGAAAGATTTAATTAAGTTCCATGTTAATGCTTAGAAATTGTACATGTTCTCTAGCTTATTTTATTCAGGTCTTTTTTATTTGCTAGTCAACAAAACATTAAAACAAGATTATGCCAAAAGAAAATGAATTTAGTATTACTTTGCAATTGTATTTGAGGCAGTATGAGCAAGAAACCTTGTATGAGGAAGAGTTTAAAGAAGTCTTAAGAAGTGAGTTCTTGACTCTGTGAAATTCAGGCACAGTACTGCCCAAAGTCATAAAATGTTTGTGTGAATGGGTTTTGGGATCATGCAAAGCAGTAACCACTACTGATTTATTAATCACTTGCATCAGTACTGGATGAGTTGTTTATTTAAAACATAAAATGTCCTCAGCCCCACCTTGACCACTGAATCAGATTCTCTAATGGCGAGTCATAGGACTCTGATCCTTAACACTCCCCAACTAGCATTTGGGTGACCCTGGCCTTGACCAGGCCCCTTATTATACAGGTGGGGTCTCTGAGATTAATTAAGGACTTTCATATGGTTGCATAGTGAATTTACTGGTGAAACCCAAGCTTCTGATTACAGTTCAGTGCTCCTTATATTCTTTTCTCCTACCTGTATGTTCTAATTGTCTGAAATAAAATAGCACTTACATGGAGAATTTTCAAGTTTGCATTTGCAGTTTTGTCCACAAAGTAAGCTTTGTTTCTCTTGATCCTCTTCGAATTTGGAATGTTTTTCCTATCCCCTTAAATATGTTCTCAGATAACTTTACTATGAAAAACCAAAGGTAGATGCTTTTATCCAGGACAACTGATTTTTAGAACAGAAATTAAAACATTATCAGAATTACGCAGCACTTTTGCAGATAAAGAAACTAAGGCCCACAGAGGTTAAACTGTAATCTAATTAGTGGCAGTATGTTCTCCAGAAGTTGGGTTTTCTGAGCCCCAATTCAGTGCTCTTTCCACTATTCCTCATTAAAGGTTGGTGTGGGTTGTTGTTACTTGTTTTAATATAGTCATTAAATGCTAGGTTTTCAAGTTAATGCATACTTCCTTGCTGGTAAATCATGTATGTGTACAAAATTTGGAACCAGTCTTGGAACGAGACTAAACAAGTAAGTTCTAGTAATACTGTCAAATATAAATACTAGAAATACTCTCTGGAGAGAATTTTGAGATTGTAGTGGTGTGGTATTTCCTGATTCTTTGGGGATTCATTTATTTATTCAGCAAATCATTACTGAGCTCCTGTCAGGTGCTAGGTTCTACTTTGGATTTGGGATACAGTAGTAAACAAGACAGACCAAAACCCTTTTTTTCACAGAACTTATAGTCAGGAGGGGAGTGGAATGGAGAGGGGAGTGTTGGAACTGGTTTGCAATTTTAGAAAGGTTGTCCAGAGTAGGTCTCAGAAGGGAGTAAGGAAGCAAGCCATGTGGATATCAAGGGCAAGAATGTTGCAGGAATAGCACGTGAAAAGGCTCTGAAGCAGAGAATGCTTGATGTGTTTATGGCTAAAGCGAGGAAACAAGAGGGGTAGGAGTAGGAAATTAGAACCTTGTAGGCCAACCTAAAGATTTTGGTTTTTGCTTTGAAGTGGGAAGCCACTAGAGGGTTTTAAGTAGAATATTGCTGTTTTGTGGAGAACAGAATGAGGATGGCAAAGGTGGGAAGCTGAGAGACCGAGGAAGAGGTTATAGGAATAATCCAGGTGAGAGATAAAGTAACTAGACGAATGTAGTTAATGGTCAGATTCTGACATATTTTGAAGTTTAAGACTTTTAAATTTGTTAAATAAAATCTTTAAAAAAAAAAAGATTTTTAGATTTGTTGATGGACCGTTACCATCTAACAGTGGTGAGAATGGGAGAGTCAGGGATGACTCCAGTGGTTTTGGCCTGAGCAACTAATAGAATGGAGTTACATTTTACTGAAATAGGGAGGATTGTGGATGTGCATATTTGAAGAGAAGGATCATGGAAATGCTGTTTCTATTACATATCTTAGAATACATATCGAGGGGCGCCAGGGTGGCTCAGTGGGTTAAAGCCTCTGCCTTCGGCTCAGGTCATGATCGCAGGGTCCTGGGATCGAGCCCCACATCGGGCTCTCTGCTCAGCAGGGAGCCTCCTTCCTCCTCTCTCTCTCTGCCTGCCTCTCTGCCTACTTGTGATCTCTGTCTGTCAAATAAATAAATAAATCTTTAAAAAAAAAAAAAAAGAATACATATCGAGTAAGCAATTTTCTATAGTGGTCTGGAGTTAAGGAAGAAATCCAGGCTGGAGAGAGGAAAGTATTTGTATGGCTCATACCCTTGTTTGAACCATCGAAAAGATGTGATTTTAGTGAGCAGTGAGACTGTTGAATATGTGTGCTTGTGGAAACAGTCTCATTTACCATCTAGTTTACAGCCTATGTTGCTAATCCTTGTCTGTGGTGTACTTTTCAATAAAATGTCACAAAGTACCCTCTGCTGAATGTATATATAATTTAAATCAAGGTATGCTTTTTATTTGACTTGTTAAACCAACTAGTGTTTATTTTTATTTTTTTAAGGTTTTGTTTTGTTTTGTTTTGTTTTTTAATTTATTTGACAAGTAGGTAGAGAACACAAGTAGTCAGAGCAGCCGGCAGAGGTAGAGGGAGAAGCAGGCTCTCTGCTGAGCAGGGAGCCCGATGCAGTGCTTGATCCCAGGACCCTGGGATCATGACCTGAGCTGAAGGCAGCCTCTTAACTGACTGAGCCACTCAGGTGCCCCCAAATAGTGTTTAAAACAAAAACATTGTTGGGGTGCCTGGGTGGCTCAGTCGGTTAAGTATCTGTCTTTAGCTCAGGTCGGATTTCAGGGTTCTAGAATCAAGCCCCACATCAGGCTCCCTGATCAGCGGGGAACCTGTTTCTCCTTTCCCCCCAGTGACTCCCCCTGCTTGTTGCTCTCTCTCTCTCTCTCTCTCTCTCAAATAAATAAATAAAATCTTAAAAAATCATTTATGCAGGCATAGTTTTTGTCATGGACTTTTCCTTAAGTATATGGAAATTTCTGACATAGTTTTTAATGTTTAAGGTAGGAATCAGTTATTTGTCTTCTGTTCTGTCTTTTTTCATTCTACACCCTATCTCCTAAAATCCTTGATGAAAGATGCACTTATTATATCAGGTATTGATAATGTTTTTCTGTTCCTTTCTTTCTTAAGAAAACAGTAACAATGCATTAATTAAAAAAAGGAAACATCAAATATGTTTATTACCTTAAAGTAGAAATATTCATAGTAGCTATTAATGTCATTAATCTATGTAAAGTATATAGAGTAGTACTATGTCGAAAGATTTTCACTTTTCACTGTAAAAGATTACCTACGGTATCCTTATTTTCATATCAAAATTTAACCATAAACACTTCCAAAAACTATTTCTAGGGCAGGCATTCATATATGCAAAGGGGTTTAAAAAGTTTGCATTAAGGGGCTCCTGGATGGCTGAGTCAGTTAAGCATATGCCTTCAGCTCAGGTCATGATCCCAGAGTCCCTGGATCAAGTCCCACATCAGGCTCCTTGCTCAGCTGGGAGTCAGCTTCTCCCTCTGATCACCCCCCTCCTGCTTTTTCTCTCTCTTGCTCTGTCTCAAATAAGTAAATGAAATCTTTAAAAAATTATTATGCTATAGAGTTACTTAAAGCTGCATTTTAATCTAGTTAGCATAAGTTGTCCGTCACCCACATTGGCATGTCCGTATAGCAGTGTCCATGAATCCTTATATAGATGCAAGGCACAACATGTTATAAAAGCCCACCTTCAGTCCTGAGAGGAATGTAAATCAGTAAATCAGAGTTTATAGTATTAATACCAAATGATCAGAGATGAGTGGAGATTGATCAATGTAAGTTTTGTCAAAGAGATAAATTTTGAACCAGGATTTGAAGCTGTGTGAGGAAAACTGAACAAGATGATCAAACTTTAAATTAACTGCTTTTAATTGGTCATGTGTATGCAGATACATGTATATGAGTATTTTTTATTTCTGCGTGTCAGTCCTCACCCTAACTAAAAAGGGTGAATGTTCTAGGTGCGTGTATATGTAGAAATGAAAGAATATGATTTATTAGAGCCCGTGTTTCCTCATATTTGGGGGTAAAATGCGAATGCTTCCCAGGGCTTTTTGATTAAATAAGGTAATATTTGTGGTAAGTACTATGGGCGGAATACGGCTGAAATGTTTGATAGTATTAACATAATCTACACTTTATGGTAGAAAAGAAGAAATGAAATTCATTGTAGATTTTAAGGGGGTAAAACATTTTTTACATAATTTAAAAAGTATTCTAAATAAGGCTTCCTGTATCCTCAGTATACCTCAGTTTTCGGTTGTTATCTATTTCACATGTTATAAGATCCCAGTGCCTAATTTGAGCAAGAAATGGAATGTTAAAATCCAGATCCTTCTAGCTCCAAACCCCACCTATTGTTCTCTCTTCACCTGCTTCCAAAATGGACATAATAATTCACAAATGTACCTAAATCATCCTACTCAAGGATGTTCTTTCACTTAAATATCACAAGGCTATTTAAATGTTTTATGTGGGGGCGCCTGGGTGGCTCATTCAGTTAAGCGTTTGTCTTCAGCTCAGGTCATGATTCCAGGGTCCTGGGATTGAGCCCCAGATTGGTCTCCCTGCTGAGCAGGGAGTCTGCTTCTCCCTCTGCCTGCCGCTCCCCCTGCTTGTGCGTACTCTCTCTCTTTTTCTGGCAAATAAATAAATAAAAATTTTAAAAGAAAAATAAAGTAAATGTTTTACATGATTATTGTTGGGGGAATTCTAACATTTTAAATTATTCACATAACTTTTTAATTTTTCCTTTTAAGAATCATGGCTCTTCTGTGCAGATGATCCTCACTGGCAAAAAAAAAAAAAAAAAAGATGTTTTAAATAATCCCCTAGTCTAGTTTAAAGTAGCTCATATTTTTAAAAGTATTATGATGTGTTTTTGTTTTTCCATAATGTAGTACTTTGTTTCTGATCCTTTTTTTCATACTCTAATTTTATTACTAAGTTACTGTTTTATATTTTTGCTACTTTTTATCTGAAATTACTTTCACATAATAAATCAAAGCTCTTTTATTTTGTGGAAGGCACTTGTCAGATGTGCAGTATATCCAGTTATTAATTTTTCTCTAAATGATGCTGCCAGTTTCTTAACTCTCAGATGAGTGCCTTATTAACACCATCAAAAATTTTATGGTGCCCACTAGAAAGAATACAGAGAAAGGAAGATCATCTTTCAAAATACCCTGTTTACTCAGTAGCCAAATTAATGTTTCCAGATAAAACTTTGGTTTCTCAGCCAATATCTTGATGGTACATGAACATATAATATTTGTAATAAATAATGTAGTGCAAAAATATTTGTCAAAACCATGGCTTTTTTAAATTTAAAAAAATAAAGGTAGCTAGTAAATTTGAGGAGACTAATTGATTATCACATCAATGACTTCTGGAGAAAATTTTGCTATAAGTAGCCACCTTTTATGTTATGTGTAAATGTGGTTTTCCTTTATGAGCTTGTAATTTGAGATATCTATTAAAATAATAAAAATCTCTGCTTCCCTTTTCATAGAGCTGGAGTGGACCAGAGAAATTGCTTGCTTTAGATGAGCTTATTGATAGTTGTGAACCAACCCAAGTAAAACATATGATGCAAGTGATAGAACCCCAGTTTCAACGAGACTTCATTTCCTTACTCCCTAAAGAGGTAAGGGTTATCAATTATATTCTTCATTGGGTGCTATTTGAAAATATAACTCAACAGCAACCATCTTTAAACATGGTCATGCTAATTATGGTATTCAGTATTGTCGGTTTAACACACTTAATTAGTGTTAAAGAGAGTTGTAAATGATAAGCTGCCATGATTTAATAATATCGTTTTCAGATTAAAGTATATTTATGGACTTTTTAGGTGACTTCTTTCCACCACTGCAGTAAGTCATATATGAGAGTAAGCTATTGAGTTCCATTAATTTGATTATTTCTTTATCTTGATTTTTTCCCCCCAGGTTATTTAAAGTCCAGCCTTTAGTTGTCATGGTACATTTATTATATATAGTAGTAGATTTTTAAAAAATTCTGATTTTATTAAAACAGCAGTGTTTTTTTCCTTATTTTGTTGTTTATTTATCCAAAGTCCCTAATAGTCCTTAACAGTTTTGTGATTCTATAAATTATAGTTCTGTTAACTTACATTGTGTAATTGTTTTGAAAAATACGGAATTTCACATGTATATCTTTTTCTACTGATCATTCCTCTTCTTGCCCCCATTTCTCTCTCTCTCTCTCTCTCTCTCTCACACACACACACACACACACGCAATCATAGATTTCGTGCATTGATTATATCCTTATAGCCTTTCTTTTGGAATCATTTATGCTCATTTGTTTTTATAGCTTAGATGTAGTTCTTTTACTGATGTTATATGCTTCACAGTTTCATTTCTGTCTGCAAACAAATGTAAAATTAAATAATCGATGTCACCATGGTTTATATTTTCACAAATTATATATGTGCCACTAATTATATGTCAGCTAAGAAGACAATATATAAAACAGTAATATACCACCGAAAATGATCTGGAAACTTCAAATATGAAAGGAGTCAACTTTTTTAGATAACCATTCTAAATATCCTATGGACATTAAACATCATCTCAAAAATAATTTCACATTGGATATGAGTAAAATAGTTTTATCATATATAATGTATGAAACTAAGCATTACTCCAGGAAAAAATAAACTGAAATGTTACTGTTTTGGAATGATTTTTTTAAATGGTTAAAAAAAAGTTGCATTGTTCTAGAAAGAATTTTTTTATTCTCGCTGGCTCATTCTAAAACTGAACCCTTTGAATGGAATTGGCTTAGGAAATGATATAAACTCTCTTTGCTTCCAGAAGAACATTCATAGTAGGTAACACTTTTATAAGTATTTGACTGAAAGTAAAGTTAGTCACCTCTGATATTATTATTCATGGTTTCCTTGGCTGTCCTCCTTATTTTAGAAGGTAGTATTTTTTTAATATACAGACTTCTGCTTAGTCTCGTTTGTCCCCTTATCTCTATGAGTGGTGATTATTTTGTTTTACTTTATTTGTATTTGCATAGTAACTTTTGAACACTCAAAAATGTGATTCAAAGTCAGGAGAATATGAAATATTTTTAAGAGTCTAAGAATTAAGCACAAATTATCGATAACTGATATAAATGCAATAAAGATTTTCTTGGATTAACTCTCCTTTTAAAGATTGCCTGAGGAAATAGAAGGAAGCGTAGATAGAAGAATGAGAGAGGGCTCTGACTCTGCAGATCATCCCGTGTTTTCCTTTTTTTCAACTAGTAGTAAGCATTTCCTATTTTGAAAAAAAATGCTTTTTTTAATATGTGGAGAAATAATGGTATAGGTCTAAATCTTTAAGGAAACTATTATCTTATTAGAGACTATATACTATTATTATTTAAAACATCATTGCCTTCATGTCAGGAAATGGACTTAAAATAATTTTCATATAATTCCTTTCAACAGATCTCAAAGCTCTTTACCAACACATATTAATCTCAAAACCTTGAAAAAAATCTCACTAGTCTCACATGGGAGGCTTGTGATAAACAGCATTATCCTTATTTTGTAAGTAAATACCAAGAAAAGCATAGTGATATAGTAGATGGCCTAGAGTAAAACTAAAATTCTTAACATAGGATCAGCCAACATTTTCTTTATTCTTTTCCCTCCCTCTTTCAACTTAGTTCAATCCATGGAAATACAGCAGTTCTGAGAAAGTATTATCTACCTCTCAAGTATAACATGGTGGTCTCTAATGTAGGTTACATAAGAGAAAAACAAAAAAAGAGTGACTCACACTGAAATTTTAAGTTTGGTTAAAGAAAAGCTAGTTTTATGAAACAGATTTTCAACTTAAGAGCTTCTGTCTAGTGGAAGTCCTTGGGAGGAATTACTATCTAGATTGTACCTTTAGGACAAATGAATAGAAAACTGCATTAGCCAGACCCCATTTTAGTTGGCTGGAAGAAACCTGTAATTCCCTGCTTTGGTGTTCTAAGGATGTAGTTGAGGACAGTACCCACTCTCTGGCCCCTGTAAGGAACCCCGCTTGACAAAACCTTGCTTCCTTTAAGGACCTGGTATACTTCTTCCATAATAAACACTAAGAATTGTGTAATTAATTGCCATTCCCTTTTTGCTTGGCAGTTTAATTAAAAAACCATGTAAGTTACTGTTGCCAGTATATTTGTATTCTACTTTCCCCTGGTTTAAACCTTCTTTTCTGATTTATATTTTTACTGGTTCTGATTTTCTTATTCATATTTTTTATTTTGCTCTGTGTGTTTTCTGAAATACTTAGATGTTTTGAATAGAACTGATTAGATTTAAATAGAATAAGTTGAAGTTCATGGTTGAGTTAGGGTCTTTGCTATTTTAAAGGAAAGTGTGCCAGTTACCTGTGGGGTTAGCACTTCAACATTCTTTAGCACCTAAGTTTCTTTACTCTTTAAAGCAGACAGACCCTAGACTAGGTGATCTCACAGTCACTGGTGATGAAGGATATTGTAACTGATGATTTGGGATGTACCTTTGAAAGCTAAGGTGCTCTGGATTTGTTTTCTAACCTTTGAGATCCAGTGACTGTTTCTGTGAATTACCTGATTTCTACTTCAGCTGGATAACTAAAGCAAAGAAGAGCCTTTTTCATGTGACCATCTTAAATATCTTGGGCACTAAATGCATCTCTTTTCCACCAGTATAACTTTGTGCCTGATAATTTTTATGTTAAATATCAATTTCACATAGAAGAAAAAGAATATGGTGTTATCCCATTACTGGTATACTGACACTGAGGAAACTTGTCCGGGCTTTGATAGATTGAATAATTTCAAAATTAAGTGACTTATGGAGTATCCACTAAAGAAGTACAGTGTTGAGATATATATGTGTTTGTGTATTTGTATATGTGTATACATATACACATATACATAGCTTGTTGAATATTATAGTCATGCCTTTTTATTTAAAATGACTCCGACTAAATGGGCTTCTCTGATAGACCAAAACTGATTATTCTACAGAAATATTTTTACTGTCAAATAGTAGTAGTAGTATTAAATTGAATACTGACTGGTTGGAGTACTTTCTATATGAAATGTACTCAATAAATACGTGATTAATGATGAACTCTCTATATGCAAAGTTCTTGGGTAAGCACAATTTATGTCATGTAATTACTGTTTAGTATCAGAAGACAATTCAAACTGTGCTTTTACTCCCCATATGGCCTTTAGCCATTTGAATTATTGTTTGTTTTAATACTTATAATTTAATTTCTGTGAAAACTAAACTTTATTGCTCTGTTTAGCTCATTTTGATTCTAATATCATAACTTAAATTTTTATGTGATTAGTGAGGCTAATTGGATAAGCATACACAGAAGCTACTATTCCCTTCTTTCTTCTTTCTTCTGCCCTTATTTACTTGAATTGACTATACATGCTGGAAAAAAAGTTGATGGTTTGGAAATACTGGAAACAAAATTTAAAATCAGTGACATACTAAAGAGCTAGTTCAAACCTACAAAAATCTATCTGGCCCATCAAGAAAATCCCCATAAACAATGTAAAGTAATTAGAACCTAATTACTTTTATATGCCTGTGGAGCAGTTGTGATAATAAATACTTTTTGTGGTAAAGAACTATTATATCTATCAGGAGTGATCTGAAATCATATCACACAGAATATCTAAAAATCTCTTTTTTTTTTTAAAAGATTTTATTTATCTATTTTACAGATAAAGATCACAAGTAGGCAAAGAGGCAGGCAGAGAGAGAGGGAGGAAGCAGGCTTCCCATGGAGCAGAAAGCCCGACACGGGGCTCGATCCCAGGACCCTGAGACCATAACCCGAGCTGAAGACAGAGGCTTTAGCCCACTGAGCCACCCAGGCGCCCCAAAATCTCATTTCTTAATTTAAGTCCTGTCTTGAGTGAATTTACATGGTCATGGGGAGAGAAAAGCACAGAATCTAAACAACTAGTGAAGTATACCTATATACATAAATGGTAGAATTCTCAAGTTGAAGCTCACAGAACAAAGGCAAAAGCAGAGACAGAGAGGCTTAATAAGTATTCCTTGAAGAGGTGAAGTTGGTGGATTGAAGTTCATAAAAACCAATACAGTAAGTTTTTTAAGTCTGGTATATATTTAAGATTGACTATTAGAAAGTACTCCCTTTTGTAATTAAAGAAAATAGAATGTAGAATTATATTACGTTTGTCTAGAAGTACTTCATTCTATAGAAGATTGTTCTAGATAAGTTAATTATTTATATGTTAAATATATATATACACACATGCACGCACGCACACACATATATATTTAAAACATGGGTATATTATGCTTTTTCCTTTCCATAGCTGGCACTTTATGTGCTTTCATTCCTGGAACCCAAAGACCTGCTACAAGCGGCTCAGACGTGTCGCTACTGGAGAATTTTGGCTGAAGACAACCTTCTCTGGAGAGAGAAATGCAAAGAAGAGGGTAAGGTTCAAAATCACAAAGAGAAGATCTTTATACTTTGAAAAAGCAAAGTGATTCAGAAAGCAAATAGAAAAAGTAAAAATTAGAAGTTTTATGTGCATGTAGACTAAAGTAGTGGATAATTGAGAAAAGAAATTTGGCAGCCTATCAAAGAATCAAGAATGAGTCTTCATTTACATTCACCTACTTATATAAAATCCACAGGTTATTCCACACCTTCAGATGAGCCAAATCTTGGAGCTAACCCCTTTAATGAGCACTAATAACTAATAGGAAATGGGTCTGATTTGCTTCCCAGTCTCTAGTATAATTAATAACCAATGAAAAGATCAAGATGAGGATGATTTAAAGGAAACCTGAAAAACAAAACACAGACCCACAGATACAGAAAGCAAATTGATGGTTGCCCGAGGGAAGGGTTGCTGGGGCGGAGGAGGGGGGGTGGCAAAATGATGTTAGGGGATTAAGAACTACCAGCTTCCAATTATGAAATAAGTATGTCATGGAGATAAAATGAAAGCATGGGAAATATAGTCAATAATATTGTAGTAACTTTGTGAGTTGACAGAGGATAACTAGATTCATTATGGTGACCATTTTGCAATGTATATAAATATCGAATCACTATGCTGCACACCTATTATTAGTATAGTAAATCAGTTATACCTCAATTAAAAGACAAAAGACTTAAATATAAACTTTTGCTTAAAATAAGACATATATGAATTTCTACCAGTGATTTTATGGATGAGAAAGGTCTCCTGCCTCTCCAATATTTATAATTAGAGATAAAGGTTATAATTGCAGCTGTCCTTGGGAGACATATTCACTGACTGGAATCCACAGGAATGAGTGACTATTCACTCACTCACTCACTCACTCACAATATAAAATAGAATAGAATAAAATAAGGGAAACCCCAAAATTATATTGACAGTAGTCAAATATTCCATATTCTATTCTTTCCTTCCATAAATATTTATTGAACACCTCCTATGGGCTAGACATTCTTAAATGCTGGGGATATAATAGTGAACTCCCATTTTCTTCCCATCATGGAGCTTATGTTCTTGAAAATTGTGGGAAAAAAAAAGAAAAAAAAAGAAAAAAAATCTCCTTTCTTAGTAGAAGAGAAGGTAGCATCCATATTAACTAAAGAAAGAATCTTTTTTTCCAGCAGGCATATAGAAAAATTATATTTTTGAAAAAAAATGTAAAGATATAATTTATCTCTGATAAGCAAAAATTTTTAGAAATAATCATAGAGCATGAGACAGATACTCTGTAGGTTATCCTCCCCTTCACGGAAGTTACAGGTGAGTGAAATGTTAAGATCTAAGACAGTTGGTTTCTAATCCTGCCTCTGCCCTGTCCATAACTTGGACTAATTAGTGAAGAGAAAGCTCTTCTCAAGAATCTATATTGTACGAAATAGGATTAATCATCCCTGCCTTACCTTCTCTCATAGAATCATTATTTTGATGACTTTAAAAAAAAACTATGCTAACATATACCTAAAACAGAATTTCTTCTAACCATTTTTAAGTGTACAGTTCAGTAGCATTAAGTACATTTGTGTTGTTATACAGTCCATCTCCAGAACTTTTTTATCTATATTGCCTGAAAGCCCATCCCTATTTAATAGTAACTCCTTAGTCCTCCTCCCAGCAGCCCCTGGAGACCACCATTCTGTTTTCTGTCTCTGTGAGTTTGACTACTCTGGGTGCCTCATATAAAGTGGAATCATATGGTATTTGTTTTTTTGTGACTGGCTTATTTCACTTTGCATACTTGTCTTGAAGGTTTATCCATGTGGTGGCGTGTGTCAGAATTCCCTTCTATTTAAGTCTGAATAAATATTCCATTGTATATATATATATGTGTGTGTGTGTACGTGTGTGTGTGTGTGTACACATTTTGCCTCTTTATTCATCTGTTGATGGGCACTTGGGTTTCTTCTACCTTTCAGCTATTATGAGTGATTGCAGCTCTGAACATGGGTATACAGATATCTGTTCAAGTCTCTGCTTTTAATTCTTTAGGGTGTATATCCAGAATTAGAATTGCTGGATGATATGGTAATTCTATGTTTAATTTTTCTGATGAACCACCATACTATTTTCCATAGCTGCTATACCATTTTATATCCCCACAAACATTGCATAAGGGCTCAAATTTCTGCACATCCTCACCATCACTTCATAGGATTATTTAGAAAAAGAAATGAAAAAATCAATATGAAAACATGCCATAGATATTGCAAACTTTATATTATTGTTTTATAATAACTCTTAGAAATTGGACAGCATCCTGTATTTGAGTGGTTTTGAGCATGGGAGGAAATTAGATATATTATAAAATGTGTAATTTTTATTGGCGACAGCAGTTATACTCTCACTCTTTAAAACTTTAGGTATCGATGAACCATTGCACATCAAGAGAAGAAAAGTAATAAAACCAGGCTTCATACACAGTCCATGGAAAAGTGCATACATCAGGCAGCACAGAATTGATACTAACTGGAGGCGAGGAGAACTCAAATCTCCTAAGGTAACTGAACTCTTGCACAACATTAACAGCAACCACTGATCAGTGTTGGTACCTAGTATGCTCTTCTTGGCCAGCAGTGTAACTTGACATCTGTATCCTGTAGAAAGAAAACAGTGTGGTGTTTTTTTTTTTTTTTTAAGATTTTATTTTTTTATTTGTCAGAGAGAGAGAGGGAGAGAGAGAGAGCGAGCACAGGCAGAGGCAGAGGGAGAAGCAGACTCCCCGCCAAGCAAGGAGCCCGATGTGGGACTCGATCCCAGGACGCTGGGATCATGACCTGAGCCGAAGGCAGCTGCTCAACCAACTGAGCCACCCAGGCGTCCCAAAACAGTGTGTTTTTAAATAACTGAACGTGTAATGGATGATAGCTCTCTATTGCTAATTTCTCCAGTCTGACAATTGACTGTACTTGAATAAAAGATGAGTTGAAGTGCTTGTCATTCTACCTTAGGTAAATGAAAATTTCTGAATATCCTGTTGAATTTTGTGTCATATACGTTTACCTGAGAATTTGCTTATGCTCTGACCATGTAGTTAGAACATGATTTTTTGAGGAGTGCCTATTTGTGTTTTGGCTGTTTCTTGTGAGTTTTATTTTTATAAATTTAAGCATATTACTGATTTTCTATCTTACTGCAAGTGTATAAATAGTGGCAAAATGCTTGAAATTCTTAGATGTATTTATACAACTGGAAAAAAGCAATTAGGGAAGATACTGTTAATGTATAAATATGTATAGATTATGACAAGCGTTGTTTTTTGAGAAAGTGAGCAGGTGCGAGTGGGTGGGGGGAGAAGGGCAGAGGGAGAAGGAGAGACAGAGAGAATCTCAAGCAGGGTCCACACCCAGCATGGAGCCCTACTGGGGGCTCAATCACATGACCCTGAGATCATTAATTACCTGAGGCAAAATTAAGAGTCAGACCCTTAACTGACTGAGCCATCCAGGAGCCCCAGGCCTTTTGTGTTTTAATTTGAATAAGTTGATAATTATTGTTACTCTTGTCTTTCTAGTTTGTAAGTGCTTCTGTTTTTGTGTGTGAAAATTGCAAAACAGAGATGCATATTTTTTTTGTTTGAACAGATAAATTATTATACATTTGTGTTTGAACCATCTTTATGATGTCTTTACTCACTCAATTTTAATAGTTGATATCTCTCGTATAAATCATAGAATTGGAAAAAATAAAATGTTTAATACTTGATTCATCATTCAGGAAGGATGATACTTTGCGTTTTATATAAATTATAATTTTAGAAATAGACTGTAGATTGCTGTTCCTATTTATGGCTTTTCTTTTCACTAGTATTTTAAAAAACATGATTTAATAACATTTCGAATCTGTACATTTATCTTGTAGGTTCTGAAAGGACATGATGATCATGTGATCACATGCTTGCAGTTTTGTGGTAACCGAATAGTTAGTGGTTCTGATGACAACACTTTAAAAGTCTGGTCAGCAGTCACAGGCAAAGTAAGCTTACTTCTCTCTACACTTCACTGTTTGTATATGTCTTTGCAAAGATCAACCAGGGAAAACATGGGTTCATTTTTGACCGCAGCTTATTTCGATAACAAATATCAGAGCTTCTAATTTAGTTTTTTCCCTGGAAGCAAAGATAATGTTCCTCAGGATAGGGATGTCATTAGTTTCTTCCTGTGAATAGTTTGTCTGTCTTTGTGACTTTATTATTGTATGATTTTTACAGAGGTGCCTTATCTTTTTCTTGGCTTTATTTTTCACACTTTTACTAACCATGTCAGTTATATTGTCCTTTTTAAACTTTTTCAAAACTATGATTGAGGGGTAATTGTTTTTCTTTATAGACTGCTTTGTTGATAACTTACCTAGAGTTTAGAAGTTAAATAAATCATGTTAATTTAGACTGTCTTAAGCCCAGTGAGATGAAAAGTAAAGCAGATACAGTATTTAAGTAGGAGTTTGAAGAAAAAAAGCAGTCCAAGCAATAAGTTTCACTGCATGCAATATTACACCTTAATGGTTCTGTGGTGAATACTTATTTTTATCTGTCCACTGGAGAATGTTTTCATAAATTAAGTAATTGACCAGCTAAAAAAACAGGAAAATGTGAGGGGGAGAAAACCTGTCTTTAAAATGTCTTACAGCTGATTCTTGGGCAAGAACCTTCTAAATATTCCAAGTCAGATGTTAACATTTTTTTAAGGCAGCTTCATATTTCCATAGTGTAATATTCGTTTCGGATTTATTTCAGAGTTTTAATATCTGTCTTTACTTGTCTAGAAGTACCTTGCCTGGCTCCTAACTACTGCCTTGGGGCAGATTCAGATGAAATGTGGTATGTAGCCACACCTAACACGGTTGGCATTCTTTCATTGAATCCATTCCTATGGAAGAAGCCAAGTTGCAATTTTAGCATTATTTCATCAGAGAGACCAGGCTGGGGCTGTCATCCTTTAATGAGAAGTGTTTTACTTTCTCCATACTTGTTCCTCAGTTGTATCCGTGTTTAATATATAATGCTACTGAATAAGCAAAGCGATCAATAGTGATGGTATCATGTTATATTGATGTGAAAAATTGTTTTCTGATGTGCCAAACAAATTCTGTGAATAACTTTACCCTAGATTTTAATGAGCTACTGAAATGTTATGTAAATCGTTTTTCTTTCTACCCGAAAGTAATCATCTTAAGTGTTTTTCCAGTGTCTGAGAACATTAGTGGGACACACAGGTGGAGTATGGTCATCACAGATGAGAGACAATATCATCATTAGTGGATCTACAGATCGGACTCTAAAAGTGTGGAATGCAGAGACCGGAGAATGTATACATACCTTATATGGGCATACTTCCACTGTCCGCTGTATGCATCTCCATGAAAAAAGGTAAGGGAAAATCCTGTGATGGTTGGGAATTCTTCCTCTGTTACTTCTGAATTTGAGGTTTTTTTATGTTGTATAATACAGTGTTTATTAGAGAGATAGTGATAGTGTGCTCTTAAATTAGACTTTAATTATTAGACTTAAGATGTTTCTATACTAACAAAGTAGTAGTGTATTGCCTTAAAATTGGGGGATTATCTTTAAATTTCCTTCTTCATTTAATGGCATTGTTGGCTTCCTGCTTGAAACTCTCTTCTCTACTCTTGGGTGGCACTTTATTGTTCTGTATCTTTGATGACTCATCATCTCCAAAAAAATCTTTCTCTCTCTCTCTCTTGCTCTCTCTCTTTCTCTCCCTCTCTCTCTTTAATATTTATATCTCTGCTAGTGGGACACATTCAGTGATTCAGGCTTCAAACTTCTGAGTCTTCTTAATTACCCACCTACCCTACCCCCACTCCATCCTGTCCCCTTATATGAGACAAAAGCTCAGGTCTGTGGGGTTTTGTTGAGTCTCTCATTACCAATCACCTGAACTAGTGACATAGCTTTCACACTTGGTTTTCTCACCTGTTACACAACTGACAGAGAATCCTTTTCTAATTATGATAGTATCATTGCCTTTTGAGAGCCTTCTGTTGTCTGTCAAATCGAGGAAGAAATCCTCAATCCAGTTTTCAAAATAGTTTCAGCCAACCCAGACTGCTTGCCTTTTTTTCTTTTCAGTGCCTTTGCTGTTGCTTTGATCTCCTCTTACAAAGCCCTTCTATTAAAGTCCTTTCGATCTTCTATTGGCATGTCTTCACAGTACCTTGTTAAACAAATGTGATTTCGACTTCGTTTGTCAAAAAAGGTCTCTCTGGCAGTCCTTACCATGAGTATGCTCCAGTCCTTACCTTTAATTCTGTCCACAACATCATCTTTGTGAGAACCATTACATTAAGTAGATTTCACGCTAGATTTGTAATATGTGAATGAAAGTACCTTTTCATTTGTAATTTGAATCTACTTTAAACAGTGTGCTCTACTATTAAAATTTGGGGGAGTTGATATTAAGAGACCTTGTATTTCAGCTTCCATTATATTCTGCCTTAAATCTCTCGATGTTCCTTTCTACTCTTCCAAATGTAAAAACTGTGGCCTATCTTTATCTCTTAAGAATGACATGCAGATACCTGAGTTTCAGCTCTCTTTCGTAATCCAAATCCAAATTGCAATATTTGTATCACTCCAGTCTTCAGAAGAGCATAGCTTTAATAATGTTGGCCCAAATTTTTAAGGGATTTCTATTGCCTCCCCATGTGTATCTTCTCCAAAATTTGCATATCTTAATACCTCCATAACCTATTGACTATAATTATAAGCATAAGCAGCCTTTGTTTGAAGATATTCTAAAGCGAGTTCATTATGAAATTATAATGGTATAAGGCCATATAATGGTATATAATGGTTTAAAGCACATATCTTTAACTGTTTAAATTCCAATTTCAGATTTATTTTGTTGAATGACATTTATTAAATTTTTCCCCTGGTCACAAAGAGAATGTATGTTTATCACTAAAATTTTGGGAAATGGCAAAAAGAATAAAGAAGAAATACAGAATTTTTCAAAATACTACCACTGGAGTTCTCCCATTAACATTTTAGATATGTTGCCCACATTAGCTTTTTATTTCTAAAATCAAGATCTTTTGTATGTATTTGGAGCTGGCAGCTGCTGCTGTTGCTGCCGTTGCTTCTGCTTCAAATGCAGTGCAGCAGTTTTCAAACCGTCCCACAGAACCCCGGGTGCTACACGGCCACTTATAAATGTGGGAACCAAGCAGGTGGAATTCTGGGCTTCCCAACTTCCCATCCCAGCCAGAATAACTTGACTTTTGTATGTTTATATATCAACATTTTATATAGGATTTCTTTGAAAACGGGTGTTCCTGCTTAAGAAAAGAAAAAGTTCAATAACCACTGACTTTATATGTCACATTTTCTCATGCTATTAAAAATTCTAATACTTTTTTTGTTTGTTTGTTTTCCCCCCTACAGAGTTGTTAGCGGTTCTCGAGATGCCACTCTTAGGGTTTGGGATATCGAGACAGGCCAGTGTTTACATGTTTTGATGGGTCATGTAGCAGCAGTCCGCTGTGTTCAATATGATGGCAGGAGGGTTGTTAGTGGAGCATATGATTTTATGGTGAAGGTGTGGGATCCAGAGACGGAGACCTGTCTACACACGTTGCAGGGGCATACTAATAGAGTCTATTCATTACAGGTAAGAGGTCGTATCTCTCCTACCCCTTAGCTGCTTTACTGATGAATCATGAGATTGTTTTACTCAGATAATCACTGTCAAATTGCTGATTCAATACTATCCAAAAAAGACAAATCAAATTATCCTCTTGTTTACATATGCTTTCAAATTGGCATGGAAAAAGCATAAATTTTTAACTTATTTAAATAATTTGTTTCATTTTTTTCTGTGATCTGTTTTTCCTCTAAAATACAAATATTAGTCTTGGAATCTGAAACTTTGGAGCTCTAAGTTTTACTGTATTAATTAGTGGGTAGATAGTCTCATAGGAAAATAACCTGGATTTTAATAAACTCCTTAGCAGAGGATTAATTTAGCCAAAAGCTGCCCCTTTGCCTTGATAGCTGAAAGTTGATGGACCATGTAATTGTGACCCATTCCCATTCAAAGTGGAAGTGGAGCTTTCTGCATCAGGCTCCTTTACCATCAAAGGGCTACTTACTGATCTGTAGTCATAGGAAGTAAATTTGACTAGACTGATTTTTCATTTTTTACATTTGAACATGGTATTTTGGAATGAATTGTCATATTTTGAAATAGATTAATAGCAAATTTAGAAAATGGGTCTTGTTTTATTTTCTGAAGGACAGCATTTTCAATTTTTCTATTACTTATGTAATTTATTTACCAGTTACTACCCATTAGTGATCAGCAAGATTAGTACATAGTCACAATGCTGACAGTTCTCTGTTCTTGGAATATTTGTTTCTTAATTCATGGAATACTGTGTCTGTGTCACAAAATATCGATATATAATAAAGGTATATTAACTTAGAAAAGGTTATGAATTTGGAGGAGAGGGAATTGGCTGAAGTTGTTTTTATGTTTTGTGATATGTTCAGTACCTTAATGAATATAATCTCATTTAAGTAAACCAATAGATTGAGAAAAGAGGTAGCAATATTATTCCAGATCTTCTAGGAATTGATACTTATTGACTCCTGGAGAAGAGAGGCTGTATAACTTGCTTTTGTTATCAAAATGCCACTTCTTGTAATTCCAGATGTAATTACCTATTGGTGCATTTCCTAATTAATATTTGGTTCTTGTAAATGAAATTTTTATTTTACATACAGTTTTAATGGAACTTACTTCTAAACATCATGAGAGTTATCTCTAGTTTTTTCATGCCATAGATTTGTTAACAAACACAGCATTTATCACGGGCTATGTCAGTAATTTCAACTTTCTGTTGGGAAGTAAGACTCAAATGGTAATCCTTATTGAATGACCCATGATATTTAGCTGGTCATCTGTGGCCTGATGATCTGAAAGTAATATGTTCATTTTACATGTTTTGTTTTCTTTTAATTGTTCCTGCATCTAGTCTAAAGCCACTGGCCATAAAAAAGTTAGCAATTCTGAGGGCACCTGGATGGCTCAGTCAGTTGAGCTTCTGACTCTTGATTTCTGCTCCAGTCATGATCTCAGGGTCATAGAATCGAGCCCTGCCTTGGACTCTGTGCTCAGAGGGGAGTCTCGGAGGAGATTCTCTCTCTCCTATCCCTCTGTCCCTCCCCTCTCTCGAAAATACATAAATAAATCTTTTTTTTAAAATTAGCAATTCTGATAGAAGCTTCTGAGAACATAAACTGTAGGTTTGCTTGATTACCTGCACTTTGCCTTGTTACTTCATTTTGTTCCTGGCATTACCTGTTTCCCTGCTTTATTTTTCTTCCCTGTAGGATTAAGGTCAATAAATAATATCAAGAATATCGCACTTCTAGTCTAATAAGCTGTGTCTGTTGTAGTTTGATGGCATCCATGTGGTCAGTGGATCTCTTGATACATCAATCCGAGTGTGGGATGTGGAGACGGGGAATTGCATTCACACGTTAACGGGACACCAGTCGTTAACAAGTGGAATGGAACTCAAAGACAACATTCTTGTCTCTGGGAATGCAGATTCTACAGTTAAAATCTGGGATATCAAAACAGGACAGTGTTTACAAACATTGCAAGGTAAGTCTTGGCTACTCAGCTTTAGTTGTGTTCATTAAAAATGGGATTGTTAGAAGAGAAATATGGAGCTTTTATGTCACAAAAAGAATTAACCTCATACAAAATAAAAATGCTTATTTTGGATAAGTGTCTGAGCATTTTCACTCTGACGTGACAGAACTAGGTTACCCTTGAGAAATTGTTTTAAATTATGTTTTTAATACTTTAATACTTCAATACTTCCTACATGTACAGTTAACTCTACCTAACCTTAAAGAACAATGTGAAGAAATATCTAGGCTATATCATAGAAGCAACAGACTCTTTTTTTTTTCTTTTTGAGTGATTTTTTTTTAATTTGTAGTCCAATATTTTAAATTAAAGTGCTACCTTACTGGGGGCGGGGAGGCGGGGGAGCATCTCTAATCTGATGGAAAATTGCTTCGGCCTCAACTTAGACCTTTTAACCATCTGCTTAACTAGGATGGAAGGAATAATAGCACCCAGTAAAATGAAGAAAGAGACATGTGAAAACCACTAATACTAAATGAGGCACAACAGTGTTAACATTTTATATCATGATTAACTTCTTTTTATTGGTCATAGCCCTGAAAAGTGTTTTTTTCAGTGAGGCCATCTGGTGGGCCTGCACTGCAACTTTTTACTCATTGGTTGTGTCTGTTCCTCAGAGTTTTGGAATTGTGGTCATTCAGCCTTTGCCTTTGAGTGGTCAGTTCCAAGTGGTGAGGATGGTAGTTTTCCTGCCCATTCATCCATCGGCAGAATCCATGAAACTGATCTATCTCCATCACCACTAAGAAAGCTCTTATTTACACAGCCAGAAAACAAAATGTGTGCCTGGTAGCTAACCAAGCTTCCTGGAAGACAGAACTCTTGAAAGTTAATGCTTCAGTTACAAATAGCTACCAGATTTTCTTGCAACCCTGCTGATCCTAAAATACTCACAGTTTCTAAATATGCAGCATTTTAAATATTTCATTTATTATATGTTCTAATGTAGTAGGCTACAATTACAGTGTAACTTACCCATACCCATGATTTCTAACCAGTAATTTAATTCCTTTGGTTTTGCCTAGGTCCTAACAAGCATCAGAGTGCTGTGACCTGTTTACAGTTCAACAAGAACTTTGTAATTACCAGCTCAGATGATGGAACTGTAAAACTATGGGACTTGAAAACGGGTGAATTTATTCGAAACCTAGTCACATTGGAGAGTGGGGGGAGTGGGGGAGTTGTGTGGCGGATCAGAGCCTCAAACACAAAGCTGGTGTGTGCAGTTGGGAGTCGGAATGGAACTGAGGAAACCAAGCTGCTGGTGCTGGACTTTGATGTGGACATGAAGTGAAGAGCAGAAAAGACAAATTTGTCCAAATGTGTAGACGATATACTCCCTGCCCTTCCCCCTGAAAAACAAACAAAAAACAGAAAACAAAACAAAACAAAAAAACAACAGAAGAAAAAAGAAAAAAAAGAAAAAAAAAGAAAGAAAAAAGAAAAAGAAAAAAAAATCCCTTGTTCTCAGTGGTGCAGGATGTTGGCTTGGGGCAACAGAGTGAAAAGATCTACAGACTAAGAAGGAAAAGAGGAAGACATGACAAACCGTAACTGACAAGAGAGGCGTCTGCTGTCTCATCACATAAAAGGCTTCACTTTTGACTGAGGGCAGCTTTGCAAAATGAGACTTTCTAAATCAAACCAGGTGCAATTATTTCTTTATTTTCTTCTCCAGTGGTCACTGGGCAGCGTTAACGCTGAAGCTTCGTTACAGATTCTGTTAGCCTGTCCTTTTACCACTGAGACCTAGGAAGGGGCTGCAATAACACCCAAACAAGGACTGGCTGACTTTCTCAATAGAGAGCATCTGCAACAAAAAGTCATTTTTCTGGAGTGGAAAAGCTTAAAAAAAAAAAAAATTACTGTGAATTGTTTTTGTACAGTTATCATGAAAAGCTTTTTTTTTTTTTTTTTTTTGCCAACCATTGCCAATGTCAATCAATCACAGTATTAGCCTCTGTTAATCTATTTACTGTCGCTTCCACATACACTCTTCAACGCATATGTTGCTCAAAGGTGGCAAGTTGTCCTGGGTTCCGTGAGTCCTGAGATGGATTTAATTCTTGATGCTGGTGCTAGAAGTAGGTCTTCAAATATGGGATTGTTGTCCCACCCCTGTACTGTACTCCCAGTGGCCAAACTTATTTATGCTGCTAAATGAAAGAAAGAAAAAAGCAAATTATTTTTTTTTATTTTTTTTCTGCTGTGACGTTTTAGTCCCAGACTGAATTCCAAATTTGCTCTAGTTTGGTTACAGAAAAAAGACTTTTTGCCACTGAAACTTGAACCATCTGTGCCTCTAAGAGGCTGAGAATGGGAGAGTTTCAGATAATAAAGAGTGAAGTTTGCCTGCAAGTAAAGAATTGAGAGTGTGTGCAAAGCTTATTTTCTTTTATCTGGGCAAAAATTAAAACACATTCCTTGGAACAGAGCTGTTGTCGCCTGTTCTGTGGAGAAACTTTTCTTTTTGAGGGCTGTGGTGAATGGATGAACGTACATAATAAAACTGACAAAATATTTTAAAAATATATAAAACAAAGTTGCTGGTCAGTCTTAGTGTTTTACAGTATTTGGGAAAACAACTGTTACAGTTTTATTGCTCTGAGAAACTGACAAAGCAGAAACTATACAGTTTTTGTAGTAAAGGCGTCACATGCAAACAAACGAAATGAATGAAAAAGTCAAATGGTTTGCCTCATTCTCCAAGAGCCACAACTCAAGCTGAACTGTGAAAGTGGTTTAACACTGTATCCTAGGTGATCTTTTTTTCCTCCTCCTGTTTATTTTTTTTTTGTTTTATTTATAGTCTGATTTAAAACAATCAGATTCAAGTTGGTTAATTTTAGTTATGTAACAACCTGACATGATGGAGGAAAACAACCTTTAAAGGGATTGTGTCTATGGTTTGATTCACTTAGAAATTTTATTTTCTTATAACTTAAGTGCAATAAAATGTGTTTTTTCATGTTAGTATGCCTGTTTCTTCCACTGAAGTAAATAATACTTCATTATAAATATTTAGGGTTTGTCTCTAATCTTTAAGATCTCAAAGTCTTAGTTTGTTTGCATTCCCTGTAGTGTGACATAGAGATCAATACTTTCAGGCCTGTTTCATACAGCTAAAGTTGGAATAATGTGCCTAGAATGTAAATTGGGTTCATCGCCTTAGACTATAAAGGAGGACACTGCACTGTCCATTACTCTGGATAACACTGGATGTATAAATATGAAATCTGGGTCCCTCAAAGAGTCTCAAAACTTTTGTGACGGTTACAACTGGAATTCCTATTTTTAAAAAAAGCTCATTTTTTAAAATGTGACCACATATTGAGTACTTAACAGGAATGTTCTGTGAGGTATCTCTGAAGGCCCACCTTCCCTGAAAAGTAGGTACTGTTCTCTCCTTGAAAGGTGAGAGCTGAACTGGCTCAGACTGGTTAGGTGATTTGTCAGCGGTCAGATCACTCGCTGAGAGCCAGCATTCACACCCATGCTCTTTAAGGAGAAAGAGACCTAGAATTTTGACAGACTTTCCAAGAGCAGAGTTTTGGAAAAAAATAAATCCTTCTGGTGGTACTTTCAGGCTCTTCTTCTGCTGTTTTAGTCAATAAATCTAATATTTTATAATATGAGTGAAAAAATGAAGTTGAATTATTCAAATTATGTAGCCTCTCAGATAGCAGGTTCTGTCTCTCACTCACCTTGTCTATATTTTTAACAGTTTATTTAATCCCTACATTTAGTCCCCAGGCCATAGATGAAAATCGAAAACTTAATAACAACAGACGCTGCTTAGAGAATACAGTTCTCACAATCATAACGTGTGTGTTCTTTACTCCTAGAGCAGCAATTTTTGGGCCTCAAGTTCCCAGAGCTACTAAAGCCGACAGGGAATGGGGCCCAAGAGTCTGCATTTAAACTAGTTCGCCCAGTGAGTCATGTTCACAGCTTAGAACCACTGCCTCAGATCCCTACCATTGGCCATTTGGTTTATTAGTCCCCAGCATGTTAACAGGCACAGGACCATCAGGGAGAAGTGACAGGTTAAAGGAAATGGCAGAAAAACCACATGACTAAACAGGCAGAAATCACATTAGTCTTGAGTGAGGAACGAGTGGCCCTGCCTGCTTTAGAATAAACCAGGGCATAGCCCAGAGCCATTACTACAGTTCACGTCAACAACCCCGAATGATCCAGAAGTTGTAATTCTATTCGGTAATCTTGAAACTGCTTGATTTTTCATAATACGAATGTGACTTACCTGTACTATAATGAAAGGAGAACATCATCTTCAGCAATAAATGTACACTATAGAATAGAATTGGGCTTACAGGATTTGCAGACAAATAGGTGGAAATTCAAATCCCAGTTTCGTAATACTGTCTAGTTAGAGGAATTTCACCAGATTTCTTGATCTCCTCTTCCCTCATCTTTTAGTATGTAGACAATACCCACCTGCTAAGGTTATTGGAGGGATGAAAAGAATTGATATAAAGTATGTGACATCTGGTGGCACTTCAAGCTCAATACATGGTAGCTACCACTAAAACTTTAGGAAAAGAGACCCAGATAATTGTAACTTTCTATATTTGGGAACAATTGAATGTCTTCATGACTCATTCAGGTACGTAATAAAAATAGTGTTTCTCTCTATATAGCAATTTATATTTTTTTAAGTGAAGTCCCATAGACTTCTCACTTGAGGCCTACAGAAACCCTGTGAGATAGACTGGTATGGGGCACCTAGTGATTTTGTACACACTTCGGTGTTCACTAAATACTATTTTATGAGTAAATGAATAATCTTTTCTTGCAGTGGATTTGTTCCTGAAAGGAATATGTTAAGCTAGTTCTATAGGAATTAAATTATTGTCAGCGTGGTAAGAAAGGTCACGCACGAAAGGAACCCTACTTTGTGGCCTCCTCAGTGGAGAAGTTCACCACCTTATGTAACTGAAGTTTTAATTCTTCACACCAGAATACCGGCAGTTCCCACATTTAGGTGTTACAAGTTCCTAAAGATGAAACACTGCCTGAAACTAAAGCTAAAATTAGGACACAGAAGTAACCCATAAAGGCCCATAACAGATGCTCAGTAAATACTTGTTGAATTGAGCAAAGGCAACTTACTGTCTTTTTTTCAAATTATTATTATTGGAATTGTTTATAATTTTGATGCTTTGAAACTCCCTTCCTGATACTCAGTAACCACAGCTATTTCATCAATCGACAACAATCAGTGCATACCAAATGGTTAAGTAAATGTTCCAGCTTGCCTATTTGTTTAATTTCAAAAAGTAATTGACATTTAATTGTATGTCCTGTTTTTAAGACACTTTTTCTATGCCTTTTGGGCTAATCTGTTTTAAAGTCTCCTTTCTATTTATCCGAATTGATCGGAAGCTACAATCAAACACCAAAAATGATCGCTTTTCTCCTCCCCGAGTGAAACGGGAAATCAAGGGCAGCCTCCCCAGACCCAGGCCGTGTCTTGCTTTTGGCACACTTGTCCCTGACACGCTCACTGCACTTGGTGAGACAGAGGCAGAGGAGAACAGACACCTGGAAGGAACCTGCCTGACCCCATCCTGCCCCCTGTAACTCTTCCCATTCCAGACTTTTAAACCAGGTACCAGCAGGTCTGTGTGACATTTGTGGTTCACATGACATTTTTTCCTGAATCCTCTCTGACACAGCTTTATTCATTTTCCTTCTATTACCCGTCCTCCGCCCCCGATAAAAATCGGTCAGGATTATAACCTATAGTCCATCAGATTCATCAGCCAATAAAGGATTCAGCCTTGTGCCTTCAGCAGCTCTAGGAGAACCTCCTTTTTGTAGAGCCATTCTACTGATGGTAAAAGGGGTTTGGTGGTGTTGATGAATTAATTTGAATAAATGCTTCTGGCACAGGTGGTTTCATGTTCCCTGCCTTACTGCATTTTGAAGATCTCTCTCTCTCTCTCTCTCTCTCACACACACACACACACACACACACACGAATATACTGGAAACACTGAATAGACTGCATGTTCTCAGTCATAATAACATTACTTCCCACAAGTCTTTTCCCTTTTCATCCATGAAAAAAAGAATGGGCCATATAATGGGAAGGTGTTGGTAGCCAAGAGAAGATTTCCCAAGTTTTTTCCAGGATAGATCAGTGGCTGAAGAGGATCTGTGTGTGTTCACACAATGTTCCGGGAGTCCTCCATTAAGCAACTGTATGATAATTTGAAAAGTTGATGCCTAATTTTTGATGTGGACATTTTCTCCTCCCCCACGAGATGGATTTTGAGTTAGATTCAAAGTGGCTGCACCCAGCCCCCTTTCCTTGGGAGTGCCTAGTCATTGATTTGAATTGCAAACAGAAATAACGTGGCATCGTTCACTAGGCAACGTGTTTCATTATCCATTTGGTTAATACTAGTGGTGCCCAAATAAGTGAGGGTCTCTCCAGCTTCGTCCTTCCGCCACCTTCTCTTTCTGAATAGAGGAGACCAAAAAATACAAAAGGTAATTTCAAAGGTTCTTCAGGGAAAGGGAACACCAAAAACTGAAAGGACTCAGAATGTACCTTTCCCCAAAGTGTAAAGTATAAATAAATTCTAGATCCAGTTCCTAGGAAGACTCGTTGCTGAGACGAAAGCCTGGCAACGTCCCGATTTGCAATTGGGTATAAAAATAGCAGAGTTTCTATTTCAGATGATCTGATTCTCCCCAGGATTTTTAAGGACAAGGAACCACTGAGTGGACGTTTTGACGTTTCATTCCTTGCTTTGAAAGATGTATCATGGTAGAAACCTATGAAAGCTGTTTATCTTTGGGTTTTGTTTTGCTTTAGCAGTTATGGTCTGTAAAAGAAAAAAAATATGTTGAAATCACACTTGCAAATCAAAGTTTCAAATATAATAGACCACAAAAATATATTACCAATTTACCCTTTTCCTAGGAGGTTCAGGGTTTATAACAGAGACATCAAACCACTACTCACCATCAAAGGTAGGTTACTTGCCAGACATCTTAAACTTATATTGATGAAGTCTATTAAGACTTTACCGAACCCTTATGCCTTGCTAAATGCAATCAGCAAGACAGTATAATCCCCTGCTACCACAGGCCTTTCAATTTGAGGATGCTTTCTATCTCTGAAGTGCGTGTGACCAGCTTAAATAAATCCAGCAAGGACACAGTAAAGTATAGAGGTTAAAAGTAAAGGTATATGCACGTCTTCTGGTAAGAGACAGATGTGGGTTTGGGGGAACTGAAGCTTATAAATTTAAGGACCCTCATAAAGAAAAGACCCCATGTAATTAGATGCAAAAGCGAGCATTTAGAATAATAAAGATTATAACAAATTTCAGGAGCCATGATGCTCATGATACTGCAGATTCCTCCTTTCTGTGATCTCTTTAGGCAATTGCCAGAATTATTTAAGAGAAGTGCTTCTGCTGCAGCCTTCCTTCTCTTTCCCACCCATCTACGACTCCCAGCCACCCTAACTCTCACAGGGATCTTTTAAATGACAGACCCTGAAGCTTAGTGTCGTCAGTTTCAAGGAACATCCACCTCTACCTCTCTCAGTTTCAATTCCCTCATCTGTAAATGGGGTAATATGTTACAGGGATTCCATGGGATGTTGTATGTCAAGCATTTGACAGAGTGCCTGGTATGTAGTAAGTATTCATTAAAGGTTTGTGTTTATTACCAGTAGTGAAGTGTGGTAGCTAGCTGCCATTTTACACTTACATGTACTTTCTAAAACTCAGCTTGGTTATAAGCATTTTATTTTTATTTATTTACTTAAGTAAGCTCCAGTGCAGGGCTTGAACTCACGACCCTAAGATCAAGACCTGAGCCAAGATCAAGAATTGGAGATTCAATGGACTGAGCGACCCAGACATCCCTATGGTTATAAGTATTTTAAAATCATGTCTTACTCATTTAATCTCAACTGTCTCATGATGTATTATTATTAATCCCATTTTACAGATGAGGAAATAGATCCAGAGATGTCAAGGAACTTGCTCAAGGCCACACAGTTAAGGGGGGGAAAAACTTGGAAAAATGGGGATTCAGGCCTAGGCATTATGACTCCAGAGCCCAGGCTCTTAAGTACTAAATGACATTATTGACTCACAACTGCCTTGCAAGCGTGGGAACGTGTAGTGTGTCTTGGGTCATAGCAGAAAGTGATATAGCCCTCAGTCCCAACCTGTCAGCCTGGG
This sequence comes from Martes martes, assembly GCF_963455335.1. Taxonomy (NCBI): domain Eukaryota; kingdom Metazoa; phylum Chordata; class Mammalia; order Carnivora; family Mustelidae; genus Martes; species Martes martes. The sequence goes on along the minus strand of NC_137889.1, from coordinate 68,929,539 downwards.
AGCTGCCACAGAGCCATAAAGGAGACCAGGTCCTGGATTTCAGCTATGAATGCTTGAAGAACATGTGTGTAACAATTCCGGGCAGAGCTTGGCTGCACTGAATCCCCTCTCACTTTTTCCAATTGCAGAGTCAAAAGTGGGTGAGTTACCTATATAGAGAGGACTTACTGTAAGAAGTTCACATAGTAATGAGAATATAGGCAAGGTGGGTAAAATAATGTATTATTAAAAGAAAGGTAGTTTCCAGATCATTCAGGGGTGAAAATATGCTATTTCTACAAAAAAAAAAAAAAGGATATTTTAGTTATGTAAGAAAAAATTTTCTTTTTTAAAGATTTTATTTATCCATTTAGAGAGCAGGCATGCATGTGAGCAGGACAAGAAGAGGGAGAGGAAGAGAGAGAATCTCAAGTAGACTCTGCGGTGAGCATAGACCCAGCTTGAAATCATGACCCTGAGATCATGACTTGAGCTGAAATCAGGAGTCAGATGCTTAGCCAACTGAACCACTCAGGTGCCACCCCCTCAATTCTTTTCTTTTTAAGTCACCATCGATGCACTTGTGTCTCAGACAATAGGCTAATAAGGAGTATGCTTTGCATTTTATTACAGCCATGAGGAGAATCAGGGCCTTGCAGAAGTTAGACAAATACACGGTAAATCGTCAGAAAGTGTTAATCAGCTGGTAGCAGCAGCAGCAGCAATGAGAAAGACAGTTGTGGTCAAATTCTATCTCAGCCATTTGTGTGACTAGGAGAGTATAAAAATCTTTCTCAACCTATTTCATCATCTGTAAAAGAGAAAGTAGCTTGTGAATGTCCAATGAAATAACATGAAGCATCCGGTGCAGTGCTGGTTTGCTGGTTACCTACTCAATGAATGGTAGCCATCTTTAGTACTGTTGCTACCGCCAATGATGGTATTGGTGACCATGTCTCAGGCCATCATTTCAAACTTAATCTGGAAGAGGAGATCTGTAAGACTTTCAGGACACAATGCCCAAACCACCTTCCAAAATGTGCCAGGAACCTGAGAACAATCTCCCCTGTTAGAAAGTAATATGCAATCCAGTTTAAAATGACAAATTACCGTTTTGTCTCCAAAGACCTATTTAGATAATAGTAGGGAAATTAAAAAGGCATAACCCCAAAAGAGGCAAAAACAAGGGGAATCAAGTAGACAAACGATTTCAACAACTTTAGATGAAGGAAAGCAGATGAAGAGGTTGTCTTTAGATGAGTAGATTAGAGAAACTATCATCTAAAGTGTCCATGGAGAGGGCAATAACAAAGAGAAGTGAGCTAATTCCTCTTTTTGCAGAAGGCAAGGGCATGATGTGGGGGTGAGAACTAGGAAGATGGTTGAAGTAAGAGCACACAGAAGCCTACCTCCCTTCCTCATCTTCTTGCATACAGCAGACTACCTTATGAGACCCCCAAATTCCCCTCACACATGCCATTTACAAGCACTATGAAAGGGATGTGATCCAAACTGAGTATACAGCCATAGAAGGGAGCAGGGGTGAGGCTCAGAAATGATGATGGAGATTAAATTACAGTCTGTAGTTCTCTCTACAGTCTACCCTCTTCCAGAATGCCAACAGTCTGGCATCTACCAGAGGATTCTTCCCCAGTGAAGTGAACAACCTGAGAAAAAAGTCTCCATTTACTGGCATTGGGCAGAGAGGCGAATGAAACTTGGTTCCAGTGAAACTTGGCTCCCCACCCAATCAAAGGAGAAATGCCTCACTCGGTGAGCTGCAACCACAAATGGAGAGCTTTCTACCCACTTTTTAGTGTCTATTTCTTAAATATGAATAGTCAAGAATCACCAAGTATCTGAGAAAGACCTCCAAATTGAATAAGAAAAAAAAAATCTGTGAAATAAACTTTGAAAAAGAACTATAAAGACAACCTCAGAAAGATAAAATACTGCTTTTTATAATACTGGAATGGCATACAATTTTTAATAGGCTCTGTAGAAACTAAAATGTGGAAACTTTAAAAGTAAAAGAAAAACCTTCAATGGAAAATAAAAATTGGGGAAATCAAACAAAAGTTAAAAGAGATGGAAATTAGTAGAGAAAATGTAGATTAAAAAAATCAGTCTGGGACCTGTAACTTCTACATAATAGTTTCAAATAAAATAGCATAGAGTAAATTATTCAAAAAATAAATACAGGAAAAATTAACAGAATTGAAAGACTGAAAACTCCTGGATTGAAAGGGCCTGCTCAGTGTCCTTTGAATAAATGAGTGAAAAAAAAACCCCATAATGATTCATCATTACAAAATTTTGGAACACTTGGGCTAAAAAACCCCTCAAAACTAGTGGAAAGAAAACTCAGGGGAGAAAAATGAGAATTGCAATTTTAGACTTCTCAGCAGCAACATCTGCTGCTAGAAGACAAAGTTCTGCAAAACTCTACAGGCAAATTATGCTCAAGTTAGGATTGCACACCCAGCCAAATTACTGATCAAGTGAGAGGCAGAATAAAGATATTTCCAGACATATAAGGATAGCAAACAGTACCTCTCACAAACTTGGTCTTAAGAAGCTTGTGGAAAATATGGTCCAACAAAACAATGAAAAATGCCATGAAAGAGGAAAACATGGCAGAAGATAAGGGTTTCAGAGCAGGAGAGGGTTTCTAGGATGATAATAAGCACTGGGATTTGGGAACTACTGGTTGAGGTGTGAGCGGGGAGGGCCTTATGAGAAAGTTCCTCAGGAATATAAAAGAAAGTGATAAACACCATCTCATTATCATGATAGATCATTTTAAAAAACACCTCAGTATTCAGGACATCTGATGATAAAGTTAGAAATATTTTTTTAAGTTTCAGTATATTAAAAGCAATGCAACAGATAAAAATGAAACCATTATTAATTCAAAATAGTATGTGAAGAGACATAAGTTAGGGTTAGGGTTAGGGTACTATTTAGCCCTGCAGTAAACCATGTTCATCTAGCCATAAAAACAAATACTGATGAAAGATTTTGCCAAAATGTATGCGGCTGGGGAAGGGAGGGAAGTAGGGTGGAGGGAAAGAGAGTTAAATCCTCATCTACCATAATTAGACATTATCAATGTCTAAGATGAAAAAGAAATCAAAATAGAGGATAAGCACATCTTATAGAAAGATAGACACATGGATGAATTAGTAACAAATGTTTGCCTCTGTGGCTGGGCAAAGGAGAGGATGCAGCATTTGATATGCTTTCCTTTTTTGCATTCCTGGGCTTAAACTTTATTTTTAAAGCAAGATCAAAAAGTTGGTGTGGGAGATTTCAGAAATAATGATATTTCTTTGTCCAGGCCAGTCAGCGTCCTTCTTGATAAGGTTCCAATCTAGCTAGTCACCAGAAGTTACTGAGTCTTATGGCACCAAGAGGGGCTCAGGAGCACTCCTTCTGGAAGGGCTCCACAGCTAAGTGGAGGCACAGATGACAGCTGTGTGTGGGCAACTTACCGGGTTCTCCTTGTCTTTGTTTTTTGTTTTGTTTTGTTTTGTTTTCATCTGTTAAAGGCATCTGATAACAATCCCTCCTCATTAGGCCATTGGAGGACTGAATAGATGAGCCATGTAATATGCTTAGCACCATCTCTGGCTAATGAGTTCTTAATAAAGGGTACTTTATTTTTACCACCATCCCTCAGTCCCAGAGTGAAGACAACTTACACTAAGATCTGGAACTACCACGATCCAGAGCTCTTGACTTCAGGTTCTGATGGGAGCATGTGGAGATGGACAGACTGAGTTGTAGCCCTGTGTATGCAGGAACAAGGGCAGGAGCCCCTCTGGAGTCCCGAGGATAGAGCCCCCCTCCCTTCCCCAACCTGCCTTTCCAGCATGGCTTTCTAACTGGTGCTGGGTTTTATTTCCAGTTTCTCCCACCAGGTACTTGAAGCATTTTCTTTACTTAGAAATACTTCTCAGCCAATGAAAATCACTGAAGTTTTTATAAAGTGATGTTCAGGATAGCTCTTTTGGAAACAGTACTTCCCTTGAAATTCTAGACCGAAATCTCAAAAAGGCCAGAGTGGGGCAAGTGGAAGAATAGCAGCAATGAGTCGGAAGAACATCCTTTGTGCTGCCTGAGGTCCTGCTAAATGGAATCCCGAGGGTGCGAGCGTGATTCCCTGGATGCCAAAGGGTTTGTCATACCTGGGAAGCTTGCAGTGCCTCTTGGTACCCGGAGTGGCCGGGACGGGGTGTGCTGTCACTGTGGGTTACTCCTGACCTTCCAAACCTTCCTAGAACCAACATCACCATGTGCCCTGGCAGCTCTCTTCAAAGGCTCTAGAACCAGGGGGAGCCTCGGAGCCCACAGGCTCAGGAGGACCGGGTGGTTGGAGGGGGCTTGCCACAACCAGCTCAGTCGTCCAGGCTGACTCCTAAGGTCTAAACGACAGGTCGACTGCAGCTACCTGGTCTTTTTGAACACCTCCTAGGTTGCCAGAAAGCCCCCAGACCTCAGACATTCCGCGTCTGCCCTTGGCAGTTTGTGGTGTTCAGAAGTGTGGGCTACTCATTCCACTGTGGTGTTCGTTGGCAGTCCAGACTCTTCCCCAGTGAGATTCCTGAAGGTTTCAAAGCAACTGGGGAGGCTGTTAGCAAGTGTTTCTTTTTTGGAGAGCTATTTAACCATCACTTTATCAAACAGAATCAGCTCTCTGTTGAAGTGGGTGGTTTCTTCATTTGCCGGTCCTCAGTGACTGTTCATAAAACGTATCCTCAAGTTTTAAGTTCGTGTGAACAGATCAGGCCTAGAATCACCCCGCCTCAGGGCATTTGTTTTTTTGTTTTGTTTTGTTTTGTTTTTTAAATTAAAGCAGCCATCAGAGGCTCAGGATCTAATTTAATTAAACTATTCTGCTTCATAACCAAGGCTCCAGTAGAAGACTCTCTTGAGTATTGATTTGCTGCTTCTGGAAATCAGCCTGAATTCCCACCCAGGTGTGCCATGTTGGAAGGAGAGAAATGCTGGGATGTTTCCTCTTCTCTTAGAATGCAATTCTCCAGCTTTGGGGAGGAGAGTTCTTTAAGACTCCTAGGAGAGGGACTCTGGTCCTTGTCTCCCAGGGCCTTCCTGCCCCTGACCACACAGCCCCCTCTGTCTGCAGGGCCTGAGCCTACACCCATCGAGGGTTTCTGTTCATTTCCCCTCAGCTAAGGAGTCATTGCAATGGGGGAAATAAATTAGAACTAAATTAGACTGAGCTTCACAGTTCTGGAAGCGTGACTGCCGATAAGCATTACTAGTTGTTTTATGTCTCTGTTGCCTGGTCGGGGGAGGGGTGCTCCCACATCAGTCGCCAGCAATCTGGTTAATCGGTCCACAGAGCAGAGGTCTGGAGAGGGGTCCCACCCCACTGCAAGAGTTTCTTCCTTCAAGTTGCGTCCTCCCCTAAGAAAAAAACACTTACCTACAGTGTATTCTTGAATTGTTAAAAAGCTCTTCCTTCCCTCTTTTCCCTTGCTGACCCGGGAGAAATCCAAATTGGAAAACTTCCTATTTACGATGATCAACAGAGGAGAACAACAGATCAACTTGGGCTAATACCAGTAGCAGGAAGACCAATTAACAAATTCATGAATTGTGCTGTTTACACTTCTCTTCCTAAGGTTAATTATGTGATCAAGTAATAGCTTTTGCCTTGATGATGGGACCCTTAGGAAATGAAAGTGTGTTTCCACTTCACAAGTATGTTTGCTTTTCGGTCCTGCTTTGATACCACAGGAACTGGGTCCAGCAAACACCTCCCATACACACAGCTATAATCAAAGGAGGGATTTAAATAGCTCAAGACTCGGTGTATAAACAGAAGCATAATTCATTAAAGTGCTGACATCCACCTATACCTTATTCTCTCTCTCTGCTTTGGATGATTTCTGTTGTCAGTTCTTTCCAGATGATGTGGACCAGAGAGTGTCAAGTGACCGATTTTTTCTCATTATTCTCCTTTGGGAGGAATCAGTCAAATCAGCTACTTGGCCTTAAATACAGAAAAAAAAAATCACCTGCATTTTTAGGGGATACTCTCAGCAAGGCTGTTTCAGCTGCCTGTTAAAAATTGTGGTTTCTATCTTTTGGGGGATTATTCCATGGCAAGCACCTCACGTGAATCCATTCATGTAATTTTCTCTCTAAGCCTACAGGGCAGATGCTTTCATTTTTGTCATCTCTCTTTTACAAGTGAGGAAACTGAGGCACAGAGAGTTTATGTGAATTGCCTAAATCCGTAACAACTAGGTAAGTCAAGATTTGAACCCAGGCAGTCTGGCTCCAGAGTCCATACACTTACCTACGAGATGCTGTTGTTTTCTCCTGTTAGGTCCCTTTGGGCACAGTGTTAGGGGACAGTGGATTATTTCACAGACCAGAGAGGCAACACCAAAAGGTATATTGTGCCATTGGAGATCTTTAAGTGAGGGGCCAATGTTACCTCTTCTGCCTGCCCTCACTTCCGAGGAGTTGGAAACAATATTGGTTCCTGTGGAGGCTGCTAGAAGTGTGATAGGCTGTGACCAGAGATCTCTGTCAGGCTGACTCTCCCGTTGTCTCATCAGGAGCTCTGGGCTGGCCTGGGTGAGGCCCCCAACCAGTGCTCACGGAGGATGGTCTCTCCTCACGGTGACACAGCCATGCCTGGATGGATGCAAACTCTGACAACATGGATAAATGAAGAGATGGCTCATTAGCTTCATCGAGGACTAACCACAGAACTCTCTAGATTAAGATACATGTATTAAATTCATTTTGTATCTACTTTTCACAAGAGCACCCGCTGGACAGGGCAGAGGAAGTCATGGGTTGAGGTTGCGTAGTCAGGCTCTGCTCCTTACAGCAGGTGACCTCAGGTGTGTTATTTACGACCCTTGCCCTTCAACGGCTCATCCGGAAAAGGGTATCTACCTCATAGGTTGTAATGGGAGCAAAATCAGATAATCCAGGGAAAGCAGCTCAAAGTGTGGTCCTTGGACCAGCCTGGCGGGCAGCCTTCTCTGACATGCAGACTCCCAGGTACCATCCCAGACTTGCCAGAACAAAGCTGTGTTTTGTCCTCCACGTCATTCACCTGCATGGTCCATCATTATAAATACTGACATCGGAGAAGCCATAGTAAGGAGAACACGTGACGGTTTATTAGTTGTAATTTTATCAGTTGAGAGTATCTACTCAAAGTAAATTCAGCATCACTGTTCCGGGAGTAAAGGGTTAAAAGGGGCGGGGGTGGGTACCTTGGAAATGAGCTGCAAGGCCAGGGTGGGAAACCTCTCCCTCGTCTCCACTGTTGTTCATTTCCCAAATTCTCAGAGATAAAGAGAAAACACCTGACGAAAGTCAGAGACTTTCCGGGGAAACCATTGGGAAAACCAAAGTCAGGGAAACAAACGGCCATAAAACATGCAGCTTTCACATCAGGCCGTGATGGAAGCTGGCAAGTCATGCCTAGTACTGAAACCAGAAAAGCCTTTTTATAAAAATTACTATTATTATTATTTTCAGCACAAGCCGAGTCTCCTGCCAGATCATGGCTTTTAATTTAAGTGCACAGTTACTGCTCAAAAGGTGATTCTCAAGCCTTTAAAGAGCCACTTTCCTTTGGAAGTTGGTTCAGAATGCAGAAGGTTTGGAGATTAGTGTTGAGAGTAAGCGCGTTTGACTGCCTAAGGATTCAATCTCCCAGGTACTTAGATATTTCGCAGCGAGAACTGATGTTCATTAAACTGTAAGCAAATTAGAGTTCAAGCCAAAGATATAAAGGAAGACATAATTAGCGTACAGGAGCCATCCACCATCGTTAGACTTCTCTTAGGTGAGAAGTCTTATGCTTGAGAATTAGTTCCTTGCACAAAAGGAAATTATACAGCTGCTTTATGCAGGCTGCCAATTTTGGGTTTTATCCCACTCGATTTCCAATGAAATGAAGCAGAAGTCTGTAAGTTGGCATTAAAGTGTTAATCTTCCTTTTGGGTTTACCTCCATTTTCTCTTTAGAGGAACCCAGAATGGTTTGGTAAATAGAGCATTTTGCCAGTCAATACATAAAAAAGCTATCTTACCAAATGGCCGTTGGGCCACCACATGTGATGGAAGCTTCCAGGGAGCTGAGCAGATAGGAGGGCACGCCATCTACAGAGAAACAGATTTGGAGGAAAAAAAACAAAAACAAAAACCACTGCTCCCTGTCCCCCAAATCCGACTGCCCTGAAGTCATGTGGTTGTGTTAGGTTCTGACACACCCTGGGGGCTGCCTGACCAGGCCTGGCTTCCAGGCCCAACTTTAGGGAGACAGACAAAGGAATTGAGCTCCCAGAGCAAGATAAATCCATGAGATATATTGCTGCACCAATCCTGCAGCTCCAAGAGGAGCTTGGGAGAAATGGGATGCAAGTCCTCCCTCCCCCCACCCTGTCACACTTTACTGGTGGACATCTGAACTAGAAATACTGAGGAAGCATCTTTGAATTCTAGAACTGCCACATGCCCTACCCCGTGTCCCCTCCAGCAATCCCTTTGTAGACATTGTGATTTGGAAGTTGGGGCCAACTTGGAAAGAGCTTGGCAGAGTCCCTCCCTTGGATCTGGAGGACAATTGTAGACCACCACCAAGGTCGGTGAGAAGGCTGTTGACTGGGACCCCAATTCTCCGGGCAAAGGCCCCCTTGGGTCTGGCCTGAAGGGAAAAGCAGTGGATGCAACAAGAAGCCAGATGGATCCTTGATGAGGAGAGGCAACATGGTGGCTTCCTGGGGGTGCTGAGGAGAAACCCAACAGCTATCTGGGAGGTTGGTGCTCGGTAGGTGTGTTACACCCAGCCTGTCTTCCATCTGCAGCTGGGAGGTCTGGCTTTGCTGCAAAGCTGCTGTTGTAGTTCAGTGGGCTGGGAACACTGCTTTGGAAGCTAAATAATGACAATAATAATAGCTACCCCCCAGAGAGCCCATTTTTAGTGAGTCTGTGAAGTGGATGAGTTTTATCTCTGTTTTACCAACGAGCAATCAGAAGCTAAGTGCGTGTCTGCCATTTGCCCAAAGTCACCTAAACAGATGGTGGTGGAGATTGGAGATTAGCCTCCACATGGGAAACTAAAGCTGGCCTCCCTCTCTGCCCTCCAGAACATTCTGGAATCTGGGAAATGTGTAAGACACAAGAAGAAACTTGGGGTGTTCTTTCTGAGGGAGGGAGTGGCATGTCCTGAAAAATGGAGGAAGTGGAGATATGGGAGAACAGGGGAGAAATGAAAAGGAAAAAGGGTCCCAAAGAGAGAGGGTGTTAGGAATGAAAGGGAGTTCGTGGCCATAAGTTCTGGGCAGTGAGCAGTGAGGTTCTCCACTTCTGTCCCCATTTTGTTTGTGTCAAGAACCTCGGAAACTTCCTGGAACTTTGAGTGTGGGAACCATAGCCAGCCTGGAACCTGGAGGGACACACCACTCCAGAGAGTCCTTCCCATCATGGAATATGGGGCAACTACTGACCTAGTGACAAAACCCCTGTTGCAGCCTGATACCCCCTAGCCCCCAGTTTCCCCTGCCCAGAGGATAACTCGGAACACTCCTTGGGGACAGTAGGAGCAGTAGGGAGCAGTCTTGACACCCAGTCTCTGTTTACTTAAATCCCTGTTCCAAAGGAGGCTGTTGGTGGGGCCTTACTAGCCTTTGGAAGAGGGAGAGATGGGGCCCCCAAATCCAGATCACACAAAGCTCTTCTTTCTAGAGCTCTGTCAGCTAATGGCGGTTTGATTTAACATCTTTCACCCAGTGCCTTCTTCCTGAGAACATCGTAGTGCATTGTTTGTGTTATAAAGTGTACATTTTAAATTTAATTTTTTAAATGGCTTTTAAGATACATGCACCAAGACTTTGGACCCTCATGTGTTGAATCATTGGTGGGGGGAGGGAGAAGGAATGCAAGAGGGAAATAGACAAAATTTTTTTAAAAAGAAGGGCCATCTGTACCCCAATGTTCATAGCAACAATGGCCACAGTTGCCAAACTGTGGAAAGAGCTGAGATGCCCTTCAACAGATGAATGGATAAAGAAGATATGGTCCATATATACAATGGAGTATTATGCCTCCATCAGAAAGGATGAATACCCAACTTTTGTATTAACATGGTCAGGACTGGAGGAGATTACGCTGAGTGAAATAAGTCAAGCAAAGAAAGTCAATTATCATATGGTTTCATTTACTGGTGGAGCATAAGGAATAAGACAGAGGACATTGGGAGATGGAGAGAAGAAGTGAGTCGGGGAAAATTGGAGGGGGAGACAAACCATGAGAGACTGTGGTCTCTGAGAGACAAGCTAAGGGTTTTGGAAGGGGAGTGGGGTGGGGGCTTGGTTGAGTCTGGTGGTGGGTATTAAGGAGGGCACATATTGCATGGAGCACTGGCTGTGGTGCATACAATGAATCTTGGAACATTGAAAAAAATTGAATTAAGTTAAAAAATAATAATAATAAATAAATTAAAAAATTTAAAAAGTCCTTTCTGCCAGTGCTGTAAATGAATCATGTAAAAGCAGGGGGTGCCTGGGTGGCTCAGTGGGTTAAAGCCGCTGCCTTCGGCTCAGGTCATGATCCCAGCGTTCTGGGATCGAGCCCCGAATCAGGCTCTCTGCTCAGCAGGGAGCCTGATTCCTCCCTTCTCTCTCTCCCTGCCTCTCTGCCTACTTGTGATCTGTCTGTCAAATAAATAAATAAAATCTTTAAAAAAAAAAAAAAAAACCTCCCCAAGCAGTCCTAGATCTGCAGTTTTGCTTGGGAGCAGCAATACCTGCCATGCACGGGCATTTCCTGGGCTTGGTCTGCCAGTGGCTGGCCTCCTCCTCATCGGTGACCAGTTCCAGAAGGCCCTTCCATGGGGACAGCTGAGGGAATTTGGCATGCTGTCTGGGCCGTCAGGCGCTGATCCCTGATACTCTGTAAAGAAACAGTTTTGCTGCTGTCGTGAAGGATCTGGGGCCTGTGGGAATAACAGTGCAGCCCCAGGAGCATCAACAGAGGCCAAGAACAGAGACAACCCCCCCAAACCCCCCGGCACCAGAAAGGACTCAAAGCTAAGTCTCCAGCCTGGAGCCCTCCTGGGGGACACCAAGGAAGCCAACTGACCCAGTAGTCCCCTCAAGATGATGGCTAGGAGCTTGCAGAGCTAGAAACGGGGCCCCAGACATCCAGATATCAACCGTTCGAGATTTCCAGGACTGTCCTGACTCCCTATCATTCTTTTCCATTCATTTCTGCTCTAACGTCACATACACATTGCTAAAAAGTCTGAGTTCTACAATAGCATGCTAAAAAATAACAGGGCTTATGGGAAAAATAGAGCCGGGACAGTCCATAAAAATCTGTGGAACTTGGTAACCAGAGCACTAGCAAAAACAATCACAACCCTAATAAAACAGGAGCCTGGTTATATGTCTCCTGGTATTTGTACTTGGCATCACCGGCTGTGAATTCTTCACAGCCTTCACCTCCCCCCTTCTCCTTCTAAACGTGGGTCCCCAAGGGCCTTGCTTCCTCTGGAGATAAGTGCTGTCTAAATTGGAAGTTCGAGCCCTGGTGTAGGCTGCCTTATTGGATATTCTTAACTTTTGGGGGCACTACAATCAAGCTCCTAGGTATAACTCTTATTTATAAGAAATATTTTGACGATTGATGAATATTTGATATGGCACCATGAGGATAACAATTAGCCAAATCCAATGGAAACCTGATTTGAACAAACCAACTGCAAAAATGGCTCTTTTTGAGTAGGGAGAATTGAGTGATGGCTTGTGACAGGTGATGTGCAAGGCACTGGCATTGATTTCGTTGGGTGTGATAGTGATACTACGGCTATGTTTGTAAAGTATCTGTTAGACATAAAAACAAAAACAAAAGCAAAAAACGAGGTAGATATGTCAAAAAATGCAACAGTTGTTAAATCTGAGTTAAACTGATTACATTTAAATAAGTTAAAATTAGTTAAATCAGTTAAATCAGTTAAATCTGAGTTAAATCTGAGTTGTTAAATCTCATGAGTATATGAGGTTTATACTATTCTCTTTACTTTTCTGTTTCAATGAGGTATTTTTGTAATAAAAAAAATATGGGATCTCCTACTGTAGAAAGTAAAGAAGGACTCAAAAACCAAACCAAACCAAACCAAACAAATAAAAACCCCCAAGATTATGGGAGCAGACCAAATGAAAGACCTCTCAATGGCCAAAGTTGGACCAATTTAAACAATAATAACAACAAAAGTAGCATTAAATATAGCCAAAAGTATAAAACAAACATTTGTTAAGTGCATATTGTTATTAAAGAATGGTTGTATAAATCAGTAAATTGGGGAGAGGAGGTAAATCTTCTGTGCAGAAGAATTCCAAATAATTTGTGTTTATGTATACTCTACCCCCAAGAAGGTGGAATGTAACAGTGTGTGTTGTGCCCAATGTGGACTTCCTTCCAAAGACTATGGGAAAGGAGGGGGATGGAGTACCCCTACAAGTGGAGAAACCTGGCAAATATTACCTCTGCCTGATGGTGATCAAGGTCAACATCAACAGTGGGAAGTCATGTTGATAATATGTTCCTTTGATATATGATAAAAACGCCACTTGACCTCTGTGATCTTCCCCCAAATTCCTATAACCACAGTCTGATTATGAGAAAGCTACCAGACAAGTCTCCATAGAAGGCCATTCTTCAAAATGAAGACCAGTGCTCTTCAAAACCATCAAGGTCATGGAAACCAAGAAAATTCAGTAAAACTGTCCCAGCCCAGAGGAGCCTCAGGAGACTTGATGACTAACCAAACTTGGTATCCTGGATGGGATCCTGGAACAGAAACATGACATTAGGTAAGGAAACCTGAATGGAGTGTGACAAATGTACTATACTGTACTATATGATACTGACATAAAATGTTGCTAATAGAGGAAACTGGGTGTGGGCTATGTGGGAACTCTGTACTAGTTCCATGATTTTAGGCTCTAAAAAAATAAAGTGTATTTTTAAAAAAATAGGAACAAATACATTAGCAAGACAAAACTGCCCTCTCAATTATATTTTGATTTTAAAATATGTCCCAGAATACAACGACAGTTAAAGGAATTCAGATCAGTGGACCAGTGGACCAAATGAGGCAGGATGGGGACCCCCACCCTCTCACCTCCACTCATTTTTATTCATTTCCAGCTCTTCCCACACTTCCAACCTCAGCACCTCTGGAAATGCCCTTGGTTCACTCCCACAATCCTACCACTGACTGACTTGATCCTTGTTGTTTTTAGGTAAGCCCCACACCAAACACGGAGCTCAGTACGGGGCTCAAACTCATGGCCCTCAGATCAAGACCTGAGCTGAGATCAAGAGTCAGACACTTAACTGACTGAGCCACCCAGGTGCCCCAGGAGGGAAAGTGATTTTTGGTTTGTTTTTTAATAACAGCTTTATTGTGATATAATTTACATACCAAAAAGTTCGCTTACAAAATGTGCTAGTTGGTTGTACATAATGTACTCATAGAGTGGTACAACCATCACCACTATCTAATTCCAAAACATTTTCATCACTCCCAAAAGAAATCACATATCTGTTAGCAGTCACTCCCTTCAACCCCAACTCTTGGGCAACTATTAATCTACTTTCTGGCTCTATAGATTTGACTATTCTGAACATTTCATATACACAAACTCACACATTATATGATTTTTTGTGACTGGCTTCTTTCACTTAGTAAAAAATTTTCAAGATCCACTCATGTTGTATTATGTATCAGTACTCCATTCCTTTTTATGGCCAAATAATTTCCCATTGTATGGATATACCACATTTTGTGTATTCATTCATCAGTTGATGAACATTTGGGTTGTTCCCATTTTGGGGTTATTATAAATAATGTTACTATGAGCATTAATGTACAAGTTTTGTGTGGACATATGTTTTTTTTCTCTTGGGTAGATACCTAGGAGTGGAATTATTGGGTCATATGGTAACTCTGTGTTTAACTTTTTGAGGAACTGCCAAACTGTTTTCCAAATGATACACCATTTTATAATCCCACCACGAATGTATTAACGTTCCAATTTCTCCTCGCCAACACTTGTTATTGTCTGTCTTTTTTACTGTAGACATCCTAGTGCATGTGAAGTCATGTGTCTCAATTATGATATTGATATGCATTTCCATAATAACTAGTAATATTGAGCAACTTTTCTCTTATTTTTCCAGGTTTATTGTAGTGTAATTGAAAAACAAAAATTGTTTATATTTAAGGTATACAGATTGATGTTTTGATGTGTATATATATATGAAATAATCACCACAATCGAGCTAATTAATATATCCATCATGCCAGATGTTAAACACCTTTTCATGTGTTTACTGGCTATTTGTGTATCTTCCTTTTAGAAATGTCTATTGAAATCCTTTTTCACTTTTAAAATTGGATTTTTTGCTTTTTTTATTGTTGAGTTATAAGAGTTCTTGATGTATTCTGGATACAGGTACTTATCAGATATACAATTTGCAAATATTCTTTCTAATTCTGTAGTTTTTCTATGGGTTTGTTTGTTTTTTTTCCCACTCTTTAAATGGTCTACTTTGAAGAACAAAAGTTTTTCATTTCAATGAGATCCATTTATTTTTTTTTTAACCTCATGCTATTGGTGTTATATCTAAGAAACCATGCTTAACTCAAGGTCATAAAGATTTATTCTTATGTATTCTACTAAGAGTTTTATAGTTTTAGATCCTGCATTTAGGTCTATAATCCTTTTAAGGCAATTTTTGTGTATGATGTGAGGTAGGGATTGAAATTCATCCTTTTGTATGTAAATATCTAGTTGTCTCAGCATCATTGGTTGAAAGAACTATTCTTTTTCTTATTGAATTACCTTGCCAGGCTTGTTGATGACCAACTGACCATAAATGTAAGTGTTTATGTCTACTTCCTTGTGTTTTAATAACTATTATTTTCTTGTTGTGAAGATATATTTGTTCACTGCAGAAGTTTTAAAAAATATGACAACAAAAAGAAACAATATTAAAACATGCTGTAGTCTCATCATCTAGAGCAAATCAGTTTTTTGAAAATGAGTTTCAAAACTTTTTGAAATATTTTTTCTTATAAAGCAAAAACCTGTGGCAGGGAGTATAGGTGTTCTGACCATCTTAATATCCAAAACGCTCCTTTGTCAGATCTCCCTCAAGCATGTCCCCTCCCTTCCCACTGTTGCCATTCTTGGAGAAGCATTCCCATGCTGTTACTGCTCTGGTGACCCACCAGACTCAAGACTTAGCCTTTCTCTGTCTATGTTGTTACTGTTTCTGCTGGTCTTTTTTGATTTCTTTCTGATGTCTCTCTTTTTCTAAGTCTTAAATTTACAAACTTCTAAGAAAAGATCTGACTGGGTCAGTGATTCACATCCAACATGGAGCAACATGGAATCCTCAGTCCAGGTCAATGGAAGTGACTATATACTTTGTCATTCAAACTGACTTCTTTGAAAGTGACATGAAGGCTAATTGTAGTTAAGCTGGAACAACCAAGGTATAAACCGAGACTATTCCAGACAGACTAGGATGCATAGTCACTCCACTTAGAGGCCACCAATCTTCCTTTGATTTATTCCAACATTTTCTAAAGTGTGCTCTATGCTATGTACTATATCCTTCCTCTTCACACCTCTTTTTTGGTGGTTTACAGTGTACATTAGCATATTAGAAGCTGGGAAGGATCTGAGTAACTTTATTTAAGATCTCCCATACTTATTGCCTGGGTTCTCTTTCTGTGTGGATTCCTTCTTCCACTTCTCATGACCTGGCTCTAGCCAATTGGGGCATCGTCCCCTTGAATTCACTGGGTCAGGGAGGGTCCCATGATAGAACTTGGGCAAAGGAGAGCACTGATTCTAGAGCTTGCACAAAAACTACCAGACATTTTCTCTCTTCTCCTCCAGAAGATGCATGGTAAAGATGGAATTGGTGCTGCCATACAGTGAAAATAAACCCAAGTATGCCACTGGCTCCCTGGAACACAGAGAAGAAAGCCTCTGTACCCTCCCCCACCTGGGGGGATCACGAAATGAGAGACTTCTAGTAGAGGGTTAAAAAAAAATGGCAATGATCCCCATCAATGACAACTCAGAGGCCATTCACAAGGAAACCCATGGGGAGAGATAAATAACTGCCCCAGAAAGAAACTGGTCCTTGGCGACATTATTGAATGTCACCATTCAATGGTGGTTTCTCAACTGAGTCCAGCCCTGACGTTGGGTTATTAGCTGATTACATACCTTTGCCTGTTGGGTTTGGGTTCTCTTTCACCTACAGTTAGAAAGAAAAAAAAAAAATCTTGTTTGGGGAAAGCTGATCTTTGTCTTAATCTTCTAGACCACAGCCCTCTGGGCCAGGGTAGTAGGGTGGAAAGGAGCAGGTGTCCCATGTCATGCATGCAAGCAGCTGTTGAAGAGTACTTGCTCAGGAGGGGCCGGTGGTAGTGGCGGTGTGGGGCACCCTGTGGGCTGAGAGGGGGAGTCAGGGAGGCAGGCAGGTGCGTGGTCTCCCAGGGGTCTGGAGCCCAGCCTGGGATGTGGAAGGAAAGCGCCTAAGAGAAAAGAGCAGGGTGCAGAGGTGGGGTGGGGGGTGGGAGGGCCGGTGCTTTACAAGACCCAGCAGCACCAGGTAAATTCCTCTTTCCAGGGAGACATGGGAGGGGAAAGAAGAAAAGGAAAAGAAGCTCAGATCCTTTCCAGTTGGGGAGCGGAGTGGGGGGAAGGCGGAGAAGATGCCAGCCAGGACTTGCTTCAGCCAAGTCGTTAGACTGGTTGTTGAGGCTCTTCACCCCATCTCAGAGGTGTTCTGCAGGAAGGGGAGGGCTTCGTGCCCTGGGATGGGGCTGCCTTGCCTACCCAGAACCGAGGATGCTGCTGCTGCTGCTTTTTTTTCCTTAGATTTTTATTTATTTATTTGAGAGAGAGATCACATGTGTGGGTACAAGCAGGGGGATCAGCAGGCTGAGGGAGAAGCAGTCTCCCCACTAAGCAGGGAGCCCCAACTGGGGCTGGATCCCAGGACCCTGGGATCATGACCCGAGGCGAAGACAGAGGCTTAACCAACTGAACCACCCGGCGCCGCCTGAGAATGCTGCTTTAGATTAAATGCTGGTTCTCTCGTTTGGGGAATAAAATTAAACGGGTTTTGTTTGTTTGTTTTTCGTCTTTAGCCTGCAGAACAGATCCCACAGGGACAAGCCAACCCCCACCTTTCCTGGACTTCTCTGGCTGGCCTTTGAACCTTCTTCTCCTGTTTGACACTTTCTCTTTCATCGGCTGTGCCTGTGGCTCTTGGGTCCTGCACATGCACCACACCCTGAAGGCAATGGGACCTGAGACTGATTTTTAAAAATGCCTGCTTTTGGTTTTTCCCAACTGCAAAATCCACACAAAAACAGAGAATAAATACAAACTGCTTCTACCACCAGAGGAATGACTGTCAACATGATATTCCACCATCTAGTAGTTTTCCTTGGCATAGACAGATACATAATCTTTTCAAAATGTGATTTCTGAAGGAGTCTTCTTCCCAAGTCCTCCCCAGACCTCTCCTTTCCCCATTTGCTCCAAATAAATGGGGCGCCACGGACTCAGAAGTTTATTGGAGAGAGAGAGCGAGCTTACTGCTTTAGAAATTCCCTGTGATGAGCATGAAGGAAATTACTACCTCACCACACACTTCAAAGATTTTTCTTTTGTACAAATATGACCTGTCAGATGGCCCTGGCTTCCTAAGCTTCGAGGAAGTTATTGTGAAAGAGAGTCTTTCTTTCTTTTCTTTAACAATCATAAATGGAAAATAAGATCCCAGCTGGGTTAGTCCCGAGGCTGAGCGGTTGCTGGGAGAATGGGAGGCAAACAGGAGCAGACAGTGAGGGGTCCCCCCTCTGCCGGAAGCATGCAGGGAAGTTTCTAGATGGGCTCAGTAGGCCTGATTTGCTGCCTGGTTTCCCGAGGCTTGGAACCCAGATGCTGCATTTATTCTGGTAGCTTCTTAGGTTTCCCTGCCTGGCCACCGAGGTAGTTAAGTGCGAGTTTACTGAGGATGCCCTCGGGACGGATGGGAGAGCCCCAGGCATCGTGGGCAATGAAGAACTGCTGTAGACCAGAGCACCTCACTTCCTGACCCCACATGGCCCGAGGAGTCCTGCCACAGGTATTTCCTACTCAGGAGGATAAGCTCTGGGTGGAACTCAGTCACTGAAAAGCCCAGAAGATCTTTGGAGGGAGTTCTAGAACAGCAGTTGGCTCATCTAATTGGATAAGATCACTTTAAAAAGGACAATAAAGGTGTTACCCTGACAAAAACAAAGGTGGTTTCTTCTCAGACCCTTTACTGGTTCTCTGTGTCCCTTAAGAATAGTTTAGAGTGGCCGTTCCTGAAGCACGGTCCCAGATGGCAGGATCAGCTGGACAGACATCAAGTTACGGACCCCCTTCCCCCCAAGACCAACAGGGCCGTTGTTTAGACCACACCCATGGAGAGGTGACCATGAGGGGCTGCAAGCAAAGCCCATTCTGATGGAGCTTCGTTTTGGGAAGGCTCGGGAGAAAGACCTCCCCCCCCCCCCCCCCCCCGCCGCAGGGACCCAAGTGTACAATCAGAATACAGTGGAGGGCGGGTGGCAGCTTTTTCCCAACACAAACTCAGCCTTCCCCTGCTCTTGCTCCATGCCCCTCTCTCCCCGTTCCCCACCCTCACTCCCATCCCTCTCTTCCCACCCTTAAATTTTCTTTCCTTGCCCTTAAATGCCCCCTCCACACTAAAGAATGCCTCCTTTTAGGGACTAGCCACGCCCTCCATGAAGCCTACCTTGATTCTCCCCCACGGAAAGCCTTGCTCCCTTGACTGAACTCCCATGGCATCCTGTCCAAATGATGCTGAAGCACTTGGAGCTTCAGGACAGCAAGCTCTGAGTGGCAGTCCCCTCTGTCACTCCCCTAATGCCTCCTCCAGAAGGAAGGAGAACCCCCTGAGCCTGCCATGAGCAGTGAGTAAGAAATCACAGCGAAGAGTGGTGGGGAGGACTCTGAGTGAAGGAGGATGAAAAGTCACAGAAATAAATCAGCATCTAAATGGTGGCATGATCGACCAAGACAAATTGGCCCCCTCGTTTCCAGTTTAAAGGCTGATTATCACATTAATGTTAAATTTTATTTAAATGAGCCTATTTCTTCACAGTGGGCATTCAGTAAAATGTCCCTATGGAACAGAATACTAGGAGAAAAAGAATAAAGTCTCAATGAAGATGGGAAATCACTAAAGGTAAAACTAACTGCATCCATAAAACTATCTCTGCAAGACTTACTTCTCTCATCTCAAAGACGTCCATCCATCCCTATGTTCCTTTTTGCTACTGGCCTGGGTTGCTCGTTTGTGTGATTAACCGTGAGTTCTTTAATTTTCTACCACCTGACCATGCTCCATTCGGGCAAGGCTCACCCTCATCTCCCCAGCCTTCTCTGACGTTTGCACCTCTCATTTCAGGAATGTAACTGCTGAAGGGCAAACTCTGGATCCCAGGAATCTAGAATGACCTTTGTTGTTCTAGCTTCTGCCTCACCCCCCACCCCCGTTTTGCGTCGATCCACTGAACTTAGTTCAACACCTAAATGTCCATAACATCTTGCATGGACTATTGGTGGGAGGCGAGAACTCAGAGAGTCTCTTCACCTCTCTTTCTCCAGATGGGAGAACTGGCCCCTTCTTCCCATCCCAGCCCAGTCACAGCTGCCTTTGACCCTAAGCTGTGTGAAAACAGCCATTCAAATTCCAGTCATTTCCACCAGAGCAAGTGGGGTCAGGACCAGCTATGCTCCTAGATGCCCATGCACCAAGATGTGAGCAGAGCCCTGGGGTCTGTGAGAACGGCCAGTGAGAGCCATTGTGGATTGGATCCCTGCCCTGGCCCTGCCCAGCTGTGTGACAGGACCTGAGCTGCCCTGGCCCTGCACGGCTGTGTGACAGGAGCTGAGATGTACATGGCCCTGCCCAGCTGTGTGACCGGAGCTGCGCTACACATGGCCCAGTGTAGCCTCTCTTGGAAAATCCTCACCTCAAAGGGAGGTTGTGAGGATTGAAGAAGAGAAAGAGGGAGAGTGCTTAGCATTGTGTCTGGCACTTAATAAGCACCCAATAAAAGATAGTGCTTGGCTAATAATTATAATGACTATAGCAGACTTCCTAATTGACCTTCTGCTGGGATCCCTGGTACCTGTGTTTTGCTGTAGTTTGCTGTCACCTAACAGGCTCCCACTGGACGGCATTGGAGCCCATAGGGGAACCCAGCTCCCACTGGGGAGTCATCCCAGACAGTTTCTGGAGGCTGGACTTTTCCCCTAAGCACCCGAGTATCACATTTAGATCACCCTGAGGGTGGGACGCCTGGCTTGTAACAGGGACTGTGTCTTCTAGGTTTGTATCTTTACCCTCAATAAATATTTGCTGAATGAACGAACGAATGAATGAATGAATGCATGCATACATGCCAAAAGGACCCTGGTCTAGTTCTAGTCGTATTTCCACATCTGCATCTCCAACTTCTGCTGGTCCACTACTTGATGTGGCTCTCGCCTGTCTCTGGGACTCTGGGTTCTCCAGGACGAGGGTCTCTCTTCTCTCCTGGTTGCCCAGCCACACCCCCAGCCTCCCACCTGGAGCTGCCACCCCTCCCTCAGCAGGAACAGTGGAAGCCGAGGCTCTCTGGGCAGGCAACCAATGAAACTTCCTCTGCTAAGGGAAAAGTTCCAGCAATGAGATACGGCTGCCCTGTTTAGGACGGTAACCTAGAGCCTTTCTTTCTCCAATCTAACTTCACACAGAAGCAAAAACTTTTATTTGAACGTCCTTTGATTTTAAACATTATCAATCAATGTGCATTTAAGAGTACCAGATAGGTGTTTAGCATTTTACTACATGCTGGGGCCAAGAAAGAAGGACTGCCTTGCTTTGAATATCAAGTAGGTTTCCTTTACAACAATAAAATAAGCCATGCATTCCAGCTTTTTGCTTTACTGGTGACCCAGGCCCCTTATGCTCTCCAACTCCATCTCCAGGAAGGGAGCCAAGAGGTCAGAGGATATTGGCGTGGGAAGAGGTGATCACAGCACATGTTATTTTACTCGATGTTCATAACATTTTCATATATTTCATAGCACCTCAAGTCAATAAATGATATAGCATTTTAGTAAGAAATGAAGCATAGAGGTATAAATATAATTACGTCTAAATTTAAATGGTCATCAATGACCGTTAGACTCTGGTTTGCTTGTTCATGTGAAGAAAAATATTTTGGTGTTTCCATGTTGGTTGGGCCCAGTTCCAGATCTTTCAACTTCCACTGTGGTTGCTGATTCAAGGAACAGGCATGCTGGGAAGTTAGTTCATAGGATGGCCGGGGGAGGCTGCAGGTGGGGATGAAAAAGGCAGGACTTCCCTGGAGCAGAAGGCCAGGCGCATAGCCCGCCTCACAAAGATTGAAGCAGAGTCCAGGAAATGGAAGGATCCAGCGCAGCTCTTGAAACTGGTTCCTCCTAGGAAGGAGTTTATTGATCTTCCGCCATTACTGAGACCCAGCCCCAATCTGCCTCGACTTCTCCTTCCTGCCTTTCCAATGAACTCCTGCCTCCTCCGGCCAGGACTCCGCTCCTGTATCTCGTAGATTCTGTGTCTTCTATTTCCATGTAACTTGGGTTTGCCCTTGGCCTGTTTAGTTCCTGCTGTGTGAGGTGCAGGTGAGTCTTTTCTGCTTCTGGTCCCATTCATCAGCGAATGAATGATCTCATCCTGCATCCCCCACCTTCCACCCTGCCCCAGCCTCCATGCTCTCAATTCAATCCATAGAAAGAGAATCAGATTTTAGCAGCTGGTCACCATCGTCTGTTTGGGAAAGGTGTTGCTCTGTGCCAACTCAGAGGCCCATGGCTGAGGACAGGAGAAAGACCACCTGGGGCATCTCCCTGAAGCCCAGCACCATATCAAGTACTAGTCAGGGACAATCTGCCTGCAGAAAAAGCTTGCAGCTTTCCTCCTGCTGCCCTTAACTGTTCATTCCATCAGGGCAAGAAACGGGGTCTTTTTGCTCACGACTGTCTGTCTCTTCAGTACAGAAGACAAAACCAGTTGGTTCACATGAATTTGAATAGTTTTTGGAATACTGAATGTCACTGAAATATTTTCTCCCTGCACTCCCTTGCCTGGCTAAATCCTACTCAGGCAAGGGCCAAACCCGGAGATTAACTTCCGGAGCATTCTGGGTCTGCATCCGTCCCAGCGCCCTCACTTCATACTGTAGCTCTTCAGTTAAGCTTGGCAGCGAACAATCGCCATTTCCAGCAGCCTGAAATCTTTTTGAATCGTTTCTGCATGTTCCGATAGTTCCCCATGATATAAATCTCAAATTCCCATCCAAGAATGCTAACCATTCCCAGCCTCTTGTGCTGGAGTGCAGATACGGATTTATATACACTCAGGCAGGCCATGGATGCGGATGTAAGTTTCATGGGAAAAGAAGCCAGGCATGGGCCATTGGTTTCCACCGTTGGCTTTGGTAGCGGCCTCTGTGGTGTGGCTATGTCTGGAGCCAGCGGAGGGGACAATGGCCATCCGTCTGCACATGCCTGTCCGTGGCCATGCCCGCTTGTCTTTTGGCAGACTATTTTGGTGGAGTCCCGGAAGCCCAGCCTAGAACCTGTTTCTCCCCAATGATTCTGTAAACTTAATTAACTCCTTTCAGTTTAAACTAGCTAGAGTGGATCATATTGTCTGCAGCCAAGAACTGTGACCCGTACCTTCCTTATTCCAATCAGACCGCAACTTGTGAAGTCAGGAACTGTCCCATGCTTGTCTTTGCCTCCCCGCCCCCAACCCCAGCCCTGAGCACAGTGCACAGCACGTCGTGGGCTCTCAGTAACTGTTTATGGAGGCTGTGCATTCTCGCGCTAGTCATTCCACGGGCTTACCTGTGCATGACTCTTTCTAACTTGTTAGTAATTTTGTTGAAGACAGAACCATTCTCTCAATACTTCTTACGTATATCTGCTCATACTGATCATTGTCCATTTCAGCAACTGCGCTGGGTGCCCACAGAGTTGAATAGGGCAGAGTCCTCATTTCTCCTTCAAACCGATGAGGAGATCCATCATTTTCCTATGTGACTATGATTTGTAACGCATACTTGGAGTGAGAAAGAATGCAGGTGAGGTAGTAGTTGGCCATCCGAAGATGAGGTACGATAGAATAGGATAGAATATGATAGAATAGGACTATACCTATAGATAGATACCTATATATACTATATATAGATCTATAGATAGTATATACTATAGTATATACTATCTATATATACTATCTATACCTATACTATCTATATATATACTATATACTATAGTATATACTATCTATATATACTATATACTATATATAGTATATAGTATAGTATAGGTATAGAATACCTATAGATAGGTATTTCTAAATATTCTAAAATATTCCCCCATTTTGCCAGTGTTAGCTCTTGATTATTTGTACTGATGGTGAGGAAAACAGCCCAGACCGTCTTCAAGAAGTCAATCAGCCCAAATAACATCTACATGGGGCTTTGGAGCTTTTCTTTGAATACGGCAGAATCTTATGTTCTGGGAATTTATTTCAAACAACATGATGAAGCAGAACTGGAAAGACTTGACTCGGTTGGGTCTGGGAATCCATCCAGTTTCCCTCGCCTGCCTCTCTGTTCAAACCTTTCCTCTAACCGTCTCAATGCTGCAAATAGACGCTTCATTCATTGGATTAACGCAAAACATCACCCAGAGAACGGCTGCCCTTACTGAAATCTTTCTGAAAGTTGGAAATATCATTAAGTGTTTCATTTCCACAGGGTTTCCCTGTTGGGATCCAGGGTTTTTAGAAAATCAGAGCAACACGCAGTTGAGGTGACAATGAAAGAGAAAATTGTCAGTACCTGGAAAGCAGAAAAGATAGAGCCTAATCTGCTGATAAACCTTGAATAGTTTTTATGTCTCTATTTTCTGCCCTGCCTTGAAAAAAAATACTTTTCTTTAACTCTCCTGGAATCCCAAGTTTGCTCAAATAATAGCCATTCTTGGCATTCACTTCTCACCAGGCATGGGGCTACAAGCTTTCCCTGCATAATCTTGTTTGATCCTCATGCTAGCTTTCTTTGGGATGTATTTGAATTCCAGGGTAACAGATGAGAAGATGGCTCGGAGGCAGCAAGGGAGGAAATGTGCATGAGGCCACATAGGCATTGAGTCCAACTCTGCTTGTTCTCACTCCAAAATTCCTGTGCTCGCTCTTATTCTATGCTTACCCAATACCAAGGTCCAGGAACTTTCTTATCCTTTTCAGCATTTTCAGGGACTTAAAATCTTTTGCCTCCTTACTCTACTTCCAAATTGGATCCCTTCTGATCGTTTTCAGTGGCTAAGCCCCAAAGTGTTCAAGTCTACCCATTGTATTTTTACTAAACCTATTCTATTGCAGAAAATCACATTCTCCCCACATATGGCCGGTTTTATGGTGTGTGTGTGTGTGTCTTCTAAAAAGGACTGTAGAGTCTGCAGAATCATATCCCGTATGTCTGTGGTGCTTTTTTTGTTTACAAAGGGATCATGAATCTATGATCTGTTTTTAATCACAAAGCTATGAAATAGATATTAGTATTATTTTTTACACATAAGAAAACCAAGGTTCAGAAAGGATATGCAACGGGTCATGATTATACACGAGTATATATATATATAAATGGCAGAGCCAAGCTGGGTGCAGGCGTCCTTGGACCCCTGGCCTCTCACCATGACCGAGACAGCCCAGCTGCCTTGGCTCCAGCAGCTCAGTTGGGGAGGAAGGCCCGGTGGAAGGGACGACCATGGAAAACAGGGCTCAGGAAACTCAACTGCAATTTTCCACAAAAAGACTGGTCTTCGAAACAGGCCACAATTAAGTTTCCGGTGGCATAAATGTTCCTTACAGTGAGTTTCAAAAACACAATAGCAGCCAAATGACGGCTCTTTGGAGCAAGCAGAAGAACAAAGTGTCATTTCACAATTTAGAACTCACTTTTTACAGTTTTCAAGTAGTTTTCCTGGAAGATCTGTGCATTTTGGGGGTGGCTGGTGCTCATACGTCTGGTACTTTATGGCCTCTCTGAACTGTGCAGAGAGCTCTTCACAGGCTGGGGGATAATGCTTCCCTCTCCTTGACTAATGGCTGCACAACTTCCCACTTTCTGTAAATGGAAGATGACAGGACTCCCAAAGAAACATCTTGTGGTTGTATGTGTCCGTATCCAGGGAAATGAAAATACCCGCATTTGTGTGCTCCGATGTTTCAGGCTTCATTTGCATATTTTATTGATCACACGCGCACACGTGTTTTCTTTTTTCTTTCTTTTTTTTCCTTCAACGTTTTATTTGTTCATTTGAGAGAGAGAGACAGGGAGAGCACCAGCAAGGGGAAAGGCACAGGGAGAAGGAGAAGCAGGCTCCCCACTGAGCAGGGAGCCAACATGGGGCTTGATCCTAGGACCTGGAGATCATGACCGGAGCCAAAGGCAAATGCTTAGCCATCTGAGCCACCCAGGTTCCCTCCCCCAGCCCTGCCTCATTTCTTAAAATATTTTGTTTATTCACGGTTTTCTTTCAAGAAGGGAAATGCATCAAATTGCTGACATTCGCCTGCATGACCATGTGGACACTGAGAAGTTCTTAGAACCCCCTGGGGGTCAAAATAATGTTGTGAACCCTGAGAATGTGTTCTTTTTACAGCTTTCTCTACAGACTTCTTAGTTACTAAGCTCGAAATTGACCTGGTAAAACCAGTCTCACAATCATAAGCATTCAGCAAGTAAGAGTTTCCACAATTTTTTTTTTTTTTTTTTTTTTTTTTTTTAGGCTCTGGACCTTTCCTCGAATATGGAAAACCACAAACAAAGAAGAGGGCAAGAAGAGAATTTATTCTGTTTTCTGGGGCTTAGTAAAACATTGTTAGGTAGGCAGTTTCTGAACAGGTAGATGGGGAAAAATATATGTATGTGCATGTGTCCCTCTCTATGTACTTATTTTTATGTAAACCTTAAGGAAGAGGAGAACTACCATTCCTCCTTTTGGTTATTCTGTCTAGCACTGGGAACTGAGGTAAGTCTGGACTCGAAGACTTGGGAACAAGTGTCAGGAAACCCAACTCAAATCAGTTTAAGCAACAATAAAAAGAAAAAGATTTCTTTAGCTCATTTCTCTGGCGAGTCCAAAAGTAGTGAAGCTTCAGGAATGGCTAGATCCAGGGAATCACAAAGTGTCATCAAAGTTTGGTCTCCTTTCTCTATCTCTTAGTGTTGGGTTTGGTTCTCAGCCAGACTTTCTTTATCTCATCTCCCAGAAGATCTGAGCTTATAACAACCAGCTTAGGTCTTTATCAACAGGTTTAGTGAAAAGCCCTGGGGCCAGTTGGTTCATGTGTCCGTCTCTGAACCAGTGACTATAGCCAGGAGGAGAGAACATGTGACAAGGGCAGGCCTGAACCAGGTGCCCATCCTCAAAACTCAGAACAGGGTTGACCCACCAGCACACGTGGTCTGAGAATAGGGAGGTGATGGTTTCCTAAAGCTAAATACGAGTTCTGTATGGATGGGGGCATGGATGATGGTGGACCAAATATACAAATGCCCACTACATTCACAGGTCCCTCAGGATAAATCTCAAAACTCTTGTTTTCTCCCAGTTAGTCACATTATTCTCCATAAACTAATTTTTCAAAGATAAGAATCCTTTTAAGAGGTGAGAATAGCCTTACCTCCCTCATTAATCTGTCCCAGACCTTTACCTGGTGTGGTTGACTGGATTAGTCTTCAAAAATGTTTTCTGTGTGATAAAATAAATCGCTTTAGCTCTAAACACAGACATACATGCAAATGAGTGTGTGTAAAACTGGTGAGATCAGAATAAGTCTGGCGGATTCTACCAATGGCAATTTCCTGGTTGGGGTATTGGTCTATAATTGTGCAAGACGTTACCATTGGGGGAAATTGGGTGAAGGATACACTGGCTCTCTGCATTATTTTTTATAATGCGTGTGATTCAATAATTAACATAAAATGATTTCAAGACATCTATTGCCCTGTCCTGAGAAAAATGTATATTTCCCAAATCTATCAATGGCGGATGTTGGCCGATGAAATGAGCGATGACAATGCTGAGCAGAAGCCTTAAGAGCCAGGTCACAGTTTGCCATGTTCTCATTGCCCTCTGCCAGGATGAGTGGCAATGTTCTAGATGGAGGTGGCTGGGTGGGTCAGCCTGGGTCCTGGAGGAGAGCACAGCCAGCCCATAGTGGGCATGGACTATGAGTAAGAAAGCAATTTGTGTCACTGTGAGCCTGAGGTATTAGTGGACTCTTACTGTACGGTAACCCAGGCCAGTGCTTCTCAGACTCTAGCTTGCTTCAGGATCATCTGAAGAGCTTGTTAACACGCCAGTTTCCAGGCCCTGCCCCAGAGACTCTGCTTCAGTCCTTGTGGGGTAGGATATAAGAATTTGCTTCTCTAACAGGCTGTGCTGATGCGGCTCATCTGAAGGCTGCGCTGAGTCGCACTGACCTGGTCCATCTTGACTGATAAACCTTCTTTGCTTCTCCAGCGACGCTACTACCCTTGAACTTTCACAACTTGTTCAGGTCCCTCCTACCGCAGAGTCCAGAACTGGGCCTGGAACAGTGCCTGACAGGTACAAGTGATCAGTGAATCTGTTGAATAAAAAGATAGCCCCGTATTCTTGACAGAACCTAATCTACGAACTCAAGTGAAAAAAATGATCTTTCCAGCCTTACCATCCCAGTAAAATGATGGTGATCTTTACCAACTATGCTTATTTTTTTTCCTGATTACAAAATAAGAAAAGGTTTATTGCAGAAAATTTTATTGCAAACACAAAAATAAGAACCAACCCATAATCTAAACACCCAGAGGAAGCTACTTCAAAATGTGGGTATATATCCTTCCTGTTCCACGTGGCCCACAGTTCTGATAGAGTGGCATAGGGCACACATCCAGCTTGTCTTCTTCTGGAACTCTTAACTTCCTTTTATTCTTAACTGTTCTCATCTAATCATTTCCTGTCCTTGTTTGTACAGTCTTCCCTGAGACTTTCACCAGGGCTTTGTCACTAATGTTTTTTTTTTGATGCCTAAATTACAAGCCAGCCACTGATAGAGCCTTGCCCATGAATTATAGAGTTGTTCTTTCCATCGAATCCAAAGAGATTCTTACGCTGACGCAGGCCCTGCCTCCATTGCCCTCCAGAGCCTTCTGTCTTCCTGGCAACTCCGGCAAGGTGACTCACCAGACAACCAGGCCAGGACACAAACCGCCATGGGTCCCAATGGGGCCTGAGTGGGAGCCGTCAAAAGAGGAGTGTCAGTTCTGCTCAGGGGGAGCACGGAGATGTTGGAAATGGCCACAATCAAGAGGCTTAACAATGGAGACAGACTACCCCTGGTGGTCCAACAAAGGATGGAGAGAAGTCAGCCTTACGGAGTGCCTACTGCATGATTGAGCACCTACTGCATGCTGCATGAAGGGTTTTTGCCAAAGCCCCCTCTTGTCATCTTCACAATCCTCATGTGAGCCAGCTCTTAGTTTTTACGTTTTCTAGAGAAGAAGACGATGAGAGTTTACAAGGTTCGGGGACTAACTGTTTGACCCAAAGAAAGGAGAGCAAAATCTTGGCTTGTTTCTGGAGTTTGTTTAGACCAGGAAAACAAAAAGAATGAATTTTTCCTTAAGGATAGACTGGTGTGTTTATAGCCCAGAAAGTCTGAGAAAAGATAACTTCAAGGACTGTAACACGAAAGAAAAGCTTGGGTTTGACCATGGACAGGTTCTTCCAACCTCAGATCCCAACAACAGAAGGAGACCCCCCTCTACCCTAGGTGGCCAGCGTGGAAGCTCAGCCTCTGGAGTCCACCTTCTCAGGTTCAAGACCTTGTGAGCTCCATGCCCTTCGGTGTGCCGTCTGCCCTCCAGTCGGCTTCTCCCCAGTATAAGAAGGGAGGACAGTCATAGTCCCCACATCACAGGTTTTCTTTAAGGATTAAAAGAAACACTTTGTAGAGTGCTTGGTACCATAGTAAAGAGTCAATAAATATTAGCTGTTATAATAGTTAGGGAGCATGTTGTACCACCTAAAAGAGGTAACTATAGATCAAAGAAAAGCTTACTTCACAAGGTGGGAAGTAAACTCGCTACACTTATATTAGCCCCCAAAGTGGCACAAGATGAAAATATAAATAGAATAGAAAACGGTTAGATCATGAATGAGTAACCTTTTCTCAACCATAAGCCAATGACATATGAGGGGAAAAAACCTCCAAATCTAGCCCCGGGTAAGTCAAGGAAGCCATCATGGGCTGTGAAGGGGCCTCGGTTAGTCACTGGTTGCTATGCCAATGCAAGCATCACCCTTCCGCCTACTCCCCCATCAACACATTTGAGTAAGTAACGATCATAATAGCAGGCACTAAAAAACGCTATTTTTAAAAAAGTTAAGTGTACTTCTGTCAGAAGTCTGGTTTTCAGAAATAATTGCTGTAGGCCAGATCAAGACTTGCACAGAATCCCTAAAATGGGTTGAGTGTAATCATAGAAGAGAAATCTTCTGGTAGACCATTAAGGGACTCTTAGGGAGTTCTTTGATGGGAGCTAAAGGAGGGGGAATCCTCTGAACATTCCAGGATTGACCAAATGCCCCTCTGTGGGTGTCAGAAATTGAGCTGGGGTTAGACAGTCCTCAGTTGGTTCTGCCTCTTCCACACCCCAAAGCCCGATGTGGGCCTGGCCTTCATCATGCCTTCTTGAAGCATTGCTTGAATATCTAGTTTGGTGGTGTGTATCTCCAACTTAAGAGAAAAAAATTGATCTAAGAATTTAGTTTCTCATAATGAATCCTAAGAAAAACATATCTGACATGCAATAAAACATATAATAGCAAAAAAAAAAAAAACACAACACCAACCCAAACCCCCAAATGTCCAAATTAAATTGCCATGCACCCATATGCTAGAATATGATGAGCTATTAAAAATGAGATGGTCAGAGAACATTTGATGATGTGGGAAATTATTAAATATGGTTAAGTGAAGCAAGAAGGTTACAGAGCAGGGGAGTTAGTTAAAAAAAAAATCTGAATTTGATGTATGCAATTTTATGCAAATATATGCATAGGAAAAACTAGTAGTGTGTTACTCTGAAATGTTAATGGTTATTTCTGGATGATAGGATTACAGGTAGCTGTTATTTTTCTTTTGTGCTTTTCTTTATCTCCAAAAACACTTCTTACGATAATTGCCTATTTCTTCTGTCATCAGAGAAAAAAAAATGCAATACATTTTATATTGTAGAGAACTGATGGCCTGCTCTGTGTCTGGTGTTCGAGAAGGCGTGACTTCAGGGAGGGCTGCGCTTGGCTCAGCTGTGGCCAGGCCCCGCCCCAGCCAGGGCACCAGAGGTCACAGCTGAGGTGTTAGCCAAGAGGACTCAGTTCAAGTCTGAGGTGGCTTGGGCTCTCAAAGGATTTGTCAGCTCCCCGAAGAAGCATTTTGCACTTCCTGAGCTTGGCCTCACAATCAGTCTGCACATTCTGGTTCCCAGACAACCACAGACACTGCCCCAGCATTAGTTTTCTCATGGAGATTTGAGGGCAGAGGCCATTTTTGGGCTGTGGAGGCCCCACATAAGGTTTTACGACTGAATAAGCCTTTGTCATTGCCTGGCTCTCTCTCCCCAAACTCCCATCTATCCCCCAGGCTCAGGAATGCCACCCGAAAAGTGGCCAGAGGAGCCGAGAGCACCGTGTAGTGGGTCACTGTGCAAGACTACAAAGGGAATTTCTCCAGGTTCAGCCCTTCAGCCGCCTGCCCTGAATTTCCTGGCATGAAAATGCAGATTCCTGGGGCCACCCAAAGCCTACCGAAATCTTAAACTCTAGGGTGCATATTTTATGCACCCTAGAACTGGGGTGCCAAGAGCCAGGAAAGGGGAAGTTAAGAATGCCTGAGCGTCTGGACTAAGTAGTTTACAGAGGATCTGGGCTCTCGCTTCTGGACCCTCGAACCTAAAATACTTCCCCACTTTTCTTTACTATATGCCTGACATACCCCTGTGCTTTATATCCTTTATCTCAAAGAATCTTCTCTACCACTCTCCCGGGGAGCTGCGTGACTACCTAGCATGGAGCTATTTCCTAGGCAACCTTAAAGTGAGGCTTAGTTACTCAGACAACTCCTGGCCTTGGGAGTGGAGGGGACGTGTGCAGCGCCACACCTTCCCTCTGTCCTGTCCCGGGCCTGGTGGTGAGCCGTCTTGGATCCTGTGGGCAAAGCTGTCACCCTGGAAATGGCAGAGCAGCAAGATGGGAAGAGCCTTGAGCTCTTACGACTGGACAGGGAAGAGCAGCCACGACCTCATAGCCTTTCACGAGAGAAACGCACCCTTTGGTTTAAGGCAACGGTCCTTTTGAGGTCTCCCTGCTGCAGCTGTCAAACCAATATCCAAGATATTGCCCTGACCTGACTGAAGTTCTCTTCCAGGAATTTGGAATGAACACCCTGAGGGCCCGCACTGGGGGACTCAAAGGTCATAGCCCAAGGTCAGAGCCCCAGCCAGCCAGAACAGAGACTTCTAGTACTGGGCAGAGAAAGGCGCGTGAGACACACACGCAGTGAGGCAGAGGCTGGGGAGCGGTATCTTGGAGAAGGTGGCTATTGCCTTTTCCAGTGACATTCCAGCGCCCGGCACAGTTCCTGAAGGACTCGGATGTGTATCTTGCTTTTAAATGTTATAATGTCGCCCTGGATTCTTTTCGCTCGAGCTTCCTGGATGGTGGTAAATGTCTAATTTTTTTCCTCTCAGAGCTGCTGGCCGATCAAGGCTGTTTTAGGACCACCCTCTTCCATTGGTACGGAAGCTCTGTAGGAGAAGGGCCTGGTGCTGGTGCCTGTTCAGCGCTGGTCACGCAGGTGCTCAGTAAATACTTAGCGAAATGAGTAACCCAGGCAGTCACAGGTGTCACTGAATCAGGATAATCATGGAGGAGCAGATGGATGATGAGCAGCCCCAGGACACAGGTCCCAAGACCCAGCTTCTCCTTCTCTAAACCTTTCCACAGCCACATCCTTCTATTGACCCAAGCTGTTACCAAACCCTGAGTGTGTTCTCTCCTTTGTTCCTTCATTTTAAACTCCCAGTCCAACTTTTGAATCTTGGCTCTAGCTCTTCCTCCTCTGAGGGCTTTTTCTTTTCTTTTCTTTTCTTTCTTTCTTCCCCTTCCTTCCTTCCATCCTTTCTTTCTTTTTTTAAAGATTTTATTTATTTATTTGAGAGAGAGAGTGAGCAAAAGAGAGGGCACGAGCAGGGGGAAGGGCAGAGGCAGAGGGAGAAGCAGATTCCCTGGGAAGCCCCATGTGGAGCTTGATCCAGCGACTCCAGGATCATGACCTGAGCTGAAGACAGATGTTTAACCAACTGAGCCACCAGGGGCCCCTATCCTCTGAGGGCTTTCTTAGAGAAACCCACCCTTCAATGCGTTAACATCACTCCTGCCTCAATCCCCTCACCGCCCCCCTCAGGAATGACTAGTCATTGTGGAGCTCACCAGGAGGACCATCAGTTTCTTTGAGGGGCCACTTGGTAACTTTTCCCAGTGGTGCAGCAGGGCACATGGTCTGGGAGCCTGTTCCCCCATCATCTGCTTTTTATATCCTGCTCTGAACATGGTGACAGCCATGATTCTGGCCTCTGCCTCCATGCACACCGCCCTGGGCTCTGGAATGCAGTGGAGGACAAGACGTCCCAACCTTTAGTGTCAAGGGCAGTCCCCACTGATGAGTGCTGAACGGGGGCCGGCTGGTGGCCCTTCTCTCCAACCACGTGAATCAGGTTTTACCACATGCTGGCTGCCGGGGATACACCACAGACCAGACCCTCCTAAAACCTGAGACATCAGAGTGAGGGAAGCTGCCAGATGTGGAAGCAAATGTGCC
Source organism: Martes martes (assembly GCF_963455335.1). Taxonomy (NCBI): domain Eukaryota; kingdom Metazoa; phylum Chordata; class Mammalia; order Carnivora; family Mustelidae; genus Martes; species Martes martes. Next base: position 68,896,441 of record NC_137889.1, on the reverse strand, counting down.
TGTGGACTGTTCTCCTGCAGGGGTGGGGCAGGCTGGGAACTGCCCAGGCCCCTCATCCTTTGCCTGAGACTCCCCTCCTTGCCCATCTTTGCTGCAGTTGGAGAGATGCCCTTTCAGAGCCAGGGGCGATGGTGAGCTCAGGCCTGAGGGGCTGCTTCCTGCTCCAGAGCTCCCAACTGTGAGGGAAAAGGGAAAGGCACCTCCTCGCAGGTCTGTCTTCAGCCTGTGGTCTCAGGCCCTGAAGGCCTCGGTCACCTGATCCTGCAGGTGACCCTGATGCTCCAGGATAGGCTGGCCCTGGCTGACCTGGGGAGAGAGGGGAGGCTGAATTGTTTTCTGGCCACATGGAGAACAATGGAAGCTCAGGCAGGGCCCAGCCCCATCCCGTAGCCTCAAGAGTGACCCCGTCCTGCCCATCCCCTAGCTGAGAGGGGCTGAGAAGGGTGGACAAGGGACCTACTCAGGCTCCCCCTATCCTGGAGTTAATCCCACCAGGGCCAGAGAAGGGTAGCCAGAGTGAAGGGAAGAGGTTGGGGGATGGGCAGTGTCATAGAGAAGCTGGTTCAGGCATCAACAGTGCCAGGGCGGGCCTGGACATGGATGATGGAGCTGAGGCACCCGGAGGCCCAGACAACCTCCAAGAAGACACTTCGGGGGAGTGGTGAGAGGAGCTAAGGTGTCTGGCTGAGAATTCTCTCTAGCTGAGCAGCAGGACTTCAGAGTTGGAAGGGATGTTGACCTGAGGGGTCCTGGGCAAGCTGGAGTCGGGGCGGGGTGGGGGAAGCCACTGTCACCTGGAGGCCCCCCCCACCCCTGGCATGGGGAGCTATGTAGCTGGAGCAGAACTGGGGGGGTGCGCGGTGGGCTCAAGCTACCCCTTGGAGCTGGCCAGGCAGGTTTACAGGATAATGATAGGGGCCCTGGTGTGGAGACTGTTTGCATATGATTTGCATGTGATTTGCACATGAATAACCTACACTTTCTGTTCCCAGGCAATTTTCAAGTTAAATATTAATTGTTGTCACCCTTCGGGTTTTTATATCTCCATTCTGGCTCCTCTGATTCTTCTTGCCCCCTGGTTGTTAATGACCATGATCTGCAGGTGGCCAGGGAGGAGAAGTGGGGGACCAGGGCAGCCCCCAGCATGGGGGCCACCATACCTCTGCCAGGGGCCTCCAGGGAGGAGAACACAGAGGGGGGCTGGCAGGTGTGGGGGATCAGGTAGCTCCTACACACAGAAACAATAGGCATATAAAGCCACAGTCCAGTTCTTGTGGCTAGAGGAAATTCCCCGGTCCTCCCAGCCCCAGGCAAGGTCTTTTCTCTCCCCGTAGTGTAGGGATCTATGGTCTGGGTCCCAAGCCAGGCCAGCGGTCAGTGTCAGTAACTGCTGACACTGACCTCTGGTCGGCCTGCCCTGGCCCCTCCCACTGCCCAGGTTTCTCTGTTTCCATTCTCTTCCTCACCAGTGGCCCCTGCCACAGGCAGCCTGCAGATGCGGTGGGGGGATGGGTGACACCCCCCCGCCCCCCACCGTGTCAGTTGGAACACCACAGGCTCTGAGACTGACTGTGTGCCTGGATTCAGATCCTGGCTCCGTATTCTAGAAACTGTGCAACTTGGACAAGTAACTTACTATCCATGTGCCTCAGGTTCTCTTCTGGAAAATGGAGTCACGCATAGTGCCTGCTTGGCATGGAGACGGTGCTCCATGCAGGTTAGCTGTAGATCTTCGGGCCCCCAGGTATGGGTCCCCTGGTCACAGTACCGTGCAGGGTATCCCACGTCACCACTGGATCGTCCAGCTTCTGCTCAAATACTTCCTGAGGCAAAATCTCACCAGTTCTGTTCTTCTGAGGGTTGTTTAGGCCACACACATTATAACCACATTAAAGGAACTTGGGAGAACGGAGCTCAGAGCCTTTCTAGGCAGCACCTTCTGTTCTTGATCAGCTCTCACTATGAGAAAAGGCTTCCTTGGGTTGCCTCCTGGCTCTGTCCTACGAGTGGACTCAAGTCTGTTTTCTGGAGCAGCGCAGCCTGTAATTCCTCTTCTGTCTTGAGAGCCTGTGAGAGATTTCAGGTTGTGCTCCCTTCCTACGCCTCTTCTTCCCAAGCTTCTTAGAACTTGATTTTGCCCCAGAGCATGGTGGCCCCCCAGAATGGTCTCTGTGGGCCTCTGATTAGCCTGGAAGAGCCCTCTTTGGAGTTTTCCAGCACTTTGCTCTCTCTCAGCCCTCACAATTGCTCCAAGAGGTAGATGTCATTGGTATCCCCATTTCACAGATGTGACAACTGAGGCTTAGAGATGCTGAAGAGTTTGCCTCAAATGGCTCAGCTTTTCCACTGGGGATCCTGGTTCCCCTACACAGGCTGACTGACTCCAGCCTCCAGCTGCCATCAGCTCCCGGGCTGGCTCCACAGAAGTCTTTTTCTCACAACTGGTTTTTCTTTTCTTTTTCTTCTGTAAGAGGTGAATGACACAACATATGAATCCTTATAGAATCTGCTTGTCTCCATATTTGCACTGTAAGCAATTGAGTATGAAGGAAGCAATGGTCTTTGTTTCTTTTGGCTTCCCTTATAGATCTGAGGCCTTGAATTGTCCTTGGGGGTCCCTTATCCATAGGGATGCCTAATCTGGCTTCTCTTTTCTGCTGATTCGCTCAGTGTCCCCCTTCCCCCCAGGCGACTTCGCATCTCTGTGACAAGGGCACCAAGTTCCTCCCAGTTGCAAGCTCCAACCCAGATTTCTTTTCCTCCCTCTACATTATCATCATGAAACCTGTTCCCACATGCTCCTCTCAAGACCATTGTGGGCTGAGCACTTTCAGCAGCCCAGATGCTGGGCCCTGACTTCTGAGAAGAAACACAGTTTCTGGAGGACTTTCTAGGTTAGGTGGTCTGTGAGTTTCCCCCAGGACGAAGAGCCAAGGACCCACTGAAGCTTGGAAATAACCTCTGGTAACGAAGACCTTATTGGAAACTGCATCTAAATGTTGTATTCTTGTTAACCTCATCAGAAAAGTCCAGAAATCTCTATAAAACCCAGCCATGCACCAACATGATTAGGGTGGGGGGCTATCATTATGGAAATGGTTAATAAAGTTGCTATGTTCTTCACATTTTCAAGAAAACAGCTCTGGAATAGGGTTTTCATTGACAACTGCAGGAGCCTGTGAAGTACTAGGAGGCTGGGTGGATTCTGACTCTATGGGAATATCCAGTGAGTGACTGAAGTTTTATTTTGTAAATCCATGAGAGAGCACCTGGGAAGAGGAGGCTACTTATTCACATTCTTATTTCCCTAGATAGAGCATAGCTCCTGGCTAGTGAGTTTTCTGGTGGGAAGATTAGAAGTTCAAAAATCACCCCTTCAAGTGCCAACCATATCCCATGGGGAGGGACCTGGGAGCAGCCTGGGAATTAAGGAGACCATGTTCCAGCTCTTTTTCTCTGTTCAAGTGCCTCCAGAGTTCAACTTCCTCTCATGGTCCTTAGTCTCTGCAGAATAGACTTGCCTAGAATGGCCGAGGTTGGCCTAGAGCCTCAGTTTCCAAACTTCTAAAATTGTGGTTGTTTCTCTTCGAAAAACAAAACAAAACCAAAAACCCTTGTTTGAAAGTCCAAAGTATAAGACAAGGGAAAAGTCAGTCTGCTTTGCTGAATTCTCTGGGAGGGGGTGGGGGTCCCTATTGCTGTAGGACAGGTCAGTTTGGGAACCACTCCTTACTTGATCTCTAGATGCTTGTCAGGCCCAGGGGAACCAAAGGTGAATCTGGTTCTTGGAACCTGAACTTAGTCCATGTAATTTGGACATCCCCCTACACAGGGGAGGGAGCCGGAGAGCTGATAGAATTTTTGGTGCCATGCTTGGTGGCCTCTCTCCTTGCCTCCTTCTCACCTTTTCTCCCACCCACCCATGCTCCTTTTTTCCTTCTCCTCCTGGCTTCTGGAGGCAGGGCCCAGCACCAGTTGTGGTTTTCACTGTGGAGCCTAAAGCTGCTGCTAAGTCTTCATCTAGAGAGCTCTCCCAGGCCTACTGAGAGGACACTAAACAACATTCTTCAGTGACATCCCCAGACAGTGGCCCACGCTAACTGGAGGATGGCTGCTGTGGGGTCCATCACGCATGAGTCAAGAGGGGCTGCCAAAACAGGTCATTATTTCTTGAATTTATTGCCTCCTTTACCTGAGGTGCAGTGTCAATGTTGCTGGGAGAAATTTCTTTTAATGTCCTGGATCATTAAAACCCAATAATCTCTTCGAAATGGCTTAACTGCTTCCTGCCAGGAGATAAAGTAAATAAAACTGTCGTCTCTGGGTCTGCTGTCACTGTATTGATGCAGTGTTTCTTTTCTTTTCTTCCTTTCTTTCTTTCTTTTTTTTTTCCCCATAACTGCATTCATTTTAGTTCAGGCCAATGCATTTATGCCATGCTGCTGGTGTATAAATTTGGTAATTAAATCCTGTTATCTTGACACTATGGGCAGAATAAGAAGCAGTGTGATGCTTCCGAAAGGAAAAACACTGTGAGGAGAGAGAAGGAGGTTTGTTTTGTATGTTTTTTTAAAAAAATCATTTTCATGGAGACTTTTTTTAGTGTAGATAGCTGACAGATCCCTGACTAACAGAGAGATCCTTGTGTGGGGAAGGATTCTAATGAATCCTATGAAATTACTCTTCACCCCAGCAGCGTAAAAAGTGTGTGCTATTTGTAATCTCCCATACCTGGAATTTGATCTGAGCCTTCCGGCTTACTAGCTGTGGGACTTCAGAAAGTCACTTACTTTCCGTATCTGGCAGGGGGCTTTTGACTGCAAACAAGAAAAATCCCAGCCCAAAATGACTCGATAATTACAGAAAATGTTTAATATCCTAGAATAAGAAGTTCTGGTTTAAGGTAACTCCAGGGATACTGAATTCAGCAGCTCATCAATGTAAATGAAGAGGCCAGATTCTTTCCAGTATTGTCCTTTGCCATCTTCAGTGGATTGACCCCGGCGCCTAACCTAGACTTGGGATTGTAAGATGGCAGCTTCAGTTCCGAGAATCCCACACTGACCCAGCAAGTAGAGCAGCAGAAGGTCTGTCTCTTTTATCGGAAAGAAAGCGGCTCCTGGAAGCTCTCCAGTAGACCCAGCATCACATCTTATTGGCCAGGAATGTGTCACGTGCCCACCTCTGAACCAATCACTGGCTAAGGGTATGGAATAATTATGATTAGCTCCGAGAAATTATAGTTACCTTCTCCTCCCTCCGAGGCTGATGATGGGACCCCTGGAGCACCTGGCTGTACAGAAAGTCTGGATGCCTAAGCAAAACCAGGACCCTCTTAGAAAGGAGGATGATGGGTGAGTGGTTGTTGGGTTGGAAACCAATAGTACCTGCTACAATGTCTTTGAGCCTATTTCTTCATCTGTAAAACTCGTTCATAAACACCTACCTTAATATTCCTGTTGTGGGGATTCAAATAGATGAATAAGAAGTGTTCGTTTCCAACCTTTCTGTTGTGGACAGTGTGTCAGCAGGATAGGGAGCTGACAACTTCTCCAAAGGAGGCTGGTTGGTAGGTATGGGTATGCTTCCCATTCAGTCCCCAGAGGCCAGAGACTCAGGCTTCCACTAATGATGGAACTTTGTGCTGGAATGCTCCCATCAGACATATGGCTGGCCTAGGCCAGTCCTCCAGGTGGGCCTCCTATAGTCTAGCTTTTACTTTTTCTAAGATGTTTATGAATCATGTAACTGCAGTATGGACAGGTATCCTTGTTTTCCATTGTAAAGGGTGTCTCCAGCTAACAAATGGTGCTTTCTGGGCTTATTCTGATTCCAGTATTGAATCTGTCTTACATTTCACAGGAAGAACAATGCAGGTGAAGCCCATGCCATCTTGGAGCCACCATGGCTCATCATCCCACAAGACCAGATAGGCAGAAATACCAAGGAGGTAAAAGAAGTTCTCTCCTGAAGAGTCAGGAAGTTCTCAGATTAGTAAACAGTGTGAGGGCCAGTAGTTGGAACCTCATCAACTTGGTCAGCACCCTTGTCCAACATAAGGGAAGGCCCTTCCAGACCTAACTCTTGGGAAAAGGAGGTCTACGGTGATATTCCTTCCCAACCAGTCTCTCTCTCTCTCTTTGATAACCCCTTGCACATGAAGTCCCCTCTTCAAGCCCTTTGGTCCACTAGCTTCGCTTCTCTGGAAGAGCCTGTGACTTCTTGTAGAACAAGAGGTTCCACTCTCACCCCTTCCTATGTCTTGCTGGCTATATCAGGGGAGAGACTGGCTTCTAGTATCCCAGCTGTGTGTGGCAGCGGAGGTGTATTGATCCTAATTCTCTACTTCCTCTCTAGTGCTCCTGAGAGGTAAGCACAGCTCACCCAGGCCAAATTTAACTTGCTTGGAGACTACACAATCTTCACTTGTGTAAAGGACAAGCGTTGCTCCTATTAGGAAAGCTTTGTTCTTGGCCTTTCCATAACATTAGCCCTGCCATTATTGTACTCAAAAGCATTTGGCTTTTTTCTTGAATCTACTATTGTATTACATTACAAGGGCCACACACTGACAATAAAATGGCTCTCTCTGTGGTACCCAGGAGGGACGGCACCCGCTCGGATTATATTCTTTTGGATTCCCCTGATAAAAGAGGGGGGAGGGTTTCACTGCCTATAGTGGTGCTTTTGGTCTGTGAATGAATTGCTTATTTCATGAAAGGTAGAAGTAGGGCGAACATGAGCCTGCTCACCACATTTGAGAGTGCCAGAACTAATGGGTAACAAGAGAGGTTTCTACACTTAGGACAAATAGAAGGAAATACCACATTATCCAGCAGAAAATCAACTTTCAAAATTCCTGATCCCAAGAGGTGGAAAAAAATTAAAGTTATAAGTAGCCTTTAAAAGATTAGATTTGCATATAGTACAATCATTTGCCAGGAAAACCCAAGGAAATGAACTAAAAAGCAATTAAAACAAAACAATTTCATTTAAAGCTCAGTTAAAAGAAGAAATCAATAACATTCCTGCATTACTTGGAATATTCAGTCAGAAAAATACAAGAGGCAAACAAAAAAGTGTTGACTTGGAGCAAGCTTCCTTCTCTATGGGATTTAGTCAGGCTCCTCCTACCTATTGACCAGCTGTAGCTGTAGACATTATGTCCTCAGGAAGGGCTTCCCAGATCCTCTAGACTGATAAGGTACCCCCTGTAGTGTGTTTTCAGAGCACTCCATGCTTACTTTAGTCAGTAGAATTACCCATTATCACTCAAGTGTCTTTTCTACTAGACTGTATCCTGAAGGTAGGATAGAGGAGGTCTTCCTCACTACTAGCCTTAGTGCCTTGCATAATATTGTCGAATGAATTAAAGAATGAACAAAACAGAATATTACTTAGAAGAATCTCTCTTTAGAGAAATGTGTGTACCCTATATGAAGAAACATGACATATTTTACAAAAGATCAAAGACAACTTAAGAAGTTGTGGCCAGGTGCCTTGTTCCTAGGTGGAACAAAGAACAGCTGTGTATTGTGTAGTTGTCCTTCTGCCCAAAATAATGTAGACTTAACTGTAAAGTCAACTGAAATCCTCACAGTATTACTGGGGGAAATGTTGTGAAATGATTCTGGATGGAAAGGTCTATAAAAGAAAGTTCTGGAAAAATAAACTGAGTTTCCTGAGGTAACATCCTGTCTCTTCCTCTTTCTGTCCAAGTAGTCTCTCACACAGAGCATGGCTCAGTGCCCCATGCCAGCTGGGTTCTGTACAGGGGCGGGCACTTGAAGATAGCAGGACAGGCAGAAAGTCCCAGGACTAATAAATCTCTGTCTGGTCTTGTATTCCAGAAAGCAGTGAGAGCTCAGCATAGACAGGGACAAGGTCGGCTTATGAATGGTCTTTCAGAGTTTGGCACTGACATGGCTATTGTGATGGAACATTCACAGTCTGGGACCTGGACAGGATGCACTGGAGTTCACAAAGTCCTTCTCCAATGGCTCATCTGACAGTATCTGTCCCCCCATTGTACTGCTTCTGCTTATTGTTTCCTTGACCATGGCTTCCTTATAGAGCCTTCTAGAGCAGCATCTCTTGGGGAGGGAGATTCTGTACCTTGGTTCTCTGGGATGTCTTCAAGAGGGTCTGTTGACTTCTGCAGCTCTTCCAGGCTTCTTGCCCAGTAGTATCTGTAAATAAGACTATCCCAGTCTTGACGAGGATGTCCCCAGCTCTCTTTGATACATCTGGCTCCATTGACCTACTGCAGGTCTCAACACAAGGAGTCAGGATGAACAATGGAAAACACTAGGCAATCATACATTGAAATAACTAATTTTTGAACCAATCAATTGATGTTTAACACCTTGCTCTTTTGCCTCAAACTTCATTAAATCAAATCTGATTGAACTCACTATAAGAATATACCCACCACATCACTTTTACTTTGTCCCTGAAGTTGGAACATGCATTGTAAGTTATAATACCTAACTCCATCCTCTCAAACATTTAAACCTATTAGAAAAACTCTCACAATAATTACCAAATCCCAGCAGACAATTCCAGTGAATTTCCCAGTGGACACAGGACCACAGATATTCCCACTGGTGGCAGTTTTAGTAATATTTTCAGCAGGCCGAAAGAATAATTTCCCTCTTTCCCATTTTTGTTTCCAAATGATACCAGCTTGAAAAAGGACAATTACAACAGGAGGCAGAGGTCAGGAGCTAGAGAGCAGCAAGAAATCAGGTTGGGAAATCTAAGGTCCAAGAAGTAGAAGAGGCAAGTCCACTGGGTTCTGGAATAAAGGGGTCCAAGGAAGCCAACTGAGTTGGGAATTCAGGGGGAAATGCAGGGAGCAGTGGGTGAGATGCTCTAGGGTGTCATCAGGAACAGTTGCCTGGAGCTGGTCCTGTTGTTGGCTGCTTCTTCGGGTCACAGGGGAGTTTGGATGTGCCTGGGAAAGAACGCATTCTCTCTTCATCATTCCCTGTGAACAGGTGAGCTACCTGCAAGTGGGAATGGACTGAAACTCACGAAGTCATTCTCAAAGTGACTAGTTTGGGCCCATATATTCCATGAGAGTCCAGTCACTGTGGCCTGAGTGCCAGCATGCTCAAATTCAGACCCTGGGCTTAATTCAATGAAGACTTGTTCTTCCTTCGCCTTCCCCTGGGGAGGTACGCTGGTGTGCATCCCAGCCCCGACTAGGAAGCCCATCCTCTAATATTGTTCTTACATACCCTTTCCCGGAGCTTTCCTTGACTTCGGCTCTCTTCTGTGTTCAGCTTGACTTGACTGCCTGGCAGATGATTCAGAACCCTCTTGTTCTGGAGAGCCACCACTGTCTAGAAGTCTTCACACTGCCCTCTGTGCCAACTACCTTGCACATTTTGAGGACCTAAACAGGACTCAGTGTAAGGGACTGCTGGTTTCTTCTTAAGGAAAGGGGATTTACCAGTTACCTTAGTTGGTTTCCTCCAGCCAATGACCCTTGCTTTCCCCATGCTTGACCTTGGCTTGTGTTTCTCCTTACCAGCTAAAGATCTGGGACCACTGTGTGGCTGGGACTGTGCATTAATTGATGACCAGGAGTGGTAAGAATGGGATTAGGAGCTTTAGAATCCCGGGTTTAAATCCCAGCTATGCCAAGTACTCTGTGGGTGACTGAGCAAGGCGTGTAGCCTCACCGAGCTTGAGTTCTCCCATCTACAAAGACAGGACTAGCTATTCTTACTTCCCAGGTTTGCCGTGTGAGGAATAAATGAGACACTCTTTGACTACATCCGGCATTCAGTCAATAAATCTTTAAGCCCATTCACGAATCTTGTAGGACATAGTACAATTTATCATTCCCTCCAGGGAAGTCATCCTCATCTCACCCTGTGGGTAGTATCTGTATTCTCTTTCCTCATACTCTGTGAGTAAGTGAGATACTAGCAGACAGGGATTGATTGAAAGCCACAAATTCGATCTCAGAGGGCGTAGTTTGTGCCCACATATGCCATGAGATCCCAGCCACCATTGCCTGTATGAGAGCACGCTCAAAACTCTGTGTGGAACAGGCAAAGAGACATGGCAAATTCTGCATTTACACTGGGCAGAGTCTCCCTGCCAGCAGGTTCATCTGTAAGCGAGAAAATGACTGCCTAAATGTGATCTATACACACCCCCACATGGATTAAAAATATAGGCCAACATCTACTTGCCAAGGGAAGGCCTGAGCTCTTTTCTTAAAAGGATATATTTAGACCCAACAGCAAATCCGAATGTTTGCTGAGAGATGGGGCCTGGGTCTGACATCAGCACTGGCCCACCTGTGCAGGGCTTGTCCCCCACAGTGCTCCGAAGAGCTCCAGTTTTGACAGGTGATGGGAGGCAGCCTCCACAAAGTCTTCTTAATTTCGGAGGTGGACTAGCAGGATTGACACTTGGGCTGATTCCCCACAATAAGGCCATTGAAATAGTGTTCGTGAAGGGAGGTGAATGGAAATGGGTTCTGACATCTTCTGTACATGCGGACGATAGATCCCATTTAATAACCAGTTTATACCTGTCTCTCTGGGCTTGTTTAGTGGCTTACTCTTCTCTTGATATCAGGACCTGGCTCCTGTTAATCTTAGGGAGAGAAAGTGGGGCATTCAGGAGTACTAAGCCTCCACAGAGGAGCTTTTCTCCCCCTTGGCTTGAGCTTTTCCGTGGATCCAGTGACTGGCCAGAGAGTTTCCTAGAAATAAAAATGACTGGGTAAGTCTGGGGAATGAATTCGATTCTACATATTCCTGACTCTTAATTCCACCACACTTGGCCTACAATGTTTGGAGGTGGACTTCCTGAAAGGAGGACGGAGGAGCAGAAGTAGTAGCCTGAGAGCCCACACCAGGACTTTTTACAAGAGGACAAGTTTAACTGGGTGTTTCTTGCAATGGGTTTTGTTTGTTTGTTTGTTTGTTGGGTCAAGTGGGAAGTTTTCCCACTTGATTTTATCCTTCTTGGCACTGATGGTTGGGTTAGATTAAGGACCACATTCAGACTTGAGTTTATTCTCTGTGAGTTGGCTTAACTGCCCATGAGTCATGTCTTGCCAGGAAGCTCAAAGATGCTGAGCCAAGCGCATGGACTGTTGGGTCTGCCCTCCCTTTCTTATCAGCTTACCTTTTTGGAGGCCACGTGGTAGCTCCAGCCCCACCAGTAGCACCTCTCATTGCAGGGCCCTTAGGGAAAAGTACCACTCAGACAGAGGATAAGTAAGGGCAGAGCCCCCTTGTTTTCAATGTCGTCATTTTCTAAACCTGCCTGGTAGAACCCCAGGACCCAGACTCTGGAAGGATCCCAGATCTACTCTCTCTCCCCCTCGGCATTGAGGAAAACTTTGTTGAAAGGCATATATCCTGAGCTCTATCCAGGGCTTGGATTTGGTAGGAAATGGATCACCTGAAGTCATCCTGTTACTTTTTGGTACATATACCTCTCAGCCCCATGCATATGGGTACGTGTCTTCACTTCCCTTTGCTGAACACGTTCATAGACTGTCCTTTCTTTTTTCCCTCTGCCTGCAAGAAGTAAAAGTGAGGAGACCTTGCTTTTAAAAAACCTTTCAAACTCTGCCACTGTCTCCTGGAACGTGCTAATTCCTGAGTCTCCCAATGATTCTTACCTCTTTGTGGATCACTCAGAGCTTTCGTCCTTTGGGCTATAATCAGTCTTACTTTTCATCTTTCATCTATTTCCTGCAGGCGACACATGGTGTTCCCTGCCAGTTTCCACTTCCTCTATCATCCATCCATCTCTATCTAGCAGCCTATCTATATATATCTACCTGTCTGTCTATATATATATATATATATATATATATATATATACACACTTCTATGCTCAGAGTTGACAAATGCTAGCGAGACCCATAAAGAAAGAGCCCCTTCAGGTATAATGCACAGTAAGTATGCTTCGTTATATACCTGAAGTGACCCATGTTAGACCCACCACCACACCTCCTTGGGAGACTGTTAGTATCTTTCCTAGACCTCTGAGATCAGGGAGTGAAGACAGTGCCATTTCTGGAGGCCTTCTTCAGAAGTGGTGGGTCTCTGCTTATGAGAGGCTAAACATATTCCTTGAAAGGCTAAAAGTTTCTTAAGTTTATTATTTCTTGAACACTTTTTAGGTGCTGGGCACTGTGCTGGGCCAGAGGTTCAAAGATAAGCAGGTCATAGCCTCTGACCTCCAGGACTGGCTAACAAGTCTCGTGAATAAGAAATCGATCTGAGGACACTGCAAATTGCTGAACTTTTACCTGCTATTGCAAAGTGGTCTAGAGAAAGAAACCTAAGTGGGTAATCCAACTGGGGGAAGAGAAGAAAGCCAGGTGGAGAGAGAGAGAAGGAAAATCTGGCAAAATGGGGGTGGAAAATAGTAACTGCAATCAGATCATGAGCTCAGGGAACCTGCCTCTTTTCTTCATTACTTTGTTCCTAGGGTCTAGAACAATGAAACTTTCTGTGTTCATGGATTTATTTGTTGGATGAAAGGATGAGTCTCAGTGGCTCATTTCTCTTTTCTTTTCGGCTGGGCCATTTGCTGGAAGGAATCCCCCCGCCTTCCCGAGACAGGACAATACCATTAGGCAGGTATATCTTGGGAATTTGTACCATCTGTTTGGGGCCCCTTGGAGAGGATGCACCAGATGGACCCTGGGTCTATTTTGGTCTTTACTTTGCATGTTTCTTATTTTTTTGCATCCCATGCAGATGGATACTGTCAGGTTATTTATAGAAGGAGTTTGCATACAATAATAGAACAGTTGCTCTCATACCAATGCAAATTGAATGATTTTGGCTTTGCATTCTTCAGAGGACTTGTTGCAAACACAGTGTTAAAAAGGTGTGGCACCAAGACTCTTCCCATATAGTATTAGCTGCCACCTGTTTTGACCTCCTTGCCCAAGACCTTTCTCCCGGAAACATGGGACACAAGGATTTTTTTGTACGTATTTCTTACAGGTTTTAGTAACAGCCCATTAATAGATACAAAACTTCTAAATAAAATACAGTGCTGGGAAATTTAATTTAATACTACTATATTAAATAATTAATATGCACAGCCAAGAATGTAAATATTGTTCTTATATACTGGAATGTTCATGATTTTAGGACTTATAATGGTGAATAATTGAAAACTCTATGTTCGACAATAAGGGCCTGGTCCAAAAAATTAGGGTACATTCATATGATGTAATCCCATGTAGCTACCAAAAAAAGCACATTTTGGGATAATACTTAATAATCTGAAAAAGTGATTATGATATATTAGGTGAAAACTTGCAAGTCATATTATATATTTGCATAAACATATATCATGATCTAATCTTATAAAACTCTGTGCGCCTACAAAAAAAAAAAAAAAAACAAACCTGAAAAGATACAGTGAGTAATTTCTCAGGGAGAAGATCCTAGATGACTTTTATTTTCTCTTCCTGCTTTTCTGTTTTTAACAATATTTCTACAATGAACATTTATTACTTTTGTAATCTAGAAAAAAAGGCAGTAAGTGCTATTTTGAAAAATTGTCCCTTTGGTTTCTTCCAGTCAAGACTTCGTATCTGGAATTTAGATTAAAGCTTAGTTCAGGGCATCTGCCATTGGAGACAACCAAACGGAAACTAATATGAAGTGTGCAGTCACGGTCTTCAAAGTAGGCATTTAAAAAGTTACTTCTAATTTAATCTCAAAAGAAAGAGGTAGGTGGTGTCTTCTCTGCAGAGATTTATTGATGCTGGTTTGCACATCACCCAAGCATCTCACGCATGCCCTCAAGCCCATCTATAAAAAGCTAGCATGTAGAGGCAGCCCATATCCATAAATTGTGTGTTGCTCGAGGCCAGTCGTCTATCAAGTTTGCCCAGGGATGAAGACCAACCTGTGGAATCTCAGCTTTTTAAAATAAACAGCAGCAGAGCTTTGGGGAGAGGAGGTTCTCAAGGAGCAGAACTTGTGGACCCTGCTTTTGCTTCTATCCTCCTGCTTTCCAATACCCCATCTTGGACCCTGGCCCCAGATCAGGCATTTGGAGTACCCTCATCACACACAGGCTCATGTGTAAACCCCTCAGGTTAGAGACCTGAGTTTTCTGAAGCCTAGGGGGAGGAACAGTTTGACTCATAGCCACTGTTTTAACTTGAACAGTCACACTATAATAGCTAACACAGCAGGCTCCAATGATTAGCAGTAGTATTCATCTTTCCTAGTTTGCTTTTACAGTGACACACTCAGTGTTACCCGCCCAGATCCAGCATCTCTAAATTCAGCTGCTACATGTGCACTATTTTTAACTATAAGAAGAGGCGCCATATCTAATGTAATCTATGATAGCCCTGTAATTAAAATGTCCTGTATAATGAGGAAATCTAATAAATAAAGTACAGCAAGGATTATGTTTCAGAACAAACAAATACTGGGATTTGGGTTGCCTTAAAATCCAGCTACTCCTACATAGCCTCAAAACTTGTCACTGCAATTGAGAAATGAGTAACAGCCTTTGCTATCAGAGAAAACAAGATTAGGGACCACCTTCCCAACACTGGACTGAGACAACCAATGGTGAGAAATACAGAACTCAATGTACTTGACAAGAACCAGTAACCTGGGACCACCTGGAAAGACAAAAAGAAAGGGGCCAGAGAATGAACCTATCCTGATTCTACTGTGGGATCTGATAACAGTTTTTAAAAAATAATGCCATATCAGCAATAGAAACAAATATACTCTGCTTAGCTCTTAAAATCAACATCATTACCATCCTTAATTTCACCATGTTATTGTGTCACTGCAAACATGAAGAAACTCTGCCGGCTGCTGTCCTTTTATTTCCACTTGAAATTTGCTCCAGGGAAACCTGTAGATGCGTTTGCTTTCCTCTTATGTCTCCTACACAATCTCTGAGATAGCTTCTAGACAAGCAGAAATAGCTATCCTTTAGTCCTATGATATTTTTCACTTTAGAGTGGAGAGAATATGGAGGAAAGCTTTCCTGTCAAACAGAATGGGAAATACCATCTATGAGGGCAGAAAGTCAAGAAGACAAGAAAATAACCCAGGAATGCTCTGTATCACCATTCAGCTAGGAGAATTCCAGTATCTGTTGTCCCTCTGAGCATGAGACTGTGGTCAGTGCCTCTGACCATAAACAGAATAATCATGGGAAATTTATATTACCTTTGGTGTCTCTGTCGCAAGAGAATCTAAATTCCAGGCAGCTCTTACAGATCAGCAACTGGAGAATGGACTAGACTAACTTAGGATTTCCATTTTGGGGCTTTTAGTGATTACAGCTGTTTGCAGGAGCCAAGGGCTCTGCAGCCTCCATCCGTATGATTTCACAATGCCAGATTAAGCATTTATTGAATGAATATATAAATCAATGAACTGCATAATTGGAGAAATGAAGGAAAGCTTCAGTGAACCCCGTGGGCTACAAAATTCCCTCTAAGTACCACTGTCCACATTCTCTAAGTCTTAACATGTACTACTATCATTATCGTTCATAATTATTTTATTATAGTTTCATGATTATTTCATTCTTGACATATGAATAATCTGGAGATAAATTTTTAATTTTAAAGTGAATGTTTAAAAAAGTTTATCTTTTATTATTTATTTTTAAGCCAATTGCATTTCATTACAAAATATGACCTGTAAATATATGGATTCTTTGAAATATTTCAAAGCTTGTTTACTGACCTTGATTTTGAGGTCAATTTTACACGTGTAAAATTCTCATATGTTCTAAAATAAATTTCAGACATGTGTTGTTTGATTGTCAATCCAGGGCTCAATATATGTCCATGAAATCAGATTAGATGTGTTGTTACACCTCCTATACATTTATTAATTTTTCGTCAGCTTGATATATCAGTTTCTAAGAGAGGTATGTTAAAATGTCCCAATTGGTTTCTGGATTTGTCATTACTCCTTATCATTCTATCAAATTTTATTTTTAAAAACTATTTATTTATTTATTTATTTGTATTGAGGTATAATTGGCATATAACATTATGTTATTTTCTAGTGTACAGTGTAACTGTTCCATATTTATATATATTGCAAAATTATCACCATACAAACATAGTTAACTTCTATCACCATATATAGTTACCTAAAAAAGTTTTTTCTTGTGGTGAGAATTTTAAGATCTACTCTCTTACCAGCTTTCAAAAATACAATGCAGTGTTATTAACTATGGTCACAATGCTGTATATTACATCACCATGACTTATGTATTTTATAACTGAAATTCTGTTTCTTTTGACCCCCTTCACACATTTCACTTACCTCCTATCAAATTTGAATTGTACATTTGATGCCGTATTTGACTCTTGTATTAGTCATACAAGATTAAAACTTATTTTTTTCTAGTGAATTCAACATTTTATTATTATGAATAACTTTCTAATATTTAAGAGGCTTAAAGTATATCTTATCTATATTAATATAACTATAATTTCTTTGGGTTAATATTTATCTAATATTTCTCTTTGATAGGTTACTTTCAGTCTTTCCATTTTTTTATGTTTTAGATATGTCTCTTATTAAAAAAAAGATTTATTTATTTACTTTGAGAGAAAAAGAGAAGACACAAGAGTTGGGGGGAAGAGCAGAAGGAAAGAATCTCAAGCAGACTCCTTGCTGAATGGCAAGCCTGACGAGGGGCTCCATCCCACGACCCTGGGATCATGACCTGAGTGAAAAATCGAGTCAGATGCTTAACTGACTGAGTCACCCAGGCACTCCTAGATATCTCATAAATAGCATATAGCTAGATACTTAATATATAATTTGATGACCTCTATCTTTAATTGGCAACTTTAGCCCATTTACATTTATTGTAATTGTTGATATATTTGAACTTATTATTTCCATCTTGTGCTATTTATTTGATTTATTTGAGTACCTTTTCCTTTATTTTGTGCTTTGTTTTATGTAAGGGTTTTTTTTTTTTTATAAAACGTTTTTTCTATTACTTTTTGGAAATTATAACCTGCATTTTCATTATTTTAGTGGTTACCCTTAAAAGTTAATTGTGTTAACAAAGGCAAAAGTTACTTAGTGTCTCTTACTCTTTTCTTAAACTTTCAGCACATTGAAATCTGACCACTCACTCACATCTTACACTTACTGTTGACTGCTTTTTAAAAATCTCTAAATTATGCGCTATCTTTTAGTGCTATACAGTAACTATTTCTTTAGATTTATTTGCATGTTTGCCTATTCTTAACTTACATTGCTTCTTGCGTCTTAGATTTTCCCTCAGAGATAATTTTCTTTCTTCCAAAAGTGTATTTTTTAAAGTTCTTTTTCATGTGACTTTGTTGGTAATAAACTCTCTCAGCTTTTACATGTCTGATGGAATTTGATATATCTTGGAATGGAGTTGGCAGGGTTTGCTGATGACTGGAATAGAGGGTGATAATGAGGGATGAGGGTAGCCAAGAAAGTTTCTAGCAGAGTACTCCCCCATAACTTACACATAAAAGACACTTACAGATGGTGCAATGGGAAGCAATGAGGGGTAGTGTTGCTAATTATAATAAATTCTCCCAAGCAGACATGTAGGTCCAAGGATTAAATTCTGGGTCCCCAAGACCTTTATAAACAATTTCAGGTGTTCACTCACCAATTCATTTTTGAACTTATCAAATCGCGTATTCATTTATCTCTTCCTTATTTAATTTGTCATTTAAGTGGACTTTTAAAACATCTACCATTTGATAGCCATAATGTTAGGTGATGAAAATGAGTAAATCCTTATGGACTCCACCCTTGTGGATCATGCGGCCTTATGGGAGAACAAATAGTAATCACTAATTACTAATCAATCACTCAAATAACTATAAATCTGTGATTGTGGTAAGTGCTATGAAGAAAGACACCTGGTGTTCCAAGAGCCTATAATAGAAGGTTTGACTGTCAGGAGGTCAGTCTGAGGAAGAAAAATTTGAGCTGACAGCTAAAAAAAAATGACAAGGAATAAATTAGGTCAAGAATGGGCAAAAGAACCCTTCAGGTCGAGGAAATGACAGGAGCAAAGGCTCTGTGGCAGGAAATGGCAGGCACAAAGCCTGTGGGAGGGACACTGGAGTAAATGGGGGTGCAAAGGGCATTAGTGTGGCTGGAGCAGAGAGAAGAAAAAGGATTTAGGTAGAGTCCAGAATGATGAGGAAGGGACAGACTCAGGCCCTGATAGGCCACATCAAGGAGGTGTCCTTATCCTGAAAATGATGAGAGCTGCTAACATGATTGAAGCAGAGGGAGCAACCAGATCAAATCTGTGTTTTGAAGAGAAACCACACAAGTTTCCTGGTTAGTGTTTTTCTCTTGCACTGGCTGACTCTAGGACTGCGGAGTGACTCAGGCTTCTTCCAAATAGCAACTCTTTGCCTATGTGGAAGGGAAGTCTGGGCACTGTCCACCCAAGGAGCCTGCTAAAGATATTCATGAAACTTTCAACACAGGTGAAAATGAACAATGGGAGGATTCCTGGGTCAGACACAGGTACTGTTAGTTTCCCCTTTTGTACTCTAAGCCAGCTCTCAGAACTATGTTCTAAGTGCCTCCAGGAAGTAAAGGTATACTTAATGAAGAACAGCCAAAAGTGCCCTCATGAGCCTTTGATCCTGGAAGAACAAGAAGCTATAGCTGTCAAGGCCAGTCCAGAGCTGTTCAGTGCAGTTTTCTGTGACCTCCCTTCCTGGTGGGGTTCCATCTCTCCACTCTCCACTCTCCCCTCTGAGGTCTCTGGAGCCATAATGGGGCTGGGCAGGGGCAAGATGGGATAAAGAAGTAGTCGGTGAAACATGGAAAGAGGAAAAAAGGCTAGTGTCAGGAAAGAAGAGGGCTCCCA
Organism: Martes martes; assembly: GCF_963455335.1. Lineage (NCBI taxonomy): Eukaryota > Metazoa > Chordata > Mammalia > Carnivora > Mustelidae > Martes > Martes martes. Next base: position 68,877,547 of record NC_137889.1, on the reverse strand, counting down.
GTGTCAAATGCAGGGCCTGTGTGGAAAGAGGGACCAAGGAGAGCTTTGGTGCTTGTTCCAGGCTTCATTCTATACCTACCCCACTGTGTGACCTCAGGCAGATGATGTAATCTCTCTTGGCCTCCATGTCCTCATCTATAAAGGAGGATTTCCCAAGGAGACACACACACTAGGGGGTATAGTGAGAAGGTGTCTGTGAGCAAGGATGATGCAACTTCCTGTCAAAGATCAACCCTTCTTAGAAGAGTTTTGAGGAAAAAAAAAGTTAATCTTATATTAACACAAATACAAACATCTTAACTTAGGATGCAAAATTTCATTTTTAAAAAAGGATATAATAGGCAAAGTTATGTGTTTTCCCCTATTATTCAGGGTACTTGAGTAAAGAAGGTTGAGAAGCCCTGGATTAGATGTGCTCTAAGATGCCCTCCAGCTCTTTAGTATTATGATTCTTTGGTTTTATGATGAAGATCAAGAAGAAGGAGGATTAAGCAATCTGTGAACTATAAAAGGATTTAGGCGACCCTTTTAGGTTTAGAAGGAGTGGGTATTAATGTAGGCGTTCAGCTGTGCCTCATGCTCTTTCACACTGGGTTTGAAAACTGCCTGTTCATCTCCTGGGAAAGCTCTTGTCCTTCCTGCCTGCCTGGCTTACTCCTTGTTCTTTAAGAACTGTCTTAGTGTCCCCTCCCAGGGGATGCTTTGTCATTTCCTTCTTCCTTCCTGCCCCAATCCTCTAAATTGCTGACTAGGGCACCGCTCCCACTCCCTGTGTGCCCATAGAACTCAATGGGTAGTTCAAATTTTGCACTTATGGGGTTATAATGTGTTACTGTTTTCTCCCCTTGTCACGTTAACTTGCTGCTTAACTCACTTTCACAGTATTTGGAGAATGAAGTCCCATGTAGGAACAAGGCCTTCATGATATACCTTTGCTGACCTCTCTTGCGCTGGGTCTTGTAATTTTCCAATACTTGATCTGGACTGTGGTCACATCCAGCAACACTTTGTAGTTCCTCAAAGTGCCACTCTGTCTTCTGTTTTTTGTTCCAATTTCCCAGAATGCTGGTTGCTTGAATTCTTTTATCCATGTCCATATGAAGAATTCTTTTTCATCTTTCAAGACTAGTTCAGCTGCCTCCCCTTGGAGAAACCTTTCCTGCTCTCCCATAACTTTCTTATATGGACTTCACTTCTCCTCAGACACAGCTCTATACCACGGCCTACCTCTTTTCTAAGGTCATATGCTTGCATGTCATCTAGGTACAATAACTCATGGAGGGCCATGAGTGATGTCCCATATCCAGCATGACATATGAAGACTATGAATGAATGAATGGATGAAGACTATGAATCAGTGAATGCCAGTTGAGTGAATACATGCATGAGATGAGAGAAAAGGAGATGGAGAACGCTCACACTGTATTTCCATAAATGCTTCCTCTCTTCCACATTAGCCCAAGCAAAGATGGTAAGTTTGGGGTCCTCAATGTTGTAAATACAACTCCAGCATACATACACTGATTAGGTTCATCATTCACTCATCTTTTGGATCCTCTTAGGGAACACTTATTCATTAGTTTTTCAAAACTACTTTCACTGTCCTGCTGTTGAGAACTCAGCTTGAACAAAACAAAGCCACTGCCTTCAAGACCCTTATATTCTAGTGGGAAGAAACAGACAATGAAGAAATATTTACTATGTCAAATTTTGGTACATGTTTTTTTGGGGAGGCCAAAAAGCCAAATCACATAGGACATCTTAGGTCCCTGTAAGGTGTTACTGAGTGAGCAGAGGAGTAGTCTGATCTTACTCACATTTTAAAAGACTCACTCTGGTGCTGTGTTGAGCACAGTTTGTAAGGGGCAAGGATGGATGCAAGAGACCAGTCAGGAAGCTACTGCCTTTAGATAAGAGATAATGGTGACTTGAAGGCAGTGGAAAATGGTAAGTATCTTGATATATTTCATTGGATAACCAACAAGTTTTGCTAATGGATAGGATTTGGGATCTATGAGAGAAAGGAATCAAATATGACTCCAGAGAGTTTGGTCTAAACAACTGGAAGGATTGAGTTAACATGACGTGTGAAGAAGGCTCTAGAACTTGAGGTGCTCATAGGCATGTGTCACTGGTGAGTGGGCAGTGGGAGATACAAATGTGGAGTGAAGGGGAAAGGGCATGCTGTACGTGAGAATTTGGTGTCATTTACACACAGATTGCAGGAGCCCCTTAGACTGCAGGAGATCACTTAGGGTGTGACTGCAGACACAGAAGAGGAGAGGCTTGTTCTGAATCTTAGTGCACCCAATAATAGGATGTTGGGAAAACAAGGAGGACTCAACAAAGGACTGAGAAGGAGCAGCCGATAGAGTCACAGGAAAACTGAGTGAGGTAATAACTAAGGCCTCTGAGGAGGGGGGAAAGTGCCAAGATAAATGGGGGTAGGGATGCTGACAAGTACCAGGACTGGAAATAAAAGGCAAAATCACAGAGACTTAGGAGTGTATGAGAACTTTTTAGGAAACTGATGTAGTTAGCTAAGTATGTCTTAGGCATACTTAACACAGCACGATTAGCAAACATAGAGCTGAGCTTTAAAATATTTTATTTTTACTCCTATAGAAGAGGGGAAAATAAAATTTCTTTTCATTATCAACAAATCAAAAAGATTTCCAATATGCAATATTGTCAAATTTGGTCTCCAAGATAAAGTCTGCACACACACAAAAAGAAAACTGATTTCAAAAGTGGCTTTTCAGAAATGTCTCATTGTCCAGAAAACCTTCAGTACACATATCCTTGCCAGACACCAGAGATCTAACAAACACTATAGGGATGGTAAATGACAACAAAGATGAAAAAATAACTAAACACCACCAAATGTGTTATAGAAAGTATCTGACATTGTGCTATGGTCCAGCTCTTCAGAGTTTACCGCCTCTCTCTGCTTCTTCCTACTCTGGGCGGGTAGAACTTCTTGCTAGAAGTCGGCTGCCTTCTGACTGAGGACCAAACCCTTGAGTCAGGACCAATTCAGGTGGTACTTCATTGATCCATCTAACTTGCAGAGAGTATCAATGCTGGATTAAAGATCATCTAGACCAGCACAGTCCAACATCACATCATATATCATGTCAAAATATCCAACAAGTCATATTTACAAGTCACATACATAATTTAAATTTTGTAGTAGCCACATTAAAAAGGTAAAAGAAACTGGTGAAATTATTTTTTTAAAGATTTTTATTTATTTATTTGATAGAGAGAGAGGAAAAAATACAAGCAGGGGGAGTGGCAGGCAGAGGGAGAGGGAGAAGAAGACTCCCTGCTGATCAGGGCTCCCGATGCTGGGCTTGATTCCATGACCCTGAGATCATGACCTGAGCCGAAGGCAGATGCTTAACCAACTGAGCCATCCAGGTACCCCAAAACAGATAGAATTAATTTTAATTTAACTTAATTTTATTTGAGCCAGTATATCCAAAATACTATCATTTCAATGTTTATTCTACATAACAATATTTGGGGACATCTTACATTCTTATTTCACACAAAGTCTTTCAAACCCTGTGTGTATTTTCCACTGTGGCAAATCTCAACTCCAAATGGCCACATTTTAAGTGCTCAATATTCTCATATGGCCAGTGACTACTATATTGGACCGTGCAGAGCTAGATCATGCCCTTTAGTTTATAGATGGAGGGGTTGAGTCCTAAAGGGAAAGAAATGCAATGAAGACTATTTAGCTTATCAGTACTAGCAAGGTCTCTTGGTTTCCAGTCCAAACAGTTTCACATATGTTCTGCTCTTCAAAAGAAATCTCTATTTAACTGTTCCCTACCATCTTATTTTCATGCCTTGGTCATAAAAAGCCCTTCCTAATCCCTATTTTTCAGTCTCTTACCTTAATATTTTGTTTGGTGACACCAGGTACATCAGAATCACTATAGGGCATGTTCATAAGGCAGATACGCTGATCCTGCCCTCTGAAATTCTGATTTAGACCTGCAGTGAAGTCTCAGAACCCCCTTTTTTAGCAAGGGCTTGGTGATTATAATGCCATTAGTCCATGGACCAGCTGGATATATATCCTTCTAGCTTCTTCGTTGTTGTGAGTCCTGTAGTTCCAGAGGGAAATCTTAAAAGGATTGTCACAGGGAAGTTCAAAAACTGCTTCATCTTTATTTCCCATATTCCTTGAGATTCTAGAGTCCTCCCAGCCTTTGCTGTTCTTTCAAATTGGAATATTATCTTTAATGTATCTTCTCTAGTCTAAGATCCTTGAAGGAAGGATGGGAATCTTTTATTTCCCATTTTTCTTCAGGGCCTAGCCCATGGTGCTGGAAGTAAATACTTGTTGAATTAATGAGGAATGAAGGAATGGATATTGTGGAAGCTTTCTTATCAAAGTTGCAAAGGAACAAAAGCTTAATTCTTAGACTCTCCTTTTGACTTCACTTACCCCTTTCCTTTTTTGCATGTAGTTGGTTTATTTTGGGTCTGGGTGACAAACTTGGGGGCCGGAAAAAAGGGAGAGATGACCAGATCATTAGAAGAGTGTCTTGAACAAGTATATAGGAGGCTTATAAGTAAGTTAGAACTTGTTTCCCTTGGTGAAGCCTTGAAGAACAAAGCGTGATCTCTGCCTGGAGTAGAGTCTTAGTTTAAATCCTGAAATGATCCTGGCATCTGGAGATACAAAATAATTTACTTTTATGGTTTGGCCTTTGAGAGATTGGTTATCCTCTAGGTGTAACAAAGCAAGAAAATTTACAGGGACAGAGGCTGGCTGGTTTAGTCTTTCATGGAGTGCTTAAAAGTATAGGATATTTTTTTTAAAATATTGAAAGAACCAACTGTTTAACTGATTTACCTTCCTTCCTTCCATCCTTTCATTACTCCAGCTCCACCAATACCACCATCACCTTCCACCACGATCAGCGCCATCATGACCATCTCTACCATCCTCCTCATCCTCCTCCCTTTTCACTAAGAGTGTCTTTGCCTGACACAAGCCACCCTACAGAGAGCTCCTCTGAGATTTGTCTATAAGGTCTGCTTAGCTAAATGGGGTGGTCTGGAATCAAAAGAGGCAGGTACATCCATGAAAACTAAATATAATTCCCTGTACCCACAGAATCTTATTTTATTTTTGTTAATAAAAGACAATGGTGGTTAATGGTTGTTTTACATCTACTTTTCAAATATCTATAAAGTCAGTTAATATTCTTTATGGTTAAGGGAACAGACAGGCCTATAAAAATAACTTAATATGTCAGAAAATACTATTGAGTTATAAAATCTCTTCATTTTTTTCTCTGCACAGGCTCTCCTATACCTCAGCTGTCTTCACAATACTGCTGTATGTTACCCCCTTGGTAAGGCTCTGGGTTGGAATGGATTCTTTGTGTCTGGTTTGTTGATTCAAGAGCATTTGATGAACCACATGAAGGAAACAAGGAGCAGGTGGCCTAGAGCCAGAAGGGGAACTAAGGAAGCTGTCACAAACTTGTCCCCAGCCTCTGGCCTGGCATGGGTCCCTCTCCTATCCAATTTGTAAGAGAGAGTGAGCCTCCACCCAGGGATTGTGGTGGAATTTCTCCTCTAAAGGTCTCAGGGCAGAGGGAGGAGGTTACTGTGTGAGCCAAAATCACAAAAGCACCCCAGAGACACCCACAGAACCCTGGTTTCCACAGTCTTGTATCTTTGGGCATGGGGGATCATCAGAGAAGGGTCTGGCACATCATAAGTCTCAAAAAAGTATTGCCTAATAAGGAAATGGATCTGCCAAACAGACCACTTGCTTTTTCGCCTTTACATTTACAGATTCATTTGCATATGCAAATATAGACATACATTTATGTGTGGCTCCATAATTCAATTTAAGTGTTTTCTTTTTTCTTCTCTTAGTTTTCTTTTACCTCCTATTTCTTTATTCTCCTTCCCTTGAAAGCCCAGGTCCTCACGCTAGAGCCCAGCTCTCTGTGACACAAGTGTGTCCAGTAGGCTCCCAGAAGCTGGCACATGAAGGTGAGAAGGAAATCCACTCTTGGAAACTTCTCTGGGAGCACCTCTCTTCAGCACAAACATGGAGCACCCTGGACACATTGAGGGGGACAGCCAACGGGAACCCTCCTTTTACCAGGTCGTGGAGAACAAGAGGCCCATTAGATCACTCATCCCCATTCCAAAAGAAAGGGAGAAAATGGTCTCAGAGTACTGGGTTGGCAGCTGGGGCAGAGCCCGAGGGAGCTGGATTCTAGAGCAATCAGTCAGCTATTGCCCCAGCTTGAGTGTGTGCTGCCTCTGCAAAGAGACTCTTGCTCTGGGCCTACGGTGGCTAGGAGAGATGCTGCCAGGCTGGGAAATTGCTACTCGCAAGCTTGCCAGCGGGGGTCCTGGGGCCACTGGACCCTTGGTGCAGATGAAAGCCTTGTTCCTGGGTCCTGAGCAGGAGACATGCTGCCTTTGCTGAAGCTAATATTTGGGAGAAGGGCTGCTTGATGAACTAAGGAAAAAACAAACAAACAAACAGTGGCGAGGACACATCTGTGGTCCTTTCCTTGTGGCTCTGGTGTTCGGAGGAGGAGGGCCAGGTGTTCTCCTCCTGAAAGTTGGCCTGACTTCATTGGTCACTTGGGCCTGGGGCCCCCAGGGCTCTAGGCTTATTTAGGCCCATGGTGGCATGCCCCACGTTGCTTGAGCCCTGTTCTATGTGGGAGGCAGGGGCCCGTCTGAGGAGGGCTGTGAGTCTGTCAGAATGTTAGCGGGAATGCCTCAGACCCAGGAGGAAACGAGCTTCCTGAGGAGCACGCGTGGTGGGACACCCCCTAATTCTCATCTAATTTAAGGATCAGGTGATGCTTGGCATCATCAGCAGTGAGTATTCCTGGCAACAAGGAAAACACGAGGGTTTCTGGACCCAGCTGTGGCTTCTAGCCAGAAGCATCTACCTGCTCAGCGGCCACGGGGAAACTTTGCCAAGCATCCAGCAAGCAGCCACGAGTGAAAGCAGCTTAGCTCTGTCTCCAGCAAGGGTGACAGGTGCTTCCCACTGGTGCCACCTCTGTGATGCACCCTGGTGTACCCAGATACCTTGACCTTTCCCCCAGAAAACTCAGAAAAAGAGAATGTCCCTTGTACATCTGTCCATAATGACTTGGTCTTTTTCTGTAACTGCTCACACCGTGAGAGACCTTTGCTTCTTTCAGATTTGTCAGGATGTTTTTCTCAGTCTCCATCCCATTCTCATCAGGGAAAATGATCTGAAGTTGTTCTATACTGGGAAACACCTAAATCTATGAGGTTATTTCATGACAGCATTGTGGTACCCACAGATTGACCTTCTCACTTTCAGAGTGGGTTGGTTGGTTTATTTTCCAACCTCAAGACCACTGTACATCAGGTTTGCTATTTGGCTGAGGTATGAAGCCGAATGTCACTGAGGTGTTGGGGAGTGAGCTTACACTGCCTCCTGGCATCCACGTGGCACGCTTGCTTTGATGTTGTCTATTTACCGGATTCTGAATTTGAGGATTCCAGAGTCTCCTAACATGCAAGTTGACTGTATTGTCTCTCAGTCTGAAAGGGTATGGAAGTTTGGAAGGGTAAGACAATCAGCCAAACAAGCATACTTCTCCAACGTTAACCCAAATCAAAAGGACTCTGAGGTCTCAAATATAAAATACCGGAAGACTTGGGTTACTTGTCCTGCGCTTGTACCACAGGTGCACACGTCTTGGTAGGATTGTTTTGGTCCTTCTGGTAATAATTTTGGATGAGGTCCCAGATCCTAATGCCATTAAAGACACACTATGGTAAATTGGGTAGAGGAAGGATTCAGTAGATTGATTTTAAGAATCCATGTAAAGTGATGGCCTGTTAGACCAGAGGCAGAAGGAGAGAATGAAATCCCAAGGGTGAGCCTCGAGATGATTCTACATTAGCTCAGACATTTGCTCCAAAAAGAATTTTTCTCTGCTTATCCCGTGGTACTGTCTCTGACATATAAATAAGACCTTGGAAAGTTTAAATAGACCAAATACCTTTGGGCAGAGTTTGCTTTCCTGATATTATTTGGATGTATTCTGTTCATAGTGAGCAGCTGGGTATTGATCTGATTAGCTTTGAGTTAGAAAAGTTAAGACTTACCCTTCTATCTCCTGAGTAATGGGGACCATTTGTGATTTCTACAAAGTAAATTAACCTTGCCTGGATGAGAAAGATTTTCTTTTGGGTTTTGCCTTTGAGCAACTTCAAACTTAACCCAAGGACAATGTAAGTCATTCACCCACTCAAAATTAATTTGTTGAGTACGTTAGGCACTATAAGAATAAAAAGATACAAAGGTATAAAACCATTAGGAAAGTCTACTAGGGCTTTGGGGAAAATGTGACATGTGTCTAAGGATCTATAATGAAAAACAGAGATGTTTGGACAGTCTGATGAAAAGTCATTCAAAAGGGACATTTGACAGTATGTAGAAAAATTAGTTGTCACATTGAATTTTCTCCCTCTCAGCTCCGTGGTCCCACCCAGTAGGGCTTGAGGGGGTGCGTGACAAGATGGAATTGAGAAACTCATTTTAATTGAAAGATTTTTTTTTTGGCTTTGTTTTTGTTCCTGGTGTAAATAATTCATGGATGCCATCTCCCCTCCTCTCTTTCTACTGACTTGTCCCTCACAATCTTTTCTGTCTTTTGCATTGAGTGGGAGAAGGGGAAGAAGAGGGAAAGGGAGGGGAGAGGCAGAAAGCTTTGAGCAGCACTTGAAGCTGGAGATCAGAAAGCCAGGGTCACAACAAGGACTGAGATGGACATGGAGATGGGGCATCAGGCTGGCTCCAGGGCTCCTGCCGCTGGGACTGTCGGACCGGGATCCCACATACTGTACCCGGGGTGAGGTGTGGGCAAGTGACTGAAGGGGCCACTGTTGGCTCTCTCTTACTACTACTACTTGATCACCCTGCTTTCTCTACCAGGGCCACTTCACTCTTTCTTTTGTGTGAAGAAAAACTATATTCCTCTTGTGTTTCTCCTTTCCTCTCACACGATTACCGCACCCTTGACATTTCTGACACCAGATATGTGGGGCTTTTCCCATATCAAGATGTCCTCTGCAACACTGGCTTGGTCCTACAATGTAACCCAACTTTGACGCTATCCAGAGTTAGCAAATTCCCCACAGCCTAAGGGCTCACTCCCACGACACCTCCTCCCCCCACCACCACTTCAGACACTAGTTGTAAGTAGGAAGTCCCCAGGTTACTCATAAATTCTGTCTGACTTGCCTACAAATCGGAGGTTCCCATGACCACCTCCCCTTCAACTTCAGTATTTGTTAGAGCAATTCGTAAAACTTAGAGCAATTCGTAAAACAAACTCACTTAAGTTTTCCAGCTTATTGTGTAATAAAGGATATGATACAGAATACAGACGAACAGCCATGTGAAGAGACACATATGATTCCAGAAAGGTCCCAAGCACAGGAACTTCTGTCCCTGTGGCCCCGGGGTCTATCACCCTCCCTAGATGTGAACTCTGACCCAGAAGCTCTTCGAATGTCGTACTTTGGGATTTTTATCATTTCATCATATAGGCTTGATTGATCATTAACTCAATTTCCAGACCCTCTTCCCTTCCTGGAGGATGGGAGTGGGGTTGACAATTCCAAGCTTCTAAAATCATGGCTTAGTCTTTCTGGTGACCACCCCTCACCCAGGATCCACCTCACCTCTAATGAGGAGTCACCTCATTAGAATAAAAGACATTATCACACAGGAAAGCCCAAAGGAGTCAGGAACCAGAGTCAAAAGCCAAATTCTAGAATAAAAGTTGTTCCTAGTGCTCTTATCACTTAGGAAATCCCAAAAGTTTCAGAAGCTTGACACCAGATACTGGGGCCAGAGACCAATACATAGATGTTCTATTATTTCACATCTTGCTGGACCTGATTGCCTCTTCTTCCGAGAGGCACCTGTTCTGACCCTCAAGTGCTCCTCCTGTGTATCCCAGGCATCCGTGTTTACCCTCCTTGTGCTCCTCCCCCACACATTACATCGTTGGCCCTTTCCCATGAGCAACCTGCAAGCTTCCTGAGGGAAGGGCTCTCATCCATCACACCTGCCATGCCATTCCAAGTACAACGCTCAGCTCCGGGAATGTGTTCATGAATATCTGATGAGAGAATGTCAAATAAATGTCAGACTCTGATGTATGTTGCCAGAAAAGGAAATGCATCAGCCCTTTCCCAGAGAAAATAAATTCCTATCATAAGACTTCTGCCCCTGTACTCCTTCATATATCACTGGGAAAGGCGAGCCAGCTACTTCCCATCCATTCCTATTTCTTCGCTGACCTGCAGGGGCCTGGAACTGCACTGGGCAACGTGCACTCACCCTTTGAAATGCACTTAGTTGGATTGCTCCTTCCCACTTTGCCATCTGGAGCCTTCATATTGTTAACAGAACATCCTTTAGACATTTGTCAAACTCCCAGCATCAAGCAGCCACGTTCCAGCCCATGACTTCCTGTAACCATGTCCTGCCGACTTCTCACTAGTACATTAAAAATAAAAAGCACACCCTGAGTGGCTCAGACTTCCCTTCTCTGGTGACCTCAACCCCACAACTGGGGAAACTGTGACTCAGACTCAGGAAAAAACACTGCTGGTGTCACCAACAGAAACCTAGGATCCTCCTGGGCTGGCGTTGGGGGATATTAATAAATCCATTAGATTGGATCGTTTGCACCACCGGCTCTCTTTTCTTTAGGGAATTTGAATGTTCTAGTGCTTTAAAGTGGAGATAAAACGACCCATGATTCATGTCCCTGTCTTTCTGAAGAGTTTCCTTGTAAAGCTCCAACAACCTCTGCAGTTACTTGAAGGTTAAAACTATTCTTGCCCAAAAAGGGGAAAACCATTTCACGTTTCTATTCATTGCTTTTCTCCTTCAGCACCTGAAAAGGAGATGAATTCCCCCTTCTCCCCCCGCCCTCCTTCCATTCTTACCAAGAGAATCTTGTTCCTACTCTCAACTTGTCTGGTGATTTGAACATGGAAAAAGGTAGAGTATAATTCTTCAACTAGTCCTTCAAGAAGAATTTGGTGGGGTTCCCCCCCACTTTTTTGTTTGTTTTTATTGGCTATCAGGCTAACAAATTTTGGATTGGAACAGCTCAGATCCTAGGCTGGCAGCACACTGAGTTCATTTTGCAAAATTCATTCACAGGAGAAAATGTATTGAGCTGCCTGGGTCTCAACACAGAGAGTTTTTTAAGAAAAGCTTTGGTTCTGTTTTCTTAACTGGCCTCCTGGAGCTCTGAAATGGCATGTTCTGGTCAGCATCTGGTCTCATTGGAATTGAGGTAAGAGCATCTAAAACCTTGAATGTGTCTAGAAGGTCTGACAGAGACTCCAGTCGTGGTATCTAGGAATTCGATAAGGTCCCGGAAGTGGGATGTTCCTGATTCCAAGCATACTTTCAGGACACTGAAAGATACCCAAGGGTGCCTAGAGTGATTCATCTGTGACTTCCCAGTGGGACCAAGGACAAATGACAGCTCTTTAGCCCACCGCCTCTGCCCTGCTGGTGGGAGTGTGGGATCGAGGACCTCAAATGCCTTACGTGGCCCTAGGCAAGTTGAAGAGAAATTTCAGCTCCAAGAACCACCCATAGGAAAAGGTCTTGAAGTTTCAATTAAGCGATTTTCTTTGAAGATTTTTGACTTGCATTAATTCCCTGAAGAAGTTCATTCAGTTTCCAAAGCAATTTCCCTCCAAAGGGTGGTTTGCTCTCTTAAGGGGAATTTTAATACTGATGTATGTCATTTATCTCCCACATCTTTTCTGAGAAGACATATTGTAGAAAAGCCATTAGGAAACACTTCGTATAATAGTTCCTTCACCCTTGAAAACTCTTCCGAGGTAGGAGGAACTGAAAGTATGTTCCTCTTCTGCCATTTTAGAAGCAGAGAAATTGAAAATCATTTGAGTCCAGCGATGGTCCAACTTCACAGTGGCCCCTCTGTCTGACCTTGTCTGTCTTCTCCAGTTGAGGACTCCCTGTTCCCAACAATGTAAATTGAGATTTTCCTTGGTTTAAGTCATTCTTACAGATGCCATTTCTATGTATAGCACAAGGTGCTGTCTCCTTAAGTCTGGTTTTTAATTAAAACCGTACCATAGGAACTTGGTTAAAAAAAAAAAAAAGTGTACTGCTCTGAATGCATTTACTGTAAAGGATATTCATTCCATGTTCTCCGACCCATCTTTCCCTAAAGGCTGTGACACTCTCTTTTGTGTCCTTCCAGAAATAGTCTATCTACAACCACATTAAGTGTTTCTATGTACACACACACACACATACACATATACACACAGAGTTTATATTTCAAAGATTGCTTTTCCCACATAAAAAAAAAAAACCTTCAGCGTTCTAGTGAATAAATTTTATAATTTTTAATGCTGGTTTGGCATGGACAATAATAAAATAACAAACTCTGTTATTCATTCTCAGGGGGAAAAGGTTATTTCTGTTTTCTTATATATTCTCTATATGAGTATTTTCTGTATTCCTATGCATACATATTCTTTTGTTTTTATATACATGTTAACATAGTTTATTGCCCTTTTTAAAACTTTGTGATAATTCTTGGATTTGAATCAATAGTAGAAGTTTGTTATCAATACACAAAAATAAACCTATCTCATTCTTCTTTAACTGTTACATCACATTCTTTAATTAGTTCATAATTGTTGGTCAAGTTAGGGTTTCCAGTACAAAGCTATAATAATATCCAGGTACAAATTGTCAACATATGTAAGTATAGTTATGGAATAAATCTGTAGAAATGAAATTGCTTGGCCAAAGAGTGTGTGCATTTTAAAATTTGTTATAATGGACAAGTTTACTTCCCAAAACAGTTGTATCACATTATACTTCAATTACATGAGTGTTTCTCAGCACCCTTACCAACACGAAGTATTACTACACTTTTTGATCTCTGCCAATCAGATAGTTACAAGTTATACCTTGTTACTATTTTAATTTATAGTTATTCAATTTTAAATGAGATTGAGCATCTTCCCTGTGTTGGAAAGTCAATTGTATTTATTTTCCTGTTGGCTACCTTTACATGATATTCACCCATTTTTCTATTGAACTGTTGATTATTTTCTTATTGATCCATAAAAGCCCTTTATATATTGAGGAAATGGATCAGCGATTCATGCCCTCTAAAGTCCCCCCTTTTTACTTCTAGTGATCAATTATTGCTCCAAAAATAACCTTTCTCACTCTCTCTCCTACCATCTCTCCTATTACTTTCTCACATAGTTACTTGTATATCTTGTTTATATGAACAGGAAAGAAGGATGGCAGTCAGGCTTGCAAGGAAGTATACTTTTGAATATCCAGTGAGTAGCTATTTTACAAAAAGAATATATAAAGCTGGAAAGGCCCTTTACCTGGCATCTGTATCAAAAGACTGTTCTTCCTCTTGGTTCACCGATGGACACTTGGTAGCCTTGAATCTTGCTCATTGACTATAAATCAGTGCCTGAATTCAACAAACTTCTTAAGCTTATATTTACACCCCTTTACTTTTTGTTTTTCTTATAACTCTCTCTTCTTTCTAATTTACTCTGAAATAGCGATCATTATTTGGCTGGTGCAAATAGTTATCTCTAGGTTCTTAACTCTTCATTAAGTACTGGGAGTAGGATGATTTGTGTGGTAAGATGCTGATGGGAAGACAGAAAGCCTCAGGTTCTTACTTCAGGACTAGGCCCAGGCTCCTATCTCAGAATCCTTGGGCCATGTTTTCCACTGACTGATTCAAGGAGATGGGGCCCCCCATGAGACATGCTCCTCTCTCCATAGGTTTCTGTTGAAAACTCACCTTCCCAAATCCTGTAAAAACCAATTCAACTTTAGCTAACGTGGTAATGATTTGTGGGGAGCAGCAGAAATTCCTCTGTAATTATGCGTGAATTGATGTGTGATTTCCTAATGAGCTTAAGTGAAGAAATCATCGTTTTGTGATAAATGCTTTATATCTTAAAATGCCAGAAACACATATCTAATAAATTCAATCAAACCACTCTCATTTATATAAAATTTGCAATTATTATTTAACATGCTGGCTTTCTTTGCTGCTTTACTGCTTTGGGTAATTGCAGAATCTTAAAGTTCCTATTCATAAACAAGGCCACAGAAACTCATTACATAGGAGTTTTTCTTAATGCAATCATAAATGAGTTCATTTGGAAATGTATTTGCATGCTGTGTCAGCTAAGACCCCCTTCTTAGAAAATGCTGTAGTCACAGAATGAGCTTGCTAAATCAGGGACATTTGCCCCTGGAATGAGCTAGGTTACTCTCTGACACTGCAGCTTGGACATCTGACAATGTCCAAACAAGTTGGGAAAAACATTCACTGATTAAAAATACGGTTCCTCTTTACTGAAGGATCGAGGCCCCATGAGTTAAGTGGTCACGGGGCAGCTTTGAATCCAATGACGTCAGCACAGAAGACCACACAATATATTGATACGGGAGTCAGATCCAGATTCAGATTCTGGGTATAGCCGTGTGACCTTAGACAAACTACTCAATCTCCCTCAGCCTCGCTTTGCTCATCTGTCAGACGGAGACAGTGCCTACTGTTGTTGGCAGAATTGAATGAGATGGCATATGTGAAAGTACTGGGCAGGCTGACGGACACATGTAAAACAAAGTGCAGCTAGTCAAACAATAATTGGTAGTCTTAAACGCAGATAAAAATTGGGAACAAAACTGACCCCCACCTGCCCCAGCACACCCTAAGCATTTTCCCTACTAGCCAAGTTAGTAGTTTCATTTCTATCTTCTATGGAGCTGAGAGAATGGCAGGAATTGAAAATGGTTTACTTCCTGGGACCCAGGGCTGTTTCCTGATGGGGTATACTGCGTAGGCTGTCTGAACTTAAATGAATCCTTTTTCACTTAGACGTGTTAGAATTTGGGGTTTGGTAAATGGACACCCAAACTGGTTTCGAGATTCATATCAAAATTAGCAGCAGTTGACCTAGGGTTGACAATGTATTAGAAACCTGTATAGTAGAGTCTTCCCAGGTCTCCCTCCAAGGAGCTCTGCCCCACCCACAGGCCCTTCAGGGTGCGGTTACAGGCAGCCATGTTTTCTGCTCTGTAACTCAGCCCACTTCAGCCTGGGCCACAACCGACTGGACAAGCACAGGCCCTTGGCCTCCCCCTGGACCGGGAAAACAAGACTTGGACAGTCATATTTCTTCACTCGGTAATTGAAATTAAAAGTGGCGGGGAGAGAGTAAAGGCATGGGTCCGAAGAGATCCTCATGGATCTTGGGCAAGCTGAAGTGAAGCCTGCACAGAAACTCAGGGAAAGGAGGAAAGCGTAGGGAGTGGAGATGAAAGCCTCTGCATGGAGAGAGCAGGGTCCGTGGGAGAGAGACCCAGAGGCTAGTGAATTCTGGGTGCTGCTGTGGTTCCAGATGGTTTTCTAATTCCAGATGCGGGCTTTACCCATCTCCACAGACCCCCTGTTCTTCGAGGCAACTTGAGGAGAGACCCTTCACAGGCACTCTTTAGAGACCACGTCAAACCCAATGTGGGTTGCTGCGAGAAAGCCGAGGTTGGAATAAATAGGTAAAATAAAGGTCTGAATTGATAAGTAGTAGCAACAATATGGAGCATTGTTAATTATTGTACAAGGAATCTTGTTACCCATTTATTTTATAGATAACAGTGCAGACCTTGTAAATTGTAATAGAATGTTTGGTTTCTGAACATAAATGAATAAAAAGATGTAAATTCTCAAGGTATTTAATTCTAATGAAATTCAAAGAACTTAAACTTCCATTCAAATAGAGAAATCTATTATCTTTTTAGACAATTGGCTTGTTCATCAGTCCTTCCAAGGACATTAAGGATGAATGTATGAATGTTCCTTTGTTGGAGTCTGCATAGATTTCACAGTGGCTAACATTTTTCCTAATAAAGAAACAACTTTCTGTCCTTTTCTTTTCCGTATTTCCACCGCCACCACCGTAATTCCACATTGTTTTTCACCTGGACTATTGCAGTTTCCAGCTGGGGGACGTCACTACATTATGTATGCAGTAAGTGTTCATTAAGTGAGAAGCTTCCTGAGATGCTTCTGCACCCGAGCTAACCAGAATTCATCATACAAGGAAATGAAAGTTAAATCGTTTTGTTTATTATGGAAAACTCCAAAACATACACAATAGTAGAGAGAATAATGCAGTGAACTGTCACATAGCCATTCAGGAATCATCAGGAATGATCAACTCAGGACCAATCTTGTTTCATCTCTATACTCACACTTTCCTCCATCTCCTCTTGTCTCATGATGATTTGGAAGCAAATCCAAGATATCATATTATTTCCTCTGAAAGTATTGTTATGGTATCTCTATAAGAAAAAATAAATTGTGATGTAACCAAAATATCATCTTCACAGCTAAATTAAAATAATAATTATTATTTAATATAATAAATAACCCATCAGTGTTCAAATTTCCCTAATTGTCTTATTTTTTAATAGTTTCTTTATTTGAATAATATATCAGATGAGCTTAACACTTTATAATGGTTGACATGTCTCTTAAGTGGCTTTTAATTTATAAGCTCCTCCTCCCTTTTTTTTTTTTTTTTTTAAATCTCCTCACCCTCTTTCACTCCCTCCTTCTCTCTTTTCCTGAAATTTATTCTTTGAAGAAAGGAGGTCATTGTCCTGTAGTTTTCTATGGCTTTTGCTGTCTACATTTTTTTTTTAAAGATTTTATTTATTTATTTGACAGAGAGAGATCACAAGTAGGCAAAGAGGCAGGCAGAGAGAGAGAGGAGGAAGCAGGCTCCCTGCCAAGCAGAGAGCCTGATGCGGGGCTCGATCCCAGGACCCTGAGATCATGACCTAAGCGGAAGGCAGAGGCTTAACCCACTGAGCCACCCAGGCACTCTGCTGTCTACATTTTTATGTTGTTATTCTCAATGTTCCTTTGTCCACTCTATTTCCTTTTAAATGGTTTTTAGATGTAGACCGAATCTCCCTTGGATTCAGGTTCAGGTACTCCATGAAAATGCACGTGATGTCTGTTTTGTCTCCCTTTTTGTGATGCCAGCAGTCATTGATGATTATCGTCCAGATCCATTATAGCATTAGGGATTGCAGAATGGTGATATCCTAATTCTATCATTCCTTCTTCACTTATTAACAAGTCTACATCTAACTTCTCATCAACTGTTTGGTTACCCTGAGGTACAGGGTAGGGAAGTCAAGATAAATGTTTGATCCAAAATTGTTTGTTGATTTCCTAGCATCCACTAAATGTGCCCAGTGAGTTTTTTTGTAAAGTATTATTCAGAACTCATGGATTAAATAAATATACTTGGGTGTTTCAAATCCATTGCATTTATTATTCTTATTGATGATCATAATGTTCTTCTACCTGTGGCTCCTGGGAGCTTCTTCAAGTTGGCTCCTGGGTTTTTTGACCTGACTCCAGTGGTCTTTGATGTCTTCCTTGCTGTCTATATGACAAGATGTTCCAGGCTCGTCTTGTATATTTCCAGAGTCAGTTTTTCCCCCACAGAAATCAGATTTTTCTCCTGTTTTTTTTTTTTTTTTTGTTTGTTTGTTTGTTTTTAGTGGAAATGACATCTAAAGACCACAATCTGGACATGAGGGATGTTCATTAGGAGAGGATTGGTTTTCACTTCTTGGTCTATTCAGAGCAAATATGTATTTTCTGCAGACAAAACATTTTTGAGTTCATACTGATACTTCCAATTCAAAATCAGATCTATAAAGTTTTTACTTAATCCATTTTATGTAACTTTGAATTCATTACAATTTTTTCATTTTATTATTTATTTCCTTTTTCTTCCTTTTTTAAAAATTTTGCTATGATGCCTTTTGCCATACAAAAGTATTTTATTTTAAATTGCTAAATTTGTCAGATTTGTCATTTTTTTTTATTATTGCACCTGAATTTCGAGTCATAGTTAGGAGAGTTTTCCCCACTCCCATGTTACAGGAGATTTCATCCATATTTTATTCTAGTATGTGTATGGTTTCATTTATGTTTAAATTTCTGACCCATTTGAAATTTATCTTCTTGTGTCTGGATGAAAAAAAGACTCAATTCTATCTTTTTTCACATGACTTTTCATTTAACCCAATATTACTTATTAAAAATTCCATCTTTTTCCCCTTGATATAAGATGCCACCTTTATCCTATATTGAATTTCCACTTGTGATTGGTCTTGTTTCTGTACAATTGATCTGTCTATTCATGTGCCAATACCACGTTGTTTGAATTATTGAAGCTCTACAATCTGCTCACCCTTTTCAGGATTTTCTAGACTATCCTCGGTAAAGCAGAACTTTTTTTTTCCTTCGGATTTTATTTATTTATTTGACAGAGAGAGAGAGCACAAACAGGGGAAGGACAGGCAGAGGGAGAGGGAGAAGCAGGCTCTCCACTGAGCAGGGAGCCTGATGTGGGGCTTGATCCCAGGACCCTGGGATCATGACCTGAGTAGAAGGCAGGCGCTTAACCGACTAAGCCACCCAGGTACCCCAAAGCAGAACTTTTGAGTGAGAACCTATCTTTATGCCTCCTATCAGCAGGGTTCTATGCTTGCTTTGTAAGATAGCACCTCGCTGATTTGGTAAATGAGATTGAGGGAAGGCATGGATGGAGCCCTTAAGACAGGAACTGGCAAACTATGGCCCATGGGCCACGCTTATTGGTAAATGAAACTTTGTTGAAACATAACTGTATTGTCTGTGACTGATTTTTGTGCTGCAGTGGGAGACCGAATAGTTGTCATTAAGACTGTATGAACAGCAAAGCCTAAGATATTAAAATACTATTTCTGGACATTTACAGAAAAAGTTCGCTGACCCTGCCTTAAGATATATGTTGGCCTCCTAACAGGTCTTCTAGAGATAATGCTAAACCCCAAATGTCACACTACATAATTTGTGGGGTTCCCTGCAAAATAAAAATTCAACCCCCCTCATTCAAAAAGCAGGGAAAAAGTGCTAAGAAGGTACTAAAATATAAAGCTTTTTCCTTCTGTAGTTTCTTGATTTGTCATGCTGGTTTTTTATTTGCGCTTTAATGTCATTTTAAGTGAAGAAAAATTAAAAATTAAAATTATTGGCATGAATTTTACCTTTCCTATTTACATTGTGCAGTATCTATTTTAAATGTAAACACGAGCGCATTTAACTTGTATGCAGAATCTCTAAAATTACATAGTTCGTGTTTCCTGCCTTGTCCCTGGAAGATGTCTTCAGTTGGCCAGAGGAGACAAGAACAACCTAGAAGGACTGGAAGGGCGGAGAGACTCTCCCAGGCATGAAGTGGGCCCGGGAAAGCAAGTGCAGACACTCAAGGGAGGCCTGGGGCATCATCAGGGCACAAGGGTCTTGACATCTGTCTGGTTTCCCCTCCCGCAAGCTGCCGCACTGATGCTGCATTTCCAGGCCTCGGGGGAGAAAGTCCCATAGGCCCACCACAGGGAGAGGAGACTCCTCCCAACCCCCTGCCAAGGGTATTGCAATCAGTGCTCTAGTGCAGCTTTGTGCCTGGATCAGGGGTGGACAAATCACCCCCCAATGCAGGGCAGAGCAGAGGGATGGTAGTGGTCACTGGGCAGGGGCAGGGGTAAGGGGCCTTGGATGTTGAGAAACTGTTCTAGGGTGGTAGGGGGGCAGCAGGAAGCCAGAACATGTGTCAGACCAGGCTCCAACACATGTTCCACTGTCTCATTCGATTTCACTTACCAAACACAAACTCAAAGATAAAATAATGACCAATATCAAGAGTGCAACTATAGAACTTCAAATCTCAAATCTGGGGCCCTGGATAACCATACTGCTTGCACACCCTTGATGCCTCCCTGACCTCAAGTAATGACCATCTCCTCTGGGAATATCTGTCAACACTACAGTTGGAAAGGAATGGATGAGGGTATAGGTATTGTGGGAAGCCCTGCAGATGGGTGGTACCCCTGAGTGATACCTTAGAAGGGTTTTCCATCTGCTTAAGTCCTACTTTTGGGGGACTTTTTTTTTAACATGCATTTTTTATTATGGTAAAATACACATAAGAAAATTTACCATTTTAACCAGTTTGAAGTGTGCAATTCGATGACACTAAGTACATTCACATCGGTGTGCTCCCATTGCCACCATCCATCCTCAGAATTTTTTCGTCTTGTGAAACTGCAACTCTGTCCCACTGAACTGGAACTCCTCATTCTCTCCTCCCCACCCCAGCCCCTGGTGGCCACCATTCTACTTCCTGTCTTTATGAACTTTACTACTGTAGGTACCATATTGAAGTGGAATCCTACAGTGTTTTGTAACTGGTTGATTTCACTTGGCATCATGTCCTCAAGTTTCACCCATGTTGTAGCAGGTGTCAGAATTTCCTTCCTTTTTAATGCAGAATAACATTTCTTTTTTTTTTTTTTTAAGATTTTATTTATTTATTTGGCAGACAGAGATCACAAGTAGGCAGAGAGGCAGACAGAGGGAGAGGAGGAAGCAGGCTCCCTGCTGAGCAGAGAGCCTGATGTGGGGCTCGATCTCAGGACCCTGGGATCATGACCTGAGTCGAAGGCAGAGGCTTTAACCCACTGAGCTACCCAGGCGCCCCCGGAATAACATTTCATTGTATGTATAGACCACATTTTGTTTACCCATCCATCTGCTGATGGCTACTCGTGTGGCTTCCAGGTCTTAGCTATCACGAATAATGCTGCTGTGAACGTGGGTGTACAATTTATTGTCCTTTAACCCTTGGTTCCTTTATCACTGAACGCACCTTTACTTAGGATTATACTGATGTTGTAGCTACCCTGTGGGGACCTGGAGCCTCAGGGACATTCCAGGGTCACACTCGCTGCCCCGCTGAGGATTTGGTTTCTAGTCTGCCTAGCTTGGCAATAACAGGAAAATGTTTCAGAAAGACAAGCCACTGAAGCATTATTTTTCTTTGTTTCTGCAAAACAACTTTGGTTTATTTTCTCCCATTTGAGGTTTTGTTTTCACCTATGCAAATGTGATTCATCTTTCAGCGCTAGAGAAGGGCCTTAAATAACATAATTACTTCACCAATCATTTCCTTGGCTATTGGAAATCATCTTTTTAGTGAGGTTGACTGCAGTTGCTTGAGCTCTATACAGACCCCAAATAATGATCAAGCTTCTTTTCTTCATATGCTAATTATTCTCTGAAGGGAGTGTTTTTTTTTTAAAGGGGTCTTAATTGGATGTTAAATCTGCAATTGAAAGATTAAATTATGAAATAAACAAACATATCAGTCTAATAGGTCTTTGGAAAAAAACCAGCCATTCTACTCCAGTTTCTGTTAAGTGCAAATGCATTCAGATACATATTTAATTCTCTGCCCATTCTGCTGTGCTTTGTAGCTCTCAACCTGAGTTCTTTCCTGGGCTAATTCCAAAGGAAATCATCTCAGGAGGCTGAATAAGCTCAGGATTCTGGGAGCAGTGGCCCCAAAATAACCTTTTGCTTAAAGACTTTACCTGTATAAATGAAATTCAAGAAATGTTGAGAAACCATTTTGAAATGAATAATACCAAAGCAATTCCAAGGGGTATAATTTGGGATGCATCAAAGGTGGTGGTTAGAGAATACATTTGCCTCACTGTAAGTTTAAAAGAAATCAAAGATCAAAACAGGTACATGTTCGAGAAGGAAATTAAGAAATGAGAAGTACATCATGGCTATATAAAAATCCCAAATGATTTTTTTCAGAAAATTATTTCAAGGCAAAGTAATACCCTTTTAAATAGAAAAGAATGTGAAACCCCCCAAGTTTATAAAGTGAGCTTCCTGGGGATAGGAAATAAAGATGAGTATAGCTCTTCAACTTTACATTTTAAAAAGGTACAAGAAAGCAAAGATTTTTTTTTCCTTCCCCTAAAATAAGTACCCATCTGGGAGAACGGTAATACAACCACAAAATGAAGTTTCTTTAAACACAGATGCCCAGGGCTGGGGGAAATGAGAGGAACATGCATTACCCTCTATCACGTTTCAGCTACACTAGACTGAGTCCAGAAGTAACTTGCTTCTCCCACCAGGATGGGTGGGAGTGGGAGTGGGGGAGTGGGGACGTGGGGAGGGTAACACATTCATAGCGTGTTCTTGCTGTTGCCCTTGTCTATTACGAAATCTTTGAAAATATCCTAGTAGGTAGATACCTTAAGGGGAAAATTCTAATACATTGTTTGGAGAGAGATACTATCTTCCATTGATGGTTTATCAAACAACCGTCATTACCCCTAAATCAGATTAATTTTTAACACATTAATTTTTCATGTTTAAAGACTTGGTAATGAAATTTTCTTCAAGGCTTTATTCCAGGAGTAGTAAATTCACCAAAATAATATTTTTTTGTGGATGAATCCTTTACTTTTCACCTAATGAAATTCCTCGTCAGTCTTTGATTTACCCCTGCTTGTTTGGTGATGGTTAAGATACGTTGCCAGCACAGACTGATCAGGCCTGGACACTGAGATACAGAATATTTGTGCTTATATTGTTAGTTTTTTGGTGTGAAAACGGCAATATACTTAGGCTTAAAAAAAAGTTTTTGTCTTTTAGCGATGTATTGAAATACTTTCCCATAAAATGATATCATACTTAGGATTTGCTTTAAAAAGAATGTAGAACATAGGTAAGTGGAGAGTATCTATTTTGCATACATTTGAAATTTTCCATTTGTTTCCATAACAAAAACTTTTTCTTTAAAGAGAAAGCTGTTTTTACATTCTTTACTTAAGAACCCTCTACCCATTTCCCCAAGTAAAATAGTGAGTCCAAAGGAGGGATTTTTCACTCTTGTCAGAGGATCCCATGCTGGATCTGTGTGGGAGCTGTAACTCTTCTGTGTTTTCTGTTCCAACCACACCAGCACTAGTGGGAACAATTGCCCACCGACACAACAACCTACTGGGGGGAGTCAGACCAAGGTATGGGAGCCAGAGCTCACCGCAGGTGTAGGTAAAGAGTGCCAGGTCCTCGCCAGGAGACTTGCACAAGCCAAACTCTACCACTGAGTTTGGCATACAACAAAGCTCTCTTCCCCTTTCTCTTTCTTTTTTCTCTCTGTATGGGAACGCATATGCAGCGCTCTTATCTCCCTACTAATTGCCAATCCTTTAAGGGGGAAAGGGCATGGAAAAGAAAACCATTTACTAAGTGCTTACTTATTACGTGTAGGACATCACGTTAGACATTTGACATGTGGTATTTCCTGGAATCCTTTGAGGTGTAGGTAATTTAAAAAAAATCCAGTGAGGCAAGGTTATTTTTTTTTTAAATTCTATTTTACAAAAGAGGAAATTGAGGTAGGAGACATTAATTACCGTGATGGTGTATAGAGCTTAGAATAATTTGGGTTGCAATTTAATTACAGACGAAGCTCAAACTGTTCCAAACAAGAAGTACTGTTGGCTAAGGTAATTCAGTAAATCCCAAGATGCAGCAGGTTTCAAGGACAATTCTGTCTGGGTTTTGATACTTGTGTCTTCATGATTCTCCATGTTCTGCTTTCCCCCATGCACTGGCTTCCTTCACAGACTGGCTTGCCTCATAGCAACAAAAAGGCTGCGGCAGCCTCAGGTCTCATGTCCACATAACATATGAATTGGGGCAAGAAAGTCTCCTGTCTCCCCAACTGGAAACCAAGTTCTGGAGTTCATTTGGACAGGACTAACCAATTACTATGGACAGAGAAGGCCATTGGGTAAGTAGCTCAAGCCCATTCCTTAACCATGGCTTCATGGATGAGATTATGCTGAGTGGTTTTGCCAATTAAGGCCCACCTAGGGGGCTGGAGCTAGCTGCAGTTAATCTTACTCAAACCACAAGACTGCTACAGAGTTAAATAACCATCATAAAGCAGAGCATTACATTCATGAGATTTCCACAGAGAAATAATTTGATAGAATTAGATTTCCCAGGGGTCTCTGTGCCTGTCCATTCACAGAGAAGAAGGACTAGGAGAATTAAAGCTGTCCCTCTTCCACTCATCTAAGGGGACCTCGCTTGGTAGTTGAGAAGAAGGAAAATGTTGGTGGTCATTTCTGGTTTGGAGAAAAGCAAGGGAATATGTGAAGAAAGAGCCAATGGAGAACTTTTCCCTTCCATGTGGAAGAAGTAGAGAGAAGCTAGAATATTATTGAGTAGAAGAGTAGAGAAGAGAGTAGAAGTAGAGAGAAGAGTAGAAGAGAAGAGTAGAAGTAGAGAGAAGCTAGAATAGTATTGTTCCATTTTATTTTCAGTGATGTTTGCTGTGCCCTTATAATTCACTCTTTCCTTTAACATTTGCTAGAGAGTTAGGGCAAAGAAATAGAATAGTAGTAATTAATTTAAATTGTTGGATTATGTTTTTCTGAACATGACCCTGAGCTGACAATGGACCATGTGTGGCACTAGGTTTTATAAATGTGTTACATAATAAACTGAGGCAAGACACAAGCGAGAACCAAGAATGAAACATCTGGGCAAAGTGTGTCCTGGTGGTTTAGAAACCGAGGGCTGCTGGAAGTGGGAAAGGGCTGATAGAGGAGGTGGGATTTGATACTAAGGGATGCACAAGGTTTGGTTGGTTAACCTGGCCAAGTAAAAAGGTTGGGAATGTGCATAGAAAATCACCTGCACTTGGGGATAAACCAGAGAGTTTGTGTGGGGATGCAGTAGGTTGAATGGTAATAGTACAGCCAGCTAACATTTACTGAGTGCTTACTGTATGCCAGATGTTGATCTAAATGCTTGACATATTTTAACTCATGAAATATGAGTTAAAACATAGAAAGTTTAACTTGTTTGCCAAAGGTCACATAGCCAGTAGACGGTAGAGCCAAGCTTTCTTTGCATCCAGGGAGCCTGTCTTTGGCTCATTTTCTTAATAACAACATAGACAGAGGCCAGTCAGGGGAACTGCTCTCTCTCTATCATGGGCAACAGTGACTTGCCAGAGGAGAAGCATGTGGAACGCACAAAATTTAGGTAACAGTAGTCTTGTGGTATAGTAAACAAATCTTCAGTGAGGACAGACTGGAGGTAGTGAGATTAGTCAATACCAGCAGTAAGAAGACAGAGGCTCGACCAACCAGGGAGGCAGTGGGAATGTCTGAATAGACTCAGTATCTCCGTGAAAATGAAAGAGAGGCAGACTTCGTATTTGAGACACAATTAATCAGATTTGTCTCTACTCACAAGCCCCTGATGAAGAAGACCCTTGATGGATCAAGAGGAAAGGTGAGGAAATGCCCAGAGTTGAAGCATGGCCTAAGGACCGAGAAAGACGAGTATCTGAGTGACCAGAGAGCAAGAGGAGGTCACTGGGAGGAGGGCTGGGAGGACTTCCCCCCTTCTGTTTGCTAGCAGAGTTCAAAAGCAAAACGTGGTCCATTCAGCTATGGATACATTGCAGCAGTCAGAGGCCATGAATTGAGGTATTTCCAGCTCCAAAATCCAAGGGTGAGTAACAACAGAAGAAGCGGAAAGAAATTCGCAACACAACGCTGCTGATATAATTTAGAAATCTTGTACGCTCACAAAGCCAAACACACATCTCACAAGGACATAGTCATTCAAGGATGTGTGTGCTTCAAGTTCATTAGGGTGGGCACCTACAGGAAGGAAGATGATGTCAGTGGGGGCAGGAACGGTGGCGTCCTCCCCCCCACCCCTACCTCAATGTGAAGGAGCCCTCATGGATGGATGACGATGGCGTAGCTTGAACTGGGGACAGGGCTACCTCACCAAGCTCGACCTTTCCCAATGAAGGCAGAAGGGCAAGAGATGATCTTGGCCGACAGACCACCTTGCCACGGGCTTGGCCAGGGGAAGAATCACTGTGGGTACAGGTCTAGCTCTTTCTGTCTCCCCTACTTTAGGTGCTATGAAGGGGAGTACAGAGAACTCAACAACCAGGGGCTACCAGAGCAGGGCATAGGCTGAGGGGCAGCAAGGTAGTGTAGAGAAAGGAGCTTGGGAGAAGCCTGAAACTGCCATATCCGTCGTGAGACCAGCCAGCCCATCTCCTTCTGGACCTGGTTTTCTCACCTGTAATATGGAGGGTGGGCACTGCACATTCTCAAAGTCCCTTCCAGATCTAAAATTCCTGTTCTCCCTCCCACCCGAGGAGAGAAACCCACAAATCCCAAGGAGAACGTATGCCCCTTGTCCCCTTTCTCGCACCTCTGAGCCATCCCTGAGTGTGTAATCGGGCTTCATGGTTCACTTTCATGACCAGTTGACATGGGAATTATAGATACATTTCTGTAGAGATTACATTGTGTTTTTAATGTTGTTTGTGTAAATATCTGTAACTTGTGAAACCCTAAACAATAGTTTTTCTTTAAAGGAAAGAGGTTTGGGAACCAAAATGAACCGTGTGTGTGTGTGTGTGTGTGTGTGTGTGTGTGTGTGTGTGTGTGAGTGTTTAGGGGAAATGTGTCTGATTGCTCTAATTTTCCTTTCAGTAATGGACTGATTTCCACATCTAGGCAGGAACACTCAGTCAATCGATAAGGTTGACCGCAGCCACAATTACCCTGTTTTGAGATATTACTCCTTTTATTTGTCCTTTTGCGTATCTCTTCCGTGTTTGACAACCTCTTCCTTGAATAATAAAGGATCACTTTTAGTTCCCTGAAATCACTTGTTTTGATACTATTGTTTATCACAATGCAGGTGCGAACTATTTGTGAGTTTGCCTAAGTAACACATTTGGAGGCAGATTACGTGTAGAGTCAAAATCTGCTATTTGTGAAGCGTTGAGGAAGAGGCTCAGACTGGAAAGGGAGTAACAGACATGTTTCTGCTGGAGCTGGTAATGTTCTGTTGCTCCGGAAGCTGGTTACACAGGTACATCCAGTTTGGGAGAAATTAATCAGACTGTACACTCACGTGCACTTTTTGTATGTAAATTACATTCTTATGTTTCCCTTTTCAGTAGAAGTACTTGAAGTCACCAGTGTCTCTCATCTTTGTGGGGATGTCTAGAGGTTCATTACCATTAGTGGATTTAAATTAATACTGGTCAAATTGAATCTCAGATTCATAGAATTTTAAACTTAGATCTCAGAAATAATTTAGCTCAATTCCTATTTTTTTACAGCTGAGGTAATGCAGGCCCCAGGATGGGGGGGTGGGGTGGGGGGAAGAGGCTTGCCCAAACCCACACAGAGGAGCCTCGCCAGCTCCTCCTGGCCAGCTACAGGAACAGAAATGCTACCGTCAGAAAGAGCTAAGCTGTTGAAGACAAGTGTTATAGCTACTCACATAATTCTTCCATAGTTTCGGTCTGAACCAAGGGCCAACACCCCCAACTGGGGAAGATCTCCATCCATTCAGTTATGCAGAAGTGTGAGCTCACTGTGGTAAACTTGCCTTTTACTCAGGACTTTTTGCTACCTGTTCTGCCTCGAAGAGGCTCGTAAAATAAATACTGTGAGTCGTTTGGGCAGTGGACTGGAAACCCACAATATATAATTCAGGTCGGCAGTATCAGTGTGGGAAACGTGGTTCTGGTCATTTCAAATGAATAAAATGGGTTTGGGAAAGAGGGTCGTGTGGAAAGAAGGGAAGGGGGGGAGAGGCAGCTGGAAAGAGAAACGGAGTGAGAAAGAAGCCCCCCAAAGGGAGACTTACTGCTGAAGTTTATGGTTCCAGCCGGAGCGAAAGGCAGGCCTCTCTGCTGAATTCCACAGGCCAGGAAGGAAAACAGGGAAGCTCATAACCCATATTTGTTTACTAGAATGAGAAGCTTACACAGAGCTGGCGAGTTTCCATTGTAATGGCCTTTGGCCCCCTGTACCATAGGAAATACCAAGAGGGGTGGGAAGGCCAATGCCCTGAAGATTCTTCACGTGAAAACTGAGGCCTGTTGAGCAGGCCTGGAGAAGGCCAAAGTTTCACCTTGTTGGCCTCTGCAAGGTCAGGCGACCAGATAAGGTGGCCCAGGGATCACCACGAAAAGCCTGCTCCAAGTTCTTGTCCCTGTTGACTCAAAACCCTTTTAGTAGGTAGGGGCCCCAGCCAGGCTTTAGGAATCTACAATGGACATTGTTTCTGGAATCCCCATTCCTAGCCCCTAACCAGCTGCAAAGGGATTTTGCTTTCTCAGACTCTGTCTCCTCAAAGCCCTGGTGAAGTCCAGCCCTGCCTCCCCATCACTGGCCCCTTTGGCCTCAGCGCCCTCCCAGTGGGACACCCTCTGCTTGTCCTCCCCGAATGTTTTTTCCTCAGCCTAGTGGAAGGAGCTACGGGAGCAACTGGAAACTTGGGATTTGGACACAGGGCAAGAGCACTCTTCCAGGGGTGACAGAGGGCACAGGTGGGGAGCCAGGATCACCTCAACCTAGCCCCCGATTAAGGGGCACCATCCAGGCTGCCGGAAAGTGGGGTCTGCTCCTCTCAGCTCTGGCTCCTTTCAGATCCTTGGAGAATGGCTGTGGCGGGGGTGCGGCCCTGCTACCCCCACTCAGTCAGGGTCACAGCTGGGAATTACAACCAGCCACATGGTGCTCCATCCTCAGACCTCTGGTCACCCCTGCCTTCTAGACCCATCCAAAGATGGGCAGTTGGGAGGCCTCTGTGTAAGTTTTCACTCTACCTAGAATATCTTGAATGACTATGTACAGTCATATTATGGTCATATTTCCATTATCTACCTTTGGATTTTCCCTTTTTCCAAAATATTGAGCCATAGGGGAAGGTGTATGTGTATGTCTGTGTCTGTGTGTGTGTGTCTGTGTGTGTTGGGGGTGGTGGGGAAGAAGGGAAGCTGTGGCATGTGTGAGGTCTGACACATTCTAAAACCGAGCAATGTTTCAGTCATACTATGACTCAGTAAATATTTACTGAGTTCCTATCTTCTGCTGGGCATAGCTCTAAAACTTATGGACCAGAAACAAACAAAAGAGATCTTGAACTTCATGGAGTTTGTATTCTAGTTGGGAGACAGAAAAAGTACTAAGTAACCTTAAAAAAATTAAGGCACGTGTTCTACTAAGGAAAATACATCAGGTGGAGGGGTAGGGAGTGCTAGGTTGGAGGGGTCCAGTTTTAAATAGGGTGGACAGGGAAGGCTTCACTGACCACCCTATAGTTTGGGGATTGTTTTTGTTTTGAAATACTTCCATGTCTGCTTCTCCTTTCCCAAGTGCATGGATGGTGGAGATAAAGTCGATAACCCAAAGCTTTGACTTCATCAGTCTTGGTCTCCAAAATAAGATACCCATTCCTCTCAGATAACCCAAATCACAAAGGCCTGGGCCGCACTTGTCAAATCAGCAGGAAACTCAGACTTTTCTTGGGTTTCCCTCCCAAAATAGTACTGAGAGTCACTGAGGTGGATTAGTCTTATCTATTAATCAGTCCTTGTTTTGCCTGCCTGCTCCCACCTTCTAGGAGAGGACATCAGGTCCCTGGGGGCTGAGGAGGCCCAACCTGCTTGGCTTCCATTCTGACCTAGCAGGTAGCCAGCTCTATGGTTCACTTGCTGGTTAGGAAAAGCCCCGATGAATGCAGATTCTCTTCCACGTCAACCTTGTTCCTCCACTATTCCTGCTGAACTCTGATCATTGACTTTGACGTCACCTTTCTCAGCCCCTGGTCCAGCATATTTCTTTAACTTCCAAGTATGGATCACCTTCCCTAAGTTAACTTTCTCTCAGGACTGTATTAAAAAAAAAAAAATACGATTTGGCCTTATTTGGGAACTTGGCTCACCAGACGCAGCCCTGTATCTTTGAACCTCTTCTCCCTGCCTTATGTAAATTAGGGGGGGGCACAGCCCGGTGGGCTCTGTCTCTGTAGCATCAGAGACCCAAATGCAGATGAGTAAGTTCAGAGGGTGGTGACATCTTACTCCTTCTACAACAGGACCAAACCAAGCAATGGGCTCTCGTTGGCAGAGCCGTGTTCGAGTTGTGACTATAAAGGAAAGCAATGGAGCTGATTTCCCTAAGTTATTGGTGAAAAAACAGTTTTGTTAATATTTGAAATATTTAATAAACACAAAAGTACCCACCATTCAGATTTAACAAATTGTTAACATTTTACTATTTTGCTTAAGATCCTCTGTGTTTCTACAGCAATAAAACAGGGGCGCCTGGGTGGCTCAGTGGGTTGAAGCCTCTGCTTTCGGCTCAGGTCATGATTCCAGACTCCTGGGATCGAGCCCCGAATCGGGCTCTCTGCTCAGTGGGGAGCCTGCTTCCTCCTCTCTCTCTGCCTGCCTCTCTGCCTACTTGTGATCTCTGTCTGTCAAATAAATAAAATCTTGGGGGAAAAAAAATTTGTTTAAAGCAATAAACCAACAACGACAACAGTATTCTAGGGGAGGAAAAAATATCACCTCCTGGTAGGAGAGAATTGTGTGCACAGGGAGAGAGGACGTGAATGGCGCCCATCTTCGGAGAAAGGCTACTGAACCATGTCCCTTAACTCTTTTCTCATAGTCAGTGTTTCTTTGTTTTGCTGTGTTGTATCCTGGATGATTTCTTTAAGAGTACTTTCCCACTCACTGATTTGTGACTACATCCAACCTAAATGTTACCTTCTCTACTGATTTTTTGTATTGTAATGACTGTTTTATTTCTGAGATTTCTAATTGGCGGTCTTGCTTACCCACCTACTCTTACAGTATGCTTGTTTTTGTTTAATGAATTCTTATTCATTTTCCTAGATTTTTAAAAAAGATTTTTATTTATTTGAGAGAGAGAAAGAGAGAGAGAGTGAGCACAGAGGGAGAGGGAGTGGGAGAAGCAGGCTCTCCTCTGAGCAGAGAGCCCAACGTGGGACTCGATCCCAGGACCCTGGGATCATGACCTGAGCTGAAGGCAGAGGCTTAACCAACTAAGCCACCCAAGAGCCCCTTTACAGATTTAAAAAAAAAAACAAAAACTATCCCTTTTACCACCCTAAACCTAACTATTTTTTAAAAAAATTTATTTATTTGACAGACAGAGATGACAAGCAGTCAGAGAGGCAGGCAGAGAGAGAGGGGAAGCAGGCTCCCCGCTGAGCAGAGAGCCCGATGTGGGGCTCGATCCCAGGACCCTGAGATCATGACCTGAGCTGAAGGCAGAGGCTTTAACCCACTGAGCCACCCAGGCGCCCCCAAACATAACTATTTTTGACTAAGAACAACATCAGCCAATTTGAGAGATATCTGTGGGCTCAAATTGATTGGATTTGTTGATGATTTGGAGATGATGAGGGATTAGGAGCATGAAGAATAATCTGTAGGTTTTATGGCTTATTTAGATGGAGAAAGGGAACATGGAAGAAGACTGACCTTGTAGGAGAAAGTTATGAGTTCCCTTTGAAGTTTGAAGCCTTCTTAAAGCAGTTGGACACAACACAATCATTGATGTTATTCCTAAATATGGAATCATTATTCTTAAATATGGAATGGGAGAAAAAGAAATACTCTATGACGATATATTTCAATTATTGAACCAAAGAGTAGCCAATAGCTAGAATCTCAAATCTACTTTCATTTAATTATGAACTTAAACTTTTAATTCTTCTGTGTGCAAATGAATAAATATAATCTTAGCAGCTTGTATACTTTCCTCATAAATTTGCCATTATTTACTTCTGAGCATTTTGATATTTCCATCACTATCATTGATTCAAATCCCTACTCCAGAAGTATTCTCACAAGATCAGGAATGGCAATGAGGGAAATGACCGAGAAGGTGAAGGTAGAGATGGACACAAGATCCCAAAGACATCTGTGTCTATTGCCCTTTATATCAGAATGAGACTTCTGGTGACTCATCTCTTTCTTTCCCTGGATGGCTGAATGTATTTGCCATCTTCGACTTGCTCCTCACTTCCTCTTCCCATTCATCTCCCCTGCTTGTTCTGGCCTAGACTGGGAATCGGGAGAGTTGATTGAGCGTATGATAGTCTGACCCCTGATAGGACAGTGGGGGAGGGGGAGGCTGCAGGCTAGTGCTGAAGGGTGTTCCCGTGCGTAGCCAGCACCATCAGGAGGCGGTTCTCCCCAGATATCATGCCAGGGGGCCATGTTTGAGAACTACTGTAAGAGAGATCAGCACATGGAATTCCAGTCCTATAGGCTAATGGTGTTGTAGCTGAGGCTCAGAAACTTCATCTGAAGTTAATGAAGTGATATGAGGACTCTTCAGAAGCACTTGGTAAATATTTGTTAAATCAATGAATGAAGAAATGGATTTGGAGAGATTGAGTAACAGCAACACAGCAGCAGCAGCAGACCCAAACGGCGGTGGCTGTGTGTTATCAGGGTGTGCTGGCCAATGGGTCTTATGAATCTGGAATTTGTGGATCTTCACCACTACCTCATGAGGTGGGACTTTCTTACCTCTGTTGTTAGATGGGATCCGAAGACATGAGTGGTTTTGCATCTGGTAAGTGGCAAGAGCTGGGACTCAACCCCCTACAGTCTAGCTGTAGCTTCTAGCTCCAGCACGCTACCCTCTCTGTCTAAGTAACCTGCTCAAGGTTGTGCATGGACACAACTTGAAGCCAGGTCTGTCTGACATCAGACCATGTGCTCAACGATAGCTATGGTCTGAGTGTTCGTGTCCTCCCTAAAATACACACGTTGAAACCTAACCCCCAGTGTGATGGTACTAGGAGGTGGCGGAATTTGGAAGGGAATTAGGTCATGAGGGTGGAGCCCTCTTGAATGGGGGTAGTAGCCTTATAAAAGAGGCCCTAGAGGGCTCCCTCACTCCCTCCTGCCATGTGAGGACACTGCAAAAGATGGCCATCTGTGACTCTAGGAACTAGGAATTGGGTTCACCAGACACCAGATCTGTTGGTGCCTTAATGTTGGACTTCCAGCTTCCAGAGCTGGAAGAAATAAATTTCTGTTGTTTGCAAGCCATCCAGTCTGTGGTATTGTGTGAGGGCGCTCAAACAGACTGAGATAGTCACTATTCTATAATATTTCTCTAAAAGATCATTGCCTATTGAGAAAGTTTCCATATGTTAGGCCATTCTCCAATTTCGGGCTGCTTCATTTACCTGATCAATGAGTCTATTTCCCTCTCTCACAGAGAAAAGACAGGGACAAGAACTGTTAAAACTAATTGCTAGTTGTCACATAGAGAAAAAAAAAAAAGATACTGTTGTTTGACTCGAATTTCCACCCATTCATCATTCTGGGAAACAGAACCGAAAAGCTGTTCTCCAAAACTCACAACAGAAATCTTCAGCAAAGTAAGGACTTGCCAAGGTGCAGACCCCAGTACTTATGGTTGAAACAGGTGATGGAAGTCACTTACCCCAAGCCTCTCATTTCACAGGTGAGAAAAACAGGTGCAGAGAGGCTAAGTTTGTCTTATTCAAGTCACGTGCCTAGTTCCTGATAGCCAGTAGGAAGCGAATTTCCTGGCTTACCATTTAACAAACCCTCTCTTAGTCCCGTTTGGCCTCAGATTTCTCTCTGTGGCCTGAAGTAGCTAGCATTTCATCCACTCGTCCGTCAGTCACGTGTTCATTCATTTACTCAATCCCGAATATGTACTGAGGTTTTTCTCTGGGCCATGCTCTGTTTCCTGTGCTGGACATGGAGTGGGAAAGAGGACAGATACAATTCCTGCTTTTGTGGAGCTTACAATCTATTGAGTAGACAGACCATACATACATACATACATACATGCACTAAGACATAAAAAAGAATGAGGGGGTGACAACTATCATGATGAGAGCAGAATGTGAAAAAAAGGGTCAACTTTAGTTTTGGGTCCAGGAAGGTTTGGGGGGAGTTCGTCTAAGTGGATTCTCTAGTGGTGATGGGAAGGCAGCCATTTTGAGGGATAGTCTTCCTGGGCAGGGGTGTGGAGTGTCTGAAGAACAGGACAAAGAACAACACAAGGGAGGGAGTGAGAGGGGGCAATCTATGCTATTGAGTGGAGCACTCAGATTGAAAAGTCTTGTCAAATCATTAAGAAAGATGGCTATAATGCTATGCAGCAACCTAGAAATTGATCGTGGTGTAATGTATTGGAGGGGGGAAGCAGGAAATAACGGTATGGATGCCATGCGGGGGGACTCCCTTAAAACAGCGGGCTTTAAGTACATTTCCCAGCTAAATCCAGTGTCCCCATGACCAGACCTTTAGACTCAGCTTCTCCATTTTGACCCCGTAGTCTCCTGAGGTAAAGGAAGGACAACTTACTGCCTGAGTCTGTTGGGGGAAGGAGTGTGGGCTAAATTATTAATATCTTCTGGTTTTCAGCCTCCTCCCTCACCTCACCCTTCACATATATGTGGTAATTTCAGCCTTTCAGACTTTACAGGGGACTGGTTCAAAGAGACTTGCTTCCTGTTCCCCATTCTTTGGCAGGAACTTCACAAAGTTCAGAATGGTGAAGCCAAAGTGGTTTGTGCCTATCCAAAGACTTTAATTTATTAAATTATGTCATTTTGAATCTCTTTTGAACACTATATTTAATATATAAGTATATTAAAAGCATAATCATGTAATGAACACCCATACATTTATCACCCAGCTAAAAAAAGGAGGAGATTATCAATACTAGCGAATTTCTTCTTAGATGGATTATTTGCTAGACCAGTAGATTGATGCTATTCGCTAGTTTAGTGACATTTGCATTTCCTTTGTTCTCTCTAGCCTCTCTTTATAGGACTTTATCATGTCTTCTCAGTTTGCCTCCATTTTTTTTAACTTCTCCCTCATATTTTCCACATCCTTGTCTCCTCACATTTGTTGTACGTACTAAGATCTCAGTGTATTCTACCAATAGAGTTTGTCAGAATGTCTAGCCTGTCACATTGTTGGCAAAGGAAGTCCCCAACCCCATCCCTATGCTTCCTATCTTGTAATGGTTCATTGACATCACTGGTCTCCTGACACCTCCTTTCCTCGGTTTTTTGTTTTTTTGTTTTTTGTTTGTTTGTTTTTGTTTTTTTGTTTTGTGATTTTAAACATTTTCAATTCCTTTTCTGTCATTTTAGAGACATTCCAAGAGAAATTCAAGATAAACACTTCTTCATCTGTAATGTTTAAGTGGAAGTTGGTTAGGATTTTCTTTTACATTGTGTAGAACTGCATTAGGTCTAATATCACCAAGAGAGGAAATTCATGCAGAAGTCTGTTGATACAGTCATTTAATATAGTTTTTGCTCAGGGGAAATTATTGGGACAAATTCCTAAGTAGCATGATAAGTGTTCTCCTTTATGTTCTCTATTGTGAACCATCCTGTGGATAGAAGAATGTATTCCAAGACTTGTCTCGATGGAAAACTACACTTTGAAAACACATATTTGCATCTCATAATGAAACTTTTAGAAAAGATATATGTCATCTTGATTAAAGAACTGAACAACTTAATCTGTTTAGAGACAAAAGACCAAAACATCCATTGTTCTCCTGTCCATGAAGAAAGAATAAGTCTTGAAATGGCTACTTCTTAATTTGAATGACTGGAAAATCACTCCACTGGTGCAAAATTATTGCCGGGTAACTACTAGTTGATTTCACAACTTCTTTGAACTGAATGTATTTTTGTAAGCCTAAGTTCTGGGTACGTGAGTATGAAAATATTTCATCACAGGACATTAGGGTGGACCAGCTTTAGATCCGGACCTGAGCCCTGAGCTGCACCCACACACTCTTTCCTTTGTGAGCTAAGCGTCTGCCCACAGGGGCCAGTCCAGGTCATGCCTTTGCTATGATCAGGTAGGGTCCTTCCTGGCCAGGCCCTGCCCCCTGCTGGCCCTGTGGAACCATGGGCAGTGTGGCCCCAGGGCTGGACTCTTTCCCCAGCTCTGACCAACAGTCATCTGTCTTAAAGCACAGGCTCTAATTACCCCTGCCATTAGCCTGCCTGGCAGGACTGCAGATGTTATTAATGGTCATGAAATTATCCAATGCCTTTCAAAACTCCAGAGCCAGTTGATGTGTGTCCCTATGACCTCTCACAGCACTTCATTTCTTGGTCCATTTTGCTGCTGTGCTGAACCATAACCTTGAGGACAAAATAAAAAATTAAGAGAATGTCGCTCTTCCCCATTTTCCTTTTTTCCCCTCATCAGTCCCCTAATTCCCTATTTATTTGAGGATATAACTCATAAATGTTGCTTCATTCCTACACTGTTTATTTGCAAGGGGTTCTTGAATGTATGGGTGTGCCATTCTCCCCTACCGTTACTCATCTCGTAGATCTTTTTTTCAAAAAGTAAAAATAATTTGTTGCTTCGTATTAGGAAATCTATTTTCATGGTTGGAAAAATTAGAAGAATGCAGATAAGGAGAAAGAAGAAGGAGAATCTATAATCTTGCCTTCTTGAGATATACAGTTACAATTTTATGTTCTATTATCATAGACTTTTCTATACAGATATTTGAGAAACATGAGATGATACTGTAATAATAATAATAATAACAACTAACATTCATTGACTACTTAGTATGTAACAGACACTGTTCAGATTGCTTTTCCATGTCTAAATTCACTGAATCATCTCAAGGATCCTATGAGGTAGGTTTAATTTCTATTTCCATTTTGTGGGTGAGGAAACCAAAGCATGGAGAGGTTAAAAATACTGCCTGAGACCTCATAGCTATTTAAGTGGAAGAGAGGTGATTTAAATCCCAGCAGTCTGGCTCTAAGCTTTTAAATAATATGTTATATTGTTATCTAACCTTTCCTTCTCTTTCATTTCTTCCTTTTTTTTCTGAGCTTGAATATTCACTCTTTCCTTCATCTGGAAATTCCTCAACTGTGTGTATCCAGAAACTCTATTGTAGCTTCTATCTAATTCCTGTTTCCGAAGGACATTCTTGGCATGCCATTTTGTCTTATCTGAGTTATAGACTAGGTCTATACTTGGCCAGTAAATGCACCATGGTAAGATCTATTCAGAATTTTTAGCTGATTATCAACTGGTGTGTGTAAAATGTATTTGGCTTGGCTTCTGGCTGATAGGACAGACTGAAAACTGCCCGACTTCATACTAGATCTCCCTTCCATGAGTGAGTATAAAGACCCAGGTTTCAGGTGAGTCACTGACTGACTCATATGTGGGCAGAAACCATCCTTTCTCCACTCCATGTGACAATGCCTAGCACACAGGAGAATGTAAAGTTGACAAGGAAGGCCCAGGAGATTTGGGTACCAGTTTCAGGCCCACTACAGATTGGCTGCTGGAACGGAGCAAATTGCTAATCACTTTGCTCCTTGATGACCTCATACATATTATGCTCCCAGTAAATCTTGGAGACCCAAGGAATATCATTCTTGAAGATCTTTAATTCCTGTAGAAGAGTCAATCATCTTATAGGTTTTCAACTTTAAGAGTAAAAATTATTGATCCCCTTTCTTATTTTAAAAGACATGCAATTTTAATCCCAAAGAATTGTGGGGGGCCAAAAGATGGTCTTTTAGACATTTTAGTTTTTTTTTCCCACTTGGGACATAATACAGATGACATTTAGGTGTAGGAAAGCCTGCCATGGGTGACCCAGTGTGGGAATCATGGCTTGGCATAAAGATAAGAGAGTCTGTGGAATTATGTATAATTCCCATCTACCAACCCTACTTTCTCTCTCACTTAAGAAAATAAATTGACTAAGACATATTTCAAAACCATCACAATAAAATTATGAGGAAGTGGTTCAGGAACAAGTGAACTGACCAGAATGAGAGAGAGAGAGAGAGAGAGCAAAGAGCCCAGAGACCAAACCATGTACCCCTGGGAAATTGGTCCATAGGAAAACTTCTCCCCAAATCTGTGGGAAGAAGATGGATCATTGAGTAGATAGTGTTGGGAAAACTGACTCACTATGGAGAAAAAAAAAATGTTGGATTCCTATCTTATAACATATACCAAAAAAAAAAAAAATCCAAATGGATGGAAAACCTAAGTATGAAGGGAAATATATAGACTCACCCTATAGGGGAATACTTATAAGAATATCTTTGTGCTCTGGGATATGGAGCAAATTTCTTAAGCCAGACCCAAACAACATAAAACCCCAAAGTGATGGGTATGGCTATATCAAACATAAAGATTTCAGTTGAAAACAGTTAACCTACCTGACAGAAGGCATTGTGGAAAGATGTTTGCAGTGTCCAAAAATCAATAAGGAATTAATGCCCCAAGAAACTCCTACAGGTTGGCAAGAAAAATACAGGAAACCCACATAGGAAAAAAGTAGAAAAATGGCAAAGATATGGGCAGTTTATAGTAGGAGAAATTCAAATTCTAATAAGCATATGAAGAGATGCTCACTTCACTAGTAATCAGTGACCTGTAAATTTAAATTACAGTGCAATCCACTTCAAAATCATCACATTGTCAAAAACTGGAAATCTTAGCAGTGTCATTTGTTGGAGGGGATTCAGGGCCATGGGAGCCCTCTGGCCCTGCCAGAGGGATTGAAACAGCCTGTGCTTCAGCGATCCCACTCCCATGTAGATCCCAGAGACTACACGGGATTTGGCTTCCCCAAATATGTGAGGGGACAGCCCAGTGCACGCTCCCGTAGCACCAGTTGTGGTAACAAAGAATGGAATCAATCAGGAAGTCCGTCCCTAGGACAACGGCCAAGCATCTGTGGTTTTATGTAAGGCTTTCAGCAGTAATAATTAGATTTACATAAAACAACAAGGATGGATGGCAAAAGCATCGAGTTGAATGAAAAAAAAAGTAGGGAAGAAAATGAGATTTATAGCACATTGCCTTTGGTAATGGAACACGCCCACACAAAGCAATACTATATATTATTCAAGTGTACACATATGTCTAAATAAAGGAGTGAGGGGTCTGGAGCAGGGGGCGGTGGGCCGGACTGGAGTGAGGATCAGGAAGCAGGAGAGAAAACCACAATGAAATAAAAGAAAGGCTTTTTATGGATTGAGGCATGCACTATGAACTAAAGAGTAGAATTAATTCAACTCTGTGGCCCAAAAGAGAAGAAAAGGAAGTAAGATCACACTGGAATTTGGTTAAGTGAGAAGTATCCTTATGGTGATAACCGGAAACATTCTGTTTATATTCTGTGTGGTGAATCACTGATAAACTTCAGCTCTGGGTTACTCGCCATACGCTTTCTCACTGTCAGGACCTCAGGGCTGAGAACCATAGTGGGAGATGTTTGTGTTCACAATTCCTTACCTCACATAATCCTACAGAGGTGAACATAGCCATAAAAACTAGAGAGGCAGCTTCAATAATTGAAACATAATTAAGAGAAAGACCTAGAAAAGGTTTGCAATTATTAATCCATAAAGACCTGGTGTGACTACCTCTTTATCCATATTTTATTTCCTCCATCTAATATTTAAAATCTTCCCTTTATATTTGTAGAATGAAAAGCAGAAATCTAAACAGCTCTAACACCATTTCCCATAGCCTGCACCGCTTGGATGTCAGTCTCTAAATTCCAAATACAAATGAATGGAAGACAAAATCACTTCCCGGGACTCTGAAATGAAGTATTTCAGCAGAACACAGAGAAATGGTTAAATTTTGCAAAGCTGTGAAACTGGAGAGAGGGCTGTCCTCAAAATCCACCAACCAGAGACCTGGGAGGAATTAGTTGTTTGAGGTTCATTTCTCTCTCATTTCTCCCCACCTATTGCACCAAACTCACCTGTCAATTTCATCAAAGAGACACTTGAATGGATTCTCTAATCTGCCCTCACTCCAAATCGATCAGTTAATTAAGGTGATCTCAATGAGCTTATTAAAGAACCAGGTCCTTTCCTTTCATGTTATGTGGTTCCCTGTGAACTCCCTTTATGGTGGTGTGCTTAATCAGAGGCATCCAGGAAGATGAGCATTCCTTACTAATATTTTACCCTATGCATAAATGGATTTTTTTTTCAATGTGAATTTGGATTTTTTTTTTTTTCAAGCACACTTAACTGCAAATACATTATGCAACTTTTTGCTTTCAGGTCAGAATTGAATGGGTTTCTGTTTCGTATTTATTTACTATTTGTCATTTAAAGATATGAGATTCTTGGTTTCAAACAGAGTTGCCATAGATTTCCTTTATCCATTTGCTTTGAGGATCAGAATGAGACTGGTAAATAACATGATTGTTTCTTGCGGTAACTGACTCGGAGGCAACATATGTGGCTTGCGGCCACCATGTGAGGTCACCTCTTGGACTCCCCCACCCCCACCGTGAGCATTGATGATAACCAGAATTACTTTAGGAGGAAGTGAGGCTAGTGTCCTGGGCACGATCTCCCTCAGAGGGGCTTGTCCAACCACTCACAGTCCATTATCTCATTAGTCTCAAAATACACCAGTTCGGGAACAAGGAAGGAGGATGCTTGGGGAGTCATGAAACAGTATAAAGCACTCTGCTAATGAAATAATCACTTCCTGTTCCCCAGCTCCTGATCCCTAAGCCTAGTTGCAGAAACTGAGGCTGAAGGAGCCGAAATTGCTGACCCCCAGATCCCCAGAGAGAGTCAGCAGCAAAAACCAGGCAGGGGGTGGGGGTATGGAATGCTGCCACCCAGCACGCTGATGTAACCTGTTTTTTAAGGAAATGCCTAAATAAAGGCGAAATTGGTCGCTTAAGATAACAGCAGCCTTTTCTTTCTAAACCAGCACCGGGTGAGGATAGCTGGGGAAGTAAAAAATGTGCTGAGAGGAGGGTTGGGCACTGGGCCAAGATCAAGCCAGAGACAGGCTCTCAGAAGTGGGCACTTTGGGGTGCAGCTGGCCTCTTCCGCCGACTCAGTGCTTCGCTGCTAAGTATAATTCAATTTGGTTCACATCTTTATAGATACGCACAACATGTATGAAACTGACCTCATTTGGTCTAATTCCTCAGGTTTTTACCAAGGACTTTGAGGCTATTTTCTTAAAGAACTGCTTGGATAAAGACTTTCATTCTTAAAGGAGCTGATTGGGTTTCCTGCTTTAAAATAATGAGCCTACATCTTATTGAAATTGAAAGTGTTTTGAGAGTCACTAGAACACTTCTGGGTACATTTTTTTTTGTTTAATTATTCAAGGGCTCCTGCTTTAGCGCTCAGGGTCTCTACAGGCAGCATAGTGGGTTAGCTCTGGGCCCTTCTGGAAGGTTCCCTGTGTTCCTCTGCTGAGTGTCCAGAGACCTCATGCTTCCTCCTCATGACTCTACGAAATCTTCCTTCTTTGAAGGGGGGTGGGGGGCGCTAAGGTGTAGACGGCTGTAAGACATAGGTCCGATAGATAAATCTGTCATTGTGGTATTGCAGGCATGTGTAAGGATTCGTGAGAAGAGGGAGTTTTATGACGTTCCACTGTAGCTTGCTTGGAAAGGTCAACCCCACCAGGAAAATAAAGCATCATTCTTGGAAGAACACAGGTGCTATGATTTTCCCCTTAGAGTCAGCCTACTCAACATATTTCAAATTGATAACATAGAATTCATTCATTCATTTGTTCATTCATTCAACAGACACAAAAATGAATAAGTAAGCGCCCCTCCCTCATACCAGGGAGCTCACAGACATGTTAAGAAATTATTGCAGTGCCAAATGGTCATAAGAAGCATAACAGAGGTAGTTAGAGAGAACAGAAGTTTCTGGCATGGAAGTGTTAAGTGTCCAAAGAATGTGTAGGTAATCAAAGTTCAAAAAGACATTTATACTCCAAGACCTAGGTGAGATGGGCAGGAATAATATTTAATGGAGATAAATATACAGTCCAGCATAGATTGAAAAAGGCCTGTGGACTAATTACAATTAGCCTGTGGACTAATTGTTATGATGTGGCAGGCAAGAATGGAGACTACGGCATTGTGTAGGCCCATGCTTCAATCCTGGTTCTGTCATTTACTGTTTCTCTGATGATGGACACATGCCTTCACCTCTCTATGCCTCAGTGTTCTCACCTGTAAAATGGATGTAATAATAGGTCCTGCCAGAAGGGTTGTTAGGAAGATGAAATGAAACAATGCATTTCCAGTGCTTAGAAAAAAGCCTTGCCATAAATAAATAAATAAATAAATAAATAACACTTAGTAGTATTCAACAGCTATTATTATTACTCCTAATGAGTCTTTTAGAAAAGCAAAAAAAAGATGTCAGACTTTTGCTTTGCAGTTTGTCCAGTGGCAATCATCAGTCTTCTGATAAGCTCCGTGGCTTGTGTACTGGCCTCCCAAAGGGATACGAAGCAACAGGATGAATCACTCCTTTAGATCCGATAGTCTGTCCAAAAGAAGAAAGTGACTGTGTCACCCTAGGGTTCTGGATGGGCGAGAAGGGAAAACCTGGGTACGGTGGGACACAAACTCAAACCGTAAGGCAAGCACACGACTAAGAGCCATCACAAGAAGCGTATCAGAAAAGTGGAAGTCTGAACCAACCGAGGCAATCCAAAACCCCCGGGACCACAGAAAGAGAGGTTTTAGGTGAGAAGCTCGGGGTGGGGGGTTGGAGGAACGGACCCAGCTCCTGCACTTGGTGGCCAAAACTATAGTTGGACCAGAGAAGGCGGGGTTCTGGGAGATGTGCTTTTGTCTGTTTTCTCTGACCAGGAGAATGTGGAGAAAGGATGAGCTCAGGTATGAGATAGTGGAAGCCGACAAGCTTTTAAGAAATGTGTAGCTGCTTTAAATTAAATCAGATCTCTGGAATAAATAATAGGTGGTGAGGTACTGAAATTCTGTAAGTTGTGATGGATTGAAATTAGAAGAATCTTAGAGAAAAGAATGCATGCTGGAAAAAAATGCTGGCTAGCCCATTTGCTCATTTTCAGAAACAGAAAGGAAGTTAATTTTATAGACTACAGACAGGTGAGCATGTGGTCCATCTTGGACAAAAATTGGTTTTAGAAGGCTTATGTTGTGAGCGCCTTGAAGAGAATGTGATGATCACTAGGACGCAGTACTGGGTGATGAGGATCAGGCCCCATCAGGCTAATCCCACTTCTGCCTTCCTTCTCCCTCCTTGTCCTTTGGTGTTCTTGGGCCAAGAGTCCTAAGAAGTCCACTGAGCGATGTATTTGGATCTCCGCAAAGAGTATGATAAACCTCTTGTGATGTTGCTGAAAATGAGAAAAAAGAAAGGGGGGGTTGGATTCACAAATAGTTAAGTTAAGTTGGAAACTGTCAGAAGGTCTATAAAGGGCAGTGATAATGGGAAACCCCAGGCAGGGAGTGTCTAGTGGTGTGGGAGAAAGCTCTGTTCCCCCTTGTCTGGGACGAATGTTATTTTTGCTCATGACTACCATTTATGACGCACCCCTACGTGTCATGTAGTATATATAAAATATCATTTGATTGTTACAGAATTCTGTGAGGTATTATTTTACAGAGAGATTAAATGACTTTCCCAAGGCACACTGACACGCAGCCAGAGACCGAGGATTTGAACTTCCGACTGTCTGATTCAGAGCCATTGCTCTCTCAGTTATGCTAACTGGCTCAAATAGC
This sequence comes from Martes martes, assembly GCF_963455335.1. Lineage (NCBI taxonomy): Eukaryota > Metazoa > Chordata > Mammalia > Carnivora > Mustelidae > Martes > Martes martes. The sequence continues at coordinate 68,834,025 of NC_137889.1, read as the reverse complement.
CAAAGTGGGAGGGAGAGATGGGGAACACATGCAATGGAATCACCGGGATCCAAAATGACACTGTCAGAGGGACAGACTGAATCCAACAAGAAGCAATTTAAGTGGGTATATTGAAGACTATGTATAGTCTCCCCTCTTCCCTCCAGGAGCCCTACCTAAGCACAGGATGGAACAAACACGGCTTTGGAGGTGTTTGGGTGATCTGAGACATTAGTGTGATACAGCAGCCCCAAAAGACCAAATGAAACAACCCCACTAAATTAGATTTGGGTCCATCTTGAGAGAATATCGTAGATAAATGAGATTTGGAACAAGAAAACCCGGGAGCGGCTCTGTCTGCTGCTTGGAGCCACTCGAGTAATGCCGATGGAGTAAGGGGAGAAGACAGACCTCCGCTTGGCTGCTTTTCAACAGTCTTCACGTTCAGGAAGACACTAGGATTACAAAATGTACACTGACGCTGGTGAGGGAGAGACTTGTAGTGGGCAGACAACGTTGCTAACCCTATCTCCTGGAGCCACTCTTGAAGCGGGATGTGGGCAAAGTTCTAAGGGAAAGTAGCTGACAACCACATCATATGGGGGACAAGGGAGGAAAGAAGCCAGAGAGGTTCGCTGAGAAGAGACAACTTTAGAGGTCATCTTGACTGGTCTTGACACGCTGCAAGGGCCATCACGTGAGAACAGATGTCTGTTAATTCTCCAGAACAGTGGTTTGGAGACTTGGTTGGCTGTTACCTATAGGAAGAATTATATTTTATATCTCCACCCAGAAGACACAGAAATACACACATATATCTGAAGAAAGCGTTCCCGAAAGTATTATTACCCTCCCTGCGTTCAATTTACTTGGATACTTTCTATTGTATTCTATTTCACTCCATTCTTTTTCATTAAAAAAAATTTGTTGAGCCCATTAAATTGATATCCTAGTTTATTAATGGGTTAAAATGCATAGTTTAAAAATCAGTGTCATAGAGACTAGAGTGAGGGTCCACCAATGGAAGCTCCAAGGGCCAGCTCCTGCTTCAGGCTCACAAAGAACTTCACCAAGCGGGAGTGACAGAAGGTGGGATTGGTGTCCTCAGGAAGCACGAGCTCCTGCTTCTCAAGGCATTCAAGCTTAGACTGAATGAAGGTGTGATGCGGGAAGGATTCAAACATCAGATGGGGAGTGAATGAAATTGACCACAAGACACTCTCCATTTCTGAGATGCTGCCGTTGGCTGAGTTCCTGCGCTTTTAGGCTATGCTAACGGAAGCATGGTGTACCTCTCTCTGGAGGTGAAGGCGGCTTTGCGCCTTGCTATTCAGACCACGAATCAGAGTATCAGAACCAATGTAGGAATGCACTTGGAGCTACATTTTTGAAGTTACTGACTTATTTATTCGTTTGTCCAACAAATATTTGTGGTGTGTCTAGGACAAGCCAAGCTTAGTAGGCTCTGTGCAGGTCAGACTGACCTTGGTAGGCTCTGTGCAGGTCAGACTGATGTAGCCCAGGCTGTGTGGCACTCGCTGCCTAGTTAGGAAAAGGTAATCACTCAACACATATTTTCTGAGTGCCTCGCTATCTGTCAGTCACTGCTTTGGGCACTGGTGACATATCAATGTGAAAACAGATTTAAAACACTACCTGCCTCCATGGAGTTTACAGATTATACACAACATACATGTAAGTAATTGATCGATTTTGACTGTGGTGAGGGCAGAGTAACCAGAGAAGGTAGCGGCCAAGTGCAAGAGTCAGGGATGCGTCCTCGAGGAGGTGGCATCAAAACTGCCACGTGGAAGATGAGTGCTTCCATGAGACAGAGCAGGAGGGAACATTCCAGACAGAGGAAACAGCAAGCTTCTGGGGATACGAAAGAAAGTTGGGCTGGCTGGGATGTGGGGGCGGGAAAGGACTGACCCCATAGGGTCAGGAAGTGGGATTTCATGCTAAGAGTAAGGACAGACTCCGTCAGAGGGATGTAGAACTATGGGAAGTTCTAGGGATAGAGAGATAAGCAGAGGTACAGGAGAAGATGGATATGGAAGATTCATGGGAGGTCGCCTCGGCCTCACTTGGGGCATGAGCTGGAGGGAGGGGACAAGGAAGACCCCTGTGTATCTATCTTGAGCAGCTAGCAGTGATGGTGGGGTGAGGGAGAGAAGGAGATGAACAGTGGAGAGGGTGGAGCGGAGAAGGTGAGGTTGGTCTGGGACATCTTTCCTCATGCAGTTTTCTCTCCTTAAAATACCGTCATCCCACTCGTCTGCTGGGAAAGCACCTGTTCGTCCTCCAACACTCCAGCCCCCACGAAGCCTTACTTAACCCTCCTCTTTGTCAGACAGAAGCAATCCTCCCTGCTCCGTATCGCCGTTTTTCCCTTACAGACTTTGATGGCTGCCTCCACAACGATCTGTCCCATTTATTTGTTCTCCTATAATAATAATAATGCCCATGAGCACCGACTGACAGCCCGGCACTGTTGTAGGCCCTTTATACATATAGCCTCACTTAATCTCCACAATAGCCCTTTATGTCAATACCATTACTGTCCCCATTTCACCAGGAAACGGAGGCTCAGGTGGGCAGATAGCCCCCTAGCTCACAAGGCACTGCTGGTCAGGGTGGAGCTGGGATCCAAGAACCGGGCAGTCTGGCTCCAGAGTCCATGCTCTTAATCATTGCGTGTGTCTTGTTTTCCAGCGGATTATAGAGTCTGACAGTTAGGGACCATGTAATTGGACTTTTTTTTTTTTTTTAAAGAAACACACCCTTGGAGAGCTTTGATTACCAAAAATAAGAAAAATAAACACAGGTGCAACTTGTAAACAAAACCAAAATGAATAGCTATCTAGATTTTTTTTTCACCCCTTCGAATCCCAGAAATTTTGTTATTTGAAAACCAAGATGGGAGTGCTTGGGTGGCTCAGTCCACTGATGTATCTCAGGACGTACACTCAGTCCCGCCTCACCGGCAGCCCTTGTAACTTATTGGACGAACTGCTGGGTTATTCGAACACATTTAGAGCTTTCCTGACTCCGTGGCTTTACTAGGATATTTGCTTGCTCCAACTCTCTAAAACCTAACCCATTCAAGCTCAAATTTCCTTTTGTGAAGTCTTTCTGAAATGCTTCCACTGAATCCCTATGGTATCTCTGTGTAGTGTGTGTGTGTGGTGAGAATACTTAAGATTTTTTTTTTTAAAGATTTTATTTATTTATTTGACAGACAGAGATCACAAGTAGGCAGAGAGGCAGGAAGAGGCAGAGAGGGGGAAGGAGGCTCTCCACTGAGCAGAGTGCGAGGCTCCATCCCAGGACCCTGAGATTATGACCTGAGCTGAAGGCAGAGGCTTAACCCACTGAGCCACCCAGGTGCCCCTAGTCTCTTACCTTTTTAAAAACATCCCCAGCACCTGGGGATGCCCAGCACAGCACCTGGACCATAAGAGGCCCTTAAGAAGAACTGGTAGAATGAGTCAATGGCAGGAAAACATTCACACATCTAAGGAAGGGTTAGGATAGCCAACATAAAGTTGGGGATGGCAACATTTTTCTGTAAAGGAGCAGATAGCAAATATCTTAGGTTTTGCAGGTCATAAATTCTTGGTTGCAACGGCTCAGCTCTGCTGTTGTAGTGTGAAAGCAGCTACAGACAATATGAAAACAAATGTACTGTGTTTCAATAAAACTTTATGTATGGATACTGATGTTTGAATTTTGCCTAATTTTCATGTGTCATGAAATGCTATTAAAAATTTTTTTTTGACTGTTTAAAAAGACAGCTTAGCTCACAGACGGTGAAAGCCAGGCCTTGGGCAGATTTGCCCCACCGGCTACAGTTTGCCAATCCCTGGCCTGGTGCTGGTGGGCCAAAGGATGTAGTCTCCCTGGGGTTCACTTCCGTACCCCACCTTCCATCAGAGGGGCAGCTGCGTACCCCCCAGGGAGCTGTCCTCACCAGAGATGTCTAATCTAAGGGTCTGTGGATTACCTGGGGTGGGGTGGGGGGCTGGAGAAATGAAACCCACTGAGGCGGGGCCGAGGCGGGATGCGATGGGACCTCTAAAGCCCTTTCCATTACGAGGTTCTCCGCAGCAGCTTCCTGGGCTGAGGAATAAAACCACAGGAGCCGAACTGATTGGAGAGAGGAAGGTCATCGTGAATTAGTGAAAAGGTCTGAGTTATAAAATGGTTTATAAGAAATTATGCTTCATTGTGTTCAAGGACATTCGGCAATCAAACGAACACTTAACAAAGGGCTGTCAATAAGCCATTTGAATTGCACTTCGTATTTTTCAAAGTGCTTTCCAGTACATTATCTTCATTGATCTGAGCAGGAACCCTAGGAGATGGACAACCCCATTTTACAGGTGAGGTCACACCAGCTGAGGTGCTTCAGAACCAGGTCTGTGCTGCCTGAAGCCGCCTCCCAGGGCTGACTGGTGAGTAGACAAAAATGACAACCTTATATTTTGCATCAAGGCTGTATTCTGAAGTTTCCATATGGAGTATCATTTATATTTGTATGAAGATTGAGCATCCTTACCTCAAGCTAATTTTAAAATATTTTTTTAAAGTAATCCTACACCCAACATGGGGCTTGAACTCACCACCCTGAGATCAAGAGTCCCATGCTCCACCGACTGAGCCTGCCAGGTGCCCCAACACGGGCTAATTTTTAACTCTTGAGTAGGTACTAGAAACATGGCCACAGTCCAGATTAGCACGCAGAGTTTGTCAAAATATATTAGTAAAATATAGCAAAAGTTCATTAAATGCTAACAAGTAAGAATACGGGGCTTTACCCTGTTTACTCACATCAGGATGACAAAGGGTTTTCCACTGTGTTATCTCCAAGAGAGAGGCAATCTTTTTCCTCATCGATGGCATGAAGGTAAGTAGAAATGCACTTGGAATTGGAAAGGTATCTCAGGGTCTGAAATTCTTCCATCTGGTAAATGAGTAGTTTCAAGAAACTAGAAGGACCCTGATAGTGGAGGAGATTGAAACCAATTGCCTTGTGGTGCTTTCCTTCCTCCCTGTCCGAGGGAGTCTGACCCGGGGCAAACCCCAGAAGCAGGCAGCCAGCAAGCCCTAGTGATTTAGGGGAGAAATCTGCTTCTCCCCCCCACCCCAACTTGGGGCTCTCATCAGCATTTCCTTGCCAAATTAGGCTTTGGAACAGCTAAGAATGCCTTGGCAAACTTTAATTTCCCAAGAGCAACTTCCTGGTTCTTAATTAGGCCTTTTATTCCTAGATGTCTATATTTAACTGTGCTCTGTTAGCGCTGACCCCTTTTGGATACTGCCAAGAACTTCAGGGAAGTGGTGGTTGAGTCTAGACATGGCAATTATTCAGATAACTAAGTTCCCCAAACCTGTTCTTAAAGCAAGACACTATGAGCAAATGTTCAGTTATCAACCGGTGCCTGCTTGAATTCACTAGGCAACTGCCCAGGGGTCTACCTCACTTTGCCAGGGAGGTAGAGAGCAGATACTTAACCCAGGGAAGGATGCAGGCCTCGAGAGGTCAGGGTTGCCCCCTTGAACTTGGCGGGGTAGAGAACAGGGGAGGGGAAATGGTGGAATGAGAAAAAGTCCTAGAAAAAGGCTCTCGGCTCTATATGAGGAAAGTGCAGGAATGTTTATTGTACCTGTCCATAAAAAAAGAAAAATGGAAAGTACCCTGAATGTCTATCACCTGAGAGGTGGATCAATAAATTGCAGTACATGCCTACGAGGAAATGTAATTCAGCAGTGTGAAAAGGGATGGACTGGACCTTCTTGGGTCCCCGTGGATACTTCCCACAGACATAGTGCTAAGCAAAGACAGCAGGGTGCATGTGACTATCTACTACATAAAAACATTTGTGGAAATGTAAAACAGCAATAATAATTATACTATATATTGTTTATGGAGAGCATATCTGCAGTGAGAGCATTTTAAAAATCCATGGTAATTAAAAAAAATCAACTGATCCTCTTTTTTTTTTTTTCTTCCTTAAAGAAAAGAAAAAATGACTGATGTTCAAGAGAGCAGTTATTTCTGGGGAGGGAGGGACGAGGAAGTGAGCCTGCGAAGGGCTCAAAGTCTTTGGCTGAGGCTGTCGTGTTTACTGTTTTCTACTGAGTGGGAAATTACCCATGATTTGTATTAGTATACTCTTTAGCATGCCTAAAATCCTTCATTACAAATGAAGAGGTGGGGAAGGAGAGCCAGAGCTACTGTTTGCTAGGGATGGGACAGGGTGACAGGAAACGTCTTAGGAGAGGAGAGCCCCTGGCTTCTCTCCTCCCTGAACTGTGTGATCAAATATCATTTCAGGGAAATGAGAGTGTTTGTGGGACAGCTCCAGAAGGGAGTGCAGAGAACAAGATTCTAGAAACAGTTTGGCCTCTTTCTGGAGCTGAGTGACCTGATCTGTTGTGAGCCCTGGTCTCTCTCAGGTCCCTCCTCTGAGTGGAGGTTCTCCCCCATCTTGCCAAAGTCTAGCTGCCTATGGTGGTAGAAGTCATCTTGGAAAGTGCTGTAGGGAGGTCTTGTGGTGTGGGAGGTGGAAGGACTGAGCTTATAAATACTGGACAGAGCTGGGTTAAAAATCTGCTTTACATAGCTCTTGACACTTTGCAAATGACCTTAGGCAATGATTACATGGCAGAAGAGTATTTTCTTGTTGTTGTTTTATTATGGAGAATTTTGAAGGGACAAAAAGTTAGATACTATTACTCCTGTTTTAAAAAGTACCTATTTGTCAACCTCCCCAAACTATTAACTTATGGTCAGTCTTTCTCTGTCCACCCACTGACCCACTCTCCAACATTTATCATATCATTCTGAGGCAAATCTCAGACAGAAGACCACATATTAGTCAGCATTTTCCAGAAAAACAAAACCATGGATTTTTCTCTCTACCCAGATTTATTATAAGGAATTGGCTCATTCAGTTGTGGGGGTTAGAAATTTAGGTAAGAGTTGACATTGTAGACTTGAGTCTGAATTCTGCAGGCTGGAAATTCAGGGAGGGTTTCTCCTATATTGGCACCCTCAGGCAAAATTGCTTCTAAGTCTATAAACTCAGTCTTCAGTTTCAAGGCCTTCAACTGGTTGGATGAGGCCCACCCACATTATGGGGGGTAATAAGTTTAACTAAAACTCTACTGATTTAAGTGTTAGTCACATCTGAAAAATATCCACACAGCAACATCTAGACTGGTGTTTGACCAAACACCTGGGCACCACAGCTTAGCTGAGGTGACACAAAATTAATCATCACAGATCGTTTTATTAGTAACTATTTCACTATGTATAAAAAAAAACAAGGACTCCTTGGGGCACTTGGGTGGCTCAGTCAGTTAAGTGTCTGACTCTTGATTTCAGCTCTGGTTGTGAGCTTGATGTGGTGGGATCGAACCCCGCATCAGGCTCTGTGGAGTCTGCTTGAGATTCTCTCTCTCCATCTCCCTCTGCCTCTCCCCCTCCCTCTAAAATAAATCACTCTTTTAAAAAAATAAGGACTCCTTTTTTAAACAACCACAATATTATCACACTAAATTAAATTAACAATTATCTTAAAATCCTCAGACATCCAATTAAATTAAATTTTAACTTTCTAATTGTCTCATAAATGTCATAATTTTCATTTTTATAATTTGTTGATTTTAGTTAGGCTCCAACCAAGGTCCCAGACTTGTGATTGGCTAAGAAAAGCATCTGACAAAGTACAACATCTGTTCCTGATTAGAACTCTTCAAAGTATAGGGATAGAGGGAATATTCCTCAACTTCATAAAATCTATCTATGAAAAACCCACAGCGAGTATCATTCTCAATGGGGAAAAACTGACAGTGTTCCCTTTGAGATCAGGAACACGACAAGGATGCCCACTCCCACCACTGTTTTTCAACATAGTTCTAGAAGTCCTAGCAACAGCAATCAGAAAACAAAAAGAAATAAAAGGTATTGAAATTGGCAAAGAAGAAGTCAAACTCTCTCTCTTTGCAGATGACATGATACTTTATATGGAAAACCCAAGTGACTACATCCCCAAACTACTAGAACTCATACAGCAATTCAGTAATGTGGCAGGATACAAAATCAATGCACAGAAATCAGTTGCTTTCTTATACACTAACAGTGAAAATATAGAAAGGGAAATTAGAGAATTGATTCCATTTACTACAGCACCAAGAACCATAAGATACCTTGGAATAAACCTAACCAATGAGGTAAAGGATCTATACTCAAGGAACTACAGAAGACTCATGAAAGAAATTGAGGAAGACACAAAAAGATGGAAAAGCATTCCATGCTCATGGATTGGAAGAATAAACATTGTTAAAATGTCTATACTGCTTAGAGCAATCTATACTTTCAATGCCATCCTGATCAAAATTCCATTGGCATTTTTCAAAGAGCTGGAACAAACAATCTTAAAATTTGTATGGAACCAGAAAAGACCCCGAATTGCTAAGAAAATATTGAAAAAGAAAAAAAAAAAACTGGGGACATCACGTTTTCTGATTTCAAGCTTTACTACAAAGCTGTGATCACCAAGACAGCATGGTACTGGCACAAAAACAGACACATAGACCAGTGGAACAGAGTAGAGAGCCCAGAAATGGACTCTCAACTCTATGGTCAAATAATCTTCAACAAAGCAGGAAAAAATATCCAGTGGGAAAAAAAGACACTCTCTTCAATAAATGGTGCTGGGAAAATCGGACAGCTATGTATAGAAGAATGAAACTCAACCATTCCCTTACACCATATGCAAAAATAAACTCAAAATGGATGAATGACCTCAATGTGAGAGAGGAATCTATCAAAATCCTAGAGGAGAACATAAGCAATAACCTCTTTGACATCGACCACAGCAACTTCTTTCAGACATGTCCCCAAAGGCAACAGAAACAAAAGCAAAATCAACTTTTGGGACTTCATCAAGATAAAAAGCTTCTACACAGCAAAGGAAACAGTCAACAAAACAAAGAGGCAACCCATGGAATGGGAGAAGATATTTGCAATTGTCACTACAGATAATGGGCTGATATCCAAGATCTGTAAAGAACTCCACAAACTCAAACTCTCAAAAAACAGATAATCACATTAAAAAATGGGCAGAATGGGGCGCCTGGGTGGCTCAGTGGTTAAAGCCTCTGCTTTCAGCTCAGCTCATGATCTCAGGGTGTGGGATCGAGCCCCGCATCGGGCTCTCTGCTCAGCAGGGAGCCTGCTTCCCCTCCTTCTCTCTCTGTCTGCCTCTCTGCCTACTTGTGATCTCTGTCTGTCAAATAAATAAATAAAAATCTTAAAAAAAAAATGGGCAGAAGACATGAGCAGACACTTCTCCAAAGAAGACATACAAATGGCTAACAGACATATAAAAAAATGTTCATCATCATTAGCCATTAGGGAGATTCAAATCAAAACCACATTGAGATACCACCTTATACCAGTTAGAATGGCCAAAATTAACAAGACTAAACAATAAGTGTTGGAGAGGATGTGGAGACAGGGGAACCCTCTTACACTGTTGGTGGGAATGCAAGTTGGTGCAGCCAGTTTGGAAAACAGTGTGTAGGTTCCTTAAGAAATTAAAAATAGAGCTACCCTATGACGCTGCAATTGCACTACTGGATATTTACCCCAAAGAAACAGACGTTGTGAAAAGAAGATTCATATGTACCCCAATGTTCATAGCAGCAATGGCCACAATTGCCAAACTATGGAAAGAGCCAAGATGCCCTTCAACCGACGAATGGATAAAGAAGATATGGTCCATATATACAATGGAATATTACGCCTCCATCAGAAAGGATGAATACCCAACTTTTGTATCAACATGAATGGGACTAGAGGAGATTATGTTGAGTGAAATAAGTCAAACCGAGAAAGTCAATTATAATATGGTTCACTTACTTATGGAGCATAAGGAATAACATGGATGACACTAGGAAAAGGAAAGAAAAGTGAATTGGGGGAAAACAGAGGGGGAGACGAACCATGAGACTGTGGACTCTGAGAGACAAACTGAAGGGAAGGAGGTGGAGGTTTAGGTGAGCCTGATGGTGGTTATTAAGGAGGGCATGTATTGCATGCACTGGAGCACTGGGTATGGTGCATAAACAATGAATCTTGGAACACTGAAAAAATAAAATTAAATTTTAAAAAAGTACATATCTTGTATCTCTTAATTTACAGCTTCCCCCAATATCTCTTTCTCTTCCTTGCAATTAATTTCTAAAAAATATTATCTGTATTGTATAAAATAGAAGCTCTCAGTCTGGATTTTGCAGGTTGCATTCTCTTAGTGACATTCATCATGTTCCTCTATCCTCTGTGTTTCTGTAAACTAGGTAGTTAAATTTAGAGGCTCAACCAGCCATTCAAAGAGACACTTCTTCGCGTAGTTTGAAGGGGTCCCTGAAGAATTCCTTGTTACCTATTCTGCAAACAAAGAAACAAACAAGCCAAAGCAACGTACCTCCCGTATTAGCTTGCTGAGACTAAAATCACATTTCTAAAAATAATTTTGTTTCAATTCCCGATTAAAATGTAATACTCCTAGGGGCACCTGCGTGGCTCAGACCATTAAATGTCTGCCTTCCGCTCAGGTCATGATCTTGGGATCCTTGGATGGAATCCTGCATTGATATCCCTGCTCAGTGGGGAGTCTGCTTCTCCCTTTGCCTCTTCCCCACTGCTTGTGTTTTCTGTCTCTCTCAAATGAATAAAAAATAAAATCTTTAAAAATGTGATACTCCTAGAAAAGGGAAAATTTATTAGACATTTACTCTTGAGTATGAATGTTTTTATGAAATCCTTTTCCAAGTCAGTTTCCGAAAGTGAGGGAAGGAGAGTGGAAAGTCCCTGAGAAGAGCACATGGGCAGTGAGTGTGTGTTTCATAGCCAGGGGACAGTGGTGTGCCTATGGGAGGGAGAGAATTGGCTAAGAGGGAACTCATCTTCAAAGCCCCCTCAGCTGTTGAACATTGCCAGCACTATGGACACTGTATTCAGTGTTTTAAAGCAACTATTTAATTTCAATCTTCTAACCACCTGGGAAATGAGGAGAGCTTATACCCATTTTAAAGCTAGAAACACTGAGGCTCAGCCAGGCTTAAGCAACTGGTTAAAGATCTTGTGGCTAATAAGTGGCATATAAAGATTAAGGAGGTGGACTAAGGATTCCTCCCCACATTCCTTGCCTCTGTGCTCTTTCCACCAACCCACAGCTACTGCTACTGCCCCCCTACTCTGTTACTTCAGCTTTAGGATGGCTTGACAGGAGAGGTGAGAGATGATCGCCCAACGTGGGTGCCTTCCAACCTCTGGTGTATCCTGTTCCTAGACACGTTCTGGGGATCATGCCCAGAATCAGGCTATCACAGAGGGCAGTCAGGGATCTTCCCAGTGGCCTCTGAGTTAACAAATCTGTTTTGTTTCCTTTTTTTTTTTTTCCTCTTTGCCCTTTTCTGGGATAAAAGATGGAAACACTATCTCTGGGAACCCAGCCTGCTGATTAGACAGGAACGGTGCTTAGGACTTCTGCGGTGCCACCATGAGTCAGCAATCCTTTGAATCCAATTTTATTTGTTTATTGTACGAATGAAATCATAAGAGGAACAGAAATAATGATTAAAAAAAAAGAATCACATGACCCCCCAAAAATCAACTGTTTCCATGTCCTTGTGGTCCTTGTCAGACTCTCACTGGAAGCATGTGAATTTTTCCAGCTCTATTCCATTCTTCTCTGAGCCTACAAAACAGGCAGAGGAAGTGGGGAAGAGACCGATGTCCCTCCGCCCTCCTCTGAATCACTGGCCATTTTAAACGGCTCAGTCAAAAGCATTAACCTGCAAGACTCCACATCCAGGGAAGCCGAGGAGAGGGGCCAGGAGAGCTTTGTTAACTTCCAGCTTTCTCATTTTCTTCTGCCGGCCTCTCTGAAAACACAGCCAGGAACCTTTGTAGGGCAGCTCTTTCGTTTAGAACCAGAAGTGGAAGATCAAAACTAGCCCAGGTAATTGAGAAAGAAGGAGAAAGAAACCAACTGTAACGTCTAAGCAGTTCTGATCTTCCTTAATACTGAGATCACACAGCTGCAACCCTCCTCTCATTTCTGGGTGACTAAAACCTCATTACTTAGAAAAATGTATTTTGTAGACAATTTCAACATTCGAAGACAAAAGGAAGTGTGTGGAACCAGTTGAAACTTGGACAATTGTCAGCTGTTTATTCATATTTTATCTGTGTAATGCATGCTGGGGGTAGACACATCAGCTTGGTGTGTATTTAGACAGTTAAGTTATGCGAGGCACAATCTCTCACTTTAGCCAGCTAAGAGGAAGCTGGAGTGCATTAACTATCATTACCTATGTAAAATAAAACCTTCGAAACATCCTTAAAGAGAAATGCAGCTAGAAAAAAAAAAGTTAAGTTTTTGGAAGAAGTCATTTGTCTTGAGCCGAATTCATCTGGGTATGATCAGGGTTGCTGCAGACATAAAACTGTCTGGAGTCTGGCTACAGGGTTTAGAATTATAAAATATTCATGGCGTATAATTTTGCATAATTTGTTTAGCTACCGAGACATAATTTAGTTATTTGGTGCATGAATCCGTCAGAAGGCCTAAAGAAGAGAAAAACGGACTTTAAGAAGCTTGATCCAGCCTTGAGGCAAATACAGATAAAATAAACTTATCCCACAGTGCCCCGTGTAGTCAATACACATAAACACATGTATATGCACACGTGTGTGCACGCGCACACACACACACACACTCCCTCTGCGTGTAATTGATTCTTCCTAGTGATCTTTAACACTGCTGCACTGGGCATTTTACGTATATTACGTACCTAGTTTCACTCTGCATGGGATAGCCTATAAACCCAAAAGAAAGAGCTATGGAATATTTTCGATTTCTGCAAGAATGCATTTAGATGATAAAATTCCTTGACTGTAAGTTCGATAATGAACATGATAATTTATTTATTCAAAGCATAAAGAGCTGACCTCCCTGTCCAGTGCTGTGTTGAGCACCAACCGGTGTATTTGTCAGAAGAGGTCCCCATCCCCAGGGTGGAGCTTACAGTCTGGTTAAGACAAGACATATAAACAGGAACAACTCGAGAACAACTAGCTCTCAGGCATTATTTAAGCAAATGCAAGCAAGCATGGCAGAGCCCTCAGAGGAAGATTGCAGAGACATGCAAATTAGGGAAAGTGAGCTGTCTCTCCGCCCTCGTTGCCCCTGCCCAGGCTGTGCCCCTAGCCCCTCTCTAGGGGACACAGACACGGCATTGTTGTATCTGCGCCTGCAGTCTTGCCCCTTCCAACCCATTCTCCGTACTGAAGTGGTAGAAGTGTTCTCTAACTGCAGATCTGACTCTGGTGTTTCCCTTCCCCTTAAGAAAAAGCCCACACACTTTAGGCTGGTACACAAAGTCCGTCTCCCAGGTCCCAGGCAGAACAGCTCGCTGGATCTTCGCGATGCAGCCTTGCTCTTCTCAAGCTCACGACCGAGCTTCTCTCCTCTTGCAATGCTGTGGCTCCCGTGCCCTGCTTACTCCAGTTCTTCTTCAGTTTCAGCTCGGGCTTCATCCCTTCCAGGAAGCCGCCTCTTACTCCCTGAGACTGGGCCAGCACTCCCTATGTGTCCCTCATTGCTCTGGAACTTTCCCTGGCCCACACGGAGCATTCTCAGTGTCAGTAATCAGAAACCAATGAAGTTAGTAGAGCTCTGAGGTCAGAGCTTCTGGGTCTGAAACCAAGACCCATCATTTACTAGTTTAGTAAATTTTTTTAAAGATTTATTTATTTTATTTCTTTAAGATTTATTTATTTGAAAGAGAGAGCATGAGCAGGGGGAGGGGCGGAGGGAGAGGCAGACTCAGGGGTGATGACCTGAACCAAAGACAGACGCCCAGTCAACTGAGCCACAGAGGCACCTCATAGATTTATTTATTTGAGAGAGAGAGAGTGCACAAGCACGAGTCGGGGAGAGGGGGAAGGAGAAGGGAATCTTAAGCAGACTCTGTGCTGAGTGCAGAGCCCAAGACTGGGCTCAGTCTCATGACCCCGACATCACGACCTGAGCAGAAGCCAAGAGTCAGCCGCTTAACCAACTGCACCACTCAGGTGCCCCTACTAGTTTTGTAACCTTAAGGTAAATTGCTTACCCTCCCTGTGACACTGTTTTTTAATCAGCAAAATGGTTAATGACGATACCTACAACCTAGGGCTGTTGCAGGGGTAAATGAGATTATATATAAGTTCTTAGACTAGAGCCTGGCATGTCTTGTCTACTGCTAGGGTAATTACTGGTTAGTATCCTCCCCTTAACACCAGAAACCCTGCTCCCCAACCAAGCACGCTGCTGCAGCCAATCTCAAGGGCAGATGGATCCAGACCCAGGCTTGCCTGTAGCCCCCACAGCATGCGCTTTGGGAGACTTCTAAATGAGAAGGGTCAGGGCCAGGTATTTTTGTGTCTTTCCCTATTCCTGAGCACAGCATCTGCGGCATGGAAGATGTTCAGTCATTATTTTCGGGAACCAATGAGTGGGCTGAGCTGCTAAGGTTTCTCACGGGAACAAAATTTCTGGTGGAGAATGGGAGAAAATGCAGGAGTGCGTTTGTCAGAGGTAAGTGGGGAAGCTGGTTCTGCCTGAGGGAACAGTATGATGAGGCCAGGGAACAGAGTGCACGCGAGGTCAGGAAAGAGCACCTGCGTCTTCCGTGCTGTTGGGATTGTTTCCTGTGACGCACATATCGCTTAAACGCCCATGCGCAGAGGGCCTGACCGGAGGGGATGGCTGGCCTGTCAGCGCATTGAAAACGGAACAGTAGAAACGGAGATGGGGACAAGCATAAAGGAAGAGCAGCGAAAACAAGAATTCTACATGTAAGCAAAATAGATTTGATTGCAAAATGACTACCATAAAATTGTAATTTCATATGAATTTTAAAACTAACCTTTTACAGATTATAACAGTAATACATATTCATTGCGGAGAATGTGAAATATGCAGAAAAGCAGACAAAAAATAAAGATCACCCATAATCCCGCTGTCAAAAATAACCACATTGATGTAGTAGTTACGCCTGGAGAGGTTTTTTTTTTGCCCATGCACGTGTATATAATGGAATATGAAGTGTTGCATTTTTATCCCTCCATTATCAGGAATACCCTGATCAAACACTTTGTCCTCTATTTGGTTCTGTTGCCTAGGTTCTCAGGCTGTTACAACAGGGACCCGAGCGGGTTAGAAAAAAATCTACTCTCCGCTGGGCCTTCATTGGCTGGGGACATGCAGGTCCCTGTGGGGAGTGTATGCAGGCCTGCTGCAAGCCAGAGGCCACGGCCACGGTCGGCCTCAGAATTATTTCTCGGCAGCCAACGTGATCCTGAGATGACACCGCTTCGATGACCTGGGCCTGTTGGGACTCAGCTTACTTGGGCCACCTCTCCAGCCCTAGCCTTCTGGCTGCTGGGCTTGACTGTCTGATTTCCGAACTGTGGACTCGTGTGGTCTTGGTGGGTTCACGGAAACGCCTCTAGACTGTGGTGACCCAGGGCCTGGACTTGGCAAATGGACTCTGTGTGTGCGAGTGTGTGCATGTGTGTGTGCGGGCATGTGGATAGAGTTTTGGTTCTTGAATGCCATTGGGGTATAGCATAGGGACAGGTTGAAGGTACCTGCTCTCCTCTCTCCTTGCACAAGCTCCCTGCCTGCCCCCACTCCCTACCCCCGCCCCCACCCCGGAGATCTGAGAGAAGTGAGACCAGGCTTCCATGTCCAGGACCAGAGTTCACAAGGGGGACTTGATTTCAGAAAAAAAGGAACAGCCCAGGTGTCACAAGTAGGCTGTAGTGTTAAGCCTGGCCTAGCAGAGTGACTTCTCCACTCCAGGTCCCTGAGTGCTGGGTTCAAGTTCCTGAAATCCCACTGGGCTGAGGTCAGAGTTTGTCCTGGAGCTCAGGCCAGGACTAAACCTGGGGTGGGCATCTCCGTGAGAGTCAAGGGATTGCAGGACTGAGAGGAGGAGGGATTCTGGGTGAGAGAGGCAGGCCATTCTCAGCAAGAAGAAGTTTTAGACATTAAAATCCATTTCCCCGCACAATATGAGAATCCCTTCTGTAAATCGCCTGGCAAAAGATCATGTAGCATCTACTCGCACATGTTCAGTGACAAGAGGCTTGTTCATTCCTTAATCATTCAGACTGCCAGGATGATGATAGGAAATTCTTCTGCATTAAGCTGAACTGTGCTTCTTGGGACCATCCCTCCAGATGACCTAGTTCTGCCCCGGGAGTAGCCGGCCGCAGATCCAGGCGTGGCCCTCCCTATTGAGAAGACGACATAGGCTCTCCTTTTCTCTTCCTAGGCAAGAAGCGAGCTTTCTACCTACTTCTGTGTGCCAACCTGGTAGCGAAGTGAGGCTACAATAGATCTGATCCAGGGACCATGTCGCTGTTACCTATTCTGGTCAAAGTGGAGTCTTGGGGTTTGTTGTATGACAACAGAGGCAAGTGTGGGATAAAGCCTTGAGCCAGGACCAAGATAGGACCAGAGAGACAGATTATATTCACCCCTCTGGTCCGTAGCCCTTCTGGGTTAGGCACCTGCAAAAATTAAGGGCGACTCCCTTCTCTGGAACAAGCCTCGTATTTGGTTCTTTTTTTAAGCCGTAATTAAGAAATTTCAGGATGGCCAGAGACCTATATAGAACAGACTTTCTGCCCCATTGTTCTCTATACAAAACAAAATAATAAAATTATTTCAATATTACCTTATTTGTTTCAGCCCTCTACTCAAGAACTAAATTTGTTTTCCTAGTCTCTGCAAATTTTAACCCCTTTCCTCCTTTTTGGGAGAGACACACACAGGTTCTGGTCACAATGGGACTTTGGGTTCAAGTACTGGTCCCTTTTTAATCACCTTTAGGGCAGAAATAATCAGTGGGTGTGGCATTCAATCACAACCCATTACTTTAATTAAGGGTTTCGTGGGTAGGTCACTCTGTTCCTTTGCAGCAACATTAACAGCTAGCAACTTTCTGACTTTTTCACATCAAATTTACACATAGTATATATATTATTTACTGCAGCAAAATAAAGTCTAGCTTTTAGAGATAGGAGGGTACACATTCTGGTGTGACTTCAGAGCAATAGTAAACATTTTCGATTGGTTATTTCCATCACCTTCCCGTCTTTTCCTAAGAGAGAATTAAAACGTGTGGTATCAAGGTAGCTTTCAGGCTACAAACAATAATTAACCAAAGACCTCCTGGAACTCCACCAAAATCAGACTGTGGATCAGATCAAGTTAGAAACCATCCCATCCAACAGAAGAAGCGACAATTCCAAGCTAAGAGAAGAAAGGGACAACCCTGTTAAAAATCAGGAGGATGGATTTTAATGAGAAAGACAATGAGGAAGTCTCTGAGCTTTTGAGCAAGGAGGCAAACTACCTGACTTGGCTGTTAAGGAAGACCTTTTGAAGAAATAGTGGGGGACTGGAGGCGGAGAGACCATTTATGAGGTGGGTTAGTTAGGCCACAGGTTAGCTGTTGTAACAAAGAGACCCCAAATTACAGGGCTTAAATAATACAGAGGCAGTATTCTACATCTTATTTGGTGTGATGATTACATGGGGACATACAACTGTCCAGACTCAATGAAGGGAACCCCTAAGACCTGTGCGTTTTGGGGGTGTTCATTATGCCTCAGTTAAAAACAAATAGACATTCATTTCTCTTTCACATAATAGTCCAAATGTCGGTGGGTCAATTGCTGTTCTCTTTTGTGACCGGTTGGCTTGGCTGTTCAAAACGTTTTACTCCATCTTTGCTCCCAATAATGGTCATGGGGAGGAGGAAATCCAGGGCAAGTGGCTTGTCTTCAAGTGGAGGTGAACTTGGAGTTGGACACTCCACTTCTGCTCCTATGCCATACATGCAGATTGAGTCGCAGAGCTACACAAGAGAAGTACACACCCAAGCTGAAGAGCCATGTGACAAGTCCTGTGACCCACCAGAAGGTGCGGCCTCATCCTTTTAGAGAAAAGAACAATGGGAGAAGGATGCTGGAGAGAGTTGGAAGCCCCTGCCACCTGGGGTAAGTCCGTGACAGCCATGGAGCAGAAGGCCAGACACCGGAGTCATTCAGGGATGGAGATGACCCAACTGTGTCACTGTTTGGATGTAGGGACTGCGTTCAAGATAATTACAATTGGTTATTGGTTATAATCAGTTCGATTGGTAGGTCAGGAAACAGTGGAACTGTGATGGAAATAGGGAAACCAGGAGACCAGCTGGTGTGCTTGGGTGGGGCAGATGGAGGAGATGGCCAAGGGAGACAGAGTCTCTATCCTTACAGATAGTTAATAATGGATGAGGCAGCTCTCACTGTGGTGTAGAGCATGGCTTGGCCTGAAACCAGGGAGCTAAATGGAATTATTTCTCCTTAAACAGAAGGTTGAGCATTCTGAATGTAAAACAAAGCAGAGGCTGGCAGCTGTGAGTGGTTGGAATCTCTCTAACCATCAGTGGTCCCTCATCACTGTTCTCGCCACCAGCCATGGACATCAGCAGAGCGTCCACTATGGACACATTGCTGCCTTCTCTTTCGCACAATCCACAACATACACTCTTCTAGATCTATGCTACTCAAACCTCTGGCCGCAACCCCCTTCATGACCATTACTAGGTTGTATGCTGCATTTTAAAACAAGGTGGCAGAACAACACATCAGGAATGCGTGCTTGGTCCTTAGGCACTGCAGGGACCAATGGAATTTGACAGTGGGGCAGAGCTGAGGGTCCCGGTCTTGCTCAAAGTGAGCAGAAGAAAGCACATGTCAAATGTGTGTTGCTTGTCTTGTGTTGCTATTCAGCCCTGTGCTGTTTAAATTGAGAGTGGTAAAAATAAATAAATAAATAAATAAATAAATAAATAAATAATAGAGAGCAGTGAGCTTCCTCGTGGAGAAGATTAGAAAGGTCTTAAAAGCAGTGCCCGCACATCCTACTTCTTTGCTTTCTCTGGTACTCCTGACAATGCTTGGGAGATGGGTCTTCGTGAAATTCGTAGCCATTGACTTAATTCAGTGTCAGCGGCTCCCATGTTGACTCTTTGAGCAAAGGGTGAGCTTCTTTAACCAACCTCCTCAAATCTCCCCATATATACCCCCCAACAGATGCAGGGGTTCTTCTGATGAGCGAAGAGTTCATAAGGTTTTATGGAAAGTAGAGGAAAGGCGAGTAGCATTCATCAACTTGTGGGACCTTGGATAAGCCTTTTTACTTCTCTGGGCCTCCATTTCCCCATCTGAGGATAGAAATGGGAGCTGGATTACGTGTTAGTTAAGAACATTTTATAGTGTGAATATTCCATGATTCTCTCATAGATCAGGCTGCTCATCCTCCAGGAATTTTTCCAGACATTTGGGTCTGTTGCTCCTCCACCTTCTTTTTGAGATAACCGAACATTCCCTGCAGCGTGCTTCCTGCCCTAAGGTGAAAGTGGTTCCCCTGATTCTGGTTTGTTTAGGAACATGAGCACAGATATGAAGGCAAATGATCTGACAAGTACAAGATTACATTAGTTTTCTCTTGCTGCCTAATGAATTGCCACAAACTTGCCATTTATAGCAATACAAATATATTACTGCAAAGTTTTTCGTAGGCCAGGAGTCCAGGATAGGTTAGCTGGACACTTTGCTCAGTCTTATTGGATGAAGTCAAGATTTGGCCAGGCCAGTAATCTCATCTGAGGCTCAGCACGCTCTTCTGAACTCATTTGGGCACGAAGAGGATTTAGACCTCTGTGGTCATAAGACTGTGATCCCCGTTTTTCTTGCTGGCTCTAGGCTGGGGATCACTCCCCTGTAGGCTGCCCTGAGGTACTAGCCATGGAGTCCTTTCATATCAGCACAGCAGCTTGATTCTTCAAGACGGGAAGGTGGGCAGTCTTTAAAGTCTCGCCTGATTAGGCCAGGCTCACCTAGAATAATCTCCCTTTTGATTACCTCAAAGTCAACTGATTAGGAACCCTGATTACATCTGCCAAACCCCTTTGCCATAAATCAGAGAGGGGGCTGTCCCGTGTAGGAGAGGGTCATGTACAGGGAGGACTGTGTACCCAAGGTAGTGGGAATTTTTTGGTGGGGAGAATTTTAGAATTCCGCTCATCATGGCTCTGAAGGCATGGTTGCAATCTCCAATGCCTACAAAGGTAGGGGTGGTGACCCAGGGAAAGTGCCAGAGTCTGTAAGTAGAGAGTAGTGGGCTCTGTGATGAATTGGGGAGGACATGCCTTCCCTAGGGAGAGCCACCTGGACTAACACCACGCTGACCACCAACATGATCCAGAAGTCCTGATATTTGTGTGAAAACTCCTGAGTTCTAAATTTGGACAACCATTAAAAGAAATGGTTTTACAATGCCAAAATGAACAAAAAAATTTTTAAACCCACCGTGAGGGTCAGAGGTGATCTGTTGCCCACCAGTATGTGAGCTCTGGGTTAGAGAAAGCCAGCTCTAGTTGAAGGGAATGACAGACTTGACCTAGCCAAAGAGAAATCCAACTTTAAAGAAAAAAATAGCTTCAGGAAGAATGTGCTCATGGCAGTCAGCCAGTCAGCCATTGTACATGGCAAAGCAGCTTGGGCACCAGAGACTGAATTTGGACATCCGCACCCTGAGGTGGAGGGAGGATGGCAGAGGTGAGCAAGGAGAGAGGCGTGGGTCCCCCTGGGATCACTGCGCCAAAACAGTGTTTACCCTGAAAAAAGACTTTCGGCCCTTGTAGCGCAGTTCCACGGGTGGAGGCCCATCACGTCACTTTGTAATGTGACACCTTCCATGGTTTGCTAGAAAATTGCTCCCCAAATTATACTTCTTTGAAGAGTACACAGTAATAATGCACCACAAGGGCAAAGAAAAATGTATTGCAATTGGATACATTGAATAATGTAATGTTTCAACAATACTAAAAAGAATGTTGTATTATTAAATTACCCCAGCAGTTTTAAAAAGCAGCATTAAAATCACCACGAGCAGGCATTAAGACTGAGAATAACAAATATTGAGTTTTTCTTAGGGTTATGGTGGGGCAAAAAAAATCCCTCAATCCACTTAGACTTTCAGAGAACAGACAGGCACTTACAGGGAAGGATGGCTGGAGTGAAAGAGAAATCACTTTGGCTCTCATTCAATACAGAAACGGCACAATTATAAAAGTTTAAACATCTCTTTAAGCAGTCTGCACAGGTACAGTGAAGCAGGGGGGTACTGAGCAATTATACGGAGAATGTGAGCAGCGTGGGGGGCCATTCTGGATAATTCAGGCTCCAAAATGCCTACCTTTTCCGGAATCGCCAGGCTTTGAGGGGAAAATAGTCAGTGCTTTCAGGCCCCTTAATGACCGTCATTTCCCGGAGACCTGACCAGTATCCAGGTGCGTTATGAATTATGTAAAGCTTGACTCTGAGGTGCTGTTTCTGAGCCTCACATGGTCTCTCCCCATAAACCCCTTGACTCTCACTCCAGGTCTGTTCTCGCCAACTCCCAGCCCCTACCTGGTCCTTAGATAACTTTATTGTCTAGTGAATGGATCCACCCGGATCTTAGGCTTATCTAATGTATCAATGAGCCAAATTGATGCCTTCTTGGTCTGCTCAGAGTTGAGACCTAGAAGAATGGTATTGATAAAGACCCTTTGAGTCCAGGAAGAAGAAATCCAGCAAAACTAGCTCAAGACAAGAGGGAAACTCAGTGGAGACAGAGGAGGAAACTCAGGGAATTTCATAGTCTCCAAGAGCAGGTAGCACTGTGGGGCCTCATGTGGCCCCACGTGACGGGATGTCTGTAGAAGCAGCTAACACTGTTCTCCGCCCCCCCCCCCCCCCCACACACACACCTCACCCAGGCTGGCAGGGAGGCACCTGCGGAGGCAGCCATGGGTCTGTGAGGAAGGCCTGGGGTTTCTTGCTTGATCTCTGTGCTTCGGCTTCATTCTCTTCTCTCCACCAAGGGGGAAGATGGCCACCTTAGGTCTGTGGGACTCAGCAGCAGTTAAGACTCAACACTGACTGATGAGGGAGTCTGAGTCCCAGTTCCAAACTGGAGTGAGAGGATGTTGGATGGAACCCACCTTAAGCCCCATGGAAACCTTTCCAATCGTTATTTTCTTTCCTGTCAATCTCTTACTCATTAAACCTTGCATTGTTTCAATCCTGTGACCCAAAGTGGGTGAAATGGGGACAGGGTTGTGACACGCCACCATCTGAAATGGGAGCCCCAAAGACCTGCCGTCGCATGGTGGAGATCTGCTGAAGAGAGGACTTGAAGTGTGCTGAGGATAAGCTCCAGATCCATCTCAGAGACGCGATCTGAATGCCATCAACTCAAGGTAAATGGTGAGCATGGAAATGGTACCACAGGAATGGTAGAAACGGGTAGTTGCTCTGTTCGGGATATTAAAAAAAAATAAAGGTGAGGAATGAGTTGAAGTTACCATTTGTCTCTGGCTCTGTCCAGGGCACCTTGACTGGCTCCAGAGGTTTCCTGGCCCATTTGATAGGTGCCTCTCATTAGGGCAGATGCTTCTTAGAGTTTAATGATGCCACCCATTAGAAATGTTCCCATACCCTGCTCTGTGACCTTGCCTTCAGTTAGTAATTTCATTTTTCAAAAATGCTTTCCACTTCAGAAAAAAAAATCTACTCAGCAACTGTCAGCCAGTCTCATGAGTTCGATTGGCCTGAACCAATCATCCAGAACTTCCATGAGCTTACAAAATTGAGCTCCTGAACCCTAAGATCTGAAGACCCTAGTGATCTTGTCCAGGTGCCAACCAATGAACTCCTACCTCGCTTGAATGACACCAAAGTAAAGTCCTTATAGTCAAAGAGAAGCACAGTGAGAATCCCTGTGGCAGCTAAAAGGGTCCCTAGTTCAGGGGCCTTCTTTCCTCCAAACCTCTATCAGCAAGTTTGGCCAGGAGAATTCCCAGCCAGGTAAGGGCCAGGTAGCCCTGGCATTGTGCCAAAGAGATGTGTGATGGATAGAACCCTCAGAATCCTTCAAGTCACCCCCTAAAGCTGCTACTACTTCTGCCTATAAGTATGGTAGGAATCACCCGAGGAAGTCTGTCATGGAATGGCGGACAAGCAGAACTCTGGCTTCTCATGAATAGGTTGGACAGTTCGATTAAGGCTGACTGCTGGGTTTTCTCTTCTTCTACTGCTCCTACCTGAAGATCTCAGTCTGCTCGGCAAAATAGCGTAGGCTGGATGGCTCAAACAGCTGAAACTTATTTTCTCATGGTTCTGAAGCTGGGATGTCCAAGATCAAGGTGCTGACCATTTCAGTTTCTAGTGAGTACTCTTTCTGTGTTGCAAATGGCTGCCTTCCGTCTGTGTCCTCACAGGGCCGAAAGGGAGAGGGCACTCTGTGTCTCTTCTTATAAGGGCAATAATCCCATCAAACCAGGACTCTACCTACATGACCTATCTCTATCCCAAAGGCCCATCTTCGAATACCATCACATTGGGGGTTAAACTTTCAGCATATGAATCTTGGGGGGGACAAATCATTCAGTTCATAATAGTTCTTTTCCTTCTTGTCCTTATTATTGACTTTTCCTCAGGGTTAAGAGCCCATTGCTGGCTCCCTGGACTTGTGGTGAAGAGCAGGGCTGGGTTGCAAAATGGAGGATCTGTGTTCTTTTAGAGAAGAGGAGCTGAGAGAGAAGGGCAGTTCATAGAACTTCCTTGGACGGAGTCAATTCCTTATTAAATCTCAGGGACCAAATTAAAGGTGGTACAAAGGAGATGTGTTGAGAGGTGACCCAGACCAATTTGTTCAAGCACAACTCCCGGGCTCCTTTTGGTAGATTATAGGTGGTTTGAGGTGGGTGAGCTTCTTAGCATCCCACGACGTCACTATATTTATTAGCGACCAGCATAAAACAGATCATACAACCTTTCTTGAAAACTAAATAATATCCTAGAAATTATCCCCTTAAGCATTTCAACTGTCAGCTTGGATGATAGTTCATTTGAGGCAGACGTGACAATAACTTGGAGGTAGGATGTTATTGTCTTTCTATTGACATCAGACAACTAGATCCTCCAACTCAATGGACAAGTCACATGCCATTTAGAGAACATGCCTTGGGTTCCATCCCTAAGAAAAAAGGGGTTAACAGTGCCAGACCAGAAAGGCTATATTTGGGGAAGAATAATTACAAACTAGGAAGGTAGTCAGAATCCAAGAAGTATTAGAGGCAGAAACCTTTCCTGAGAACTGGGAACCCAGGGTTCTGGGTCTCAGCACAGTGGAAACCCAGTGTTTACAGGGATGGCACAGCACAACCAGGCCCCATTGGTAACAAAGGTGAACCTGAATTGTAACAGGATTAGACAGGACTGTTTACCTTGACAGTAAGGATTTATCCTGAGGAATAGAGGTGTAGAGGAGCTGGAAATGAATTCCAACCAGGTTTCCTCAATATGAAAAGCTTGAAGGGTAGGTCAGAGTTGGTGTCTGGGATAAGAGGAACACACCGGATGAATTTCCCCTGGCCCATCCTCAGCAGAGATCCTTGGCTCTTGTCCCCAAGAGAAAATTCTAGCTAAAACCCAAATTGCTTGTTTATTAGCCAATATGAATAATGTACAAATTAAGCCACCTGCTCCTATTGAATTAATGTAGGCTATACTGGGGCTGGGATGGAGTGGCTGATGGTTAGTTAACAGAATCATGCAAATTAACACACGCCTGACTTCCAGGCAGATCCCTACTGTCCACAGCAGGGGCCCTCAGGGAAATCAGGCAACAGACCTTCAAGAAAGCAATAATCTCTGCTTTATCTGTTCTGACAGTTTTCAACTACGTTCCATGGGAGTGTTTGGGGGAGGAATATTCAGTACATTTTTTTCTTAGCCCAATGATGCAGGAAGCAGAAACGAAAACCTGGGAAAGAATAACGTAATAATTATTGTCTTGGGCCAGTGTCTGTCTGGTGAGCTGATGATGTTATCTTTGTGTGTCTCACATTTCTATCAGTCCCTGGGACCTACCTCTAAGAGACCAGAATCTTTCCCTATCAGGTAGGTTACTTAAGACTGTCAAGAAGACACTTAACCTGGTTCCTCCTTGAGGGTTACTTCCAAGACACAAATGAAAGGGGTAGAATAGGACATCTCTTCCTTTTCAGCCACAGACGTGTGGGTCTCCGCTCAGTTAGGACTAGAATGTGAAGAATCTGAGTAACTCAGGATGTAGCTTGAACCCACATGCCCAGCACTCATATTTGCCAAGAGAGATGTCTTATTGGTGGTCACCTTGTCACCATCCAATACAGAACATCTCTATTGGACTGAGACTATGCAAAGAAACCTCAGTAATGGCTGGCCACCCTCATGACGAGCATGCATTGTTTGGTGCACCAATGCTGGGTATAATCAGTTGTGGCCGGGTAGCATGAATTGGTCCTCTAAAAAAAAAAAAAAAAGATACAAAGCTGGGGACACAAGCATTCTTCAGAAGGGGGCTGAGGGCATGGGAGGCCCTTACTACATCATAAACTCAGCTCTAGAATATTGCTGTGATTTTAAGTTTAAATTTTGGCTTGGATCCGTATTGAGTGAGCTGTGAAAGTTTTGGAAGTCTAGTTAAGCTTTCTGATATTTTGTTTCTCCCTATGTAAAATGGGATTACTAACCTAACCTTAAAAAGTACGATGGGCATCAAGTGAGAAATTTGGTTGAAAAAGCATTTTGGTTTTTCTTTTTCCTTTCTTCTTTTCTTTTTACTTAAATTTAATTTCCCAACTTAGAGCACATCATCAGTTTCAGATGTAGTGTTCAATAATTTATCAGTTCTTATAACATCCAGTGCTCATCACATCACGTGCCCTCCTTAATGCCCCTCACCCAGTTACCCCATTCTCCAACCCGCCTTCCCTCCAGCAACCATCAGTTTGTTTCCTGTAGTTAAGAGTCTCTCATGTTTTTTCTTCTCTGATGACTTCCCATTCTGTTTTCCCTCCCTTCCCCTATAGCCCACTGCCCTGTTTCTTATGTTCCACATATGAGTGAAGCCATGTGATAATTGTCTTTCTCTGACTGACTTATTTCAATCAGCATAATACCCTCCAGTTCCATCTGCCTCAACGTAATGGTAAGTATTCATCCTTTCTGATACCTGAGTAATATCCCCCCCATATATATACACACACACATATACATATATATGTATACATATATATGTATATGTATATGTATATGTATGTATACACACATATACATATGTGTGTGTGTGTGTGTGTGTGTGTGTGTGTGTATATAAAATCTATCTCACCTCTTCTTTATCTATTCATCTATCAGTGGACATCTTGAATCTTTCTACAATCTGGCTATTATGGACATTGCTGCTATAAAAACTGGGGTGCAGTTGCCCCTTCAGATCACCACATTTGTATCTTCGGGGTAAATACCCAGTAATGTAATTGCTGGGTTGTAGAGTAGCTCTATTTTCACCTTCTTGAGGAACCTCCATACTGTTTTCCAGAGTGGCTGCACCAGCTTGCATTCCCATCAACAGTGTAGGAGGGTTCCCCTTTCTCTGCATCCTCACCAACATTTGTTGTTTCCTGACTTGTTAATTTTAGCCATTCTCATGGTGTGAGGTACTAACTAATTGTGGTTTTGATTTGCATTTCCCTGATGCCAACTGATGTGAAGCATTTTTTCATGTGCCTGTTGGCCATTTGTATGTCTTCTTTGAGGAAATGTCTGTTCATGTCTTCTGCCCATTTCTTGACTGGATTATTTGTTTTTTGGGTGTTGAGTTTCATAAGTTCTTTATAGATCCATTCTAAAATGCCATGCAAATATTTTGTTTCAAACTGTTGCTTTTATGATACTGCTTTTGTTCAACATGCCAGAAAGTTATTTGAAAATGCAATATTACAATATTGTCAGGAAAAATAGAAAAAAAGATTAAGGTCAAAATTTCTATTGTAGATAAAAGCTAGGATATACAGATAACTAATTGGGTAATACTAAGCCCTTCTTTTAATTAGATATTCAAATCTCCATTCAGTAATTGACTATGGAGCAATTCTCCCAGGAATCCTATCAAACAGAAAATACTAACATCACAACTTCACTTTGTTTTAAAGTTTGCATCACATTCCCCTGGGTTATTGCATGTTACATTGAACATATGGTAGGTTGCATGTAGCATTAATTAATTTTTGCTAAACACCTTGAAGAAGAGCAACTATCTGAACAGCTGCTAAATCCATTTCTTGTGTATGTGGATAACTTTACTCAGTGTGTGTGAACAGACACAAGATCTAATTTAGAGTTGACGTATAAAAAATTGGTAATGGATGTCACCGACATCATCTGAGTGGAGGCAAAATGATTCTTTAAACACTCTTGAAATGTTCTGCCCTTTCTCATGGGTAATTTGTCTGTCACTTCCTGATGTTCCAGTTGTCCCACTGGCTCTGTGATCGGCATCAGAGCCTGAAGTTCCCTACAGGCAAAGGCAGAGAACAATAATCCTCTGTGCAAACAGCTGCTTGGTTATGCTTGAGGTAGATGCTGTAATGATGGGCCGTGTATCCTCAAGAAGTCTCCAGCTTGATTTGAAGAAATCTCGAGGGTCTCTTGTTTGCTCCACGAAAAATCTGTGTGGTAGGTATCGTTTGCTAGGGCTGCCACAGCAAAGTATCACAAACTGAGTGGTTCGAACAGGAGAAATTTATTTTCTCACTGTTCTGGAGACCAGAAGTCTGAGATCAAGGTGTTTGCAGGGTTGGTTTCTTCTAAGGCCTCTCTGGCTGGCTTGCTGATGGCTGTCTTCTCTCTCTCTCATGTCCTCACATAGTCTTCCCTCTGTGCTTGCCTGTGTCCTAATTTCCTCTTCTTATTAGGGTACCGGTCATACCGGATTAGGCTTTGCCCTCGTGGCCTCATTTAATTTGCTTCTGTAAAGATCCTATCTCCAGAAACAGTGACATTTTGAGGTACTACGGATTAAGACTTCAATGTGTGAATTTGGGGGACACAATTCTTCTCATAACATTGGGGAAATTTGTTTTTGGTTCAGGGCATCCATTCAGCTAATGAAAACCTTTTTTTTTTAAAATTTTCCCTGATTGCCAAATAGCAGCTTTTTCGAATAGCTCCCATTTCTCATACTCATTTCTTTTTCTTTCTCTTTTAAAAAAGATTTTATTTATTTATTTGAGAGAGAGATTAGTGGAGTGAGGGGCATATGGAGAAGCAGGCTGTCTGCTGAGGAGGAAGCCCGATGTCGGGCTCAATCCTGGGACCCCGAGATTATGACCTGAGCCCAAGGGAGATGCTTAACCAACTGAACCACCCAGGTGACCCTCATCCTCATTTCTTAATCTCCAAAACTAGTTCTGAGTTTTCCTGGAGGCTGGTCCCATGGAAGAGAGTTTCTGTGATCTAAAGACGATAAAGAACTCATGTATGGCCCCCATTTATGCTGGTGCGAGAGGCTTTGGAAAAGGAGGACAGTTATGGTAGAAGAGTAATGACTACAGCCTGAAGTAAGCTCTCAGGCCCTGTACTGGCCCCCAGGTTCCCAGAACTGAATGGCTGAAGAGCCACCCAGCAAGTCCAATAGAACTTTCCGTGGTGGGGGTATGTTCTAGATCTCCTCTGTCCACTACAGTTGCCACTAATCACATGTGGCTACCAAGCATTTGAAACGTGGCTAGTGTAACGGAGGACTGAATTTTTAATTCTATCTAATTTTAAATAATTTAAATTTAAGTAGCCACATGGGAATAATTGCTGCCATGTTGGACACCCCAATCCTAGACCAAGGGTAAATAAGAGCAGCTCTGGTATTTGTGAAATCCTATAAGATTGGGGCACCACAAACCACCCCTTCAACACACACACTCTCCATAACCTCTGCTGTCAATTGGAATGACCTTTGAAGAAAAAGCTATTGCAAAAAGTTGGCTGCAGTATTCACTCCCTGCCACTAGCTTCAAGTTGGGGGCCCCATAAAAAGCTAGTTTGGTTTATTGCTCTGCATACAAAAATCTCTAAGTGACCAGATGAGTATAGATAGGAATGTTCCTCAGCCACGGTGGAAAAGTTTCTTACTAGGAAATATACTTCTCTGGAAATATTAAGTTGGCAGATGGATGGAAAGTAATTTTCAGCCCATTGTGGCTTCTCTTGCAAATACTACTCTGAGAACTTAACTTGGAAGGCCCCATCAGAACAGGGCTTTGTTCAAAGGAGGCAGTATCCATAATGCCTGTTAGTTTTTAGCATGGCTAGTAATATCCCAATAATAATGTCAGTGGGATAACATCTTTGGAAAATCAAGTCACTTTTGCTCATTCTGATCGTGCGTCTGGCTCTGTAGAGCTTAGGTGAGTGCCAATTTGGAGACCTACCATTTTTATTTGTTATTTCACAGAGGTAAGCAGTGTGGGAGCTGCCCAAGACAATGAAGGTAGCCATTACCCTTCGTCAGGCTAAGTATATAATTTCCCCTGTGATCCTCTGAGTAATAACAAAAACTTATGTGAGGTACATGTAGTGTTATATTCCCTGGGGCTTAATATGGCTCTCAGTAAAATTGATTTTCTGAAATCTTGCAATATGCCTCATCAAACTAAATGAAACCTGCACTGGTTTTATAAGATGTGATTGGATTCTGTGTGATAAATTAACCCTCACCGTCAGAGAGGTGCTGGGTAATAGGCTGGTTCATTTCAGCCCCCCACAGCTGCCATCCAGGATTTTAATTTTTCCATATGTCCTCATTTAAGTCCCTCTGGATTGGGAGGCGCTTCCACCCAACAGCCTCTGTGGGCTTAGCTGGCACAGCTGAAAATCATTTCTTCCAAGATGGCGGTTTATTTCTGCCTCCATGTGAAGGGAACTTGCCTGTGGTAGAGAGAGGGCCTTGAAGGACAGAGAACAAATGCAAGGCACATGCAGGAATTTTAAGGCTTTCAGGAAACAGATTCTGTAAATGGTCGGAATTGGACTTTGTCTGAAGAGAAGGTCACTTTTGCTCCTCTGTGACACTTCCTGCAGCAGTGTCATTGGGTTATGTAAGGAGGTGTTAGAGGCCCTGTCCTGACCTGCTTTTTTTTTTTTTTTTTTTTTTTTTTTTTTTTTTTTTAGATTTTATTTATTTGTTTGACTGACAGAGATCACAAGTAGGCAGAGAGACAGGCAGAGAGGGGAGGAGGCAGGCTCCCCGCTGAGCAGAGAGCCCAATGTGGGGCTCGATCCCAGGACCCTGAGATCATGACCTGAGCCGAAGGCAGAGGCTTTAACCCACTGAGCCACCCAGGTGCCCCCTGACCTGCTTTTTAAACTGTATATATACGTGTGTATATGTATTTACAACACTTCTTGCGTGGCTGAAAATAGCTTAGCATTTCTGAGAGAAAAAGGACTGCCCATCTAAAATTGAGCCTTCCCTCTGTCTAATAAACCTGGTAGTTGTGCCTTGACAACCCAAGGGGGACCTTTGGAAGGGGAAAGTAAGTATGGTTGTGCTTTGATTCAACCTATCCCTAAGAGAAGGGCTCCTAAGGAAAGAGCTTGAGAGAAATGACTCAAAGCAA
Source organism: Martes martes (assembly GCF_963455335.1). Taxonomy (NCBI): domain Eukaryota; kingdom Metazoa; phylum Chordata; class Mammalia; order Carnivora; family Mustelidae; genus Martes; species Martes martes. Next base: position 68,803,374 of record NC_137889.1, on the reverse strand, counting down.
ATCCTAGGGGAGGAAAATGGTCTCTTTTATGGGAGTAACTGAGATCCATTAGGCAGGGATACCTACATAAGCATTTCCAGAAGACCATAGTTTTTCATGACAATATTGAAATCCAACTAACATTATGCACCAAGTACCTATGGGAATTGATAGCAAGATTGCTTATCAAGCAGAAAGATACTCCAGATGCAAGCATTATATTGCTGAAAATCCAACTCTGTTTAGACAGACACTCTGAGGGGTGGAAGTAGCAAGGATTTATACAAACCAAGAGCCAGGTTCCCTCTCTAGACCCACCACAGCTCAGAGCATATTCATTCCTGGCCCCACTCCCTTCTCTTTTTTTCCTAAGGTCCTGCCCAAGTTATTAAGTCTCAGAAAAAGCAAAGAACTGACAACTTCCTCTAAGCAGACTGTTTAGTGTCTTGTTTAGCTGGAGGGTAATCTTTTCAGAGCGGAGAACCAATGTGGGAGAGGGGGATTTGGGATTTGTGAAAGATTTGGGGAAGGGGATAAGAAAAATGTGAGGGATGTTTTCTGTTTGGGAGAAAAATGAAAGTCAATGTTTCTCAACTCAAGAGACCAAATTACTTATCCAATAGAACAGACTCCAGGGGGTAGTGAATAAAGTTGCCTGGGAATACAGAGAAGTATATTTATTTTAGAACAATTAGGTGTTACTGAGGAGAATTTTGCAGTGGCAAAATTAATGGGTCAATTTTCATTGTCAATGAATAAAATAGTTATGATATAGGCATTGTTCATCAAAATGTTTTAGTTTTGTTATTCAAATGAATGTTTTCTTTGTTAAAAATAATAAATTAAAATATCCTAGCATGCAATTGTCCTTGTCTGGCTCCTTTCTTACTTTCCTCCATTCTTATTTATTGCTATAACCTGGGTGTCAAGGTGCACAATAAATGCACTGTTCTTCACTGGGAGGCTTTCCAAGAAGCAACCTAGACAGGTTCAGGTGGAAGGCTGTGCCTAGCCAGCTGGGGCAGCTCCCCACAGCTGCCATGACTGTCTCTCCCTTCCTTCAGCATCTCCTAATGGGCCATTCTCCCCCACATGTTACTGGGCAGTGACAATTTGTTGTAGGTTTTGTCTGACCTTGTCAAGACCTGGAATATGACCCTTGGCACCTGGATGTCTTGTTAGGTTTGATGTAGGTTCTAGACTCACTTGAACTCCCTCATCATTCATTTCACCCTTGAAATGGAGAAATAGAGGTAGTAAGCTTGGGTTAGCTAGGATCTGCCATTGGTTTATCTTTCTCCTCTGACCTCAGTATTCTAAATATACTGAGGTATGTGGTATGTGTGTGTGTGTGTGTGTGTGTGAGAGAGAGAGAGAGAGAGAGAGAGAGAGAGAGACTGTAACTAAAACAGAAATGCTGTAACCTCCTTCTGTTTATGAAGGGCACCTTCAAAGGGAGCCCTAGCCCTTTGATAGTATGCTAAAATGTTCATTTTTAATTAGTTTCTACTTTCTTCATATTGCTGCAATTAATCCTGCTTCCTAACTTTCATCTCTATAAATAAAGGTATTTAACAGAATTGTAGGGTATTTATATCCTCTGTACCTTCTGTTCTATCTTGCAAAAGCACATTATTCCAGGAGATGCATGTGCTCTGACCTTATTCCAGAAGGTGCAAAAAGAAGCAAGTTTCCTACCACTAACGGCTTCTTGAGAATTGAATCTCTAATTCCAAGACACTGGTGGGCCCAGATTTGGCCAATGGGGTTGTTTATCCAGTTCATATGTTTTGGTCTAAGCTTCTCCCAAAGGCCATAATGATCTCAGAGACACACTGAGGCAGAGTGGGGCTGGCACAGCACTGGGATTAGGACCGAAGGGAGCACTTTGCAGTCATTATGGCTATGGGGCTCAAACAAAGGTTCTTAGCCACCCCCTCTCCAAGATCTGCAACTATCAGGTTCAGAACTAAATCAGCAGGGGAGACCTACCAAGGTAATAGTAAATAAACAATTTGAATTTTACAGGCTCTATCCCTAAACTTGGATGTGTTTGTTGATTGATAAAAATAGGATTTGGGTGGAGAAAGGACATTTTCCTACATGGTAATATGACTCTGTTGTGTGATTCTCTAAACTGAACCATGTGGCCTATATTCCTCTGCTCAGGAGTGGGTGTGGCTAAAATGCTGGAGGTGTGGGGAGGACAAGGGCAAAGACCCTGGCAGAATCAGCACGTGAAACCACTGTCCTTGGTCCTGAACACAAAAGTCACGGCGTATTGGGACACTCACATTTCACAACCTGGAGATAGTTACTAGTTCCTTTTCAGCCTCTTCTAGAAATTCTGGGTGAGGTCAAGGAAGTGGCAGTGGTAGCAGAAAGTGAGAGAGGGTGTCAAAGTGATACAACGTCAGGGTGGGGGAAAAGGGTGTTTACTCATAATTTAAAAAGAAAGAGATTTTCTTCGGCAAACATGTTCAGGTTTTTCTTTTAAATAGCATCTTTAAGAGGAAAAATCAGTTTCCTCCCTGCTATTGAAGAAACATTGGCTGTAGCATACACTTTACAATGTGGTTTGTGTTGTATAATATCTGGCTGATTTCATGTAAAATGTGACAGTTACAAATAGTTTCTCCTCTGAGATGTGTCTGAGAGTGTCACATGCTGTCCCTCCCTGGGCGTCAGCTTGACACAGCTATAGCTGTGTAACTCCCTTCCTGAGGGTGTGTGTTGCCATGATCATGAGAATGTTTATTGACCACCACCAAGTCCTGGTTTACATTAAGGATTCTCCTAAAAATTCAGCTGTGCTGTCTCCTTCCTCTCAGATATATACTCTATTCTCCCCCTGTGTCCCTGCAAGCTTCCCCCCAGGCGTTCAGAAGCATCTTTCATCCTACCACAATTCAACCCACAATCTCTTGGCCTTGGAATGGGTTCAGTACGGAGGAGAGAAACCAAGAATAGCATTTGAAAGTCTCATGCCAAGGCTGACAACGTGAGTAGGTTTCTAAGGACTGTGTCTTTTCAGATGGAAACCAAAACTCAAGATGTTTTTAATTCCTTGGCAGCCTGTCTCCACCTTGACTTTTCCATGCAAGGCGGTGTAAGAAGTCTATTTACAACTATTGTATAATGTAAAGGCAAATTATTTTGTTGCTATGTTTATTCCTGGTTAATTGAGAAAATTATTCCATTTAGCCAAGAGTAAAACCTCTGAGATTTTCCTTCTCGTTTCTCTGCATGTCTGGGGAAACAGGCAGCAGTAAACAATCATGCCCTATTTTATTCCTAGTTAAATGAATTATCATAATAATAATTACCAGTAAAAACATCTGGCTTTTGGCACAGCTCAACACAGGGTCTTCTCAGGGCAAGATTTGATTTTTACCTTCAATTCTGAACCTTTGCCTGGTTTCCCAGCTCCTTAGACTGACCTCCACAAGATTTGAGTGAGGAACCTTTGAAAGCTAGTACTACTATCAAGATTTAGATGAGCTATCCCTTTAGAGACTTTGCTGTTGTTGTTGTTGTACACAATACCTTTTTGTATGTCTTTATTTCTTGTTTAATTTTCTGTGTAAACCATTTGCATGAAAACAGAGTTTTGGGCTTTACATCTGTTCCTGTTGCTTCTCCCAGTGTGACCACCTGAACTGCTTGTCCAGTTGCTGTGCGATTCACTGGGATGCCACTGGGAGAGCAAGACACCTCCCAGGGTTTGACGCTTTGAATCTGGGGAAGGAGGATAATGCTCTTGTCAGATTGTTGAACCGTTTATTGTTCCTGAAATATGAGCAAACTCGAGTCATACAGGAAAAACTTTACAAGGAACAATGGAGGGCTCAAAGCATGGTCTGGGAACTACTTTATCAGAGCTCCCTGGGGTTGTGGTTAAAATACAGATTCTGGGGTCATATCCCAAACATGCCAAATCAGAATTTCTGGCATTTATATTTTTACCTGCCCCAGGTAATTCTAAAGTCACACTAAAGCTGAAGAACCACTGAATTAGAGTGCAGGAATATTTCCTCAGGCAAATAACCTTCACTTCATGTTTTGGGAACTGACATCTGGAAATCTACCTACAAATTCTGGGCGCTTAAGAGATTTGCTTAATGTAACTGATGCTGACATATGTCTGGACACACAGATGTATTCCTGGGACTAAAACTTGCAACTGGCCAGAGCTTTGAAGCTGCCCCAGGACCCAATGTGTCAAACAGGAAAACAAAGTCAGGATGACCAATACAATGTGATATAAGCAAAGTTCATGGACCGGGAATCAGAAGGCTTGGGTGCTGGGTCAGACTAGATCACTGTCAGATGCTCAACCTGGGCCACAGCAATGTTGTCCATCTGGGCCTCAGTTTCCAGATTTGTAAAATGAAAAGATTAGAACAGATCTGTGGTTTTCATCCTGTTTCCTCAGATTCCTAAGTCCCAGGAAAATCAAGAGGCAGGAAGGAGGCTGAATGGATGAGGTTCAAGATTTGTCATGCCCACTTCAACCAGAGAAGCTCAGCTTTTATCTCTTTTATACACCACGCTTCTGCAAAAAGGTTGTTTTTGAAAAGAGACATCTGCTGCTTAAAAAAAAAAAAAAAAGAAAAAAGGTAAAAGCAAACTATTCGACTAGATGATGTATAAGATCCCTTCAAACACTATGATTTTAGGATAATGTTTTAGTGGGTTCTAGTTGGTTTACCTAGGAAAATACATCTTCTTCTCTTTAAAACAGAGGATTATGAAAGACTACTCCAACCACTTTGCATGTCAGATCCATCTTACAAAATGTTAATTTCACATTTGCAATTTAAAAATAAGTCAAGGATATAGAAGTTCTATTTCTCCCACAAGAACAGATATAAACTTTAGAATGTTTCTATCAAAGAGAAGTTTGGGATTTTCCAACCCCAAGATATTTTATGAATAGTTTAAGATAATAGATGAATTCATAACACTGCTAAGGTTTTCCTCAAAGGAAAACAGCAGGGGTTGATGAAGTCTGAAGTGTTTGAGCAGGTTGACAGTAATGGCTAATATTGGGTTTTGGAATATATGTGTATTTTAATTTTCTGTGTGGGCTGTATTCACATTAATAATGGACAATCTGGAGTTGATTGTTCTTTGCAAATCTCTGCTTCACATTGGTTTTCTCACCAAATCCCTCAGACTGGAGAACAGAGCTGAGGCCAGCAGACGAGTGAGAGGGCTGGGCTTAGTCCCATCCATCCGCAGTGGGGGGCTGGGGGACCCAGGCCAGATCCACCTGCCTTTTCCTGCCCCACTTGTACTAACTGAAAAATGGGGGAAAGATGTGTCGCTGAGTAAACCCCCCTTCACATTTCGGAGTTTTGTGAATGTTCATGGGTGTGTCAGTCTGTGAGGGCTGCCATAAGAAAATACCACCGACTGAGAGGCTTACAGAAGAGAAATTTGTTTTCTTACAGTTTTGGAGACAAGAGGACAGAGAGCAAGGCACACACATGATTGGATTGTACCCGGTTTGCAGATGGCAGTGTTGTTGCTGTGTGTGTTCATATGGTCCTCTCTCTGTGAGGGCATGGGTCTGGGGTCTCTTTCTCTCTGTGTCCCAGTCTCCTCTTCTTACAAAGACATCAGCTGGATTGGATTAGGGCCCACTCGAATGACCACATTTTAATGTAATTACTCTTTAAAGACCCTATCTCTAAATACATTTACATTCTGAGGTATCGGGGTGTTAGGGCTTCAACATATGAATATTAGGGGGACATAGTTCACACAGTTCAGCCCATAACAGTGGGTTAGCATGAGTAGAGAACATTGAGTTGTACTGAAGAGTTATGAATGTTATTATAGTTGTTGTTTTTATTTATTTTAGGTTGCTACTACTGAGGACTCATTTTGCCCTAGATGTTTGATTTCGAATCAGGCCATCTGGGGGGCTGCTCTCTGGGTTTCTTGCACAGAACCGGCCAGTTTTGGCCCAAGCCTGGCATGAAGAGTGTGTCTGCACCTCCTGTCTAACAGAAGTCCAGGCCACATGAGTATGGTGGACCTGATTTTAAAAGTTGCTGGTTTTGTGAATTCTCCACACCACTGATGTCATTCACTTCCGTCCATTCAGCAGAAGGTATTTGGTGATGAGATCATTTAAATTTTATTTTGAGGTGGGAGAACAGCCTTAAAATTTTTTTGAAGATATCATATAAACAATAATGGCTTTGCCAGAATAAGGATTTTAACAGGGGGACCGTACATCACATTTCAATTCATACGGGAGGGATAAAAATAGCCCAACAACAATGGGAAATTATGGAAAGTGCCTCTTGAGCAGTCACTGAAAGCCCAGTAGGGCTGGGAAGGGAAATAAATGCATATCTAGAGGCTATCTCCTGCCCTCATTTGTGAGTGCATATCTTTTTGGGGTGGGCATCTACTGGTACTTAATAAATACTTGGTGATTGATTAATAGAGAAAGATTAGCTGAATACAGGGCTGCAATCCCAGACTTTTTGCTTTTTAATATTTAAAGAAGTCTGAGCTTAAACCTTCCTGTGTCATAATAGCTTAACTTTGGAGCAGGAAAGAGAAGTCACCCCCTGCCATTCAGGAATGCTTATGGACTCAGAGTTAATGACAGTCATGGTGTGTCCATGTGTTCAGTCCTAGGAGAACCCAGACATGTGTCTGGAACAGTTTAAATGCTTAAAAGTACCCCTTTCCACTCTGATTTTAGAATTATTTTCCAATAATGTTGAGTGTGTATGTTAGTGAGTAAACTCTAACTGTATTGTCTATTGGCCACTTTTTCTGAGCTGGGGTTGAGGGTTGGGGGGCAGTGTTTCCAAAACCTTTTCATTGTCATGATACACATAGAAAATGATGTTTGTAGGGCACACTGGGATAACCAGGCATTTATAAAAGGATCCAGTTCAGCAAATCAGAAACTGCTCTAGTTATTGTAACATAGAGGGTTGAATACAGGGAATTGGTTAAACAGATTCTAGAACTGAGACGGTAACCCAGATGAAGCATTGTTGTTCACCCCTCTAGGGTGGGGACCAGAAGAGAAGCTGGGGACTATCAGACCTGGAGCTTGGAAGAGGGTCCTAGACAGCAGGGACCAGTCTTCTGAGGAGTGGTTGCTGGTCTGTGGCTGCTGGTAGCCATGGAACTTGGAAAAGGGAGCCCAGCATGCTGGGAATTCACTTCCAGAAGGGGCAGTCCCTGGGTGCTGCTGGTCCTTCTGAGGGGGGCAATAAGACACATGCTGGGATGGTGGATAGAAGCTAGAAACTGGAAGCCACAGCCCCTGCAGAGTTGAGGAGCCAGTGCTGGGTCATCGCTGGCCAAACAGCCAGCAAATGGGCAGGAGCCAGTCCTCTTCCTCCTCTTGCCTTCTGGTCTCCTTCTTCTGCTCCTTGTAGTTAGAACACTCCAGGGAGTCATCTGTATAGGAGAAACATATTTACTGCATCCCAGCACCAACATCACAAAGCAGAGTACAGAGGGTAGCTTTGGAAGCTGAAGGCAATAGCTTTATGGTTGGCACCCAGGACTAACGGCCCGAGGGGTCTGACCCCACTGTCTCACCCAGGATAGAGAACAAAATCTCAGTTTCTTGTAGCCCGTTGGGTGTTAGACCCATCAAGAAGCGCTGCCTTAGGGGCATAAGTGTCAGCAAAAAGAGATGTATTAGTGTCGTGGGGAGAAGATGCTACGTGGGTATGGAGGGAGGGCCTGGTGGATGGCATGAGATATGGGGAAGGTCAGTGGGCCTGATGAGAGGACAAAAAGAACCCTGTGTTTGAATGTGGGCTCTGGAGATTGACTGCTAGAGCTAAGGCAGGTTCTAGCCCTTATAGCTACTCTGACCTGGGGCAAGCTTCTTAACCTTCCCGAGCTTCATGGTGCCGCTGTGAGGATTAAATGAGATAATCCGGGTAAAGTGCTTAGCCCAGCGCTTGTCACAGGGTGAGCATTCAATAAGTGTTAGTCCCTATTATCAGAAAATTTGTGGAACTGGTTCATCCACTTTCTCTGTGTTGGTGATTACTCTGCCTGCTCCTGATGATTCATTTTCTCATCCTGACAGGTCTGTGCTATCCAAATTCCACATTGGATCTTTCCTGGCCAGTTAGATAGTTCATCTACACTTGCAGTCTGGTAGGAAGAATGGGTCCACACAGGGTCATTTCATCCAGGAGGATTTTTGTCTCTTACGCTAATTAACAATGTGGCTCCAGCCCATGGGACCAAGTCAGCTCTTCTGTTATCGGGGAGCTTAATTTTATGGGTGATTGGAATTAGTGCAATAGTCCTTATTTATAAACTGCAATGTTAGGACAGCCATTACTCAGTTCCTTATTACTATTCTTGAGACTGTGGGCATCTAACCAAACACATGATCATATATGGGCTGACTTTGTGGTTCTCCTTGGGAGGCATCAGTGCCCAAGGCTGTGTGGTGTTTTTAAGGCACTGCAAGGCAGGCGGATTCTGCCCATGGGATCGGCACAGTAAAACTCATTTCAGACTGCAAGCAAACTGTCAAAATGGATCTCATGATCTTGGTCCCATGTCCTGTTACTGTCCCTTATATCCTGCTGTCATCCTTGGACTCCCAGTTGAACTCTTGGTCTGAACAGTTGGCACTTCCCTAATGTTATATGCTTCCTTAAACCAAATTTGACTCTCTCATCCCTGGCCTGGGCTCTCTTGGATTCTAGAACTGTGCAATAGCTCTACCTGGGTGGATTAAAATGTGTGTCAGTGGGGGAGGTACACAGATGGAGGTAGATGATTTTATTTGTCTATTTGAAGGTACCTAACATCTTACCATTAAAGACATATTGCTTTAGTCCCATACAGTTTTTACTTGAAGATAGGATTTCATGATACAATCATTTGGGAAACAGTTGAACAGGCTCTCATACCCCACATCATCTCTGAGCTGCTAAGGTAGTGATGTTAGTTGGTGAATCTCCAAGCAAAAAGTATTAGCAGTTCCCCCATTATTATGTAATCAGCAACTCATTTTTTGAAGGAATAGTGCTTGGGATTAGAGAATATGGTTCAGTTAGACACTGACCTTTCCTTATGATCTCTCTTTTCTTCTTGGTGTCTTCTTTCTAAATAAAAGTACTTCTGGAAGGAAATATATATCTAGACTCTGTCACCTTAGCGAGACTTAGTTCCATGAGTTTCCAAGCACTTTGGGTTTTCCTTGCACAAAGACTCTCACAGCTGTCTCTTCCAGGCTGTCTGCCTGGGTTTGGCCTGGCAGGTTGTGTAAAAAGGCGGGTTGGGAGGGACTGATGTGGGAGCTGCGGTTCTTGAAACACCTCATCTCACCAGCCTTCCTCTTCATTCCTTATTCTGATTTCCTTAATTGCTAAAATTCTGACTTATTTTGTCCCTTTCTTTGTGTCCTCCAGCTCATGCTGCATGATGTAGATGGCTTTCTCTGCCTTTGCCCCTGGTCTTCCTCGTTTCATCTCCTCCTTTCTCAGGTCAGTCTGGATGGTCATTGATCTGGCTCAGATTAAGATAATGGAATATTTGTGATGCAAGGGGTCATCATGCTGATCTATAGCTCTTTATTATTCAGGAGAGAGAAGGAGAGATGAAATGCTACGTTGGTGGCTCCTGATTCCAAGGTCTGCTCCTTCTTCTTGTACCGAGCTGCACCTGTCTTTTTATTCCATGTTTTTGATGTTTTGACATCTTGGAGCCTTGCTGAGCCAGAGAGACTGGACTTCCTGGGGCTATCTAATTCCTAGAGCTAGTAAACAACTCAACCAGCGTACAGTTGTGACTTTCACATGCAGACCAACCAATCCAGAGCCCACACCCCCAGCCACCTCCTTCATCAGGCTCTCACACTCCGTGGCACTCTCCACCTGTCCTAGTACTACAGGGCCAGGTCCTGGGCAGCTGGGGACAGCTCTGGTGCCTCAGAGCCTGCTGAAAATGATCCAGACTAGCCAATCTGAAATCTGTTTACCCTGCCTCACCTTATCTTCTGCCATGGAAACCGTAATAAATGCTCTCACCAGGCTCCCCCAACCTCTGCCCTCTTTCTGGGCACCCTGGCACTTCCTCATGTGGCGCCCCCTCCTTGGAAGGCATAGCATCCCCCCCATCTCCTGGGATTTGTGAGTATAACAAACTATCTTCTTACTGAGAGTTGTGTACTTATCTGGACCATACCTGAATAATCAATCATAAAACCTCTATTTTTAAACAGGGCTCGGTCCTGGGAAACTGCCTGCATTTTTGGAAGGACACAGAAGTTCTCCAGGGTTTGGACAGATGGAGACCCTGAAGAAGGCTCTCCTCGTGGCAGAAAGTCATGTGGGTAGAGCCCGCGGTTTTCCAACCTCGGAGTCCGACTCCCCAAGGGAGGCCCTGTCATCATCGCTCCCAGCCCCGAAGGATTTCTCTTTCTTGGGTCCAACACTGACAAAGCCACAATCCCTCTTCCCTTGTTCCCTTTCACACAAGCCAGACAAGCCAGATTTTCAAAGGGAAATCAACTTCAAAAATAAGGGAAATCAAAAAGAAAATACACCAAGAAAAAAAAGAAACCTAGAACAAAACAAAACAAAAACCCTACCAGTGCACCCATACACATGAACAAAAAACAAAAACAAAACAAAACCAAAAAAAAAAAAAAAAACAAGGAAGAAAACAAAACAAAATAAAATGAAGGGAAGGAAAAGGAGAAAACCTAAGAAGGGTCAGCTTCAAAGCTCTGGGATGCAGCCACACTGGCTGGGTTCCAATCGGGTCCTTTTAGTCTGTGGCGAGATGAGCTGTTTCTTGGTGACAGCAAGCCTCCCCTTCCACCAGCGCCCTGTGCTCCAGCCCTCCTTCCCCCACCCTGTTACATTATTGATTTAAAAAACAGCCTCATTATGGGGTCCATTTGGCAGTAACTTCTCCCTCTTTGGATACGGTCCAAGACAAACCATTGCTACACTCAAATATTTCTCTCGAATATATGCCATTCAGTTTGCACCCTGCCTTAGCTCTCAGGCCACACCCCTCCCTGCGGCGTCCAGAACCCCAGTGCCTGCCCCACTCCATCTGCCTCCTGCTGCCCCTCCCCATCTGCCAGCTCTTCGTGGCCCTTCTCTTCTTGTTCACTTGGGCACGACAACCCAATTCTTGCTTGTCTGACTCTGGCCTGTGACCTTGACATTCCAGAAGATCTTGCCATAAAAAATGGTCCCCAAACTGCAGTCTAGGGTTTTGGAACACTATTGAATGGAGATCTGAACTCCTGATTATCCAGAAGAGACATTGTACAGAAATCATGTTATTAGAAGCTATTGGCTTGTGTAGTAAGCAAACACCATTACTCCCATGAAAAAAAGAAAAAGAGAAGTTAAAAAATGTAGAAAGGGTAGAAGGACTGATGCAAAGGCAAACAACAAGGCTCATTGTTTCTATTGAATAAATATTTATGGAACAATAACAATGTGTTGGATACCGTGAGTTCTAGGCACTGGGGATGTATCAGTAGATAAAACAGACAAAAATCTCTGTCCTCATTGGGCTTATATTCTGGTGGAGGGGAGAGATGGACACTAAACATAATAAAGATGCAGATGCAGATTAATTTGTAGGTTGGAAGGTGGTAAGTGCTAATGAGAATCAGGGAAGCTGGAGCCACCAGGGGAGAAATGCAAGCTAGAATCTTAAAAAGGATGGTCAGTAAAGGCTTCATTGAGAAGGTTACATCTGAACAAAGACTTAAAGGGGGTGAAGATGCAGATACTGGGGGAAGTGTTTTAGGCAGACAGTTCTAGAGCAGCCAGTGCAAAGGCCCTGAGGCATTCAAGCAACTGAAATGAATTCACTGAAGCCAGTGTGGCTGCAGAAGAGTGCAGGAGGGCAGAGCCATCAGAAAAGGAAAGGTGGGGGATCTTAGGTCATGGGTGTGGTAGCCATGGTAAGAACTTTGACTTTTACTCTGAATGAGAGGGGGAGACAACGCCAAGTTTGGAAAAGAATAATATCAGCTGACTTATCTTTTGAAAAAAATACAGTTTCTTTTTTTAAGATTTTATTTTTTTAAGCAATCTCGACATCCAACCTGGGCGCTCAAGCTCACAATCTCGAGAACAAGAGTCGCAGCCTCCACCAACTGAGACAGCCAGCTACCCCGAAAGAAATATACCTGTAGTTTATTGAACCCTTAGGATGGTGTCAGGAGTTATGCTAAACACCATACATGCACTATATCTTCAAATCTTTGCAGCAGCTTTTAGGGAAAGATTCTATTCTTATAATCTAAACTTTAGGAGGTGGGAAAACTGACTCAGAGATCTAGGAAACATGTTCTACATTGGCTGATGAATCAAGGTGGCTGGAGTTGAACCCCTGTCCTTCTGATTCCAAAGCTAGAGCTTGAACCATTTCCTTGTGCCTTGGCACTTGTCACTAATCGAAGCCCTTAGGCTTTTGCTTGTGCAGCCAGAGCTTGAAGTGGCAAAGGGCCCCAACCTCAGTTTCCTTTATGCTGTCTTTGCATAACGGACATTTCATGCACACACCCCCCCCTTGCTTGGCTGAATTTAGGTCCTTTTCCTTCACACCTGATGTGTTGTGGTTCAAAGTTCCTACTCAAAGCTCAAACTGGTGCACTGTGAAGGTGCTAAGAGGCCAAGCATGTGAACATGGCTTAATAAGCTGCCTCTTCAGAACTAGGGGTCAGTCGCGTTAGTGTATGTGTATGTGATATGTGTATGTGTCGCGTATGTGTATGTGATACACATACGACCCCCTCCCCAGCTCCTGTTCCTGTCTGACCTGCGTGAGGCCTGGGTCTCATGCAGCTCTTAGGGAAACTTTCTAGGCATCCCAGAGCAAACAACCGATCAGTAAATCTCTGGGTACCCCTCAGATTCGAATCATACCCTAGGGTCCGTGTCCATGTAGCTTAAACTGGTCAGAATGGAAAACATGGTCTACTGAGCAATCTCCGGCCCATGTAAGCCATTTGGGTGTGTCTGTGAGGTGTGTATGTGAAGGGTAAAGGACTCCTGGGAAGGTCTGCTGGGGAAGGTGTGGTGAAGACCTGTCTAAAAGAGCTGGCACGAGAACCCAAATGGCTTAATTTCTCAGCCTTCTCTGGTGAGCCACCCTCTGACCCAAGACTTTTAAACAGCTAGAGGAGCAAAATCCTCTAAAACATAGTTACTATTTTAAGTGCATATGCACTTGCGATGTTGTGATTTAAAATAAGAAAGGTATATTTGGTTTTGTCCCTGTCCCTGGCACAGAGCTCCTAAAACCATTGGAATTTCCTACATGGTAACAATGATAAAGGTGTCTTTTGTTATGTGAATGAGCTGACTTTTGGTGACCTAAAGTAACCTAAGGGGGGGTTGGTTACCAGGGGGAACCAACCACATGACTAGAGGGTTGGTGCCTCCAGTCCTATCCCTGATCTCTGGAGTTGGGTGAGGGGCTGGAGGTTGAATCAATGGCCTGCCAATGGGCAATGTGGTCATCAATCATATCCATGTAATGAAGCCTCCACAAAACCCCTGAAGGACATTGAATTATCCTTCAATAATAAAAATACTAGAAATAGCTCAAAGGACAGATTTGGAGAGCTTCTGGGTGGATGAGTCCATGGAGATGGGGGGAGAGTAGTGTGCTTGGAGAGGGCATGACAGCTCTGCCCTTTCCCCACTATGTTCCCCCTAGAAATCTCTTTATCTGGCTGTTTCTGAGTTATTTCCTTTGATAATAAACCAGTAATCTAGTAAGTAAAATATTTTTCTGGGTTCTTGTAAGCCACTCTAGCGAGTTATTTGAACCCATGGAGGGGGGCCTTGGAACCTCCAATCTATAGCAGATTGGTCAGAAGCACCGTTGACAACCTGGACCTGCAGTTGTGTGGGATGCGATAGGGAAGCAGTCTTGTAGAACTGAGCTCTTGACCTGTATGATCTGATGCTATCTATGGGTAGATAGTGTCAGGATTGAGTTGAATTGTAGGACATCCAGCTGGTGTTGGAGAATTGCTTGGTGCATTAGACACACACACACACGCACACACACACACAGAGGAATTGAGTGCAGAATTATCGCACCTCACTGAGATGGGAAGTGGTGGGAATGTGGGGAGGGCAGGAGAACCACTAATTTCAGCCATAAAAAGCTCAGGTGAGACTCTTCCCTGTTAGGTCCCCCAATAATAGGTCCGTGATCAAAGGAGCGAGACTGATACAAAGCAAAGCTTTATTTTGAGCCAAGCATCGAGAATCAAACCGACCGTTCGGGGCCGCCTCTTACAGAAAGGGCGACCCCTCCCTGCCTTACAGACTAACTTTTATAGAGCAAAGGCCATGTGGTTGGGCCTAGCCACACACAGGTGGCCAATGAGATTGTAACACACAGAGAAAGCTGCACAGTCATGCTAGGTCACACACGGGTGGCCAATTGAATCATAATTTACCCTAGTAGATATTTGAACTAGCCTATCACCTTGGTCAGAATTGGCGCCCAAAAGGCGGGACCCACACTCCTTGGTAGCTAGGGAGACAGTATGCACGCCCCATCTATTAGATGTCTCCACCTGGCCTGACCCGCCCTTGTATTTGGGCTTTGTTACCTGGGACTGGTTTCCGGGACTTGCTTTTAAGTAAGTTCCCTGAGGTGGGGGCAGGGTCAGTTTAAGTTTTACTGCATAAACAACAAAATCACTGTTTAACTGGATGGAATCGCTCCCCAGAACATTAAATCAAGAGGAGGTGGACTTCTCTGGGGGAGACAGACAAGAGTCCCTTCTGGAAACACGAGCCTGAAGGAGAGGGCAGCCATTCACCCAGGCCACCTCAGGAAAGCCCAGCTTTGGACTGAAGAGGAGCAGGAGGATTCTTCTGCAGAAGTTACTGCAACATCTGACTTTCACTTTCACCCAGACTTTATTCCAAGTGCACTTTCACCCTGAGAGGCAGGACAATGCCTCAGGCTTCAGTGACAAGACATCTGGCAACAGGAGAAGACCAGGCTTGTGTGGGGCCTCTGGGTCTTGACACACCAAGCTGGAATGTTGTCATGTCTGGCCAGTGCATAGACACCCTTTGTCTACACCGACACAACTCTTGTGTCTACCCTACCCTGAGGAATGGAGCAAACACTGGCCCAATGATGATTTTATATGCAGCTCTATCTTTCAGAGGCAGACAATCAAGAGGGCTTAAGAGGCTTTATGTGAAGCTGGGAAAAGGTGGGTTCCTGGAGCAAAAGGAGTGAAGGGAGCAGCCTGCAGGGAGCAGATGGTTGGGGACGAGTGAGTGGTGCAGTGACAGTGACTGCAGACATTGGCACCTGCATGAACCCAAGAAGCACTCAGGTGAAAATGAGTCAGGACCCTGTTGGAGCAGTTCCTTCAGAATAGATGATTCTTTGGCTTTTTATTCCTTTAATCAGCAGTTTCATTAATTTACTTACTTTCATGTGATGATAGGCTCGGAACTAACCTCAGAGACAAATGTGGTCTGGTTTGTCTTCAAGGGCTTTGTGGTTTAGAGCAGCACTGTTCAATGCACCTTTCTGAGGTGCTGGAGATGTTCTCTAACTCTGCACTATTGGCATGTGGCTATTGGGTGCTTGATATGTGGCTAGGGCAACTGAGGCACTGTATTTTACATCTTCTTTAATTTTAATTCATTCAAATTTAAATTTCACTGAGCCTGAAGAATAAGATGAAATAACCAAGCCAACTGAGCCTTGAAAAATAAGATTAAAAATAATCACTTCACACAAGCATAGTCTAGCTAAGCTCTGCCAGGAGGCGAGGGGGTTTTCCACACTTCTTTAGTATAGTGAAGTTCTTCATGTTACCATGCCTTAGAGAGAGAACTATCACTCCCAAGCCATTCTTCCTTCCTGCACTCTAACCTCCCCCCCTCGAAGATATAGAGAAGAGGTCTATGGAACCAGCAACACAACACACCCTTCATTTTTTTCCTCTGTGTAGTCTCCATCTACATACCCATTCAACCACCTCTCCACGTATTCAACCCTCTTCTGATTCAGCTTCCTTCTCTTAGGAGAGCTGAGATGGAAGAACATGGGCAAGTGAGAGGCAGTGTACAGGATAAACAGGAAATGTGAGATCCATGCACACAAGCCATTTCAGAGACAATGTCTTCAGGAGGTCCCTGGTAAGTGACATCTCTGCTCCCAAAGGCAGCAGTTGTTGCTAATGGCTTTGATGAGGCTATCTAGATATATCTCCCTTACACCGATTACTGGTTGGATTTTTCAAGTCAGGCAAGTTGAAGTTAAGGTAAACCATTAGCAATGACAATAGCAGTAACAAAGACAAAGACGGATGTCTGTCCCAAGAACACTCTCATCATTTTTGTCCTGAACACCCCCAGTTCCTACCTTGAAGATGGTTCTGTTCCCTTGCTAGCCAGGGACTGAACTGTCCCCATGCCTGGGGCTCATCGATCTCCTCTCCAGGGAAACCAGCCAAGGAAATGGCCACGTTCTTGCTTCAACTGGGGCATCTCACAAACCCCATCGTTGAGTTGGCAGTTGAGGGATTTCCCATCCATTTACTGAGACATTTGAGAAAAAAAAAACGTGTCTAGAAAGGTCATCTCCCTAATGTAAGATGTGTGCACCCATTTAAGCATGCTCCCCCACACAGGGCTTGAATACTATGGGCTGTCAAAAGATTGCTTCTCTGAGCTATCACCTTTTCTCTCCATTCATGAAATTTTACTGAGAAAGTGCGGATGACTGAGAAAGAAGAGTTAAGCAGCCTGATGTTGGGGACAGAGCGTGAGGGATGCTATTATGCCAACAAAATGTTGAGAGTCTTCTAATTTTTAGCCAATTGTTTAAAAGCTGACAGACGGTAATGCTTATGAGATGTATAATTCAAGGCAAATCTGTCCAGCTAGAGAGGATAAAGCATCTTTAACTTGGCTAACAAATGTTGAGCTGCATTCAGATAAATAAAACCGACAAAACCCAAGGCACATAATTGCAACATTGGAGAGATGAAAAACAATCCCCCCCCTTTTTTTTAAAGAAGTATATGTACTTGAATAAGGAGTTGGGATTTTCCTCTCCTTCACTGCTCATGAGTTACGTTATCAGTCACAGGCGAAGGCAGGATGTAACCCCAAATCTTAAATATTTGACATTTGCCTACTCTTCCCAAGGTCACGCTGCCTGCCAGTTTTTCAGTGCTCCCAACTTTTTGTTTTGTGCCAAATAACATGATCTTTGTTTCATTAATATTTAAGAGTAATTTAGATTGTGCCAGATGATCTTAAAGCTCATTTAAATTAGCTTGAAGATAATATTAAGCTTTCTCCCAGCATAATCTACTACCATAAATGATAGTGTCATCTGCATATAAATGACGGGCTAAATATGATAATGAATAGCAAAGATTACCGATATAGAATGACAACTGCGTTTGATTTCAGATAAATCTTTCAAGGATCCATTATTCTGTTTTCAGAATTAAAGATGTATTGTTTTTGTCCAAATTGTCTAAGGAAAACACAAAAGGTTTTCATGAAATGGATCTTTTATTATGTTAGAAGGAGAGGGGGGAATGTCCACAAATTATGCACATATTGTTTTGCAAATACAATAATTAGAGTTTGCACAGATCATTACTTTATTGGATTGAATAACTGTCTCTTGGCAATTGCTGTTTTTTCTCCATTTTTTTCCTCTTCCTTCTCCTTCTTCTGATAATGATGGACACTTTTAAATACCATTTCACTTGAGACTAGCCTGAACCCTTAAATTTCCATAAGCCTATGGGATTTTTGCCAGGCTACCTTCTAGGGGACATCCTTGCACACTCTAAAAACATTGGATTTTACTAAATCACAACTTCCTTTTTTTTAACTGTCCTAGAACTTACTGGCATCAGTTATTTGTGAATAAGATACAAATTTTGGATAACTGTAATTTGTAAGAACCGAAGTAAGGACATATATTTCTCTCCTAAGAGACTTTTTTTTGAAGTCAAAGGGAAAACATAATGAGGAGAAATGAAGAAATAGACAAGAGGAAAAGTCAACGCCTGTAAACACGCACTGCTCTTTGCATTGGTAGTGATGGAGGCCTAGGTTTGCCAAGGCAGCCATATTTCGTTTTCTTCCTGGATACTGGGCAAAGCTATGAAAAATAATGGTACTCCCTTTCCTGCCCTCTCTCTTCTCTTCCTTTTATCTAAGTGTCCCATCTAGCTTTCCCCAAACACAGAGATGTCTCTAACCCCATTCAGGAGTTCTGTGGGGCACTCTTGGTGTTTCAAAGCTCTGGTAGAGAAGGTGGAGTTTGCTTTCAGGCTGGGAAAGAATGGTTTTTCCACTCTCCCGATTCAGTAGACCAGCCACTGTTGTGGGTCCAAGGAACAGGCCGATAAGCTTCTTATGGGTGACTGCTTGTGTGTCCAGTATCTCCTCACACAGCCTCTGGGACTCAAAGATCCTCCGCGTTTGTCAGCTGAATGAGAGATTGGGACTATTATACACTAAGAGGAAGTCTGTTACAGAAGATGAGGGCTTACTGCTCGTCTGCAAGGCTGGATACGTTCAGGCAAGCCAACAGCCCTGCTCTCATTGGGCCCTCCAGCTGTGCCTACACTTGAGGAACTACTTTCTTGACTTTCAAGTTCTGGAGAGGAAAGGTGTGAAGAGGAAGGAATAGCAGGGAGGCAGTGGCACCTGAGAGGTTGTGAGGGAGCAGGTTATAAGCGACTTTAGGTGTGGTGGGGAGATTGGGGGTGGAAGTCAAGCCAAACTGTTGTGCAGAAGTCACCCTTCCTTGTGTCTCCATACCTTGGTCTGGACTGTGCCTTATATCTAGAATGTTCTTTATCTAACAAATCTCTACTTTTCTTCCTTCAAGAGTCTGTTCCAAATGTAACCTCCTCTTTGAAGTTTTCTCATCTTTTGGGGCAACATTAAATCTTCTTTTTTTCTTCTATAGTATTTTGTATATAACTTCATTAGCCCTGCATATGACTGTCTTCTCCATTAGACTCTGCACTCTGAAGGGTGAATTTTATTTATCTTGATTTGTCTTATACCTAGCACAGTGCCTGGCACATAGTAGACGTTTTAAAGGGGCCTGCTGAGTGACACTGATGGCACAGAGCATTGAGAAGGTGCAGTGGAAAGAGCATTGGCAGGGCCACTCTTTCCAACCGTGTAGGTTGTGCACTGGACATCTGTATGCATGACTCATGTTTCTGGATCCCTGACAGCTGGGTGGAGAGATGGAAAACTTAGAGCTTAGGAAATGGATCATCTTAGAGCCCTTTCTGTCCCTTTTCAGCTGGTCCAAACGGCTTTAAAATGATGTAAATTCTTAAGTATAACACGTTTTCCAGACCAGAGGACTTCCCAGTTTCCCCTCACATCTTCCCATCTGTGACTAATGTCTTAGTTTCCCTCAATAGATACCTTACTCTTTCATCTATCCAATAAAAAATGGAGTGTTTTCGTGGCTTTTAACTTGAGAGCCATATTGAGACCAGAACCTTTCCTGTTGGGATCATTTGAAGAGACTAGAAAATAGGAAATCATATGCCCAGTGGGAAGGGAGGTAGGAGTAGGATGGAGGTGGAATAAATTACAGAGAGGACCTGCCCTATTAGCTGTGTTTGGGTAGAAAATAAGTTAATGTACACAGGAGAACTGGAGGCAGAGCCAGGTTTTAACCACAAAGGGAGGGAGGCTGAGGTTGTCGGTGGTTGAATTTAGAGGGGAAGGCAGTGCTTTGGATGGTGAAGGAGCCAACAGAACAAAGGCTCTGCCTTTTGAGAACTTTTTTACTTGTCTTACGGTCTGGCCACTAAGCTAATTATCTCATAGTTCACACTGCTTTCTCTGAGATTGGTTTATCCTATTAACAACAATCAGAGCAATACATCACCTTAAGACCTTTTACCATCTTTATTGAAGGCTGTTGGAAAAGCTCCCATTTGGGGGAAAGTGCTCAGAGGGACAACAGTCACCCCAGCCCTGGTCTTCCTGTGCGGCACATGTGGAATGGCACTTGCCGATCTTCTCTGGGCATCCAGATCCCCCAGAGTGTGACAGCGCTCCTGGAACCCAGGGGCCCTTTGACAATAAAGCAGGTGCAGTGAGGTCAAGTTCCTTCCACGGGGGAGGCTGCATTCTTGGTGACTTTGCACAGAGCCAAAGCTTTCCCCCTGAACATGGGGACTCTTAGAGGTAGCTTAAAAAGGGTATCACCTG
Source organism: Martes martes (assembly GCF_963455335.1). Classification (NCBI taxonomy): domain Eukaryota; kingdom Metazoa; phylum Chordata; class Mammalia; order Carnivora; family Mustelidae; genus Martes; species Martes martes. The sequence continues at coordinate 68,783,134 of NC_137889.1, read as the reverse complement.
GCAGAGTCAATGGTTAAAAAAAAAAAAAGTCTCCTTCTAAAAGAATCTGAATGGAGGGTGGGGCCTGGGCCCATGGACAATGGCAGGAGCTGCTGAAGGAGGCTCAGTCAGAGAACAGGAGCTCAGAGGTAAGGACAGATGGGAAGACACCCCACAGTTTGCTCTGTGCTTGCTGCCCGTAATAATGCAAAGCCAGGGAAACACTAACCAGATTTAGTGAGCAGATACAGCTGATTCACCTTATAATGATCAGTACATTAGGCAAGTGTGAGTCTACCTCTTAACAGTCTCCTTTTCGTAAGTGCTAGGCACGGTTCTCCAAGAAGGACACAGCCAGGCAGGGCCTTACCATCACCTGCACCCCACATTGTCATTGGATGCTACCTGTGGGAAAAATTATCTCGTTTAATCCTGTAATGGAACCAGCCTCCCGGTTGGTTTATGATTATCCCTGTGGTACGGATGAAGAAACTGATGCAGGTCATAAGCAATGGAACAGAGTCTGAATCCAGGGAGTCTGACTTCAGAGCCTGAGATTTCATTGATGGCATAAACCCACCTCACCATTTTCAAGCAAACCTGTTTTTCCCCCACTTTTTTGACATATAATTGACATGTAACGTTCTATTAGTTTTAGGCATACAAAATACGTATATAGTGCAAAATGATCGCCCCAGTAAGTCTAGTTAACATCCTTCATTTCACATAGTTAGTTTCTTTTTTCTTGTGATGACAACCTCCTCTCATAGCAACTTTTCTCAACTATTTAACATTAACTATAGTCCCCAGGCTGTACATTCCATTCCCAGGACTTATTTGCTTGGTAACAGAGGGTTGTGCCTTTTGACCACCTTCGCCCAACCTAAACCTATGTGTGTTTGGTGAGAGTCCATCTGGATTCTGGGGTCTCCTCACTGGCCCTCAGGTACGGGTACCTGTGCCCTTCCTTACTGAGGAGGAAGAAGGGGCCGCAGCCTTCACCCACCATCTGCTGATTATTGATTTGTCTGACAGTCTAAAAAATGCCCAGTGCTAAAAGGAGTGCTGGGCTGTTGCAGTCTGCTCTCTCCTTCCCTATATTCTTTATTGTCTTCTGCTCTTTACTGAGGAAAAAAAAAATTTCCTTTAAAAAAAAACACAAGTGATGGTTAGTTCTTTTTCATCTCTGGGGCACCTTCCAGTGAAGAATGCTTCAGGCTGTCCAAGCCCCGTCAGCAGGAGCGTGACCACGTGAGAACAAACGTCTGAGCTGAGATGTGGGGAGGTGCAGACGAGAGGGGGCGCAGCGGGAGCACAGGTCACGCCCCAGGCTCACAGGTCACGCCCCGCCTGAGGTTCTTACCCTTGGCAGCATGGCACATACCTGAGAGCTTTCATCGCTGCCAGAGCCCAGGCTGCTTTCAGGCCTTTTACAGCAGACTCTCTGAGTGAGGGACTCAGACATTATGACTTTTAAAGTCTCCCACGTGGTTCCATTTCAGGCTTCCAGCGGCTGCGTCATATTATTTATGCAGAAGACATTTGCAGCCCCAGCCCAGCCCTTATGATGGACGTGGGGGGTGGCCTTGGCTAGGAAAATGGTCTTGCCAGCCGGCTCACACGTGAACTCCCAGAAAATGTTCCTTGAGCCCTTTACTTCAGTTCCTGAAGTAAAGACATCTGATATTCATGGTGTGTTAGTTATCTATCCCTGCATAACAAATTAGCCCATACTTATGGACTTCAACCAACAAACAGTTACTAGCTCAGAGTTTCTGTGGATCATTGATAGGGAAGCAGCTTGGCTGGGTGATTCTGGCTTTAAGTCGCTCATGAGACTGTGGCCAAGATGTTGGCTGGGGCCACCGTCACCTGGAGGCTTGACCCAGGCTGGAGGACCCACTTGCAACCTGACTCCTTCACGTGGCTGTTGACAAGAGGCCTCAGTTCTTCCCAGCTCGACCTCCCAGAAGGCTGCTTGAGTGTCCTCGTGACATGGCACGAGCGAGAACAAGGAGGAAGCCACAATGCCTTTTCTGTCTAATCTCAAGCATCTAAGACCCTCCCTTCCACCACATTCTATGTGTTAGAAGTCACTACATCCAGCCCCCAGGAAAGGAAAGGGGAATTCGAGTCCATCCGCTGAAGGGAGAGATAACAAAGAATTCATGGGCATATTTTAAAACCATCCCAATGAGTATTGGAAATTAGTGCATTTTCTTGCTTTATTCATCTTTTCCCCAGGCAGAGGCCTTGGTTCTGGATTCCAGAGATGCATCAGGAAGCCAGATGCAGAGCTGTACACAGACCAGTGTCCTTGGGCCAAGTCCGTACATTTTTTCTTCTCTCTCTTTCATTCTGGTCCTTGACTCATTTGTCCAGCAAACCCGCAGTTACTTGTCCAGCTCTGGCTCTCTCTTGTCTAGTGTCAGGGAGGTTCTGCTGCTGGGGATGGGCATGGCGGGTAAAGAATGATTTGGACTAGGAGGGAGGGGATGGTGAGGGAAGAGATGTCCTCTGTGTGGTCTGGTCCCATAGTCAGCACTTTCCCTCTATGAATCATAATCTCCCAGGAGCACCTCTCCTATTATTCTGAGGGAGTGTTTGTCTTATTGCCAGACTTGAATGATATTATGCAAGGTCTGGCTTTGAGTTCTTAGAAATTGGAGTCAGAGTGGCAGGGAAGGATCTTGTCTATCATATTGGAAACCTAGGTTTTAAGTTAATTATACATAATTAGCATAACTTAATTACACTTGGGACAGAGGTTTTCAAACTCTGTTCCAAGGAACCCAAGATTCTGTGGAGACCTTTTGGGAATTCTACAAATGTTCTATTTGCAATCTGTTTAAAAATTTGAAATACCATATGTTTTTAATTATAAATAAGAAATATATACCAGCTCTTAACAATCAGCTCATTAGCTTCTGCCTGCCAAGGTACCTTCGTGTGTATGAGCCCAGATATTGAAATAAAGCTTTTCCTGCTATCACTATTAACAGAGGAGAATCTTTGGTTTGCAAAACCAAAGACTTTTTTTGAGAAAACTGTTACCATTTGTAGCTATTCATTTGGAAGAATCAGACCTTCCTCACTATTATACAATCAAAACAAAATCCTAAAATAACTTGGGTGCTTAGCCTGATATGACATCAGTTTACATCCCTAACTTGCCATTTTATTTATCTATCTATCTATCTATTTATTTATATTAGTCACTATACAGTATATCATTAGATTTTGATGTAGCATTCCATGATTCATTGTTCACCCAGTCTCGCCATTTTAAATTGTGTGCTGCGGAGATTCATTTCACCATTATCTCCTTGACTGGCTTCTAATACATAAAAGTTATGTTAAAGGCTATAAAAGATGTTTCATAATAATTTGTCAATTTTAATCTCTTTTGTACATTAATGTATCTGAACGCTTGTTGCTGCAAATTACAGAAAACCCATATCAAAATGGTTTAAGGATTAAGAGGATTTATCATCTTACTTAAAAAGAAATTCTGGTTGGTCAAGTTGATGGCTCAGCGACATCACTGAGAACCCAGGTTCCTCTCCTTTTCTGTTTTGCCTTCCTCAGGGTGTTGTCTTTGAACTAATTCCCCTCAAGATAGCAAGATGGTTGCCATAGTTCCAAGCATCCATGGACATATGGGAAATACCAGTGGGAGAAAAGGGCAAAATGTCTCTTCTTAGGAGCAAGTGATTTTTCCAGAAGCCACTAACCAGCCCTCCCCTGGCATTTCATTGTACAGAACTTGTTTATAGCAGACATGGCAAGGAGAAGGGCCACCATAATTGGCCTTTCCTGAATCATGGAAGGGAGATATGGACCCTAAATGAAACCTGGGCTGAGCCAGCATGAACATAGGAGAGAACAGCTTTTGGGACTCTATTAACAGCATCTGCTAGGATTTGGGTTCCTGATATAAGTCATTTAATAAAACTATTTTGCAAAAAAAAAACAAAAACAAAAACAAAAAACTACTTTGCCACCCCCCCAAAAAAACAAAACAAAACAAAATCGTTGGAAAAACTTCTGGGTCTGTTGAGAACCCTTCCTGGACCAGGCCTTGGGACTATTTTTGCTGTCAGCCAGTTTTGCTTGGAGGGAAGTGACAGCCCACACCTATACTAATGACTGCAGGGTTCAGCCTGCCCTTCAGCACTCTTCCTCCTCTCAGGGACCCTGGCTGACCTCTGCATGGAGATCCACAGTTTATAAGGTACTTTCCTTTCTTGACCTCGTTCATCCTGAAGCTATGACTCCAAAATCTAGTTGGCCCTCTGGCCATCCCCAGCATCTGGGAGCATCTTGAACAAAAGAGAGTCATAGATCTCACTTTGGTCTGAATCAGAACCTCATGAGGTGTTTTTTCCCCAAAACTCTCTGAGTATTTCTGCCATCATTGAAAACTGTGAGAGATGTGACATGGCTGGAGAGTTGGTGTAGCAGACAAGAGACCGCAGAGGCGCGCAGGGCTCAGGTGAAACTGGAGCTCCGAGTCAGGGCTGGGACTTTGTCCTGTGGGACATCATCAGAGGAGCACCTTACCATCGCCTTCAGGTGGGTCACGGCCGACAGGCGATGGATGTTAAGCTAAAGCAAGAGGGATGGAAGAAAGGAAACGGTGTGTGAGAAGCTAAGGAAACACAGTCAACAGGATTAGTGTCTAATTAAATTGAGAGAAAGAAAGCCCCACAGTGGTTCCCAGGTGTCTAGCTTGAGGGAGTGTCTCTCTCTCAGCAGTTTGCTTTGCTCTGTCACTGGTTTTCTGGCTAAGGAAGACAACGCTGACTGAAAGAACCCTCAATGTTCTCACCTCAGTCGAAATTTTCTTGGCTTCCCTCTTCTTCCACCCCCACCTGTTTCTCTGAAAGCTGACCTTTCTGCATTGCCTATGCTCAGGGCCTCAGAGTCCTCCCACACAGCCCAACCTGACCATTCATCTCTCTTCACAAAAGGACAGTCATAAATAACCAGGCTTCCACCAAAATGGTACCGGATAGATTTTGTCCACATGAAAAAAGTAAATAAATCCAACCCATCTAAGCTGGAAAGGAGATAGTCATATTCACCCTAAGCAAGGAGAGGGGCAGTATGGGGCTAATCCTTGAATTAAATAAAATGCTAATGTTTAAATGAAGAAAACAGTGAAAAGTGTATAGTAAGGAGCCTGGACTAGACCAGAAGATAATTGAAATCTCGAATTGGATTCTTGAATACTTGTATTCATTCTACTGTACTGTGTTCTAAAGTAAGTGAATTCTAATATTTTGCTGCAACACTAATGGAAATTGTGAGAGAACGGTGGGAGGGTAAAAATGAAAATCCTTGAATTTCCTGAATGCAAGCCATCTAAGAATTTTTTTAAAACCACTCACAAAAAGCTCTGGCAAATTTGCTTTATTTTTTTTTTTCATTTTTTTCAGGAAACGTTTTATGAGCACTATCTCCATCTGACCACTTCTGTTCTTCCAAGATCTCTAGGCTAACACATGCTCTGTTCCTCGGGTCTGCATACAAAAATCCCTACACATCCCCACTCATTGCTCCATTCCCTAAAAACCTGCCAGTTGCTGACAAATCCTGGATGAACACGGGACACCCACTTCTTTGCCACTTAAACAAAACACATTAAAGGGAGTCATTTCATCTATAAAAGGGTGAAGAACACTCATGATTGCAAATCTGCCATTCATTCACAGAGGAGCAGGTGGGAGCTGTTTAGAAACAGAGGTTTGAAAGAGTAAATTAAAAAAAAATGGTTTATCGGTCATCTGGAATTTTCTTCAACTCCCACAAAAATAAACTATTATCTTGATGGATGTAAATATATGGATGAATTTCAAAACAATTTTGTTAGGTAAAAGAAGCCTGACCAAAATGGATGTATAGAGCACATGATATCATTTTTATAAAATTTGATAAAATGCGAACTAATCTGTAATGACAGAAAAACTGTATTGTGGTTGTCTAAGGAAGGGCAATGTACAAAAGAGTATGAGGAAACTTTTGGACGTGATAGATACACTGATAATCTTGACTGTGGTGAAAGTCTCACAAGCCTCTGCGTGTGTCAAATCTCATCAACTCTACACTTTAAATACATGCAATTCATTGTGCCTCCGTTCTATGTAAATAAAGCTGTTAAAAAAAAAAAAAGCCAAGGAGAAAAAAAGATTGAACCTTTCCAACTGAAATGTTTCAATACGGGCATACTAATCATCTTTCTCTAAGGTAATTTTTCTTTACAATTTTACAGTTATTTTTGTAGATTTCTGTTTCCACACTAACCCCGCAAGTCATGTCAATAGGTCCTTTCTATTTACCAGACACTTGGGCATAATGAGGCTTCTAGAGCACAGGTTGGTGAAGACGCAAAATTCAGTCTTTTCTGTTTTGCTCCGTGCCACCCGCAGCTCTTGGTGGTTTCAAGGACTCCAGCTCCCAACTAGCTCACACAGGTGCTCCCTCCCTCAGCGCCTGTGCAGGGCTCCGCGCTAGCTGCCCTTTCTCCTTGCTCGTGGGCTGGAAGCTCCATGGAAGTGAGTGGCAGCTGGGTATGTGGAGAAGGTGAGCAGGAGTTCAGGTGGTGGGGAGGAGACTGGCTCCCTTGGGGAGAAGCTGCACACGGAGACCAAATGCCTTAGCCGAAGAGAAGCATGAAAGAGAAAGCTGCACAGGGAGGGGTGAAATGGAGGGCACCCTGCAGAGAAAAGGGGCTGTTGCAGTCAGGTTGGGGTCCCTGAGAGCAAGGGCTTGCGGAGGCGAGGTCCCAAAGGCCCTCTTTCCTGCACATCGATGCCTGTCTGCCTTTTCCATTATCAGACGTCACCATGGCACTTGTGGTAATGATGTCTCAGAACTCCAGGAACAGTCCTGCTCCATGCAGACCTGATGTACTCAGAGTGTGGGCTAAGGCTCATCAGTTGATAACTTAACAGTAGGCTGAGGTTAGCGCTCCAGGAGATGAAAAATTATCGCCGGAATCACTTCTCCCAGCGGCCATGACTCCAGCATCATTGTATCTGTGGAAAATACTTGCGGGAATTCATGGAATGGCCATTAATAGGCACTGCACCAAGCACTTATACATATTATCTATTTAGATCTATTCGATAACCCTGCGAGGGAGTTATTGTGATCCACATTCTGTAGATGAGAACGCTGAATCACAGTGACTTCCCCAAGACCACGAACTTTCCAAGCAGAGCTGCTGGGACTTGAACTCAGCTCTAAATCCAGCTCCTTTTCTTCCCAACCCACCCATTCTCTAAACCGTGTTTTGGTTGGACGCAATCTGCTCCCCTCGCTCCTCTTCTGTGTCCTAACCTGAGTTTTGCATGCTTGTACAGTCTAGCCTCCGAACAGGTTGTAAAGAGAGTTCGGTTTGGCTACGGGACCCTATTTTCAGAACAGAAGTGAAGAGATTAAAAAAAAAAAAAAAGTAGTCTGGGCATCAATGAATGCATCAGGAAGACTAGTGCAGTCAGCATTACAGAGTACTGTTGCATTTCCATTCACCATCTAAATCTCTTTTCCTGGTCCCGGGACATACTGCTACCTCTGAGCTTTTTGTCAAAGCAGTCCTAAGCAGTCTCAAGGTCAGGGAGACAGGTTTGACTTGGGAGGGGCATGAGTGAGGTCCCGAGTAGGATACCTCAGGGTTACATAGATGGACACTGATGCCAGGCCTCCCCTCTGTTCATGGAGCTTGGAGCCAGACATACCGGCCCCGAGGGGCTTGTGGCATCAGTTTATCTCCCTCCCTGATCTGCCAGGGCCTCCGTGTCCTCTGACCAAAAGCAAGGGCCAAGGGAGTGCAGAACAGAGAAACAGGAGGAAATGAAAGCTCTTTGGGGAAAGGCAACTGTGACAAATTGAAAGAGTGGAGAAAATACCAGCACAAACAAAAGGAGGAAGAACAGGCTGTGGGAGAGTAAGCAAAAGAGGTCTGTGTCTGGAGCCCTGGGACCAGCAGAGTGCTGATTTGTTTTCTATAAAAAGAGATGTGTTATTTTCCAACCCCCCCCACCCTCCTTGGCAAATAATGAGAAAGAAGAATGGTTGCGGAGTTTACTGAAATGGAATAGTCTGCGGGGTATTCCGAGTGAATGAAATGTGCTCTCAGATATCTTATCATGTTCCCTACCAACTTGTTGTTATTTCAAATTGCCTACAACAGGTGCCAGAGTCTGGGCAAAGTATAATATCATACCTTGCAACAGCTGTGTGTAGAACGCACATAGAAATAGTAAAGAAAGGTTACACAATGTGACCGGTCTCATATGGCTCGGAGCAGCTCTAGAATTTAAAACATTTCCTCGTCCTCGAGTTAAATTGGGTCCCCATAATATATGTTCTGTAACTTAATCTGAGAGGCTGCTGATGGACGGCTTGATAGCATGGCCACCAAAGCTGGTAGTAGGCACCTGTGAGGAACATGTGTGCTCTCGAGCGGACCCAGTCCTGCAAAGACAGGCTCTCCGCAGTGGTGCCGGCTCAGTGTGGGCTAGCGGGCCCTCCCCAACACGAGGGAAAGATACTATGGAGTTGAACGCACACCACCCACACCCGAGACTCTTCTTCAGCTGCAGCCCAAACAGAAGAAGCTGTAGTTTAGAAAAAAGAAATTTCAGCCCCCGAGATCCACTCCTTTTCTTCCACTCAAGACAGCATTCATGAAGTGAGTGACAGTGGTGCGGGGAAACTTGCTTTAATTTATAGAAAAACAAACCCCTTAAACTTCAGTTCATATAGAGGCACGACCTACAGTGGCTACTGAACGAACTAGTACTGCAGCTCAGAACCACTGGCTAAGAGGACCTTCTTAATTTGATGAAAGACATTAAGAGTCATGGAGAACACAATCCTATTTTTCTCTAGAGTCCTCTTCTGTGATTTGAAATAGAACAGAACGCTGTCGGGGGGCAGAAGTCTAATGAGGGGTATCAGTCAGGATTCTGAGTTGCAAGCAACAGAAACAGATTCTGGTCACTTTGAGCAGAGAAGGAACATACTAAAGCTGTAACGTTTAGCTCAGGGCTGCCGAAGCTCCGTACGGCATGCATGTTCAGCATGGATGTCCCCAGTCATGCTGCAGAGCTGAGCTCCAGGTGCTGTGGCCCCTCCCACCCACACCACCAGCACCCACACTGCCAAGCTAGCAGCTCCATGTTTTTGCAAACTCTTTTGCAAGCCCCCCATCATTTTGCAAACTCTTTTGCAAACCCTACATGACTGAGAGCATGCCTCCTGGTCCCTGAACCTATGAGGGAGCCCCTGGATGAATAGCCAAGTGAAAGGCCTGGTTTGGAATCCCAGAAAGGGTTTTGGAGTTGATGTATTAGGAAGGAAATCAGTAGGCAATCTTCATTCTGACATTTTGCTAGGCTGTGGGCAGGGCTATCCTGGGTCTTGTTCACATATCTATTCCCAGGCCCTAGCATATTACCTGGCATGTAGAAAGGGCTCAATAAGCCTTTGTTGAAATAAATTAAAATTGAATTTTAAATTTAGAGGCACCCTTTCCAAGGGCCGACTGCCAGTCACTATTGCAAATTAGTTCTAGTAAATCAAAGTAAATTAGGAAGGCAATCAGAAATAGACTCTCCAAGACCAGCAGTTGTGTCCACTTAACTACTATAGAATTTCCCTTAAACCTATGGGTTAGTGGTTTGTTTGTTTGTTTTAACACTCCCCGACAGCTTTACTTTTTCTGGGAATAACTGTGTTTGCCTGTGTCCGTCCATCCATGTCACCATATTGACTAAAGGTGGTTTTGCTATCAAGAAATGGAACTATCATCAACCTTTATCAGGAGGCCAGAGTATTTCCGGAGCATTTGCTCCTGTTTTGTGAGAATCCTCTCTTTGATGGGGGAGGAAAGAAGAAGGGTCTTTTCCTATAGGCAAAAAAATATTTTCAGAGGCTTATTTGCAGTGCCTGGACCATTACATGGTTCTCACATCCAGATATTTTGCCCTGTTCCTTTCTCCCTGGTCCTTTGCAGAATTCCAAAGTATGAGACTGCAAAGGAGAAAGCACTGTAGATCATTCTTCAAGCAGATTCAAGGAGATGGTCACTGGTAACACACGATGATGCAATTAGTGTTGGAGCTGTGCTGTAAGAAAAATATGGGTTACTTCTCAAAGCATATATGCCAAAAAAAGTTTTAATTGATTCTGGATGAGTCACAAGTTTTTATGCTCTGGATTCAGAAAAATGCCTCTAAAGTTTAAAGGTCTAAAATCTCATTGGGTTTTTGAAAAATTGAGAAGTGCTTAAAAATCATCATGAACTAGATTCCATCTGTTTTAAGTTCAGTTGGACTGAAGTATTAATGTGCTCATGCTCTGCCATAAAGAGTTATTTTCTTGGGGTAGGAAGGTGATATTTTTGGTGTGCATGTGTATGTGTGTGTGTGTGTGTGTAAGCTTCTCTATATGTATTCTCTCCCTCATTGGTGCAGAAGTTATTTTTTTTTAAATGGTTTGCATTGTTCAGTTTTGAAAAATGAGGCATCATGATCCCAATTTTGCTTAAAATAAGTATATGTGAAATGAAAATTATCTCTGAATGAGATAGTTATTATCGAATCTCTTTCCTTTTCCTTTTTTGTAGTTTTCAACTTTTCAATAATGAGCATGTATTGCTTTCATGATCAGGAAAAAAAATCCATATAATAAGCTTTTTTTTTTTTTTTTTTTTTGCTCTATTAAGACCATACTTAAATTCTTAAAAATTTCCCTTCTGCAAAATCATGTACCAAAAATAACAGCTTATGGGGAAAATAGGATTGGGATAGATCACTTAAACCTACGGAAGTTTGAAGCCAGAATATTAATAAAAATCATAGTAATTCCAATAAAAATAGTGACATAAGCAAATATACAGACATATGAAACCTAAAGCTCATACTTCCTCTTGAAATATATGTCTTGGAGGGTGTTCATTTCTTTTTTTAAATTTTTTTTTTTATTTTTAAAGGTTTTTATTTATTTATTTGACAGACAGAGATCACAAGTAGGCAGAGAGGCAGGCAGAGAGAGAGAGGAGGAAGCCGGCTCCCCACTGAGCAGAGAGCCTGATGTGGGGCTCGATCCCAGGACTCTGAGATCATGACCTGAGCCGAAGGCAGAGGCTTTAATCCACTGAGCCACCCAGGTGCCCCAAGAGGGTGTTCATTTCTGATAGAGAATATTTCACCAATACTAAAACTTGGATTTGGGGTATAGTCTTCTTCATTAATTCATTGTCTTAACATAGAGCATAGTATCTTTGCAGCTTCTTTGTTTTCACTCTCAGTTTACCCAGAACATCTTAAGGTAGTGGAAACATAGGGTCCTGGAAGCCACTAAACCATACAATACATGCACTATAGAAAAATCAAGACTATACATTTTTAGGGTGTTTTTTTTTTTCCTGAAGTTTGGCAAACATTTGCAAACTTTTAATTTGCTTTGGAATTTTATGTACTTATTTATTTAATTGTGAGGTAGAATATGAGCAGGGGATGGAGCAGAGAGGGAGAGGGAGAGAGGGAATCTCCAGCAGACTGCACACTGAGTGTGGAGCCCAACTTGGGGGTCAATCTTACAACCCTGAGATTATGACCTGAGCTGAAACCAGGAGTCAGACACTTAACCAACTGAGCCGCTTAGGTGCCCCTGTAAGCCTTAATTCTAAATTTGAGAAGGCTTATCTCAGATTGCTTCAAAGTGTTAATATGCTGGTGGAAATTACATAAGAACCAGGATGACTTCTGCATTATACCGACCTCTTCCCTTACTTGCTGATCGCTTTTGAGCTAACATATATAAGAGAAATATGTCACAGAGCAGACTGTATCAAAAAAATTTAGGTCCAGTAAATAGGGTACCTAGACTGTAGATAGATGGAAAGAGAAACAAGAAGAAAAATCTGGATAAATTATTTTCTTGAACCATGGACAGCTGGGGTTGCAGAACAGCCAAGAAGCCTAAAATCTATGGAAAGATGGGCTTTTTCTAAAAAAGAAGAGCATGAACATGGGGTCACTTATGGCACAGCATGAGAGAAAGAGATGTTACATTCTGTACTCATAGGTAAGAAGAGTAGCTGAAATTTTTGTGAATTGTCAAAAATGAGGTGGACTGGTATGAGAACATAGAACCCAGGGAGTCACAAACATGAGACACTGCATCCACTTCTAAGCTCTTCTCCTTGAAACTTTCTGGGTGTTCACAAGTAAGGCTGGGGGCAGTGTGGGAGACCTGAGAGAGCAGACCTGGAGAAAGGAGCTACTGTCACCACAGGAGAGGTTCAAAGCCTTCTCTCCTATGGAACAACAGCCTTGAGCTCCTGAAAGTGGCGAACCAAACCTGACCCCCACAGGATGTGAGGGAACGGTAAGAAAAAAAAATACCTCTACCTCAGGAGAAGGGGAAGGAGGCATCTTGGGCCTGGGATCCTACACCAATACCATGAGAGGTCTCCTACGGCTGGGGGAGGGCAGGAAACTCTGTTCCATGCAAGACCCACAAAGGTACAAGGCAGAGTTTGGCTGCCATAGGGAGGAGGGTCAGGATCACTGAGAAAGTCCTAAACTGAGACTCAGGACATAGAGCTGAGCTAAGACTGAGGGGGGACCAGAACAACAAAGACACCACCCCCTCCCACCATGCACCCTCAGAGTAGCAAACCTCAAGTTACAAGCAACAGCTATCTCCTGTTGGATAAGAAGGAAGAACAATGCAATAGACCCTCTTTGAGGCCCAGGCATATAAGGAAGGCTGAAACATAAGGTTAGAGTACACAACACCTAAAGGATAAGGTAAAGTTCTCAACCTTGTCACTATTGATATTTTGAACCATGTAATTCTTCACTGTGAGGAGTTGTTCTGTGCATTGCAGGATGTTTAGTAACATCCCTGGCTTCCATCTTCTAAATTACAGTACGATCCCCCTCAACCAAGTTGTAACAATCAGAGAAACATCTTGACACACTGGTGTATGTCCTCTGGGGGCAAAATCACCTCTGGCTGAAAACCACTGCATTAGAGAAATTTGAAGTTAGTAGTGCACTAAAGGTGACCATAAGAATAAAACTCAAGGGCACCTGGGTGGCTCAGTGGGTTAAGCCTCTGCCTTCAGCTCAGGTCATGGTCTCAGGGTCCTGGGATCAAGTCCCACATCGGGTTCTTTGCTCAGCGGAGAGCCTCCCTCTCTCTGCCTACTTGTGATCTCTCTCTCCCCCCATCTCTCTGCCTACTTGTGATTTCTCTCCCTCTGTGTCAAATAAATAAATAAAATCTTTAAAAAAAAAAGAATAAAACTCAGATCCACCTTACCTTCTCACTGGACTGACTCAACCTCAACACTAAGCCCTAGCAGAAGAAAAGGTCTGCACATTTCCATACATAAATAATATTTACCTCAGTCTCTACTCCTCTACACCTGATGTCTAACATTAAACAAAAAATTGTGAGACCAAAAAAGCAAGGAAAATAACTTCATTTTTAAGAGAGGAAATTATCACCAGAATCAAACTCAGAGATGACCTGGCTGTTGTTACTACCAGGCAGAAAATAACTATGATTAATATTTAAAAGCTCTAGTGATGAGCGTCTGGGTGGCTCATTCAGTTAAGTGTTTGACTTTTGATTTCAGCTCAGGTCATAATCTCAGGGTCATGAGATCAAGACCAATGTGTTAAGTGTGGAAGCTGCTTAAGATTCTCTTTCTCCCTTTCCCTCTGCTCCTCCTATCCTACTTTCACTCATTCTCTCTTTCTCTCTAAAATAATAATAATAATAATAATAATAAAATAGAAGCTCTGGTGAGCTAATGGACAACATGCATGAACAGATGGAGAACCTGAGCAGTGGATGGAAACTATATAAAGGAGTCAAATGAAAATGCCAAAAGTAAAAAAAAAAACAAAAAAACACCAAGGTAACAGATTTAAAGAATTCCTTTGAGAGCTCAAAAATAGAATTGACACGGTTGAGGATCAGTGAACTTGAAAACAGTTCAATAGAAATTTCCCAAACTGAAACACCAAAAAGAAAAATAGAGAGAGAAACAGAATAGAATTGTGGGACAATATAAAATGGTGTGATGTAACTGTAATTGAAATTCCAAAGTGTAACAAAGAGAAGAGGGCAGAAAAGAAACAAACAAACAAACAAACAAACAAAAAACCTGAAGAGAGAATGGCAGAGTTTTTCAAAAGAAAACAAAACAAAATGAAAATGACCAAAAATCCCAAACCAAACCAAACCAAAACAAAACAAAAAAACACAAAAAAACAGCATCCGCTGACAGATCTAAGCAAGTCAGAGTACCCTAAGCAGGAGAAAGAAAAGGAGGAGAGGGTAGAGGAAGAGGAGTATGAAGAAAAGGAGGAGGAGAAAATAACATACCTGATATATCATATGCAAACTCCTGAAAACCAAAGATAAAGGATAAGATAAGAATTACAACTGATTTCTATTTCAAAACTACACAATTTAGAAGACAATGGCATTAAAATTTTTATTTTTTTAATTTAAAATTTTTTAAAGATTTTATTCATTTATTTGACAGGGAGAGAGACATATCGAGAGAAAGCACAACGAGGGGGAGAAGCAGGCAGAGGGAGAGGAGAAGCAGGCTCCTCACTGAACAAGAAGCCCGATGCGGGGCTTGATCCCAGGACCCCAGGATCAGGACTTGAGCCAAACACAGATGCTTAACCATCTGATCCACCCAGGTGCCCTAGAATTAAAACTTTTAATTAAAAATTAAAGTAATAGAATTAAACACTTAAAAACCAGGTCAACTCAGAATTCTATACCTAGTAAGATGACCTTTCAAAATGAAGATGAAGTAGATCCTTATTTAGAAAAACAAAAGCTGAGAGAATTTATTACCTTACCTAAACCTTAAGAAACTATAAAAAGAAGACCAAACCTAAAATTAGCAGAAAAATAGAGGAAATAATAAAGGTAGGAGCAGAAAACAATAATATTGAAAACAGCAAAACAAGCAATGGAACAAAAAGTGGGGGAAGATCAATGAAGTTGATAAGCCTCCACTCAGATTGACCAAAAAAAAAAATTTCAAACGCCAACATAAAGAATGAGAAAGGAAACATCACTACAAATCAGACTGACATTAAAAGGCTAGTAATGGGGTGCCTGGGTGGCTCAGTGGGTTAAGGCCTCTGCCTTCAGCTCAGATCGTGATCCCAGTGTCCTGGGATCGAGGCCCGCATCGGGATCTCTGCTCAGCAGGGAGCCTGCTTCTTCTCCTCTCTCTCTGCCTGACTCTCTGCCTACTTGTGATCTCTGTCAAATAAATAAATAAAATCTTAAAAAAAAAAAAGGCTAGTAATGGAATATTATGAAAAACTTTATGTCTATAAATTCAACAACTGGGATGAAAGGGCAATTTTCTTAAAATGCATATTCAAGAACCCATAGATAACCTGAATCATCCTACTTCTTATTAAGGAAATTTAACGTATAGTAAAAAAAAAAAAAAAGTAAACCAAAAAAAGAAAATAAAAACAAAAAGAACAACCAACTTGAGCCTAAAATGTTTTACTGCAAAATTGTACCAGATTATTTGGAAAAAAATAATACCAATATGACACAATTTTTTTTCAAAAAATAGATATTCAATATCATTAATCATTATGGAAATGCAAATTAAAACCATAATGAGATACAACTATATATCTATTAGAATGACTAAAATAAAATAAAATAAAATAAAACCTGAAAACAAGAAATGATGTGGGTATGGAACAAATGGAAGTCTCATATATTGTTGGTGGGAATAAAATGGTACAGCTATTTTGGAAAGACAGTTTGGTGGTTTCTTCTAAAGTGAAATATCCACTTACCAGATGAGCCAACAATCTCACTCTTAGGTATTTACCAGAGAGAAATGAAAACTCCATGGTTACCCAAAAAATTACATATGAATGCTTATAGCAACTTTATCAATAATCACAAAAAAATGGAAACAATCCAAATGTCCTTCAACTGGTTAATGGATAAATGAATTGCTGGTATATCCACTCTCAGAATTGTTCTCATCCATATAAAAGAACAGGCTACAGATAGAGACAGTGACACATATATTTCTGAATTGAATCATGCTAAGTGAAAGCAGTCCAATTATAAGGCTACATACCATATGATTCCAACTCTAGAACATTCTGGAAAAGGCAAAACCATGAGGGCAGAATCCAGATCAGTGGTTGCCAAGGAGCCGGGGCTGAGCCATCAGGATTGACGGCAGTGGGGTCTGAGGAAAATGCTTTATATCTTGATTGTGACTAGAGTTACAGGACTATTTGTGCTGGTTGAAACTGATGGGACAATACATTAGAAAGAATAACTTCACCGCTTATAAATTATACCCCAATAAAATGTAAATCTGTTTCTTTCTTTTTTTTTTTTTTTTAAGATTTCATCCATTTATTTGACAAAGAGAGAGACCACAAGTAGGCAGAGAGGCAGGCGGAGGTTGGGGGGAAGCAGGCTCCCTGCTGGGCAGAACCTGATTCAGGGCTCGATGCCAGGACCCTGAGATCATGACCTAAGCTGAAGGCAGAAGCTTAACCCACTGAGCCACACAAGACACTCCCTAAAATGTAAATTTGAAAAAAACTAAAATGTGCATAATAAACAGTGAAAAACCAAACTCTTCCCCCAGTGCCTCAGGTGATCTGACCTCTCCCATCTGTTGAAGGGCGGAGGCTGTTTTCCAGGTGGGAAAAGATTTGGGATCCCCAGGGCTCAGGATCAGACAGTCTCTACAAAGCAGACATGGGATAGGCCTTTGTGGGGGGGGAGGCAGTTTTCTAGGCTCAGACTCTGCTTCCCCCACCAATGCCTTCAGACCAACGCCCAATGGGAGCAGAACTCCCTGCGCACCTGTTTCTGCAGGTATCCCTGATACAGGGGACTCTGAGTGGCCTTCTGATGCACACGAGAGGCGCCAGTGGTGAACCCTTCACTGGTCTCCACACTGGGGAGTCCAGTTCAGGTTTCCCCCCTCATCGTTCCTCCAGGCAGAGGCTTTGTGCCTCTGAAAGGGTCGTGGAGCCACCAGGGGCAGATTTCGGTGACAGCTTAAACTGTTTCTACAGCCTGCGCTTTCAGGGACCCAGGCCAGGAGTTAAGACTCCTGTTGTTAACAGTCACTTTATCCTCTCCGCCCCCTCGGTGGAACCTGGCAGGAAGGCAGGCAGAGCGGCGGGTCAACAGATGTCTTCTGGCTGCTGAGCAGAGGCCCAGCAGGGGGGACTTGGGCCGTGGAAAAGGCCCCCACTGCCCAGAACTCTGAATTTCCCAGCTTCCTTGGGGTGAAGCCTCCCCCTGCTTCCTCTGCATTCTCTGAACTTTTACTCTTG
This sequence comes from Martes martes, assembly GCF_963455335.1. Classification (NCBI taxonomy): domain Eukaryota; kingdom Metazoa; phylum Chordata; class Mammalia; order Carnivora; family Mustelidae; genus Martes; species Martes martes. The sequence goes on along the minus strand of NC_137889.1, from coordinate 68,765,753 downwards.
CATGCATTCCGTGTAACTGCCAGGTAACTAGCTAGAACTGAAAATGGAACCTTCCATTTGAAGGCCTGTACTTTAAGCAATTGCCTGTCTGCTCTGCTGAGGTTCTAGGCAGCGAGCGAGGAGGAGAGAGAGACAGGATGGAGAAGTACCAGATTATAAGAGGGGAGTCATAGCTAAAGAACTGAATCCAGTACGTCCCCACTCTCTAGTGTACAATCTTGGCTTCCCAGCTGCCCCAGGCCTTGACTTGGCCAAAATCATTTGGCCTTTCCCAGCCACCCTTCTCAATGTTTGGCCCGGACATCTTGATCAGAGGGAAGGGAACGGATCATTTTTTAAGAGACCTGTGCTATAGGACTGAGGTATACTTTCAAAGCTCCCGGAGGGGCGCCTGGGTGGCTCAGTCGATTGAACGTCTGCCTTTGGCTCAGGTCGTGATCCCAGAGACACCGGATGGAGTCCCACATCAGGCTCCTGCTCAGCAGGGAGTCTGCTTCTCCTTCTGACCCTCACCCAGCTCTCCGGCTCCCCCTCACTCCTCTGTCTCTCAAATAAATAAATAAATAAAAATCTAAAGCCCCCCCAGTTCTTCCATTTCCACCCCATCCAATGACAGACATCGGAAAGCTTCCCAAGCCTTCCGCAGAAGAAACCTGTTGGCGAGGCCAAGATCACCTGGCCCCTGGCCAAGCGAGCGGAGATGCTGCTCAGGAGAGACAAGGCTCAGAGCATTTGTGCAGGCTCTGGTACCTGGAACAAAAATATGCTAAGCCGCAAATTATGGCTTTCAGATGTCACCACTGCCATCTGACATTGCGTTTCAGCTGTTCACGTCTTCATTACTGGGCTGCAGCCTCGCCTTTAGGCTGCTGCTGTGGCTGAGACGGATTCAGTTTCGTGGGTTCCTGCAGACCCGGAGCCGCAGTGCTCGCCGAGGGGTGTCAGGCTGATGGCCAAAACCCAGAGGTGGAGAAGCTCGGCGCCTCTCGGGTGCACTGCAGGTGCCTGTGTGTGTGCGCGCCTGTGTGTGTGTGTACACGCACGCATGTGCGTGCAGGGCTTTCCTCCAGGCCCCATCTTGTAACAGCTGAGAGGAATCGGCCTGCCCGTGACAGGAACTTGTTCTCTGAGTGGTTTTCTCATCTTCCTTTGCTTCCGTAGGCCTCTCTCCTGGCCCATCCACCAGATCCTTCCTCTCCCCCTCTCCACTGCTCCTCTTTGAGATGGTAACTAGACTAACACGGCAATGCCCTTGTGACTCCCTTTTCAGGCTCTCAGCCTCTCTCAGATTAATGGAACAGAAACATGTGCTTACATCTGATGCCAGTAATCGTATCCTGAGTGACCACAGAGAGGAGGATTAGGCAGAGGCGCTGGCCTGGCCCCCAGGGGATCTGGTTACAGGAAGAAAGCGTTTCTTGACAGCAGCAGCTCTGGCTCTTGCCCCCTCCTCCTTGCCAGGCTCATGAAGTCCCTTGACTATTTTCCATAAGATTAATTAAGGTCTATACAGCAATGGTCCGAATCAGCCAAGAGCTGGGTTTTGATCCACTTTTTTGATTTGCACTTGTGGCAGCAAAAGGAACCTATTTCCCTCTTCGGGACTTTGATGTAGTCCCCAAGATGTCCTACTTTGAGCATGTATTTTCAAATTGCATGAAGTAAACAAGTAGATGGGTAGATACCCATCTAGCCCAATGACTTAATTCAACAAATATCTACCCTGAGTGAATTACTCAACTAGTAGGAGGAAACCCTTCCTCGAGGGGTCCAACTGGAGGCAATAATGCACATACCCTAATGCTGTGACCTGAGGTCATATATGATGAGTGTGGGGGGAGAAACACAGTGAACTTAGGGAGCATAAGAAAGGGAAAGCACTCCTCGCTGGGGAAATCCAAGGAGACTTCAGGGAGGAAGTGGAATCTGGGAAGAGCCTTGAAGGGAAGGTAGGATTTTTGATAGGAACGAGTAAAAAGTAAAGACATTATAAGATCCAGCTTGAGCAAAAGCCCCAAGATGGGAAGTCCCAAAGTTTTCAGGGAAGAGCTTGGGAATCGGGGCTAAAATGCAGAAATTTGTACAGAAAGAAGAGATGAGAAGTAGATCTGGAGAGCCTTGACTTATGAAGACTTATGTCAGGCTTCAGAGTTGGGGATTTATCCTCTCAGCAATGGGAGCCATTGGAAGTTTGAGAGCAGGGTAGTGACAAGAAAATACCTTCTCGATTGACCTTTAAGGAGAGTGCTTTTGAAGAAACATAGAATATAGACTGTGGGGAGAGGGGGTCAAGATGAATCAGTTAGGAGATTAGCGTGAAGACCTGGGGAAGAGTGGAAAAGGAGCATGTGGCAGGGAAAAAGAAAGACAGTGACGTAGGTGGTACAAAGAAAGAATTGGCAAATGGTTGAATCTGAGAGGGGAGGCGGATAGGCAGGCCAGAGATGACGCTTGGATTTGGGAACGGATACTGGAAAGGTGGTGGTGCCAGGAAGAGAGGGGGACACGAAAGGAAGAACGGATTTGGAACAGTGAATGCCCCCTTCGGTTTGGGATATTCAGATGTCCCCAAGAGGCCCCACCGTGCCCTGTAGGTGCTGACAGGAGAGACAGGGTGTGAGACCATCTGCGTGGAGGCTCTAGGTGAGGCTCCAGGGCAGGGCAGATGGCAAAGGAGGCGGCACAGAGAGGGAAGGGGGTTAGCACAGAGCCGGCTTGTTAAGAAGGTAGGAATCAAGGAGTTTCCTGTCACAGAAACCAAGAGTGGAGGGGATCTCCTGTCAGATGCCGAGCCGGGGAGGATGAGGGTGAGGCCAGTCTGCTGATCTGTGGCTGAGGAGGAGGTCCCTGGGGTCCTTCCTGAGGCCCCATCAGGAGCGAGGTGGGGCGGAAGCCAGATCAGAAGCCTGGGAAGAGCAAGTGGGTGGGAGGAAGTGTAGGCAGCAAGTGTGTTTCCTGGAGGGCTTTTAAAAATAGGACTGAGGCCCATCATTTGGGGACGATTTCAGGGCCTCCTGCCTAGTATCCAGGAGACAGACTACAGAGGCTGCAAGGAGCCAAAAGCTGAGATCTCTGGGAGTGTTTGTCTCCTTCCCTCTGAAGCCAGAAACCTGGTATGTCCCCTCACGGTAACAAGAGAGGAGTTGGTTGAAATTGTATATCAGGAGTCACTTGTTCGTCAGAGACCAGGCCCCCTCTTCAGCAAGGGCCGGGGCAGGTGACCCCAAGGAGCTGAGACCTGACTTGGTGGCTTCTAAGTCTGGAAGTGTTGAGTCTTCTTGAGCTTGGTTTCAGGGAGCCCCCCCACCCTCCCAGCCCCTGCCGCTGCGGCGACTGTAAGTAAGCATCCTTCTCTAGGACCCTGAGAGAGGGGAATGAAGAATCAACAAACGGATGTGTCAGCTTCCAGGGTCCCTTTTCTCTTCCTCAGAAGAGAAAAGAGTCTTTTCCTTTTGAAGACAGTCTTGGGGTTAATTGATCTTTCCTCAGGAGAGGCTACCAAAGAGGAAAAAAATCCCATACATGATGTGAGAGTGCCCTAGGGAGGCAGTCAATTATCCTGGCTTAGGAGGAGCTGGGACTCCACGGCTTGCCATGGATGGAAATATGTCCCCCGTTTCCTCATACGTGACCCTGGCTAGTATAGCATCACCATCCCAGACGGCTCCACTCCATCCCTTATGACAGCAAAGCCTCCAAGATGTGACTAGATCTGCCACGTACGGTTTCAAAACATACACCCTGGCTTTGGCTCGGTGCTGGCCAAGAGAGAAACTTCCAGAGTCCAAACTTTGGGTGTGTGGGTAACTTACCTGTAACCAAGGGAGGTTAGTGAGTCTCTGCCACTATTTTGGGAACGAGGCCACTTCGCACTGGTATATGTTGTGGCTATTTATAGAGAGTTTCTGCCTTCCGGCATCTAGCCCTTTCAGTCAGGAAAACTTTTCAGTGTGTACTATCCTAGAGGATCCTGATGTGCTGCCTCCCCTTCTGGAAGCCAAAGCTGAGGTGAGGGAAACAGGGTGGGCCTGTGACTCGGGCTGAATCAGTCACATGGGACTCTGAAACTTAGAAGAAAGACAGAAAGAAAGGGATGGTTTACAAATTGTTGGCATCTATTGAAGGTCTACAGTCAGCAGCAGTGTCTTATGTAGTGACCTCTTACTGCGGTGTCCTGTCCACTTCTTCCCATAGTGACCTCAAGCTGTGGTTCCAGCTCCCTGGCCTCCTTTGCTTTCTATGTTTCCTGGGCCCAGCCTGGCCCTCCAGACTTTTTGGTCTCTCAATGAATTGGCCTTTCACCCAAGTTAGTCTGACTGGGTTTTTGCTGCTTGCAACCAAGAACCTCAACACAACAGAGAACAGCTAAGCTAAGAACAGGATGCTGGAAATGGGCTTAACTGGACCTGAGGGGCAAACAATGTGTGAAAGTCACCTTCCAGCAAGAACTTAGAATGTTTCTCTTCTAGTTGGAGACACAGAGAATAAAAAAATAAACAAATATTTACACACACACACACACACACACACACACCAGATGGTGATAAGAAAAGCAGAAAGTGCTATAAGGGAGTAGAGAGTTGAATGGGCTCTATGTTAGATAGATGGACAAGGAAGACAGCTTGGAGGAGGCAGTATTAGGCAGAGGATATAATGACAGAGCAGCTGGGGAAGGCACTGAGGAGAAAAGCCTTCCAGGTCAAGGGAACTCCAAGCACAGAGAGTTGGGGCAAAAAAAAAAAAAAGTGTCCCTTCTCTATCTCTCCTGGGGCATAGCTCCCTGAGAGCAGGGATTCTGGCTGTTTCGTTCACTGCTGTATCCATCATGCCTAGAACATTCCGAGGCACATACATGTTTATGAGGAATGGGAGAATGCATGAATGGCCAAGCAGCAAACAGGACTCACTCACAACATCCCTTGCAGGCCTTCCCTGTGTGCCTCCAGTGGGGGGCTGGTAGGGCTGGAAGGGACTAGTCAGGAGTAGGTTTAGGATGTGGGGCCTGGGCGGGGTGCGATAGGTTACCTTACTCATTTCCTGATGTCAGAGGATTAAATTGCTTAATATCTTTAAGCTCTTTGCCTCAAGGGCACAGAGTACACTCTAAAAGTTGGCTATTATTAATATTAATGCTCTCCTCGATCAATAATAAACTATAAATCTATATATCTGTGCCTACCTGGGTTGGACCCATTACTTCTTTGTATTGAATTTAAATCACCAATCAAATATTCATGTCATTTAACTGCCAAAGCACAGATACAGGCAGACTCATTCACAATACTCTTATCCTTTAGTTTATTTGGTGGGACCCTAGACCTTTCAAAATGTCTTTTCTGGATGCACAAAGGAGCTGGAGGTCTCTGGCCCCTTGGGCACTTGTTTATTTCCTTGAAGGAAAGGAAAGAGAATCCAACATGGTGCTTCCTCAGTGAGGGATCCCTGCTCCCTTCCCCAGTGTCCTTTCTCCTTGACCCTGTCCATTAAGGTTAGGGCCACAGATTGGGGGCGATAATCATAGGAGAGGAGTTTCACAGGCCCATAACCACAGTTCTGGGTTCACCCTCTACACCCTCTTCCTTCTCCTCCTCCCTCCCTCCCCCTTCTTATCCAACCCTGCTGTCCTAACTTGCCCTGGCTTCTCATTTGCACCCCAGTCCTGCTTTGACCCTTTCTGGCTGGGCAGAACCATTCCCGAAGGAAATAACCTGACAAGGAGCCTTATGTGACCATCCACTGTTGTTTACTATATGTTTGGCCTTAGGTAAATGAGGTCAAATGAAACAAAAGTCCAGCCCAGTGGCCGTCACCTCACTTCCCTTTGTCAGACTCTCCTGCTGACCCTCAAATGAACCGACTCCGAAGCTTTCTTCTGTCTTGAAAACAGGTCAGTTTTCAGGGCTCAGGAGGTGTGACCTTTCATACACTTGGGTCTCCAGGGCAGTCCTGGAGAGGACTGCTTCCTCCTTCCAGAATCTTCTCCAACCCAGGCAGCTCTCACCAGGTCTCTAGAAGAAGGCAGTGTTTTTAGTAACTGCATCACAGATTAATTAACATGTTCTCAGATTAGAATCTCGATATGCATTGCTTGTAGGCATTTAAACAGGTATAATAGCCTTTTGGAGGGCTATTTAGCAATATATATCAAAAGCCTTGAAAATGTAGATTCTCCTGACTCGGTAATTCCACCCCTGGGAATTCATCCAGAAAAAATAATCAGAGATGCAGCCAAAAAATGTATGCATAAGAATATTTACTGCAGTGCTAGTTATAGTGTTAAAAAAAATCAGAAGAATCCACAGGGATTTGGTTAAATAATTTATGGCACTTTCCTCTAAAGGAATACTAGGGAATACTAGGCAGTCTTGGTTTTTTTTAAGTGTATTTAAAGCATATAAATGATATGCACCACAGATGCTCTCCTATTGCTCTCCAGATCCACTCTGCCCATCCAGGCTCCCTGCCCTTGACCCCTCTCTGAATCTGTGCAGTGAGAGACACACCCGGAAGAGGGTGAGGTTAGGGTCTTGATTCCTGGCTTGATCTCTTCCTGGCATGCTTCTCTCTAACAAGCAGCACCTCTCCTTGTCCTCCCACCCTCACGCCTCTGTCCAATAGGGGCCTGTCCCTGACCCTTCGGGCTTAGCCGGAGAAATCTCTTCAATCTGCAGTTCAGCTCCTCCTCTGTTCCCTTCACCTGTCCTCAGGAGGTTGGAGGGAGGTTGTTTCCCGGAGGACCTTGACTGAAAATAAAATGCTTACAATATAAAGAGAAGTGGCTGAATCAGGCTAGAAAACAACATAATCCCAACTCTATCCTTCAATAAATATATTTAGAAAAGGAAAACCTATCAAACATGAAAGTGGGGAGAGACTGGGAGGAAATACACCGAATGATTAACTGCTGTTGCCCCTGGGTTGGGAGACCTTGAACGCATTTTCTGGTCATTCTTATACAATTCTGTGTTTTGCACATTCTCAACAGTAATCATGTATTGCCTTCACAGTGAAAAAATATTTAAATTAATCTACATTTTAAAACACAACTGGTAAAACAGAAAAATTAACTACTTGATAACAATATAATGGTAGACCAGCCACCCACGAGCATAGCGCAGACAGTAGATTGTAGGTAAATATATAATGATGTAATCTGAAAGGAGATATAAGCATCTCAGGGTGAACTGTAATAGGTCTTGCTGTCCCCAGTCAACCGCAACTCATGCTGACATATCTTTCTAAGACTTGGTCCCACTTTAGAAAATTCCTTGCTGGGATTGGAATTTCTCACAGGCGCACTTGATCTGGGCCCTGGCCTAGGCCCTGCCTGGAGATGGGCTCAGGGTAGCGTAGGAAGGGGTCGGGGGTTTGAAGATCAAGCTGACAGATTAGGCCTGAGCAAGCCAACCCGCCCAGGTGTATCTGACTTACTGAAAGCGGTCTTTCTTTCACAGATTCTCCAGCGCTTGTACCTGGGGAGAACTCAGCTACTTGCCGCCTTAGGATGGAAGTAATACATAGAAGAATATGCTTACAAAGACTTGGTCACCCTCTCCAAAATTTACTTAGCTTTTTTGGGTGAGGGGAGTGGAGAGGGATTTCACAGGGGCCAAACGTTTCTGTGATACTTGACTTTGCTCAGATTTCCTTTGTATTTTCTAAACCAGATGGTTTCTTTAAAAACATACCAGAGATTTGAATTTCTAAGAGAGTAAAATGAATTCCTCGTACGCAATAAGTGCATCCTATGCAGGACTTTTGGAGTTTCAGGGAAGATAGGCTACATCTTCGGGAACATTCAACTGGCTGGTCTCCGATAAACAAGCAGACTCAAAAAGCATGAGGCAATTTGCCTGAGCTAGTCACAGAAATAAGAGATAACTAACCCTTAAATAGTGCCGCTAAGGGCAGGGCTGTGTTCTAAGCGCCCCCCCCCGCCCCGTGTTCCTATTTCATGCCCCAAACCAGCACTATTATAACCGTCATGTTACAGCTGAGAAAGCAGGAACATAGGGAGGGGAAATATCCTGCCCAAGGTCACACATGAGCAAGCAGCAGAACCTGGGTTTGAACCAGGGCAGGTTGGCACCAGGCTTGAAAACCACCCAAACTTCTGCAGCCACCAGTAGTGTATTTCAGGTCTTACTCAAGGATGGGGTATATACTTCTGCTGAAATTTATGTTTTGCCCATTATATCAGGAGTCATGCCTGGAAACCTGAGTTCGCTGGCTCTGTGTTCCTGAATTTTTTTCTCCCCTGTGATCTTTTAGCGCCGTTCATAGATTGGTAACTGGGACAGCTGCCCAGTTCTTCTGCCTCTAAATCTGGCTCTGCTGGGCATCCAAGTGTCCCTGATCATGGTGTGTCAGGGAGGAAACCTCAGGCATGATCCCTCAAGATCAGAGCCAAGAAAAGCTGCATCCCGCAGTCCCATGAGCTTGTAGTGCCTACGCACACTCTGCGTCCTGATTCGCTGCAAGAGAAAATAGTGTCTGAATCTTTAGGCATCCTTTGTGATGCCCAGTGGCCTCCCGATCAGGGCGAGGTTACTCCAGCAACCCAGCGCCCTCACATTCCCTGCAAATCCAGAGGTGAAGGTGTTCACTAATTACCTCCATCTGCAAAGACCGCATCTCTCTGAGCGGCGTGCCCTCAGAAGGACTTTTTTTTTAAAACCTGCTGCAGGTTAAAAAGCAGACCTGCTTTTTAATTTATTAAAAGACTTGGCATTTTTTTCCCCCACTGAGCATTTTAAAACGCAATTAGACAAAATGGAATAATAATCAGGCAAAAGTACTGAGGAGTTTTCACAGAGGGGGTTGTCCTTTCTCATGTTCCTTTCCACTTCTGGGCTTTTCTGCTGGGACAACATGCCGATGGAACGGACATCGAGGACCCCCCACACACACCCCATCCCCACATGCCCACAGACCCAGGCTCTTGGGAATCAACCGCTGGATCTTCGAACAACCCTTGCTAGAAGACACAGGACGCGTGACCCTAACAGCCTCATGCCATGCACTGGTCTGTCTCCTCGTTTGGGATATTTTAATCAAATTATCCTTAAGATCAGCCTGAGCATTTGTATCTTTAAATAAGTTCCCTAGGCCAAGTTCAAGAGCCTCAGTAAACTCTGAGAAGTAGACCCACACCTACCTTTCCCATCATTGTATCTCTTGCACCGACAGTCTGGACCATGCAAGCATTGGGTCAAGGTCATTGAATGAATGAACGAAATTTCAGGAGACATGTTAGAGGTTTTTAGAGAAACAAACGAGAAGACAATCTCACCTCCCTCTCCAATGACTGGAACAAGGAAATGGACCGTGAGATATTGGAATTCTGCATCAAAGATTTTGTTCACACAGGCAGGTATGTATAGGACACTGGATTTTGTAATGTATGAAGCATGCTGTGTAAAGGGAAACCCATCAAATAGTTACTACTGGCCTCTTACCACTGGCATCACCAGAATAGAAAGACAAATGGCAGATGTGGCCTGAAAGGTCAGCATTCTACTGTGACACTGGCCTCTGCACTAGGTCTCCAAAGAGGTGAAGGTATGTGCATTCTTTGATAAGTAAAAGCCTTCAGATTGTATCACAGCCCAGCCCCTCAATCCCCACGCTACTTGGTGCCCCTTCATGTGCCCATGGAGCAGTCCCTGGGTGCAGCCCAACACGCCCATTTATGAAAGGTGCCAACGTGCCCCTCTGGGCTGGGAGGACCTCGAGCATAGCTTTTCTGCAACATTTGCCCTTGTGAAGCCTGGCACCCGCTCGCACCTGATGGGCCTTCTAGAAATGTTGGTTGTTGAATCCCTTCATCCACCCGTCAGTGTGGATTTCAGTATTTAAAACTGCTTTTGATGCACTGGGATTTGTTAACAGGAGAACAATGAGTTCCAAGCACATCGTGAGCCTCAGAAGGGACGTTATCCCCATTTCACCAGCTTCCAACTGTCCTCCCCTCGTCCTCAGCCCAGCCCTCTCCTTATGACTGAATGGGCAACTGATCAAATGCACCTTTGTCCTCTACAAGGACACTGGCCTGTGTGAAGAGGCTTGCACCGATTTCCTTATTCCTTCAGTGCACTTCATGACAAGAGGAAGAAACCAGACTTGGAAACAGGTCAGATTAAATTTCCATTCAAATACTTTCACTTCCCTTTCCTCCCTTTTTCCTTCCGTCCCTCCATCCCTCCATCCCTCTCCCCTCCCTTTCTCCCTCTTTCCTTCCTCCCTAGATTCTAAACTCTTGCCTTCTATATGTGCCTGCACCTGAAGCAGGATGACATTCTCTATCATGGACAGCAGGCACCAGATCAATCGTTCCAAGTCCAACATTTAAAATATTAAAAGAGATATGATCGCCTAGGCAGTTTGTTTGGATTGCAAACCTCTGGGGCTTGGCTGGCCCAGCACCGTTTTCCACTGGAGACCCCCCAGCTCACTCTCTCTGGCCTAGGAGAAAAGTCTTGGATGTTGGGCTTGCCAACCAGACTCTCCTCCAGCTACACTGACACTGATGTGTCCCTGTAGACCTGATTTTGACACAAACAAGGCCAGCTTCCCACGCTGAGCCTCGCTCACACTCTGACTCATGGCCCTATAGGGAGTGAATCCTTGAATCCTCTGCTTCTCCCAGCCAGGCTCGTGGCACTCAGCAGGCAGACAATTCCAACAAGCCTGGGATAAGACAGACTCTGCCTCTGGGGTTGACCTCCTAGCTTTTTATTTCCTAACTGGAGAGAGTAGGTAGATTTTCTTTTGCAGTGACCGTTGTTCCTTCGTTGCCGGACAAAGTTTCACTGACCATTCACGGGACCACGCATGCCAGGCAGGGTACTGGGCACCCAACTTCCTGCCCAGGAGCAAGCAAAGGCAAATCTGGGCATCCCGTCACTAATTCAGTTCTTACCAGAAAGATCACGAACTTAAGAATAATACATAATCATGTGAACTCCTGAGTCCAGAAGATGGTTCTAAACTATATTTGAATGCGACAGAGTCAGTTATGGATGGCTGCCCGGGAGCCACCTTCCTTACTGCCTGGGTCTCTTTCTTTTCTCCTGGTATTTTGCTCACCCCCCAGGCAGGAGCCCCATAGCATCACAGCTGAGAAGGCTGCCCCCGTCAGCCTGGCCAGAGGATCCTCGCAAGTTAGAGTCTTACCCTTCTCCGCAGTTGGAGGTGGAGGCCATTCTGGGGAGGGGCGGGGCATGACACAATGTGGCTTGTCTCTTGCTGTTATTTCATGTCGTACACCTTAACCTTTATGCATTGCTGTGCCAAGGGACCATCCCCACTCCACTAAGGATAAGGGAGAGAATGGACAGGAAGGAGGAACAAGGGGGCCAGGGTAGGGTTGCTGGAAAAAAATACAGGCATCTTTTAGCCCGAATATTTGGAAAATACACTAAAAAATTATTCATCCTTCACCTGAAATTCAAATCGGATTACACACCCTAAATCTGGCAACCGTACCGGAAAGCCCATTGCTACCTTAGGAAAAAGCCTCCTCACTTCCTATCATCACCTACAACCCCAATGCAGGTGGCGTGGCTGCTCCTGTGAGCGGGGCTGGGGGGACGCTCTTCAAAAGACGAAGTGCCCCTTTGAAAGAGGACATGTATTTGGGATCTCCACTTGGAGTCAATGTTATCTAGGCAAACCCAAGACACAAGGAATGACTTGGACTCCTCCTCCTCCACCGGTTTCTGTGGAGCCTTTCATGATGACGTGGGACCACTTTATCTTCCCTCAGCAAGCCAGGGTTTTCCTGGAGGGATTAGTTTGCTAGAGCTGTGTAACAAGTACCACAAGAGGAGAGGCTTAAATAACAGAAATGTATTATCTCACGGTCTGGAGGCTGGAAACCTGAGATCAAAATGGCGGCAGGGTTGGCTCCTTCTGAGGGCTGAGAGGGAGAACCTGCCCAGGACTTTCCCCCAGCTTCCGGTGTTTGCTGGCAATCTTTGGCATTCTTTAGTTCATGGGAATTTTACTCTCATCTCTGCCTCCATGTTCCCATGGTGCTCCTGTCTGTGTGTGTCTCCGTGTGCAAATTTCCCTGTTTTATAAGGGTACCCAGCCATATTAGATTAAGGTCCACCCTGAGGACCTCATTTTAATTTGATTACCTCTGTAAAGACCTGCTTTCCAAATAAGGTTATATTCTGGAATATTGGGAGTTAGGACTTCAACATATGCTTTTTAGGGAGGTGATACAATTCAACCCACAGAAATGCACCTTAATGGTGTGCCTATTTACGTTCACTAGGAAGATAAGGGACCATCCTAATCGGAGTCAGTGATGTGGTTCCTTTGCTGGCTTCAGTTGATAATGATTTAAGGCCTCGGAGTAATGGAAGATAAACTGCTTTTCACTGCCCACTCTGCGTTCCAGGAGATTGCGTTTCTGTGTGAGGCCAGCCCCGGCGTTGCCCTGTAAAGGGCTTTTCCATTATGTTAAGAGCTGGTGATGATAGCCACCATTAATATTCAGCCCTTTGGCCTCCACCCTCTCCCATTCCTTCCGCCCCACGCACGTCCTTCTGACCCTCCGGGAGGTAACATCAGGCCTGTTCTCCCCAAGAGACCTCTGTGATTGTTTGCCCACAGCTGGGGGACTCGAGATGCTTTGGGCAGCACGTGTTCATGGAGGGGAGTATAAGAGGGAGAAAGGGAGTCTTTCTTGCAGGTCTTCACCCTCCTTCTTCCAATCCAGCCAGTATTAGAAGAGTCTGTCTTGCTTCCCCTCCTCCACGCAGATGCTGGGAGAAAAAGATAAAATTTCTTGTCAGTTTGGGCCCTGAATTCTCATTTATTTATTAAAAAATGATCCCATTTTCTCCAAGGACCCATCTATCCTGTTTTCCTGGGCACTATCCATTACTGCAGAAATGAAGAAAGGAAGAGATCCACTGTAAGCCATGGGCTTTTGGGTGGTTCTAGAGGTCTTTCACCAGGGAGAATGGTTTTTGAAGCCTGTCCAGGAAATTTGGTCCTAAAAGCAGCCTGCTCATTTGAGCTTCTGCAGAGCTGACTAGCGTGATGAAGTGAGTGCCAGGGCAGTAGAAGGGGCCTGAGTGAGTCTGTTCGGGTGGCCTAACCGAGGGCCACGGGCTCAGTGAATTCAACACCAGACACTTGCTGTCTCACGGATCCTGAGTCAGGAAGTCTAAGACCAAGGTGTTGGCAGGGTAGGCTCCTTCTGAGGACTCTCTCCTTTGTTTGTGGCTGCCTTCTCCCTGTATCCTCACAGGGTCTTCCCCTGTGCACAACTGCGTCCTGATTGCCTCCTCATATTGGATTAAAACCCACCCAGTGACCTCCTTTAACCTTAATTACCTCCGTCCGTGAAGACCCAGTCTCCAAATACAGTCACATTCTGAGAAACTGGGGGTTAGACTTCGACATATGGATTTGGGGGTGGGGCACAATTCAGCCCATCACAGTGCCCTCGTATGAAATTCACGGGGGGGGACTTGGGTCTCAGGTTTCACTCAGCCTCTGGGTAAGTGACTTTGGGGAGTGTGTCAGCTGGAGGTTTTGGTTGTCAGTGGCAGAAACATTCCAGGCTCACTTGAGCAACATGGAATTGAATTAAGACGCTATTGAGTGCACACTGACATGATGGGAAGGCTGGGAACCAGACAGAAACTCTGGCTGGCACTGTGGGGGATGGGAAGCAGAAGCCCCAGGAAAGTGCACTGTGATGGAAATGCTTGGATCAGGGTGTAGGAGCCCACAAGAGTGAGCTCCAGAGTGAGGAGGGACAGCTCCCTGCTGGGTGGGGCAGGAGGTGGAAGGACCCAGAGCCTTGGCCTCAGTGATGGGAGCCGGGCACCAGGGTTCACGGCTTTGCAGCCCACCCCTCGTCAGAGGGAGTGATTCCTCAAGAGAAAATCAGCAATTGTCAAAAGAGGAAATGGGTGTTGGGAAGCCCAAAACAATGACAAGCAACTGTCCCATGATTTATTTCCTTGCTTGAGAAAAGGGGGCTGGCCTGGGCCACCTCTAGGTCTGTCTTCATTAAACATTGACTAAAGCTCCCTACCACTTTTTTCTTGAGTTCCTCCCCTTTCTTTGTCAGGTGGGTGTTGAGACTTCCACTCCTGGATTCTTTATTGCCCACAGTGCCTCCCTGGCCTTTGACTGCTCCCCGGTGTTTCCCCCAGTGGAGGCGTTGGCCTCTGTTTGTTCAGGAAGGTCACCAGGCTTGTACTGCTATAAAAAAAGCACAGTGAGCTTTTCTGGTATGGATCAGTTTATTAATGTCTTCTTCGTGATTTGTACTGGTAATAAATATTATATTCATTATAAACAATAATTCAACCTGCCATTCTTTCTTTGGTCCTCAGTTACCTTGTCCATAAAACAAGAAGGTTGAATTAAAGGATTATTAAGGTCTCTTTCAGCTCGAGCTCTGTTGGATTCCACGAAAATTAAACTCCTCAGGGTAGGGAGCCTGTGGGGGTGGACTGTGAGGCATCCCCCAGAACTTGGAAATGGAAAATGTAATTTCCCTCTAAGGGAAAAATTATAAAACCAGCTGGCACCAGATCAAAGGAGATATATTCAAAGTCTCCTTAAATGGACAGGATGGATCTCAGACCAGAGAAGTCTGGATTGACAACACTAACCTGCCCAGGGGCAGAATGGCCTGTCAGAATGGGATGGAGCGTCACAGACATGGAGCAAAGGGAGGCTGGGAGCTCACTGGGATTTATTCAAAATTTGGCCAAGACGAGGCTAGGGCAAGGCAGTGGGCAGGGTGCCCACACATTAGAAGACTCTGGACCCTCTGTTGCCTGTGTCAGTATAGTAGAGATGGGGAGGAGCGTTAAGCTGCCAGGACTGGGATGAGAGTCCACATGGCTAACAACCCACTTGGCAGAGGTGCCCACCAAACAGGAAGGACTTTAGCTACAGCTGGAACAGGGCCCTAGGGTCCTACCATACCCAACATTTACACATTTATCTTCTAATGGCTGGGACATCTGTGGGGTCCTTGGTGTGGGAAGAGCAGTGAGTAGGAACATAGACTCAGGGCAGAAGCTGTTTCTCAATCAGCCCAGAATTATTTTAATATTTAATAACTCACACGTTTGAATCATTCATTCTCTTTTTCTGATTCCAACTCCCCAAGCAATCCTTTGATTTGAATGTGGTTCCCCATGTTTCTACCTGTAGGGAGGGAATGGGCACGATAGGCTTACCTGATTGTAAGAAGACTGTATTTTTCAAAGTAAGCAAACAGACTTCCTGTTTTATCAGTCTCTTGGGAGCCTGATCACATAGATCACGTGACTTCCCCCTGTGAGAGAAATCCATTCTTGGCTTACAGACAAAGTCAACTGCCCCAATTAAAAAACAAAACAAAACCAAACAAAAAGACCCAAACTTGCTGCATGGAAATGCTTCTTAGAAGTAGCCAGCCAGCTCCTCTTTCAAACTTAGAATCAGTGGTCCAAGGGTTTCTTCAGTATTTTTCCACAAGATCTCTGGCGGAATTTCCACAGCTTGTAAAAATTCAACTATAGACAGGCAGCATGATACAGTGGTTTTCTCTCTCTCTCTGTTTCTCTCTCTGGTGTGTGTGTGTGTGTTTAACAAATTTTTACTAACACATTTTATTTTCAAACAGAGTCTCACAAAGGACCTCAAGCTCCAGATAAGCATATCCATATGCCAGACATCTCTTCTTGGGTGTGTAGTAGGCACATCAGATACGAGATGGACAGATAACATTCTTTTCTTTTTTTTTTCTTTAAGATTGTATTCACTTATTTGAGAGAGAGAGCAGAGCAAGAGGCAGAGAGAAAGAGAGCACATGAGCAGAGAGGAAGGGCAGAGGGGGAGGGAAAAGCAGACTCCCCACCGAACAGTCTCCCAGACGCGGGACTGGATCTCAGGACCCTGGGATGATGACCTGAGCTGAAGAGAGACACTTAACTGACTGAGCCATCCAGGGACCCCCTAAATAGAATTCTTGATGACCCGCCTTTCTCCACACGAGCTCCTCCTCTTCAGGCCAAAAACCTAAAATCATTCTCAGGTCTTCTCTTCCCAAACTCTTGCTTCCCCATACATTATATATTTAGAGCCTCATCCCTTCCAGGCCAGGCCCCCTATTCATGAACGCATGTTGCCAGCCACTATCCCCTCTCACCTGGGTCACTGCAATAGCCTTACAATAGGTCTCCCTGCTTCCATTTCTGCTTCTATGTATTTCTTCTCTATGTGTTAAAGGGCTACATTCAAAAATGTGGATTAGATCATATCTCCCTGTTCAAAGTGCTCCAACGTTTCCCATCGTACTTAGAATAAAAATCAAACTCTTGGCTGTGGTCGGCAAGGCCCTCCACCATCTGGTTTCCTGGTATGTCAGTGATTAAACCACTCTCCCCCTCATTCTCTTGGCTCCAGACACACTGGACTTATTGTTGTTCCTCAACTGTGCCAAGTTTGTTCTCTGCTTTGCATTCCCTGTTGTGCCTGCTTAGAACCGCTGGTGCCCTTGACTTTGAATGGCTCACTTCCTCACGCCAGTCGCCAGTCGAGTCTTTGCCCAAAGGACACCTCAGAGAGGCCTTCCCTTACCACCTTGTTAAAAGCACCGTCCTGACTCATTCCTGCCTTCCAGCTCCTTGACTAGCTCCCTCCACCCCCACGGCATTTTTTAGGGGATGCTGTGGTGTGCCCCCCAGCGCCCCCTTCAGGACGGAGCAGCACTCATGGCTCTAGCTGCTGAGAGAGCTGGTTGCCATTAGTCCACACCTGAGATGCTTACCAGGCATCAGTCTTTGCCCTAAGAAACAGCTTCACCCACGTTTATACCCACCCACTGGAGGCAGCCTGTATCCAATGGCTAGTCCCACAGGGGTACAAATGCTCAGTCTCCTGCTCTCAACGGAGACAACTCTGTCAGCCAAGCTCCAGACCTTCCAGTAGAACTGGGTGAGGCTTCTGCTCCCAGTGCTTCACGGCTTGACTTTTTCCCTCTGTCCAGCCTGCAGAACCCGGCATAACCCCTCATGCCTCACAGGTGTTGTTCCTGAGAGCGCTCCCGTAAATCTCTGTCTCAGGGTCTCCTTCCTGCGGGCCACTACCTACAATTCATTGCTTACTTATGTCCTGTCTCCCCAACGAAGACCAAAGTTCTATGAGAGCAGTGATATTGTCAGTCGTTTTCACCTCTGTATCCAACCCCAGGTGCCTCGCATGGTGCCTGGCATACAGTAGGAATTCAATAAATAACTGCTGAATGAATGAGGGAGTATATCCCCAGTATATGCCATAAATGAAAGTGGGGGGAGAGGCAAAATAGGTGAGGTACAACTTCCAGTTATAAAATAAGAAAGTCACGGGGATGTAAAGTAGCACGGGGAATGTAGTCAATAATATCATAATAACTGTGTTGTGGCAGATGGTAACTAGACTTACCACGCTGATCCTTCATAATGTATTTAAATGTTGAGACACTCTAACATAAAGGTCAACTACACCTCAACTAAAAAAAAAGCTAATATATTGGACTGATAAAAAGTAAAACCTGATACATTGACTTCATCAAAATTAAAAATTTATGTATTGATAAAGAACTTGTATCCATACCATATAAAAAAAATAACAAATCAATAGTAAGAAATAACTTGGGTAGAAATGGGTAATTGAATATGCAATTAACAAAGAAGAAGTACAAGAAGTTAATAAGCACGAAAAGATGCCCATCATCATTAATTATCAAAAAATTTTTGAATTAAAGCACAATAAGGTAACCTTTTATACCCACTAAAATGCTGAAACCAAAGGTTAATGACACACATGTTGGCCAGGATGTGGAGCGACTGGAATTCGAATACACTGTTGGGGAGAGTATAAAAAAACAATGTAACTATTTTGGAAGCTGTTTGGCAGTTTCTTATAAAATTAAACATACATTTACCACATGACCTGGGAATTTCATTCTGAGAGACATTTATCCAATATAAATAAAAACATCTACCTACCAAAAGAAGTTTGTGGAAGAATGCTCTTGCCAAGCGTATTCATACTACCGCAGACTCGAAACACCCTGAATGTCCATCGTCAGGAAAATGCAAAACAGAACTAGAGTCTATTGATACATTGAAACAGCGCTCATCAAGACAAGGAATGAGCTACCCATACACAGAACAGTTTGTTGAGTGAAAGCAGCCAAATGAAAAGTACATATTGTGGGAGTCCATGAACATGGGAAAAAAAAAAAAAAAGACTCATCTATGTGCTCCACATCTAAGCGGTTGCCGGGAGAGGGAAGGATACCTTCTGGGAGAGTCTTGTGGTAAAGATGGACTTAGGGAACAATCGTCAACTGGTCTGAGAACTCCTGCTCTGCCTCCTTTTTACCCACATTTTTGGTAACTCTGGGGCGAGGGTTACCTAATGGACTACTGCAATACTGCCTACGTGGGGGAATTGTTTGAGGAGGAATATGACCTCCAGGGTTTGTACACATGTATAAAATGTTATCTGTGCTGGGGAAACGAATGAAGACCAACCACGAAAAAAAAAAAAGTGAAACTGCCTTTTTAAAATTGTGGGGGTGGGGTGGGAGAAGGGGGATGGGAGGAGCTCCTCCTGTGGCCACTCTCACCACTGCGCCACTTGAGAAGTCCCTGGGGGACCTTGCAGTACCTTAGGACAGAGCTGATTCTGGAACCAGGAACTTGACTTTCACGGTCACGCTCCATTGCAAATAAGGCATTCACAGTGTCTCCTTAAGTCAAGACTTGGTGTTACACGTGCGTGAGCCCACTCAGCAGGGTTGAGGAGCCCCACACTCTGCTCTGGGAAAAGAAGAGACATGGGTAATGAAGTGGCCTGTGTCTCTGAAGTCAGTGATAAATCTTAGGGATCTAGAGAAGATCCTAGGGGATTTAGCATCTCCAGTGAGATTTGGGGTTGGAGGGATGACTTGAGACTCTGGACCCCCAAGTCAAGAGTGGTCCCAGGCAGGGAGACTACTTGGGTCCAGCCCTGGGGCCAGACCTTTATTCCAGTAGAATGTGCAGGAAGCCAAGGGCCCTGGTGACAACTCCTTTTCTCCTGTGCCCTTACAGTAACTCTCTATTTCCAGGACTGGAATTCACTGGAACGTTCAATGCACCATCACCACAAGGAAGTGAAGGCCGTTTCTGGGTCAGAGAAGGTGACATTGTCTATTTGTTCTCTCCCCGTTTCTTCTCCCAATCGCTCCCGCATCTGACTGATCTTTTTTCATTCTACTCTGCATTTTTGACAGAGACAGGAAAACAAGGCTGTCTGCCAGTTTCAGATGTCCTGACTTCTTGCCTGGATGGAAACACACTGAGTTGGAAAGAGATAATGCTGGGGTATCTTTCCCCTGAAACCAGGAGGGAAATGTGACCAGGTGTGCGGGGGACAGAATCACACCCCGGCGATTCCCCCAGAGCCACAGAGAGGCTTAGCCGACCTCTGCTCTCCCCTGCCTCATCCGGGAGACGGAGTTCCCAGGGCAGCCCGAGCCAGAACTAGCTGTTTCAGTAGCTGCAATGTGGCATTCAGCTCCTCTAGAAGGCTGCTGGAACCAAGTCCACTGCTTGGTCCCTAGGAAGGGGTTCTGGAATTATCTGGCTATTTTTTTTTTTCTCCCCTGAAGCCCTTTCACAAAGCAAAAAGGAAAGTAGTCAACGCAGCAAATGTCCAACAGCCTTCCAGACAGTCTGGATATATCCATCGCAGCCTGGGCCGGCTCATTACACACTGTGAGGAGACCAGTCCCGGGTCCCTAAGCAGGTTGATGCTGGCCCGTAGGCAGGAATGTTCATGAAGGACACAGCATGAGGAGCTGAGCTGGACTGAGTACATCAGTGTCCTGGAGCCTGCCAGAGAAGACAAATACTTTCCTCAGGACCACCGAGGCCACGCATCGGGGGAAATGCCTCTGAGGACCTCAAGGATGCACGTCATTGGCGTAAGTACACACAGTGCCTGATGCCAGTAATAGCCATTGATGAGCAAACATCCTCACAGAAAAGCACATAATGCCTCATCCCTGCCACAGCTAAATTGTTTTTATAAAATTCTCATCACTGTTCTAAAGAATAAAAACATCACTAGCACATCGTGTCCTCATCAGGGTTTAGTACAGGCCTGGGCTCCGTTCCTGGCCCCAGCAATCGCTTACTGACCTTAGTAATCTTGGGCAAGTCCTCCCATTTTTTTTTTTTTTTAATTTCTAGGCTTTGAAATCTGTTTGTTAGTAATAATATGACCATTACTGCCATTACTCTGGAGTGCCCACTGTGGGTTCTGCACTGTTCTAGGAGCTAGAAAAATAGTGGCAAGTAAGGAAGCAGACAAAACGTGTCCTCTTCAAGGAGACAGGAACCACACAGGTTATGTTGACTGGAATGATTTTATAAAAAGATTTGTGAACTCTGAGGAAGAGTTGGAATTAAGAACACACTGAGGCTTGGAGGAGGGGCACCCCCTGAGGATCTTCAGAGGGTCACGTTTTCCCTATTCTGCAGCTGCGGTCACTGAGAGTTGCAGAATTTAGGCTATGACAGGCAAAGTACTTGCCACAATGTGTCTGTTGTAAAGTCGTTGCCTCTGACTTCAAGACACACCCCCACACCCCTCCAGTTCGCGCTTCGTGATGCTGGAGCGGCACTAGGTCTGCCATATTTAGTTCGTCGTTGCCACCTGCCGCCTGGTAAATTCTCACCATAGGGGGCACTGAAGGGAGGCTGGGAGGCGAGAGGGACTGTACCCTCCCGGGTGCTCCCAAGGGTTTCCTGGCTGCTTCTGTCGAGCTGTTGCCAACCTTCATCCTCGCAGTGGCAGATGAGTTCAGTTTGCAATTCTGCCAGCTGTTGTGGAACCAGCCTCGGCACACCCCTTGTGGGGACCCCAGCGCCCACCGAGCAACAAGCACCCCTCTTCCAACGTTTGCACACCACCAGTACCGAGGTGCCCCTCCTCCAAGCTTCTATGTGTTCCAAATTCCAGCCCTAACTTAGAGTTAACAATTCTTATAAAATCATCCCAGTCAATATAACTGGTGTGGTTCCTCTCTCCTTATTGGACCCTGCTTTATGACCGTGGGCACTGAGAAACTGGCCTAGCTGATTCTAGGCCTTTGTTCTATCCACTGTCTCTCCCATGATGTCTGTCTGGCTGCAGGCCTCTGGGAGAGGAAGGTTCGTCCTGACCACTGAGCACCCCCAAGAAGATCTGCCTCATCTTTTGTGATAAAGAAGGAAGACAGTACTCAGGTGGTCATTCTCCAGGGAGTGGGCACTTGGGGCTAAAAAAAAAAAAAAAAAAGAGAGAGACCAATCCTTTGCCTGTCCACTCCCCTTCTGAGGGCAGCTGGTGGCACTCTATTCTGAGCCTGCCCTACAGCCATCGTCTTGCTTCTTTCCTGCCTATGGGACCTTGATTTGGGTCAGACTAGAGGTCTCTTGGTTTGGGACAAAGTAGATAGACCCTTTCTCCAAGCCCAGGGATTAGTCATAATTGGTCTAAGCCAGCCATATTTATCTCCCTCCCTTCTGCCCATGATCGGGCATGTCACTTGGTCTTGACCAATGAGACAGAAAGAAATGCAGCAGAAATCCACAGGGGCGTTCCGCTGGCCAGCAACAAGTACTACCCTACTCTTTCCTTCTAGCTAGACTTCCAGCAGCTAACTTGGGACCATGAGATGGCACTATTGGGGATGAGAAGTGAACAGCTAAGAGCAACAAAGCAAAAAATTAGCGAAGAAGAAGCAAAGCAAAGAAGAGCCAGGATTCTGCATGGTACATCACAGTCTGGACTCCCAACTCTATGCTTCTCTTATGGGAATAAATGAATTGCTTAATGCTGCTAGTAGTAGTTGGGCATTCTGCCATTTGTGACCAAAAGCCTTCCCATTTGATAGAAAACAGCCAGTCCACATCAACAGAGCACCCCTATCTCCTCCGTTGGTGCCTGCTCAACCCTCACACCGACTGCTGCAGGCTGCACCCCAGAAAAGGCAGTCCCCCATTCTGACAACCGTGGCCATCGGTCTGCTCTGCAGGGGTGGCCCCCAGCACGCCACACATGCCGCGTTGTCCTCTGCTAGGCTCTGGCGCAACCTTCCGAGCAAGAGGGCATATAAATAAAAGGCCTTATGTTTTATATGCTAGTCAATATTTATTCAGCCCCACCAGAGCAGTGGACTGGAAGGAACAGAGAGACTATAAAATGTCTTCTGTACTGAAGCTTGAAATCGTGCTGGAGGAAAGGGGCTTCTCCGTGCTCTCACTGCAAAATAGTCTTCAGCCCAGCAGAGCTTGGGAGCCCTTGGGAAGCGGAGTGGCTGGGGCAATCTGGTGAATGAGGACAGAGACAGCCCAGGGCTGCAGACACATGGCAACAGCCACACTCTCCTTGAGCTCCAACCTGCATCTTGAGTGGCTTATCTCAAATGCAGAAGGTCCTGTGTCCCCAGGGATGGCTCCTCTCTCCTCCCTTAGAGGATCTCATGGGAAAGCCCACACTTTTAAGGGCTGCAACTGAGGGATCTTTCTAAAGTCCTTTGGGGGTGTTTGTGTATTTGATGGAAGGCACCCCGCCCACCCCCCTCCAACATCTTGAGTCCCTGCTTATCCTTGCTTTTCCCTGATGCTGTGTTTTGTTGCTTTTCCCACCCTCGTGCTCTCTTATCTGCTCTGTCTATCCCCTGTTGTTCATCTCTCTTCCCCCCACCTAGCCTTTATGCAGCATCTGTTATTTGCTTTGGGCAGGGTAGACAATTCTGTCTCTACTCAAAACTTTCAAAGCTCCCCCTGGATTACTCACCCTGGTCCCAAATCTGTTGTCTGATGTTGTAGAACCTTCCCCTTCTGCCCTCCAGTTTCAGCCTTATCTTCATCTCCCCCTTCCATGGACATTGTGTGTTCATTGGAAATGATTCTCTAAACCCGCTCCAGGACCCTTTCCTCCGTGCCTTTTCTGAGGCTGCTCTTGTTCCAGAGATGACTTTCTTCTTCCCCACCAGAATCTAATCAAATCCACCAAAGCTGTGCTTAAATGCCTCCTCAGTTTCCTTCAATCTTTGCTTTTCTCTCTGGGAGAGGGTTTTTCTGCATTTGGATCACTAGCAATTCATACTCATTGCACTAGAATCAGTAGAATTTTCTGTTTTGCGTATGATTTTCCCCCTTCTTTTACATAATAAATCAGTGGTTCTCAACCAGGAGGTGACTCCCCATCTCCACTCTGGGACACATTTGGCAATGTCTGGAGACATGCTTGGTTGTCACCCTGTGGGGGTGCCCCTGGCATGGTGGGGAGAGGCCAGGGATGCTGCTATAGACATCCCACAATGCACAGGGCCCCCTGCCACAGCAAAGAACTATCCAGCGCAAGACACCAACACTGTCAAAACTGAGAAACCCTGCATTAGATTATAAGTGTCCTGAAAGCAGAAATCACACTTCCTATTCCTTTTATTCTCCACAGTACACAGTTTTGAACCATAGTTTTTGTTCAATTATTTTAAATGAATGACCATATATGTTTAACATACATTTACTTACTCTGTCTTGAACCAGTATGTAGATGCCTCCTGCCCAAAGCGTGATCTGCCCTCTGCATTACCCACATAATATGCCCATTAGCCACCACATGTAATATATGGGACAGCTCACAGGGTAGCCCTTCATCATTGGCATTCCCCCAGCCTCTCCCTGCATTGCTGGGTCCCATAAAGCAAAAATCCCAGCTCATACTTGCTCCGCTCCTTACAGAAATTCCTTCACCAAGCTAGCTTTAGTATATTATGTCTTCTGTCTTTATGGAGGATCAATAAAAGTAGCACTCTGCTAAACAGTGCTTCCGTGCTGTGGAACTTGAGTTAGCCCGATTTTGTACACTCCCCACACTTGAAGGTGACTTTAACGCAGCCCCTTCATTTTACAAATGAGGAGAGTCAGTTTCTCTGTACTATTCAGCGTCCTTTATCCAAGGACCTACATGATAAATTCCTACCTAACTTTAATTCCAGGAACACATTTTGTCTTTGTAGATGTATATGTTGTCGAGGAGACAGAAATCTAGGCACCCTAATGTGCTTCTCTCTTTGGCTTAGCTGTCAGAAAAGTTAGCACCAAATTAAAAGTCTAAGTGTTAGAATCCGCTCCACCCAGATGTCTGAAAGCATCTCTTTATTTCTTTTGCTTTCTTCAGCAGGAGAGTTATCCTTAAATACCTGCTCTTGTGCTGTGTTTCAGTCTTTCGGCTGCCTCAAGTCTTTGGCGGTGAGTGGGTACAAATCTTAAGTGAAACAAACAGAAGCTACTTTGGCACTTTTGTGAGCCATCTTCTGTTGTTGGGGGCCAAGCACCAGGTGCTGGGGGTGGAGGCAACCTGGTTAGAATTTCAACTCTACCACTTGACACCATCGGTGTCACCTTGGGCTTATTACCTAACCAATCTCAGATCTGCTGGTGAAAGCATCAAATGAGAGAGGACACGTCGATGAGAGCCCCTTCCTGGGTCTGCCCGGTAACAGATGAGTCACACGCATATTTCCTGCTCCAGTGTCCAGCCTTGTTTATGAAGCCCACGGTGCTGTATTCGCTCCACCGAGGGTCTGCCTCAGCCATTTTTCAGTAATAGGAACAAAATTTTCACTTTAACAGAAATTCATCTTCTTTTAAGAGGGACGTGGGAGGGGTAGAGGGAGAGAGAGAATCTTAAGCAGGTTCCATGCCCAGCGCAGAGCCTGAGGCAGGGCTCCATCCCATGACCCAGAGATCATGACCTGAGCCGAAGTCACAAGTCAGGTAGTTAACCTCCTGAGCCACCCAAGCACCCCAACATAGATTCATATAGTTATCATTTATCTCCCCATTTAAAGCGAATGTAACTCATATAAAGTTATCATTCTCTGTTCCTATGATTTTCTTTGGGAGGGTAAGTCATATAAACAACAGCACAACACTCTACTTTGGGTCCTTTGATTAGCTGTTCTGGTAGCTATTTTCAGAGCTTGGCACTGTCTGGGCTCCTGTCACTTAGGCTTAACGGCTGGCCTTGAGGTTTCACGTTGTAAATATAGGGAATATGGCCAAAAAAGGCTACGTATTTTTCTTCTTGCCGAAGATGGGATGAATTTAGAAACCAAAGGAGAATACCAACTACTCTACATGTCTTTATCGTTAAACAGCTTCCCATTTATTAGGAAGCCCAGAGGCTCTGGGAGAAAAAAAAAGTTAAACAGTTTAATTTCTTCGGAAAAAAAACAAAAACAAAAACAAAAAAAAACTTTAGTTTTTGGAGTAGTTCAATTCTCCCAGCTCCTGGTGAGGAACTGAAGAACGAAGGTTCAGAGAGACCTCAGGGCCTGGTCTGGTCCGAGAGCCTCTTGCCATGCCCATGGAGCCAGGGGGCACATTCTTCCCATGCTCCCTACTAAAACTGAGACCCCAGGTGCAGAAACACTTATATTCCTCACTGAGTTGAAAGGAGGAGACTTGGGGTTAAAGTTTGTGAACCTTGGGGTGCCCGGGTGGTTCAGTTTTTTAAGCGTCTGCCTTTGGCTCAGATCATGATCCCTGGGTCCTGGGATTGAGTCCCACATTGGACTCTCTGCTCAGCAGGGAGCCTGCTTTTCCATCTGCCTGCTGCTCCCCTGGTTGTGCTCTCTCACTCTCTCCTTCAAATAAATAAATACAATCTTTAAAAAAAAAAAAAAAGTTTGTGAACTTTCCACCTTCCAAAGCTGTGTAATCCAAATATGGTCATCATTTGCCTCCTGTTCCCCTTTAAATTTACATTCCAGTTAATAAAAGGAAATCAAGTTAAAACCCCAGTTCCTCAGTTTCACCGGCCACATCTTCAAAAGCTCAGTAGCCATATGTGGCTAGAACTACCCACACTGAGCAGCTCAGTTGTCCGACATGTCCATCGTCACAGAAAGAGTTGTTCAACAGTGCTGTTCTAGAGCCTTCTACCTACAGGGGGGTTGTTGCCAATGAGAGGCACTGCAGCATGTCTACCATTTCTCACGGTTCTAAAACAGTGTTCTTTTCAGAGGAGGATCTTGGCGACAGGGGCTCTCAGTGGCAACCCCTCCCTGGGTCTCCTTTTTTGAGGGCTTGCCTGTTTGGCTCCCCAGCCTCTCTAGTGGTTATAGAAAGCTACAGACAACAATGAGTCCAGGGGGCAATTGGTGATAGTCCTTTGCTCCAAATGTGTGTATACCTGTATTCAGGCGTGTGTCCCAGTCAGTGGCCAAGGGGCAATCTCCAATACCTCCAAGAAATGTCGCCCTGAAAGTGTTTACTGTCCCAGGCGGAGTCCCGCTTCTAGCATTGCCCTGGTAAGAAGTCCTAGTATCCACCCCAAATGGAAAGGATGAGGGATCATTCGGTTTCTGCAAGGCCAAGGGTTGGCTTTACATTTGCTCCTTTTATATTGGTTCAGAGAAGTGTCCAAATATGGAATGGGATGCTCTGTATTCTCCAACTTCCCGGGGAGGTTTCTATTTTATATATTTCAGTACATAAAAATATACAAAATAAATGCTATCACTATTGTCTCTCTGTGTCCCCGAATCCAGCTGACCTTGACTTTTCTGAATTCTCTGCCTCTCTGGAGGCTTTGGCACGGGGACAGATCCCTCACTGTAGTACCCGCATGGTGCCTTTGAAGCCTAAAACAATCTTTTTTCCTGGTCCCAAAATAGCACCTCTGTGATTACCCCTGATGCCCCGGCTGTCGTTATCCTAGGTTTCTGGCTCTGCCTTCTCCTTATCCAGATAACGACTGGCACATGGAACGTTGTATCTTTTTTGCCCCCAATTTCACACTTTTCCTCACATACTTTGTTAATAAACACATGACCATCCACGGAGCTCTTCCCACATGCCCGAAACAGTGGTGAGTGCTTTCCCTGTGTTACCCGCATTTCATTTCACCCCCGGCGCAGCTACCTCCTCCTTCTGAGCCACCGTTCCGTCTCACCTGGACCACTGCAGATGCTCCCTAACACATGTTCTTTCCTCTGTCCTTGTCCCCTTTGGTCTGTGCTCAGCCCAGCAGCCAGAAGGAGCCTATTCAAATGTGAGTCAGGTCATGTCCTTGCCCACGGCTCCAGCATGCTCTCTTCTCACTCAGAGCCCAAGGCAAATGGCCTAGAATACCCTAAGCGATCTGTGCCCCGTGTGTGCCCTGTCACTGCCCTGACCGCATCTCCTACCACTTACCCCTCCTTATTCTGAGCCAGCCACACTGGACTCAGGGCCTTTGCACTTGGTTTTCTCCCTGCCAGATGTCCATGTGTCTTGCTACTTTGCCTCCTTCAAGTCTCTCTTTATTTAAGTACCGCTTTCCCACGAGGGCTTCCCCAGCCACCCTATTTAAAATCACACACGGGGCTCCTGGGTGGCTCAGTGGGCTAAGTGTCTGCCTTCGGCTCAGGTCATGATCTCAGGGTCCTGGGATTGAGCCCCGCATCAGGCTTTCTGCTCAGCGGGGATCCTGCTTCCTCCTCTCTCTCTGCCTGCCTTTCTGCCTACTTGTGATCTCTCTCTCTGTCAAATAAATAAATAAATAAAATCACACACACACACCACACACATACACACATATATGTCATCTCCATAGCACTCACCACCATTAATCGGTCCTATATTGAACTGATTTATTGTCAGTCTTCTCAAATCTAAGCTCTACAAGAATAGGGACTTTTGTCTATTTCATTTACTGGCATATTCCCAGCACCTGGCACATTTTAAGTACTCAGTAAGTATTTTTGAATAAGTGAATGAACTCTCTGAGATCTGTAGTCAACTCCCATTTCATGGGTGTGGAAACTGAAGTGTATGGTTAAGCGACTGGCCTGCGATCACGCGACTGGTCCTTCAGACCCTAAAGCTCTTGTGCTTCAGCCCAACACGTGCAACCGCCCGTGACAATGACTAACATCCCATCAGTGCCCTCTGGAGGGGCCCCGCCAGCCCTCACCTTGCACCCGCTCCCCTGCCCACTCATGTGTTCAAGCAGAGGACTTCCGCAGTGTGTCAGCCTCGACGAAGACAAGTTCAGCAAATTCCACAGATGCCAGCGATCGTCAGGCAGAACTTCCCGAAATGGCAGCATCTCTTTCCCATTCGGGCCAGAAAAGCTAAAAAAAAAAAAAAAATGCAGATTCTCCAAAGACTCGGGTGCAAGCTCACTGTCCTCTTGGGTAGCCTGATACTAGGTAAACTATCTATTAAACAGAGCTGGGAATAATGAGGGAAACCTTTGATTTTGACCCTGAACAGAGGGTGAGGAGTTCAGCAAATAAAGTCTGGCCTGTTAACATATTTCTCATTGTTGTGGTGAAGAGGTTACATATTAAATTTAATTTTGATAAGCTATGTAGAGGAGAAGGAAATGTGTTTTAAATATTAGCTAGTGAACAGATAGAACAAAACAAACTTTTTTTTTTTAAAGAATGGATTTGGAACTATCGGTACACTTTTTTTTTTAGTTGTTGTTTTTTTTTTAATTGTGGTAAAAGCCACATAACATAAAATTCACCATCTTAGCCATTTTTAAGTGTACAGTTCAGTAATGGTAAGTATAGACACACTGTTGTGCAGCCAATCTCCAGAATTTTCTCATCTTGTGGATCCGAGCAGCTCTCCATTCTCCCCTCCCCCAGCCCCAGTGACCACCATCCCACTCTTAGTTTCTGTGAACTTGACTACTCTAGATACCTCATAGAGTGGAATGAGGAATAGTAATGGCATGAGTCTTTTTGTGCCTTGTTGATTTCACTTAACATAATGCCCTCAAGTTTCACTCGTGTGGTAGCATGGGTATGTTTTTAAAACCGACTTTTGAGCCTGCTTCCTTTGATTAGGCTGGAGATTAAGTCTGGGGACTATTTTTAGAGACGCTTATCTTTTCATAAGCATTTCATCTGCATTTATGATGCATAAAAATAATGCTTTGTTTACAACCACCCTGTTCAAATGGTTGAAGCTTGCCACAGAGTGGTACTTTTCCATTTAATTTTACTTTTTCCATTAAAATAAAATCGTTTATTAAGACAATCATCCATAAATAGAGAACACTATTTAAATAAGATATACAGTGTAGGGCATTTTTTAGTGCAGCGGTTCTGACTGTCCCCAGGAATCCTGGGTCCTCTGATGCATGTCAGGGCCACTGAGGAGGGGTCTGGGAGGACTGAACTTTGACCCTAGTCCCCTAGTCTTGTTCAGAGCAGTTCTAGTTGCAAATCTCATGTTGTGGGGTCCTAAATGATATTTTATTTCAATAAAAAAGTTTCCATAGTGTGGTGACATTATTGTTGTCCGGCAAATATTCTGATTCTCCCTTCCCCTCCCCACCCCAGTCCAGGCACTTGGTGGAGTTGTAGTTTTGACTTTCTGATGATTGGGTAGAGCCATGGGACTAATTCTGGCCAGTGAGGGTATCATAACATTTAATTCCCAATGCAAGACCCTCCAGACCACCCCACTTCTGTCTTTTCCCTTTGACATTATGGATTGCATGTTTGCGTCCTCCCAAAATTCAGGTATTGAATCCCTAATCCTCAAGGTGGTGCTATTTGGGATGGGGCCTATGGGCAATAATTGGATCATGAGGGTGGAACCTTCATGGTGGGACTGATGCTTTTATAAGAAGAGACAGGAG
Source organism: Martes martes (assembly GCF_963455335.1). Taxonomy (NCBI): domain Eukaryota; kingdom Metazoa; phylum Chordata; class Mammalia; order Carnivora; family Mustelidae; genus Martes; species Martes martes. The sequence goes on along the minus strand of NC_137889.1, from coordinate 68,736,050 downwards.
AGAGCTTCTCTCTGCTCAGGGCCATGTGAGGGCATGGCAAGAAGACACCATCTATGAGCCAGGAAGAGAGAGTTCTCCTCAGACACTGGATCTTCCAGCACCGTGATTTTGAACTCTCTGGCCTCCAGAACTGTGAGGAATAAAGATTTGTTGTTTAAGCCACTGAGCTTGCGGTATTTTGCTATAGCAGCCTGCACAGACTGAGACATATGATTACTGGCAATGCAGTGGCTACTACTGTATCAGCATGGGTCCCAGAATGAGTATGAGGAGGATAACACAGAGGTTTCAGCCAGTTCAAAATATTCAGCATGAGCTAAGAAGGCAGAGGCTTTAAACCACTGAGCCACCCAGGTGCCCCTAACTTGGAAGTCTTTTAAAACATTGCTTAATCCAGTCTTGTTTCTGTGGTTTTAGGTTGTATTGGTGTTTATGGTTTCTACCTCTTAGATGCTCACCTGCTATACTTGACTGGTACTCAAGGACTTTTAGGAGTTTCACCAAGTAGTTAACTTTTGTAACTTTTCTGCTGCTGCAGATTTTAATTTTTTTCCAGGAAAGGAATCTTTTGATTACCACAGGTTTTCTCATTCAGCAGTGCTGCTAATACTTCTTCCTAACGCTCTACTCCCACCTCAGCTGTTTACATGAAGGAAAGAATTACATATTCATTTCTCCTCCTGCCTCATAGCTGAGTCATACTGAGAGAGAGACAGGGACAGATAGAATAAGGAGGAAGATGAAGAGGAGGAAGGAGGTAAATGAAAAGGAGACAAGAAATATTTTTTGGCACCTGTTTTATGTTGCTGATCTCTTTTTCTAATCATGGGCTTTTGAGCTTGTGTTTATCAAAGTGTGGTTCTCCTACATCAGAATCACATGGCGAGCTTGTCAAAAATGCAAGTTGTTGTTCAACACCCACTGGGAATATCAGTGTAATGCCCATGTACGCTGAACTTTGACAAACTCTGTGAAAAATCATTCAAATACCCCCTGTCGGGCATATATACAGCATCAAAAGCAGTCTTTTCTTTGTAGTATTAGATGATACCATTTTTTAAGCCCAGGCTCAGTATCCATATTAGTTTCTGTTAAAAAAGAAATGTTGTAGTCAGTAAATTCTCAGCCCACTCTAGAACTCACTTTTTCTAATATCTAGTTAAATAGGGTTTATCAATATTTTTAAATGGAGAAAGAAAGTGATACGGTCACATTTTGTGTTATTTATATCCTTTATATTCTTTAAACTGTTGCATTCTTAATTTAAGTCACACACACACACACACACACACACACACACACACCAAACAAACAAAAAAGACAACCTCAACGATTAATTGTCATGAAGCCAAGGGAGCATGAGGCACCCAGGTCCTGAGCCCCAGAATTACCACAGAAGCAACATATTGGTTATTGAAATCAGTCATCAATTCCATGTCCAAGACTTGACATGTATTAACTCATGTAATCCTTACCACCCTTTGGGAGAGGAATTATTTTGTTTATTTTACATGGAGGAGAACTAGACTCGGAGAAGTAAAGTAAGTTGTTAAGGCCATATTGCTGGTGTATGGTAGAGCTCGACTTATATAACTTATACCCCAAGGCACCTGGCTTTCAAAAATTCACGTCCTCTGCACCAAGCCCTTCTCCCCTGTAAGGAGCACTGAAACAGTGGAGGGAAAAATTCAGGCAGAAAGGGGCAAAATGTCCCAGAGGGTATGTCCACCTAGACCAAATCATCCTTAATTTATAAGAATGACCACAGGTTATAGCATGAAAAATATGGAAAGACTATGGTGCAGACAAGCATTGTCTGTGAAGAGAATTTGCTTGGTCAGGAAAAAAAAAAACCCAACATTTCAAATATGGATGGTATTTCATTTGGTCAAAGTAGGTCAGAGAGTTGGACAGAGTGATAAGTGGTTCTTTCTCAAGAGCTGTGTTTGACTGAGGGAATTAAAGTAAGATGGAAAGAATATGATGATGCCACAGTGTTTCTGTTCACCTGGGTAATATCAGGAATCTCTACGGAGGCAGGGACATTTACAGTTCCATATGAAATGTCACCAAGACAGGTTGGCTGACAGAGACCATCCTAGAAATAAGTGCCTACATGGGAAGAAAATTCTATATGCTATTGCATTTCTAATTCTATTTCCACAGGACGGGGATGGGAAGAAAATACAACAGGGTAACGTCCTCTTGTTAACCGTCATTATCAACGGAAGGTACACATTCTGGTTCCTTCTCCCTCCACCTGCTAGAAAGCCCGCTGGATTTCTCATAACCCGCGCTTGCCCCATTTACCCATACCACCAGACTTGGGCATAATTTTTGTTAATATTCATTTATTTAGACTTTAATTTAGCTGGGGGTAGAGGTTCCCACTACGTCTCTATCCTCTTCAGCCAGTCGCACGCTGTGGGGATGTAATAAATGCCTATTAATAATCATGATATTTCTCTGTTGTGGGTTTTCTATCTGGATAATGAATTGTCATTGGAGGAGAAATGCTCTGCAATAACATATGTCAACTTTTTAATGAAAACTACTCTATTGAGTGTCTGCAAAGAGCTATTCCAACGTAAGTTATTAGAATACCGTAGCGTTAATTTTTAGGAATTGATATATACTTATGTGGAGTGGCTCCTGGAGCAGGAATTGCAACTTAGGCATTTTGCTACTTGACATGCAGGGGGGCTTCTCCATTAGCATCAAAAGCTTCTCCTGGTGTGGTTGCTTCACTGATTGAGTCATGTAGATCATTCCAATTCGTTGTGATGGCTTACACTTTAATCATTCTCTCACGGTAATATAATGGTAATTGGTGTCATTTAACCCACGTGCTGTTGAATGCCATGAGGCTTCTGGGGATTTCACACAACCCATCACACATTAACCTACACTACTTATTTACTCTGTGGAAGAAGTAGCTCCCTTTTCCTCAGGCCCCTCAACTCTTAAAGAAGCTGCCTGAGGTAGAATCCATTCAACGGGGGGTGCAGCCCCACACCAGGAGAGACTTTTCCCTGTCTAAATTCTTCAGAGCTGTGTGGCTTTTGCACTTTTCCCCAGAAATTCTGTAGGTCCCTGAACTGCTTCCCTCCTGGACCTTCCGGTGCAAATTTGTTCCGCTTCTGATGCTAGTGTTAGAGGGCTAGGGGAACGAAGCACAGAGGTGAGGCAAGCTCCTCTCTAAATCAGGCACTCCCGGGACCCCACTCTGGAAAGTGCAAACAATTAAAAACACAAAACAAAAGCAATGCTGAGAAGGGTCCAAAAAAAGACCACGACAACAACGACGATGACAACACACCAGCTTCAGGAGAGGGCATGGCTGAAGAAAGGAGAATAAAGTGCCTACTGCTCGACTCTGATCCTTTCCTGAGCTAGGTACCCTTGAACTCGGTCTGCCTCCCCAAACCCCCAAGACTCTTGCAGGACAAACGTGTCCGTGCGGCACCTTGTGGAAGCCAATCTTGTCTGGATCACCCTCCCATGGAAATAAATGACCCTAGCGGAATGGGGGACATAAGCTCACCAAGCACGCAAATCACCATTATGGGCCACTCTGCATGACGGCGAGGCATGGGATCCAGAACCTGACAAAACATTAGAAAGATTTGTAAATGGTTGTGGCTGTTGAGGAGGCAACCAACAAACCACACATCTCCAGCATTTTCAGATTTATTTTATTTTTGTCAAACTGGAGTGCTTGACCTTGATCTTTGCTTTCAGTATGGAAGAGAAATCAGACTTTAGCAGACATCTGAGGTGCAAATCGGATCTTAAGGGGAATGAAATGGACTCCGGTCCCAGCAGTACTGTTGCCTTTGAAGGGGTTCCCTTTGGATGGGGATATGGAAGAGAAGGGGGAACGCACACAAATACTTTAGCCAGATGTGGCTCTCAGCTTTTGGTGTACAGGAAAAGCAAACTGGAAACCCAGCAGCACTAGGGGTGGGAGTGGGGACAGGGCAAAGGCTGGTTCTCTCTTAGGCAAAGGTGGATTCTTTCTTACATAGGTTAAGCAGATTGTTTGCTGTTTCTCTTTTGTTCTTTCACTGCTTTTTTGGTTTCTGTGATCTGAACACCAACCAGGAACAGTCAATCTTCAGTGCACCTGATCCCATTTTTCCTATCTACAGTCGAAGCATATCCCAGTAGCGGATTAAGGATAGCCCTCTCCCCCTGAGTTCACACTTTGTCCCAGAACATTTCCTCCACGTGGAATGTTCGTTGACCAGAAGAGAAAGCTGGTTTTCAGGATGGAACTTATCATCTTCCCTGAGGAAACCCCAAAGAGACTGTGTGTTTCCTAGCCACAGTTTTGCCCTAGTTCACTCTAGGCTCAAAAATATTTGTTGGGGGAAGCTGGGTGGCTCAGTGGGTTAAAGCCTCTGCTTTGGCTCAGGTCATGATCCCAGGGTACTGGGATCGAGTCCCGCATCGGGCTCTCTGCTCAGCAGGGAGCCTGCTTCCTCCTCTCTCTCGGCCTGCCTCTCTGCCTACTTATGATCTCTGTCTGTCAAATAAATAAATAAAATCTTAAAAAATATATATATATTTGTTGGGACAATGAAGAGCCATGACTAGTGATAGAAGCAAATAATCTTGGAGGCTGGAGGACAGGATTCTAAGATAATATTTTGAATTCTTGATGAGTTTGATTTTATCTGTTCCATTCTTTGTCCCACATAACAGCAAAAACAAAACTAGCTATAGTTAGAAAATAAACTGACAATCCATGTATATACTATTACTCTAAGAAACCAAGGATATAAGGTTTTTAGAAATTGTATAACAGATTAATGTCCAATAAAGTAACACTTGTAGTAACATTAAAGAAATAACTTGTTCATTATAGAAAATGTAAAGAATAGAGAAAGTAGGGGTGCCTGGGTGGCTCGGTGGTTAAGCCTCTGCCTTTGGCTCAGGTCATGATCTCAGGGTCCTGGGATCGAGCCCTGCATCGGGCTCTCTGCTCAGCGGGAAGCCTGCTTCCTCCCGTCTCTCTCTGCCTGCCTCTCTGCCTACTTGTGATCTCTCTGTTAAATAAAGAAACAAAAAATCTTAAAAAAAAAAAAAAAGAATAGAGAAAGTAAGTAAAAGAAATTTTAAAAAATCACAAATACTGCCATCGTCAATAAGTACTATAGTGATTTTTACTATTTAAAATGTCTAGTGTTCTTTGGAAATAGATAAATACATCTTTAAAATTATTTCTTCCCCTTTTTCCTTCCTCCTGTCCCTCTTTCTCTATCTTCCTCCCTGCCTGTCTTCCTTCTCTCCCTCCTTCCTTCCTTCCTTTCTTTCTTTCTTCCTTTCTCTCTTCCTTCCTTCCTTCCTTTTCTTTTCTCTAGGCAAAATTAATATCATTCTATGCACAGTTTTGTAACCCACATTTTTTCACTTAAAAGTACACGCTGAGCATCTTTTCAGATAAATGTCTACAATTTAGTGCTTGGAAATGAATTTCCAGTTTTCCATCAGGATGCAATTTTCTCTTGGGGTCGAATGCTGGATAGTAACAAACCAACATCTTTCAGAAAATGCTTTAACGTAAGGCATTTTTAAAAAGAACTATCAAATTTTCTACTCCTCTTTCCCCACACTCCCCTCAAATAAGGAAGAAGTTAAAAATTTCTGCTACCATTGAGACGACATTTAAATACTGATAGATCCTTTGGAAGGAAGTTCATGGTTGTGTGAAAAGGGGAAGGGGGGGCTTCAGCAGTCCCATGAAGGAAATAAATGCTTGTTTTGCTTGGAGGCCTTTTCCAAATTGGAAAGGAGGAGAGCAAAGAACAGTGTCCTTTCCTCACAGGAAGCAGCACACTTGAGATCTACCAGCCTCTCAGGATGGGGCTTGGCCCTGGATTTTAGGAAGTCCATCCCTGCCCATAGCAGGAGGGCTGAACTAGCATTACCTAGAAACCACATCAAAACTGACCCAGAGCCCTTAGAGTCTACATGTTCTGCAGCAGTGTTGACAAAACCTTACCCAGGATCAGTCTCCCCTACAGGTGGCAAGCGTCAGATCTAAAAATCTTACCCTACTTCTTCAATAAGGCAGAAAAGAGGAAACCCGCAATTGGAGGATTTTGTGAAGAAAATACTTCCAAGAAACCAGAACTAATAAATGTTAATGGGCCAACTCCATCCTATGTCATCAAGCAAAACACTGGAGCCCACGGACATAGAAAACCAATAGAGGGGCCACATCCAGGATTCCTTCAGCTTCATGATTTCTCCTTTGAGACCTCACCAGAATGCAGACAGAGGGCCAGGAGATGTCTGTAACTCTTTGCTTGACCCAACTGTTTGATTTCACAAAGGTATCACATCTCACACATCCACAGTTTGAGCTCTGATGCTGTTGTCCACAGGGACGGCCATACCTACCTAAACCAGCCCCTAAAGGCAGCTGCCTATCTTACTCAAATGATTTCTGAGAAAGGAGGTTGGTGAAAGACCCCCAACCACCTTTCCAGGGGTTCATGACCTACGCCATTCATAGTCCTCAACTCTTCCACTATTGACAAATGGTCTCTTGGCTTTGTCATCAGTGAAAGAGAACACAGTCTTTGCAAAACTCTTCCTTCTTAACCTTGGTTCAAACGTTCTTGTCCTGTCAAGGGATTGCTTGATTGCTGGCAACAGAAACCTGCACAAGCTATGGAAGATAGGAAATAAAAAACTGGAAGATACAGGGGTATCTCACAGAATCCAATGGCAGAAAAGCAGTGGGGTCTCATGAGGGCAAGGAATTTGTAACTTGTTAAGTGACCAAAACAAACAAAGAGCAAAAACCCAACAAAACAAAATTGGGGCACCTAGGTGACTCAGTGGGTTAAGCCTCTGCCTTCGGCTCAGGTCATGATCTCAGGGTTCTGGGATTGAGCCTCGCATCAGGCTCTCTGCTTGGCGGGGAGCCTGCTTCCCCCTCTTTCTTTGCCTGCTTCTCTGCCTACTTGTGATCTCTCTCTGTCAAATAAATAAATAAAATCTTAAAAATAAACCCAACAAAACAATAACTAAAAGTAAAACCATAATGTTGGCTTGATCAAAAGGCTTATTTTTCTCATGGAAAGTTTTATAGTAGCCAGTCATTCCTGTCCTTAGGAATCCAGAGGTGGGACATTTGTCCTCGTCGCTGCAAGATGGCTGCTGCCCATCCAAGCACAGCATCTGTGTCCTAGTCCAGAAGAAGAGGGAGGGTTAGAGGGGCAAAGGGCTTCTAATAACAAGAAACCTTTTGGAAAGTTCTCTCAGAGTTTCTACCCAGTGGTGGTCACCTGAAAGAAAGGTGAAGGAAAGGCCAGCTGAAAGAAAGAGGAAGGAGAGTTTTGTTTTTTGGTATTTTTTGTTTTGTTTTTTTGTGTTTCCTTCTTTTCTTTTCTTTTCTTTTCTTTTCTTTTCTTTCTTTCTTTCTTTTTTTTTTTTTTTGTTTTTGTTTTGTTTTGTTTTTAAGTAGATATACTGCTACCTGGAGCACAATCTGATTCCTGCTGGTAAAGATGAGAGAGGACGGGATATTGGGTAGCAGTTATCTCCTGGTGAGCAGCAAACTACCCCAAACCCAGTGACTTAAGACAACACCACTGTGTTGGGTCAAGGCTCAGGATGGATGGTTTGTCTCTGTTCTACAATGTCTGGGGCTTCAGCTGGGATGGCTCAGATGTGGGCTAGCTAGGGTAGCTGTCTCTCTCCCTTCTCAGGGTATCAGCTGAGGTAGCTGGCCCAGGGCTGGAGGATTCAAGACAGTCTCACTCGTGGGTCTGGGGCTTCCTGTGGTCTTGGGTTGGGATCTCTCCATTCCCCTTCACATAAACTCTCGCTGGTTCATGGAGTAACCTAGTCCAAACGTCTTTCCATGATGCTGGGGTTCCAAGAGTTTGAAACAGAGACTGTAAGTCCTCTCAAGACCTCTTCTGGAAGTCATACAGCATTGTTCTTGACACCTTTTACGGGTCAAAGCAAGTCAGAAGGCACAGTGGACATCAAAGGGAGAGCAGACAGACCCCACCTCATGCTGGGAAAAGCAGCATATACACATAAGATGGGAGGACTCTTCCTAGCTGGCCACAGGCACTGAGACTACTCTTTCTCCTCCCTGTCCACCTGGCACTTGCCTGTTTTTCTCTACAGATCTGTTCACTCTTCCTCAGCACCCAGTTCAAAGACATTGCCTTAGAATGGTGCCATCAGCCCAGGAGTCCCCTTACCTCTATGAGTTCTGACTCCATAGCCAAGTAACTGGAGTTGCTAAATCCCTATAAATGAGCATAAGGACAGGTCAGAAAGCACTGGACAATCCTTTCTCTGGACTAGAAATCCCAACCCCTTCAAGTATTTCATGAATGTTTTTCTATGGCTCCCTTGGGAACTAACCTTCAGGGAAAAAGCACAGTCTTAGAGTAGGTATTTGACAGTCCGGGTGGTTGTGGGTGATGCTGAATCATGGTAGAAAACCATTTGGAGAACTTTTAAGAAGTCGTTCATGAAAATACCATTTATATTTTTATTTTTAAAGCCCTACATCCAAAGAAAAACCAATTTCCATCAGATTTCATTGTTATCTAGTGGGTGAGAGGACTTTTTTTTTTTTTTTCCCTCGATGCCTCCCTACATACACACACTCCATGGTCTGGATCCATTCATTTATAAGTGAGGCTCCTGTTACCAGTAAAAGCACTGTTTCCCTAAAGAGCAAGGAGAAAAGCATCAACAAGGACATTCGCCCTGCCCAAGCTGAGGGGGTTGAGTGTGTGGATAATCATTGCCTTTACCAAAATGCTGTGCAGATGTCCTCCTGGTCCAAGGACAGGTGACAGAGATCTATCTAGATGCCGCCCTAAGTTTGAAAACAACTGAAGTTAGAATTCTTAATCGAAAGTCCAAAGAATGCGTGAACCCCATGAAATTATACACAAATTTTAGCATGTGTGTTCATTTTTCTGTAGCTGGAATCTTTAGCTTTCATTGGATTCCCAAAGGGGCTTATGAACAACACCCCCACCCAAGATGGGCCCAGCCACCAAAAGCCAAGACCTGTTGAATGAACTCACACCCAGGAGTTGTGATGACTGACCAATGATATAGAATTTACTGGGGACACTTTCTGTCACAAACATCTGCTTATGCTGGGGTGCTAATTTCTGGTATGTAAGGGACCGATGTAAAAATGGTCACCATCAAAAAAGAGCATAGTTGCAGAGGGATCTAGAGTCTAGCGAAACCATGAGGCCAGGACTGATGGCTCAACATTCTTTTGCTGTTGAGAGGTATAGCCTTTTAAGCCTAGTGATCACAGCAAAGCATGTCTGTTTCCCTGTCTCCCTGAGGAGAGACTGAGGGGTCGACCAGGAGCCCTCCAGCCCTGCCTTATCTCAGACGTGTTTGGACCCGTCAATCAGTCTCAAGAGGGACCCCACAGTCTTGCTGAGTGGTTGGGTCTTCCTACATCCCAGGATGGGGGCTCTGAGAAGCAGGGGCTTGCTGGACTATGCCAAAGGCTTTCCTCCAATCCTAGTGATTCCGCTTCTTTCTCTGCCAAGAGTGGCTGGGACAGATGCCCTAAAGCAAGCAGAGGGGATCTGCCCTGCCAACAGTCACCACTAAGCCCTTCTGCTCAAGGTACATTCATGCTGTTCTCAGATTTCAGTTTCTCATGAGGGATCTGGGTCTCTGCTGGGTGTCCCTTGCCCTCTTTGGGAATGCTTCCGGTATTTTATGCTCTGCGTTGAGGCTTGATCCGATTTCCTGAGGTAACCAGCACAGACCCATGAAGCAAACTACTAGAAGGGATGCGCCAGGGGGCATGCAAATGACAAATGGGAAAACTCCTTCCGTGGAATGAATTTTCTTCCCCCAACCACCTGCCTCTCCATCCCTTTTGCTAAGGCTGATCTTCGAGGACTAATTTCTGCTAGGTAAATAGCAATGGGGACATCAATTTCTTGTCAGCGGCAGCAGCTTTGACAGTTCCTGTCCTTCATTCAAGCACATGAACGCTTTGCCTAAATTGCACTTTTCTCAATTAGCGTACCTTGAAAGCCCACTCTGTCCCTGGCTCATAATCTCGAAGGCAACTGTTTATGCAAACCATGGATGGCATCTCCACAGAAGTGTGTCAAAGCGGTGCGAAGGAGGCATTCGAGCACGTTCACCTGACTTCAGACAGAGAGGTCAGCTTCAGAAATTAGGCTTTTAAAATCTGAGGAACAAATTTACCTGAGAATGTCTTTAAAAAGTTGTTTTTTTTTTTTTTTAAGACACACAAAAAGAGTTGTGTCACTTTCCAAAGGAAAGGACCGAAAGATGGCCACATCCTCTGAGGTGAGCGTTTCAGCTCTGGGCTAGCTCTGGAGTTTTCACGTGACCTCTAGGGCTACTTCTTGGCTGTGCTCTGGGACTCTGAGGGAAGCCTCAGCAAGTCACCTGCCTCTTCGAGGCCCACGGGACCCAACGGGTACAAACATTTCCACAGCACTTTCATATACCTTCTTTATAGATCATTCTTCCAGCAACACTATGAGGTAGATATTAAAGCTCTGTTCTTCACATGGAGACACCGAGGCTCAAAGGACTGAGGGTATTGTCCAAAGTCACACAGCTTGGAAGGGGCAGAACCTGGCTTGTTTTCAGGCCTTCTAAATTGAGTCCAGCATACAGCCCCCTCCACCCAAGGCAACCCAGCTCTCAGATGCCTAAACAATCTGGAATCCAGTCTTTCCTTAGAAGACTTGAGAAGTTAAACCCTAGGACAGGAGGAATTTCTTTCCCCACTGTCTTGTCTTTGGCCTCAACCGGATATACCTATTCTTTTGTTTCTTGGCCTGGAGAGGAAATAGACAGCGACGACAGTGTTCTGAGACTTAATTAACTAATCTCTTTAACATTCAGCTGCCTTGGGCAAAAGGGTCCAGGCTACAAGATTTCCAGAAAATTCTCTGCACAGAGAATCTAGCTTTTCAATGGCAGAACTCCTTTAATAAAAAAGAGGGTGGGGGAGGTCTTCCCCTAGGCAGGAGGGCAGGAGGAAAGAGGGGGATCAGGGAGCAGAAAGCCTGGTCCAGGGCGAGGGGCACTCCCTGGGAAGCGAGCTGGCAGGAGCCTGGAAGGAGTCTGAGCAAACGGCTCACAGCCCCAAGAAGCGGCTCCTGAGGCAGGCCATGGCGCCATGTGACAGATGGGTGACCTTGGTCAGGGATGCTTGTTTCTTCATTGTGCACCACGTGGCAGTGGGGGGAGTGCCGTCCCCCGAGATTTGACATCTCAGCCTCTGTGATAAACAAGGCTAAACGAATTAGCCAACAAAAAAAATTAATTGAATTTTATAGAGGGAATGTTTTGCTTATCTCGTCTTTGCTAACAAAACCGAGACAATCCTGGCATTGTCATGGCTTTTCTCCCTTGTCTCTTACAAATGGGCTACAATGTGGGCGATGGGCGAGATGGGCAGTAGCATGTCCTGCAGGTCACAAGGCCTCCTCGGAGCCCGCTTTTTATTTGCCACTGAAGCCTGGGGACTGCTTCCAGATGCTGCCTACGTGGCTTTACATCATTTCTCCCCAGGATCATAATCCTGGCTCACTGATTAAGAAGAGGGGAGATGAGGGAGTGCCAGGATGTGGGGGGGTCCCCAGGGTCAGGTCTAGTACCCTGTGTTGTCATTACAGGGCTACCCTTGGGCCCCCAAATTGCCACCTGTAATCTCAGCCTACAATAAGCCCCACTTTCAGAGTGGGGGAGAGCAGGAGGCAGCAAACCCAGGGCTGAGTTTGAGGCTGTTTCTGTGAGGCTGAAATTCCCTATAAGGAAGGTGAAATGATGAGGCTGTCTCCTCAGGCTGTGCTTGACTGGTCACCGAGAGCAGACTGTGGGCCTTGGGCCGGAAGAGACCACTCTCAGGTAGTTACAGAAAGAGGTGACCCATCCTGTTGCAAAAGCTGAAACTGAGAGACGTGGGGGTGTGGCGAACCCGGAATAGCAGAAGTGCTTGAAATTAGGTGGCTCTGGTTGGAAACCGCCGCCGCCGTCCCCACCCTGCTGGCTTCCCCGAAGGGATCATGCAAGTTACAAGTGGAGACTTGGCCAAGTGCTCACTGCTGGGAGAGAAGGAGCCTGGGCAAGAGGGCTGAGGCAAGAGCAGTGAGAAATGAGGCCTACGGTTTCTGCTTTAGAAAAACCCAGCTCTGTGGCCACTGTGATCGCTTTTATGATTTGGGCAAGTAGTCTAAGGCTACCCGATCTGTTTTCGCAAGTATCAAGTTCAGGTCCCAGGGAAAGACCTCTCGTGCCTCTCCCCTTCTCATTATCAACCAGGGCTTAAGAGTGTTTGTGGCAGCATTTTCCCCTCTCCTCCATTGACCCTGCTTCTGGCAGATGGAGGATTCTCTGCTGACTGAGTTCTATGGACTCTGCTGCCGTTTTTTGACTGTAGCACGTTTTGTCTGTGACAAGTCAAAGCAAGGGGAGGTCCTGGGGAGTCCAGCTTGGAATTCTAGACCCACACGTGTCAGGGTGTCCAAGGTTGAAAGTGGGAGGACAGACGTGTGTGTGTGTGTGTGTGTGTGTACAGTAGGGCTCATAGGAAGCCCCTGGGCTCCCAAGCAGGGCCCAGGAGGGCTCAGCCCTGACTGTGTCTTTGTCACTGACTCAGCTTGCACAAGGAAAGACACAGGGTTCACTCTCTCTGGGTCTCCATTTTCCTGTCCATCAGAAATGACTGCTAATCCTGGCCTGTCATCCTCATGAAGTCGTTTTAGATTGATTTTGTAAAGCTGGCAGGAAGGATTAGGCCGTGTCACTCAGCAGAGCTGCTAGGGGGAAACTCACTAGAAATGCTAAAGACTGTTAGGGTCATAGATCAGCCTCAGCCCGTGGAATCTCAGATGTTCATGGAGCTGTGGTCTAGGGGATGTTCACGTTCTCTGGTTCTAGATGTGAAGGCAGGCTCTGCCTGTGCCTCCTGGGCTTGGACTGCTAAGCACAGTTAAAGTTAAACCTTATGGAGGGTTTTCTATGAACCAGAGACTGTTCCAGTCAATTCTCTTCAAAACTGTGTGACATACCAGCAATTATTCTACACACTTTGTAGAGAAGGACATGTTGGGGCATGTTGAGGCAAAGCATCCTTCCTGTGACTCTACTGTTAATAACAGACCAAGCAGTATTCGAATCGAGGAAGCCCACTTTCAGAACCTGAGGGCTGCAGGGGAAGCCCTATGGAGGCGTTGGGTGGCCGAGAGCACATTCCACTGCTGACGTCACCAAGTCACTGAGGTGTCCCCCTTCACCTCTCTGGGCCGCAGGTCCCTCACCTGCACAATGAGGGGCTTCACAAAGGTCCCTTCCATCTTAAAAAACCTAGAAAGTTGTAGTTTACCTGTAGTTGGGGACAAGGTCTTCTTGTAGAGCAGCTGGACAGCCACCACAAACAGAAGCAGAAGAAATCCAGGTGTGATCAGAACAACACAAGCAGGATTACTGCCACGACCACTGACCCTTCTCAACACTTGCTAGGTGCCAGACACTAAGCCCTTTGTAGTCCTGGTCTCATACAACAGACTTCTCAGGTAAGGCCTGATGCCACCCCTGTCTTGCAGGTGCAACAACTAAGGCCCGGAAAGATTAATCAACTCACTCAACGTCACATAGAGGTCTGGGGCATTTCTCCCTGCCCCCTCTGTTCACCAAGCTCATTCTCTTCCACCCTAGAAAGATGCTGCTGCACACCCAGGAGCTCCAGGGAAGGTAATGTTTGGAGTTAACATCAGAACAAACTTCCCAAATGCAATTTATGCCACCATAAATATTGGGATAGATATTTGGCCCATGGAGACCCCTTGCATGCCACCTAGGAACTGAAGCTGGGTTCGGAAAGGATAGGTCAACCACGGGACACAATTATCACATAGGTCACCTTCAACAGGCGGCCTTTTATTCGGCTTCTACATTTAGACATCTTGGGGAACCAGATCTTAAGAACTCGTGTTGAAGGGATCTGTCCCCACTTTCTTCCCTTTTGATTAAATATTGAATTTAAATGTCAGCAGACAGATGGAAAATAAATAGGCTTTGCATTGATGGTTCATTGCCGTCCACATTTTCCAGGCAAAATTTCACTGCAGACCAGAAAATGAGCATAGGTTCTGGGGAGCAGCATGGGGAAGAGGAAGGGATTGGTTTCTAAGTGTTAAGAGGGAAGGCACAGAGAGTGGGCAGAAGACAGTCAGCATGTACTCCTTAGGTCTCGGGACTGCCCCCTGGGAAGCTGAAAAGAGGGAGGAGGATGGAACTTTGGAGGAGCTATCCATGCTGGTCAGAGCCAGCGGTCTGTCATGACCAACACCCAAAGCTTGGTGGTGGCTTAGCCCCAAATGTTATTTTTCTCTAGCATCACTGACATCATAGTCCAACGTGAGTTGGAGGCTGGGGGTGAGGGGAAGGTGGCAGGCTCTCTGCCACCTGGTCATTAGGGACCCGGGCTCCTCCACCTTGTGTCTCCGGCATTACCTCCCAGGCTAGGGGCTCTTCACTCCAGCATGAAGAAAGAGCGGTCTCATGAATAAGACATCCCCGCTCTCACCACCGGACTGTACACCACACGCCCTATCATATTCCAGAGTGGGAACTAGTCCCATGGACCCATCTACCTGCAAAGAGACTAGACTTTAGCATACTGGTGCTGCCAGGAAAATGAGAAATGGGCTTGCTGAGCCCCTAAGTGTTGTTCCTGCCACATTAAACTTCTGGGTTCCCCAAAAGTTGATCACCACAACCTTCCTCAAAAGCTAATAAAACCTACCAAGTGAAGGTCTCAAGACAGTCTCAGGGGATTTCATCATTTTCCTTGGTATGTATCTAAGAAAAGATAGAAAAGCTATTTAATGGTTTTCTCGTGGCAAACAATGCTGTAATAAAAATCCATTTGGTCCATCTGATCACCATATTCCTATAGATAAAGACCCAGATCAATCTGCACATTCTGAGTGTAATGGTACATTTAGTACGATCTATAGCTGATGGCTGCACGTTAGCTTTCTGAGTCTGGCTACTGCGTTATCAAAGATTATGATGGTCGTGTGTGCTCATCTGAGGACAGGTACATTCAACCAGTGATTCTCAAACGTTAGTGTCTTTTAGGATCAGCTGAAAAAACCCTGTTAAAATGCAAATGTTTTCCCTCCCACCACCCCAGAGATTCAAATTTTATGGGTCTGAGGTGGGACCCAGAACCTCCATTCCTTTTAAAAGATTTTATTTACTTAGTTGAGAGAGAGAGGGAGATGGAACACAAGAGTACAACTTGGAGAGGGAGTGGGCAGAGGCAGAGACAGAAACAGATTCCCCATTGAGCAGGGAGCCCAATGCCTGGCTTGATCCCAAGACCCTGGGATCATGACCTGAGCCAAAGGCAGATGCTTAACTGACTGAGCCACCCAGGCGCCCCAGAATCTACATTTTTAAGAAGCATCTGAGATAAATCAAAGCAAGGTAAAATTCTGGGGAATCCAGCTTGGAATTCTAGACCAAAGATTGCAACCACTGAATAAGAACATAGTTCAGTTCTTCTGCAGGGTGATCATTTAGGAATATACTTGACTCCAGAGTACTTGATATAGCTGATGTCACCTTAAAAAATAAACAAGCAGGGGCGCCTGGGTGGCTCAGTGGGTTAAGCTTCTGCCTTCGGCTCAGGTCATGATCTCAGGGTCCTGGGATCAAGCCCCGCATCGGGCTCTCTGCTCAGCGGGGAGCCTGCTTCCCCTTCTCTCTCTGCCTGCCTCTCTGCCTACTTGTGATCTCTCTCCCTCTGTCAAATAAATAAATAAAATAAAATAAATACAAAAAAATTTAAAGAAAAGCAGATGGGACACCTGGATAGCTCAGTTAAGCATCCAACTCTTGATCTCAGCTCAGGTCTTGATCCCAGGGTCCTGAGTTCAAGCCCCACAGGGAGCCTACTTAACAAACAAACAAACAAGCGAGCAAGCAGACTTGTAACTTGACATAATACACTGCAATGAAAGGCACAGTCAGTTTTGGCCACACGTCAGATGACATGGAACCAAGTCTTAACTGCTACTAACAAGTCAAATCATGTAAACTTAGTTCAGCAAAACACTTCTAAAATACACTTCCTGTTTCTTCTTCAGAGAACGGGAGTAACAGCAGCCTCACACTTAACCCTAGAGTCATTTGGATGATCAAATACATTTAAGCATGGTAGTGCTTTGAAAACTATAAATTTCTATAATAGCAGCAGGTAGTATCAATATTAGATAAACTGAGGGAGTTATTTACACTACGAAGGAATCATTTGCCTTACAAAGAGATTCCTTAACATTCTTTAACATTTAAATGCTTGCGTACAGAAAATTAATTGGGGAATAAGGCCAGAGGAATGCACTATGAATGCATTGTTAAAATATTAAGTTAATAAATCAGAACTAAGTTTTCTGAAATGATCATCCAAGCCAATAGGTTGATTGTAAATATTTAATTCACATCTATCCATTGCTAAAAGCAAGGTATAGCTCTAAATCTTTTTCACAATGTTACTAATGAAAACCGAAGTTCCCCAGTTGTGTTTGTGTATATAGTTAACTTATTTTGCCTTTCCCCCAATTCCTTTCCCATTCTGCTTCTCCAGAACAATTATTCAGAAAATAGCAGATGGGCTTATCCCCAACATTTGCCTTTGTTCCCACTGATCCTAAATCCACATCTCTGAGAAGGAGGACCACACTGTGGGGGGGAAATTAGAAAAACTGCGTTAAAGATCTCCAGTCTTTCCCCTCTGCCTTCTGACACTAAGGCCAGGGATGCAGAAAGTAGAATTGTAAGTTTCTAGCTCTACCATTGCGGGTAAAGATGGTGTGAGACATGGGCATTCTTTTTTTTTTTTTTTTAAGATTTTATTTATTCATTTGACAGAGAGAGATATCACAAGTAGGCAAACAGGCAGAGAGAGAGAGAGAGGAGGAAGCAGGCTCCCCGCTGAGCAGAGAGCCTGATGTGGGGCTGGATCCCAGGGTCCTGGGATCATGACCTGAGCCGAAGGCAGAGGCGTAACCCACTGAGCCCCAAGACATGGGCATTCTTAGGGGAGATGGTAAGTTGGATATAAATGAATGGAATGGAATAGGGACAGGGAGGACTGCTGAGCTCCACCCAGTCAGGTGGTAGGGCTGTCTGGAGAGCTGTGCTAAGAAGAATTCTGAAACCTCATCTGGGCACATCAGGAAAGAAGGCCTTCACTGATTAGTGATTTCTGCCGTGGGCAAGGAGTGGGAAAGAATGACACAGCGTCATTCTTGACCAAGATGATGGCCCAGGAGTGGGAAGGGCTGGAAGAAGAGATGAATAAATAGATTTCTTAGGAGTTCCTGGCAGAAATGTAACTGGAGAATATATGACTTTTCTGTTAATATTTCCCAGACTTTCATCTTCCAAACCCCACTTCCCTCATCAAAACTATATCATATCACCCATGTTTATAAACTTGTTTCCTTGTCCTTATCCCTCAGCTCTGATGATCTCCCTCCCACAGTCACCTTTAATCTTGTGAACCCTTGGAAAATTCCCTCTGGCCCTTGGAAGTATCCTCTTTTCTTTTCTTTCACCTCAAATTTCATAGTAGGTGATAGTAGGTATTTGTTGACTGGTTTAATTTTTATTTCATTTGATATACATTGACTAGATGTGATGTACTAGTTTTCCGGGGCAGATTTGGTCATCCTTGGTTAGTGAGGCCCAAGAGGGAAGAAATCTTGCTGAATGGTGATCTTTGTACAGTGCCTTGCTGTGGCTCTCTGTCCAAGACCCTGTTTCAGGGCTGAGGTACTCATTTCCCCTGATGCTGGCCATGTTGGCAGCTGAAAGGTCTGCTCTCTGTGAAGGGTGCTGGTTTCTCTCCACACCCTTTGGCTAAAAGATGGTGGCTTGGATAAAGAGACTGACATGGATTCCAGCCCATTCTCTTGGGTTCCAGCTTAACCTCATAGGTTCCAATTTTTCCAACAACCCTACCTCACTTCCATCTTCTATTCTGACCACCTGTCCTACAGACTTCAGGCTCTAGCACCAGATACAGAAAGAGCAGTCGCACAGAAACAGTGTTACCAGCTCCCAGGATAGCATAAACCAGATCCCTATAATAAATGAGTAAATACCATATCATATATCTTATTTCTTTTTTTTTTCATAATTAAATCAGCTACAAATGCTATCTACCATCCATTCCTCCATCCTTCCATCCATCCATTTATCATAGTGGTTCTCCTTCTTGATCAAACTCTGATTGATGCAGTCACATTCTGGGAATTGTCCTCAGGTGAAGGGAGTTGCTAAGACCAAGGTGACACCCTCTCTCCCACATCCAATGACTAGTTAACAGGGAGGATATAAAGACACAGCCCTCTTGCTTCAAGGTGGGACAACTCTAAAGCGTCTTTCCAGTTCTTGCACTCACTGTGGGGCTGGCTGAGGTCTATGACCACTATACCACAGTTCAACACCTCCCTCTACCCAACCTTGCTTTCTTTAATCTCTCACTCACCCTCCTGCTCCCCTGCAGCGATGGATTCCTCAACATACTTTTAACAAACTGCCTGCCTGTGAACACTGCCTCAGAGTCTGATTCCTGGAGAATACAACTGAAGACATGCTTATTTCAGTCTCATTCCTTTTAGTTCAACCAACTTTTATTTAGCGTGTACTTAGGGCCATGTACAAAAATGCATTCATTGCTGCTCCAAAAGAACACATATCTAATGGCAGAGGCAGAAATAGGAGCAGATAATTTCAAGATTTAGGCATGCCCAGGAAAGCTGCAATGGTAGTGCATAGCCACTAAGGTTCAAGAAGGGCTTCCTGGTATACGTGAACTGAGTCTGGAAGGATGAGTAAAAGTGAGCCAGGCAAAGTGGGAAGTATATTCCAGACAGAGGGGACTGCAGGAACAAAGGTGGGGGATCCTACCAGAGCACAGAGAGTGTACCCTGGTGCTATTAGAGAGTCGAGTGTGAGTGGCTGGAGGGGTATGATGGAAGAGACATCAAGCAAAGGAACTTGGGCTTCATTTTATGGGCAGTGGTGAACATTGAAAGGGTTTCAGCAGAAGAGCAATGTGGTCAGATTTACATTTCAGAGACTTCACTCTGGTGACCATCAGGAAGGTATGGCCGATGTAGTATGCTTAGCACATTTATTCTAAACTTCTCTTGGAGAGCCTTCCTATGTTGCCCCTCTGCATTGGCTAGAAAGCTCCAACTGCCCTTGTAGGACTCCACTGCAGCTGGGATTCTGGGTCTGATTCAGGTTTTATCCCACAGAAGTATTTGCCCAGGATTTGGAAGGTGGAATTGAGGCAGAGGCTTGGCCCCTGCTGGTTGGGCCGGCCAGCTCACTTGTCCAGGGGCCAGGATGTGGGGTAGTGGTTTCCCAATCATGGCTGCTTCTAATCGTGGCTGTTTCCTAATTGCCATGGCTTCCGGATTGTGCTGGAATGCTGATTATGGCAGTGGAGGCGTGGCTCGGGGCCGGCGCTGAAGCACAGGCTTCCGTATTCGGCACACAGCTTCCTGACTGTGAAAGAGGCAGTAGGCCCCTTGGTAGCCAGGTTTGCAATGTGGCTGTCAGAGCCACTTTTAAAATGCTCAACCTGGGGGCGCCTGGGTGGCTCAGTGGGTTAAGTGTCTGCCTTCGGCTCAGGTCATGATCCCAGGATCCTGGGATCCAGCCCCGAGTCCGGCTCCCTGCTCGGTGTTGGCGGAGATCCTGCTTCTCCCTCTTCCTCTGCCTGCTGCTCCCCCTGCTTGTGTTCTCTTTCTCTCTGTGTCAAATAAATGAATAAAATCTTAAAAAAAAAAAAAAAAAGCTCAACCTGTCTCTTCAGCTTTCCAACAATTCTGTAAGCCTTTTCATGCCCTCGAAGCAATCACCTTTCACCCATACTGGGTGGAGTACATGCTTTTCGCTATACCTGAATTCTGATTAGTGTCAGGACGAGACTAAACTTGTCGTAGTGTTGTTGAAAGTGTCCAGGCCAATGAGAAACAGGGTCATGGGGACAGAAAAGAAGGGACACATTAGAAAAACATTTGTGGGGTAAAAGTAGCAGTACTTGGGGATTAACTGGGTGTCAGGGGTGCAAAGTGAGAAAGAAGCAATTGCTAAGATGACTATTTTCTGACATGGGGGAACTGATTGGAGAGAAACCCAATAGATAATAAAGATGAGGACTTCCAGGGAGAAGCAAGCTTGGGCGCAGGAGGCCAAGATTGATGAGTTCAGGTGTCTGTGGGGTATTCAAATAATTTCTCCTTTCTTTCATAATTAAATTAGCTATAAATGTATGATTATTTATTAATATCCTTTTCTCTCCCGAATCTGGGAACCTATGACAGTAGGAACTACGTTGTTTCGTTCACATCTGGCACTGCCTGGCACAGAGTAGGTGCTTGGTAGACATTTGTTGAACGTTGAATGAGTGTGCTGGATAATAAAAATCGTAATGATCGTACCCAGAAGCAGCCGGATGAGCAGTCCCGGGCACTGCGGCTATGAATAGTAATCAGACACTCAGCAGTTGATGATGATGATGATGATGATGATGATGATGATGACGACAACGAAGTGTTTGACCAGGAGCCTCTCTATGGTTAGAAAATCAAGCCAGAGGTGCAGAATTCCATCAACATTCCTCCAAAACCCAGAAGAAGAGGCCAGAGTCTCCCACTTCAATCCAATTGTGCCTCTCTTACATATTCATTAAGTGCCCATCGTGTAGTGGTCCTATCAAGAGGTTTTCCCAGGTGCTTTGCAAGTGGGAAGACTTCTGTTGATCCGTCATATACTCAGAGCGATTGCCAGCTCTTGTGAATCAAAGCCAAGTTGACTCCAGCAACCCAGGGTAAAGCGCGCCCTCAGCCAGACTGATTTCCTGCAGCTGCTCGCAGGGTACGGCAGCAACCTCATCATTATCTGCAACGTGGTAATTAAGCTGGGCTGTGATTGGGGCAGGCTTTGTCCCCGTTTAGCTCATTCACTACAGTCCTGTGGGCTTGCTGCATGGGCCCTGCCTCCTTCTCTGCGGGTGCTCGAGAGGCCATTCTCGGATCCATCAGTCCTGATGATGCTTTTAAAAACCATTTATGATGCCTGCTTCTCTTCCGGAAGTGAAATCCATAGATAACCCAGCCTATATGCACACATAATTTCAAATAAATCAGGATCTTGTCTAGAGGTAACATCCAAACCTTCAGGAAAATTGTTTGATAATGGTAATGATGATGATGATGATGATGTGTTTGACCAGGAATATCTGGAAAGTCAATTCAGAGGTGCAGAATTTCATCAGCATCCCCCCAAACTCAGAAAATAGGCCAGACAACATAAGGAAGGTAACTCACAATGAAATGATGTGTATCTCAACATTCAAAGGAGTACTATTAGTTCTCAGGGAAGGCGCCATGCCCGCACCAGGTGAAATCTTCACAGATGCACATGCAAGTGCTTACAGATGCAGACTGGGAACATGGGACATCTGCTACTGGAAACTATGGCTGGTATCAAGGTCCCGGATGTGTTTACCGGAATAGTCCATAGCCCTCTGATAAAGTTCCAAACGAAAGAAAGAACAGTCTTTCCTTGATTTGCACAGAAATCACATTCTTTGGAAATTTACATTATACTATACACAAAACAACACCCTCCCAAACCCCAAAACTTTGAAACTTTGTGGTAAGTTTCTAGGTTCACATGATTAAAAACTGGTTTTTCACCCACATCATTGTCCAGTAGGACAGACAAAGTTATGTAGAACCTTAATTCTTCACCATGACAACAGTCCTGGGCTGTGGTCCGTTCAATGCCGGGAGAGTCACTCAATCACTGTGACGACCCAGAAAACTACTCTCTGCTTTCTAAATGCCCCGAAGGGACAGCGTCACCCCCACTGAAAACCACAATAGGCCATCATGAGCTTCCTGGTCCAATCTCTCCGTTCAGCAAGCTGTCCACTTGAAAAAATATGGGGCAGGAGTTGTGAGTAAAGGTTTGGGAAGATAACAGGAACCTGAAGTGGTTATGGATCCCGCCACCCAGGCACAGGGGTGAGCGTGATTGGAACCTACTTTTTGCGCGTTTTGCAGGGAGCTCACCTCTGGGAAACTCATAAACAAATAGCAGTGGAATCTCAGTTGCCATAATGTCTTCTGGTTACACAGGGTTTATGTCTGGGATAGTGGTTCAGCCCGATGACTTGACGTCACTATCTGGTTAGAAATAACCAAGTAAAAAGATCATTAAAAAAAAAAAAAAAAGACAATTACATATCAAAACCCTTTGCTGCAGGCATTTTACTAGGGATTAGGGAATAACTGCTTTGGTTCAAATCTTACCTTTGCTGTTCACTAGGTGTGTGACCTTGGGTAAATTACTTAACATCTCTGTGCCTCAGTGATAGGAATAGTGCTCTCATTGTGTTTTCTTGAATACATTATAGGGTTGTTATGAGAATTTACTTCATATTTGTAGAGTGCTTAAAATATGGCCTGGTATATATAGTAAGTACCTCATATATGCATGTTAAAATAACTAAATACAGTTGACCCCGTCAACAGAGGTTGAGCTATGCAGGTCTGCTTATCTATGAAATTTTTCCAGAAAATATAGTACAGTATCGTCAATGTATTTTCCCTTTCTTAGATTTTCTAAATAATGTTTTCTTTTCTCCAGCTTACTGTATTTTAAGAATACAATGTTTAGTACATGTAATATACAAAATATGTGTTAATTGACTATTACTGATGTTGTAATCATATATTATCTGTAAGTCTTCCAGTCAATAGTAGGTTATGAGTAGTTAAGTTTTGGGGGATTCAAAAGTTATACGTAGATTTTCTATTGTTTGGGGAGGTCAGCCCCCCTAACTCCCATGTTATTCAAGGGCCAACTGTACATACGTTTTCAAAACAACAAAAATGTCTCATTTTTACAAAAAAGGTTTGAATAAATGAGGTATTATACAAGCAATAAAAAAGGTGACAGATCAATGATACAATGAACACAACAGTGGGAATGCCATAAGCCATTTCAATGAATTCAGCGGCAGTCTGGAGGAGAGATGGGTCCCACTGAGCTGTTCTTGGTGGCCAGCCTGCGCCCCCCGGCCCTTCAGTGATCAGAAGAAGCCGAGAGACTAAGGCAGAGCAGCCTCCCGCCCACGGGGCCACAAGTGCATCCTGCATGCTGGGCACTTAGGAGGTCCTCATTCGTGCACCCTCGCTGGCTGAGCACCTGCTATGGATGGGTACCGTGAGAGATGAATGCAGTCGTTACATGTGTGCGTGTGCACATGCGCATGTGTGTGTTCTGGCGCCATGGCACTTATAAGGGAGTATGAGAGGTGAGAGGGTCTGCATCCAAATTACGTGAAGTAACAATTGAACATTGCAGCTAAAGAACATGGAATTGACTTTTTACCACAGCCTCTCATTGTTGCTTCCAGAGAAGTTATAATAAAGGTGTCCATACATCCTCCTTTTGGGGGGCAAAACTCTTTGTGTCTGCATCCCAAAAAAACAAAAAACAAAAAATCTCATCAGGAGAAGCCCCAAACTGTGGAGGTAACTGGAGGTATATCACACACACACACCTTACATACATATATATCCACACATACACATATATATGTGTGTATGTGTGTATATATATTTATAGGTGTGTATATATATTTATATGGATAGATATAGATATATATATATCTATAGAAATATATATCTATAGATAGACAGATAGATAGATAGTTTGGGACTGGAGACTAAAGGACAAGAGAATAATTCCTCACTGATCCAAATCTCTTAGTATCCTGAAATTTTTACTGCTTTGTTATTTTTAAAGGACCAAAATTTGTCCTGGCTTAACTCTAAATAAAAACTAAATTTAAAAAATGGATGTTAATGATGTGTGGGTACTTAGAAAAGAAAGGAGGAATCACTTGCAGCCCTATTTTTGTCTTGCTCCTCAACTTTTAACTAACGCAACCACTGACAGTGGGGACAATTCAAAATTGTGACAGTGGTAATTCCTGTGGCCAACAGTATTGCTCACCAAACATCCTGTAAGCTCTCCCACACTTATCAGCCCACCTTGTAGGGCCGGTGAAGTCTATGACTAGTTTCAGCCAATGGGCTAGGAGCAGAAGTGCTATCTGTTACTCTGGGCTGGAGAATTTCATGGCTGCTAGTTACCCCCTTCTTCAACTCTCTTTCCCCCAATCCCTGTAACCACATAAACCCAAACCTCAATCTTAGAGATATAATGGAAAAGCCTAGATCCCTGAGTCACTGAAGAGAGGAGAGCTACTTTGAAAAGTTACTTGAACTTAGAGATTTTTCATGAGCAAAAAATAAACTTTTGTTGTCATCAGCAGTGGAAATTTGGGGAATCATTTGTTACCATAACCTGTCCTAACTCATACAATTCCGTCTCCACAATGGCTCCAAACCACTCCCATTCCATTCTCCACTCTCTTGCTTTTCCCATTTTCTTGATTGTCTCTCACTTTGAATCCACATTTTAGTTCCTCTTCACCCAGCTGCCTCAAGGCTTAGAAAACTGGGGGATTTGGCCTTGCTGTTCTGGGTGACCCAGCACTCCCAGTGTGAGACTTCTGGTATCTGCTCTCTGGATGGTTGACCATGGCCAAGGCCATAAGCTGAGGGATCTGGAGGCCAGGCAGGTCTTAACATCTCCTAGGAGTTAAAAGAGGTAGCTCAGACAGGAACACATAGCAACTAACTGGCCTCATCTTATTTGAGGATCAGGTTCTGTGGAAGCTAGAGTGTGGATAACAGAAGAAGCAGGACCTCCTTGACTTGTCGACTTGACTGTAGCTCCAGCCCCTAACATAAGCTCTAGGGCATAAGAGGGTCATGATAAATATTGGAACAAGTCAATTAGTTTTATAAGGGTCAGGTTTTAGCAATATGGTATGAAATTATGTGTCAGTTAACTCATCCTTTACATATTCTAGAGAGCGCAGAGTAGTGGAAGGAACACTTGGCTGGAAGTCAGTCAATTGTAGTAAAATCTGGCTCTGCTATAATAATTGTGTGACCTTGGTCAAGTCACTAGGCCTTTCTAGGACTCATTTTGTTCATCTGCAAAATGAGAGGATTGGATAAAGCAGACCTCTAAGTCCTTACAAATTTTAATAGTCTTTGATTGTATAAGTCTGAAACTCACAGTCAAGCTAGTACAATAAATGTGTTTGTATGTCTATTAATTCTAGTGGGACCCATAGTCCTTTCTGACACTGGCTGTATTTTAAGAAATTATAACTTTTTTAAAGCTTTCATACTTGTTTTTTAATTGTGTTTTCTTTTTTTTTTTTTTTCCAAATATACATTTGAGTTATGTGAATCAAAAACAAAACCAAGGGGCACCTGGATAGCTCAGTGGTTTAAGCATCCAACTCTTGATTTCAGCTCAGGTCATGGTAGTGAGATCTCATGGTAGTGAGATCAAACCCAGCATCAGGCTCTGTGTTCTGCTTGAGATTCTCTCTCTCTCTCTCTCTCTCTGCCCTCCCCAACACATGCTCTCTCTCTGCCTCTCAAATAAATAAACCTTTAAAAAAAACAAAATGAAACAAAACCAGGAAGACTCACTTCTTATCATGATGAGCACTGAATAACGTATAGAATTACTGAATCACTATATTGTATACCTGTAACTAATATAATGCTATATGTTAATTATACTGGGATTTTTAAAAAGTCTCACTCCTATCCCTATTTCTCTCTATTCAATTAGGTAACTATTTTTATTAGTGTCTTATCTATCCTTAAAATGTTTCTTTTGGGGAGGGTATGTGCTATGATGAGTGCTGTGAAATGTGTAAACCTGGCGATTCACAGACCTATACCCCTGGGGATAAAAATACATTATATGTTTATTAAAATAAATTAAAAATAAATAAATAAATAAATAAATAAATAAAATGTTTCTTTATGCTACCAATTAATATTTTGAATTGCCTTCTTCTTACATAAAAGGTAACATTATATATATATTAGTTCCTTGTTTGCTTTTCTCACTTCAGAAAACATGCCAAGATTCTTCCCATATCAAAACATAGAGATTGTCTTCATTTTTTATTGCTGCATAGTATTCCATTGTATGATGGAACATAATTTATTTGAACAGCTCCCCAACAATGAATATTCAGGTTGTTTCTAATATTTTATTATTTCATTGTTGTAATACATAACCTTACAAATATGTCATGCCTGTAGAAGAGATTTCTAGGAGTAGGATTGCCGAGTGAATGCATAAATAATTCTACGTTGTGGTAGCTACAGACAGATGTCCCATCACAGAGTAGTGCCATATTGCCTTCCCACCAACAGTACATGACATGTCTGCTTCCTCCAGCCTCATCAACAGAGGATGGATGGGGTCTTACTTGGACTTTTGCTAATCTGATACATGAGAAATGATAGTTTTATACAATTTTTCATGTGTATTTATCTTGCCTGTGAGGTTGAGCATCTTTTCATATATTGCAGAACAATTTCTGTTTTGTCTTCAGTGTCATTCTTCTATTGAGTTTTTTGGTCTTCTCTATTTTTAGAAACCCTTTATTTGAAAGATGAATGAGCTGAAATCATTTTAAAACTTTTGCATTTTTATGGTTTTGAAACTATTTTAAAGAACTAATAACCATGGAGATAATTTATTTAATAAATAAAGATAATGAATTCTACTTGATGCCAGCTATTGATGAGAAAAATGAGTAAGACAAAGGGGAGGCGTTCCCTTGAAAAGTCTCTGGTCCAGAGGAGGAGTTTAAAATATAGTCTAGTGTAAGATGTAATAATAGTATCTGACATTGCAGTAGTCCTCTACAATTTACAGATCACTTTCACATTCATCATCATCTTTTTTTTTTTTTTTTACTTCACGGATAATTTTTAAGGTTGTATTAGTTGGAGGAAAAAAACTTAAAAATAGCAATGCCTTCACCAAAACAAAATTTCTCTGTTCCAGAAAAGTCTAGATGAATAGTCCAGGACTAGTACTGGGCTCTTGGTGCCAGAAACTAGGCTCTTCATGTAGCATCAATTCATGGCTCAAGACAGTGCCAAAGACACTTCCTACCTCTTAAGGACAGTTCCAGTGAGCTGCTATAAGGCTGCTTCACCTATACCCCATTTCACTAGAACTTAGTCACATCAAGTTGCAAGGGAAGCTAGAATTGCGCCAGGTTGCCATGTGCCTGTTAAAAATGGGGGTTCTATTACAAATAAAGGAGGATGGATTGTGGGGTTCAATCTGAAATCTGCCAAAAAAATAAGTGGGAAAGGCATTATTATCTTCATTATAAAGGATTAAAAAATACAACTATCTACCTGTTCAAGATGTTGGACTGAGCACATCTTCTACCTGACACCTCTTTCTCTCTCTTTCTCTCTCTCTCTCTCTCTCTCTCTCTCACACACACACACACACACACACAGAAAAAAACCCACAAACGCATAACAGAAAAGAACATGGAGAGGGGGCACTATCTGTGGATGAGTGATTTTAGCAGATTTCTTTCTTTCTTTTTTTTTTTTTTAAAGATTTTACTTATTTATTTGACAAACAGAGATCACAAGTAGGCAGAGAGGCAGGCAAAGAGAGAGGAGGAAGCAGGCTCCCCGCAGAGCAGAGAGGCCGATGCGGGGCTCGATCCCAGGACCCCGGGACCACGACCTGAGCCGAAGGCAGAGGCCTCAACCCACCGAGCCACCCAGGCACCCTGATTTTAGCAAATTTCTTGAGCCAAAAAGTACATGCAAAAAACTTTGATGGGGTTCACAGTAGAGAATAGACTCAATCTGCCTAGAATTTGGGAGAAGCTCGGGGCCTGAATTGTCAGGGAAGGCCAAGAATGAAAGAAGTTTACTCTCATATATGCCTGCTGAGGAGGTTACTTGAGTGCGACAACTCCAGCAAAGCTAAAGCAAAAATCCCACAAAATGGTGAGTTTTTAAACAAAAGAAATAATAGAATTTAATAAAAAAAAAAAAAACCTTCCTGGATACCAATTGTCAGTGACCTCACAAGCAATTAGTGCAAATTAAAAGAGTATCAATTACTCTAAGAGAAATGTTTTCAAGAAGAACGGGAAGAATCCCCCCCTACCTCCCAAGAAAGAAAAAAGCAGGTGAGTGAGTAAAGGCTGAATATGATAAAGAAGGCATCTGTTTCTTCTACCAACAAGAAAAAAGGACAATCAGAAACTCCAGAAAAATAAAAAAACTGTGCAAATAGGAACTAAACTAAAACGTAGCATTATTTTGAGGAATTGGATGAGTGCAAGAAGGAAGACTCTGTTCTTGAAACATTTTTCTTTGAGTGATAGTGGGGTCATGACATTGGAACCGGAGGAAAGAAACGTAGTCATGGCGCTCTACTTAGTTCTGAAACAATATTTACATAGCCATGTTGTAAGCACTGTTTTCTGGTTTCCAATTTTTAGAATAAACCTATAAACAAAGCAGGAGAAACTTAATTGTGGTTATAGAATAGATAGAATTTGGGAGGTAGAAGGGGGTAAGGAGGTGGAGAAAGAGACATTTGGCTTTTATCTTCATCTTACTGAGTGAGCAGGCAAAGGTATCATTGACTGTTGATGGAAAAAAATGAGAGGTTCGTCTATGGTTACAATAGTAACAGAGCAACTAAAATAGCTAAAACTTTTAAAACTTAACAGGGAGTGGGGAAACACAAATTAGAACCTTATCTGCCCTAAAAGGAAGTGGATAGATAATGTCTACTGAGGTTGTTGATCAAGACAGAGCAGTGTAAACATATTATTTGAAGACGCAGAAGAAACCACAAGCAGAACTAAAAACAGAAACTGGTTAAAGGCTGTCGTCTCTGAGAAGCGGAATGTGGGTGAGAGACGTGGGTCATGGTACTGTTGCTTCGCATTACAAAACCTTTTGGAACCATTTGATATTTTAATCATGTGCATAAAGCACTCTGATAAAATTTGACTTTAAGTCCTGGACATGCATTTCACTGCCACATCATACAAATACAAAAATGGATTACAAACTAAAGGAAATAGTCACAGTAAAGTGGGAGAAGGCAAAGAAACTTGGACAGGTTAAGTGATTTAGCCTGTTTCACACTGGCCCATGGCTGATAAACAGGAGAGCTGGAATTTGAACAAAAGTGACCATATGCCCACTAGGCGAGCCGCCACTGGGTCCACAAGACCAAGGTGCCATCTCTGCTGTCCAGGGATTTAGGATCTAAGTGAGCTATTACCAGTCCTACAAAGACTTTCCTTTTCTACACATCTCTCCAGGTAAGCCCCCAAGCTCAGTCCTGAGCCTTACACACATCAAACCTCTTGTCTCCCTCCTCCTCCTGGAAAAGATAGATGGTCAGTCACATGTCACATTTGAATTCCTCATCCCTCCTTTGGTGGCTGTGTCTATTAAAAAAGGATCATTCCCACACTAGACCCAGCTTCTCATCTGCATTCTTTGCTTCTTGGTTAAGCAAGAAAGATTAGAATATTGAGAACTTCCACTTCCAATGGGGAGCTTGATAGAAAGCCCTAAAGACTATAATCTAGAAACATAAATCGAATATGTTTTTACATAGCCATGAAGCTGTTAGAGAAGAAATACAAGTTCCTAGGAGGTAACATACAATCACCTAGTTGAGCCCTGAGAAATAAAATATAGACTGACAACGTTGGGATTTGGAGGGAGGGAGCCTCTTCCCTGAATGTTGACAGGACTTGGTGTGGTTTTTGAGTGTTGAGTTTGATGTAGATCAGACCAGGCTGGAGATAAGTAAGCTTTGCCAGGCAGTGGGGACATGGTCACGCTTTGGGTCAACAGTGGATGGGTGTTGAGGGCTCTGGGTGGGAAGGAGCTGACCTGGCCTTTATTGAGTGTTGATGTGAATCCTGATGGGGAAACCATCTATTTTTCTTTAGGATCTCTCCTGAGGAGCTTTGCATATAGTCACTAGGTCCAATGGTGGAGGAAGTGTGAGGGGTATTCTGGTTAAGTGGCCCTCAGTCCTCTGGGAGGCTGCAGACTTTGTAGGAGGCCAGGTGTCCATGTACACATTCACATGCACAGTAGTCATGGATTCAAACCACCTTAGACATACAAACTACCTTTTCCCACATGCATGTATATGCTGTTGTGATTAGTAAAATACAAAGAGTTTTATTTTATTTTTAAACACAAATAATTTTAAAGCATTATTCAATGGACAGTAACTTTTTACATTACGTAGTTTCACAAAGGACATTAAAAATACAATCACAGGCCTTTTCTGCGCTCCCCCAGCTCCTAATTATGTTTCCATACCACCCTCTGATCTCTATGCTCTCTTTTAAAGCACTTAACACAATTTCTAATTGTCTTTTTCTTTTCATGGCCATTGATTTTATGTCAGTCTCTCCCACTAGATTATACACTTCATGAGGGCAAAGAATGCATCTGTTTTTCCCACAAACTGTATTCCTAACTCTTAGCAGAATGCCCAGCACATAGTAAGTGCTCAGTAAATATTTGTCACGCAAATGAATGAGGTGGCAGGGCTGGGGGAAGCTGTTCAAAACAATTATTTGTTTGATTATTAAAAAGTTTAGGAAGAAATGATCTGGTTATTGTACAACTATAACCAAGAGCAGGAAGAGCCAAGAGAATTACCAAAGAGACATGTTGGTTCATTGCAAATAGGGAGGCAATCCCAGCCCAGTGAGCTGTCCAGCATCACTGCCAATTTCTAATAGCATTTATTTTTGAGCTTATTTGTAAGTAATGGGATGCTGGGCATGATTCAAAGCACACCAAGCAGAGGCTCAGCCTCTTTACTGATTATAATCTAAAAGAGTGTCCAGTGGAAATTTTATGTAGCATCTTTCATGTTGACGCTTTCTCAGAAGGTTTACTATAAACCATATACTTAGCCCCTCAGGATGTAGAGTGATGTCAGTCACAAACAACAGGTCACTAAAAGGAAGGGACTCCATTTTCTGCCACCCTCTCCCCACTCCATTTGCCCCTGAGTCCCCTCCTGAACCTGAAACTTGACTGTGTTATTTATGGAATGCCAGCCACTAGTGAGAACTATTCTAGGTGCTTTGGGGAAACACACAGAATTTACCAGGCATGGTACCTGCTTTAGAGGGGAAAACAAGCAAGTCTGCATCTATTTTCCTCTGTAGCTAGGGTTCTTTCCCTCCAAAGATCTATTTTGGGTATTCAGCAGCTGCAGAACTGACCTGCAAATAAATTCAACTACATTCACAGTTCCTAAAAATGACTGTGACCAGTTCACTCACAGAGGTGAGAAGAAAATATTTTCAGAGAACAGAAGTACATAAGAGAAAGTTACATAAAACAAGTAGAAAAAGCTTGAGATTGCCTAAATCCAACACAGACTCTTGGCTTTTAGGAGGTAGGGTCCCTCCAGTTATGAAGCAAAATCTCAACATGTGTACTACGTGGGACCCTGCCCCCATGGGGCACGTCACTCCCCTTCTCCATTTATGGCTATCTGCTGTCATTGCTTGACAAGGAGAGTAAGTGGGAATATTTAAAGACTCTCAACTCTACTCCCAATGAACTGGGACTCCCAGTTCTGGAGGTCACAGCTAGGAAACAGGGTGATTTTTTTTTTCAGATAAAATTTCCTTTCATTTTGACAATTAATAGCAGTATCTAGATTTCTAAAATATTTTTCCTCAGCTCATTTAGGTTGCTGTCCCAGAGAAGATCTCAGGACAGAGTGGTATCGATGACTAGGCTGCTTGGGACGGCAAGGGTTCTGTAGCTCGCTCGGGTTCAGGCTGCAAGATAGCATGTCTCAGCTACCTTTCATGTCCCCACCACCTACAGAAGCTGGCAAGTGACATTGTAGGGAAGGAAAAATAATTTCAAAAATAATGTTTCCTCTACCATTCTTTATCCTTGGCTAAGACTCCCTGTAATAAAAAGATTAATAAGAGAAAAATGAATTCATTTTTTAAAAGACTTTATTTATTTGAGAAAGAAAGCACAAGCCAGGGTAGGGGCAGAGGGAGAGAGCAGAGAAAAGAATCTCCAGCAGACTCTGCCCTGAGGGCAGAGCCCAACCTGGGGCTTGATCTCAGGACCCTGAGATCATGACATGAGCTGAAACTAAGAGTCAGGTCTTAACCAACTTAGCCAACCAGATGTCCCAGAAAAATAAATATAATTACAGATACACATACATCTGCCCCACAGAGATATGAGATGCCAAGACAGCCTGGCACAGCTGAGATGAAGAACAGGACACAGGCGGGCCCCTCTCTTTTGGTCTTGGCTATTTGGAAGGGAAACAAAGTTCGTGGGAGAGCGGCTATGTGCCAGGAGCTGTGCTGGGCATTTTCCATGTAATAAGCCACTTACTCTACCGAACCACTCAGTGAGGGGCTTAACGTTCTCTTACTCTTGCAGATGTTAAGAATAAACAAGTTCGGAAACATTGCATTCCTCACCCAAGGTCACACAGCTAGTACATAGTGGAGGCAAGGTTGGAAGCCATCCTTTTTCAACACCAAGATAAGTTTTGCTTACAGGTCGGAAGTGTGTTTATATCTACCAAGAGGCCCTCCAGACACTGTGGGCACAGTCACATTGTAACAGAACATAGGGAGAAACGGGGGCATCATGAACCCCATCTTTTTGCCTTGATGAGTTTCTTCTTCCTGCCTTGTGGGCCAAGAAGGCAGAGGCCTGCTTTGGTTCCTCTGCAGAAAAAAGCAAGTCTGCGACAGACACAGAAAGTTCACTCTTCAGACCTTTCTGCGAAACTACAATATGTTCTATTTCATGTTTCCTAAATTATTTGCAACAGGCAGCTGTGCTTGGTCAGAATCTCGGAGGTGCTCTGGGATTCCAGACGAGGCGGGGGCTGCCCCCTGCTCTCTGGCTGGGAATAATACAATTCACAAATGTGGAGCATCTGGGGAATTTAGGGGCTAAAAAGAGAGGCTCCTGGCTGGAAGCGGCTAGATTCCTGGACCTTCGTGGTGTCGGGAAAGAGTTTCAGGGATGTTTCACTTTTGCTGTGGCGCAAATAATAAAGCAGTCATGTTTTGACCATTACTGTGTTCCATGCACCATACGAAGGACTTTTTATAGGTACTATATGCACCCATTCCATTCATCCCGACAACATTTAATTCCCTCAACGAGCCTGAGAGGTAGATATCAGCCAGCATATACAACAGATGGAAAACGGAGGCTTGGAGATCAAGAACTTGATCAAGTTTTTTTTTTTTTTCCCCCAAGATTTTATTTATCTATTTGACAGAGAGAGAAAGAGCACAAGCAGGGGGCATGAGAGAGGGAGAAGCAGGGAGCCCGATGCGGGGCTCAATTTCCAGACCCTGGGATCATGACCGGAGTTGAAGGCAGACACTTAACTGACGAGGCCACCCAGGGGCCCCCAAGAACTTGCTCAAGCTTCACAGCTTTAAGACCAAGCTGAGATTCAAACCCAGGCTGCTTGACCTGAATGCTTATAATTTTAGCAACAACATATTGCTGCCAATGAATTTATGGTGAAATTAACGGATATATCAGATAGGATCTTCTCCATCTCATACCCTACCCACCAAATTCTTGTGCAATTAAGATAGTTTGAGTTCACTTATGAGGGGAATGGAAAAACAGCGCTTGGGTTTGTCCCAGTTACATGAATTAATTCTGTCTTGGGGTTCTGATGGCAGCATAAACCAAAGAGCCCAGAATCCCATGATGAAATTATATCGTTAAAGTCCTTGGCAGCTTGGCTATTATTTTATGTAAAATATATGCATGGGTTCTGAGAACTCCTCTCCACCAGCAGACAAGATGAAAAAAATATTAGCAATGATAGGATTCTATGCTATCATGCTGGTATTTATGTGCCATTATTGATAGGAATGTTGCTTGTTTGGAATCTGGAAGGTAAACAGAGTTTCAGATTCCAGCCCTCTATTGTGGAAAGTAATAACACTGCAGCATAGCCATGCAAATCAAGGAACTCTGAAACCCCAAACCTCCAATCATAGCACCGGCACACCAACATTCCAAACACGCCTCTCTCCCCAGAGAGAGCCTGGCTCATGCCATGGAATCTTTTCAGAGCCAGCATCAAAGGCTGCGTGAGGCCCAGTATTTGGGACATCTCATCGCAGCCCAAGTCCCAACGTAGGGTGAGGTCAGCGAGGGCAAATAACTGAATAGTTTTCTCCAGAACGCCATAGTTGGAATTCCCTCTCCTGGCCTGGGTTCCCTCCCTCTTGGCTGCCCCCAGCCCCACCCCACTCCCCTGGCTATCGGGCATCTCTTAGCCTTACAAAGTCCTCCAGGCCTAGTGCCTGGCTGGTCCCCTGCCCCACCCACCTGCCGCA
The DNA here is from genome assembly GCF_963455335.1 of Martes martes. Lineage (NCBI taxonomy): Eukaryota > Metazoa > Chordata > Mammalia > Carnivora > Mustelidae > Martes > Martes martes. The sequence goes on along the minus strand of NC_137889.1, from coordinate 68,701,579 downwards.
TGGGGCACTGCCCAGCCCAAGCATAAAAGAACTTTCCTCCCGCAGAGAGAGACAGAGCTCAAGACACACCCAGGCTATCTATAGAAAATCCCTCTGGGGGTTCTGCTGACAAGTCACTCGAGATCCCTCCTTGGGTTTTATTATGTCACAGGAACCCTGGATGGAATGCAGCGGATTAAATTCCAAGCCCTTCCCTGTGGGCTGGGCCCCTGAAGGAGGGGAGCCAGCCGCTTTTGCCCTGGCTCAGGGGCCATCTGTGCTCTCAGGTGCCCCCTACTGAACGTTTTTGTCCCTCAGCGCCGCAGTCCTGGGCTGCTGAAGGAAGGCCTGGGGGCTGCTGGCAGCTGGACCCTCTGCTCTCTTATGGCCTGGCGGGGACATGGGCGGAGGCTAAGAATGCTGCTTTGACCCTCGGAGATCACGGAATGGGTTTGGGCAAGTCACCGCTCACCTCTGAGCTTTGGTTTCCTCACCGAAAGAACCCCTGGCCTCTGAAACTGTTTCTATCACTGCGGTGTGGAAGCTGGGAAGTGGACACCGCAGCGGGGAGAGAGTTCTCAGCAGGTGCCCAGGGGGAGTTCGGAGACCGTCATGGCAGGCAGAGGTCCTCGCACATTGAAGGATGACAGAAAAAGGTGCCAGAGCAAGGAAACATTTCCAGTGTGGGCTAATTCTTTGGAAAGGCAGGGATATTATCCAGTTACTGAAACCTAGCAGCCCTGTGTATTCCTCATCCGTAACATGGGAGCAAGAGTAATACCCATCAGATAGGTCTGTGGAGATGAATTAATGGGTGAATTCATTTAAAGGGCTTCAAAGGGTGCCTGGTATATACTAAAACACCTCCTCCTCCCCTTCTTCTTCTTCTTGTAATTATTATTATTATTAGTCTATGAGTTACCTATTATTGTTACTATTACAGATCCCAGAGTTTTTACAGTCAACAATGCTTTGCAAAGATCACGAGTGTTGATAACATCTATTGCACATTTATGGCATACCAGTCATCCTGCTGAACATTTAAAATAATCTAGCATTTCAGAACAATCCTGTGGCAAGAAGTACTATCACTTCCATGTTTTAAATGGAAGAACCCGAGTGCTGGCGACCTGCCCTAGGTCAGAGAGCCGGTAAGTGACAAGCATGGTCAGTCCTGTCCCACCAGAGCTTGCGTGGGCTGGAATCCTCTCTGGCTGTTTGAACTCCCACACACCCTTGACCTTGCTGGGTCTTGCACGGAGACACAGGGCAGATCCTAATACCTGGTTTCTTTCGTTCACACAGTTGTTTCCAGGCAAGTGCAAGTTTGCAAGTGCCATGCAAACTCAGGCTCTGCCCAAAAGTGGGAGGAAATCTAATCTTCATAGAGGAAGGTAAGTCAAAGGAGGGAGGAGTGACCTTGGACAGTCACGGTGAGCCTGCATTTTCGTGGGATTCTCTTGCTCCTTCTCAGAGAACAAGAAAGGACAACGGGACATAGTATATATCTGTTCTAAGCCAAAAGCCCAGGGAGACTCCTCTAAACCTCGGGAGGCCACTCGTGTTATGAAAAATAGATGGTTCCCCACTTTCAGATCTTGTCCGATCTTGAATCTTTCCGCACATGCGCAAACGCACACACTGATGCTCTCTGTAGAAATGAATCGCTAAGCTTCCACCTTAGCAGAGCATATGAAACACATAAACAAATACTAAATTATGCCTGTGCCATCGGGGTATAGAAGCAGTATCTCTAAAATACTACCCAGGAGAGAGAAAGTTTATTGAGACTGTGACAGAACACCCCAATCTCATTGTCAATGACATTATTTCACACCCAGAGTAAGTGGGCAGGTTGTTACTCCTTGAAGGAGAGCTTTGTCTTTTCTTTTTTCTTAAACATCAGATCCCCCCCCCCCCCGGAAACAATGCAAATCTTTCCTTCTGAAGGGATCTTGAAGAGCAGATTCCTTCCATCGTTATAAAAGTGTCTCAGGTTGCACAGAATGAAGGAATTCCTAAAAACAAAGTTTTAAGTACTGCTTATTTGGCAAGGTGGGTGTCAGTGAGCCTTTCATTTATGTGGAATGCAGACCTTGGTTCCTGGGGGGAAGAGATCCTTTGAGGATCATGCCCCTGTTGGACTCTGGGTTGAGAACTGATACCACAGAGCAGACTAGAACAGTGGTCTCCAGGGTGGGGTGTCACAACCGGGAGGGTACTCTCCCCAAGAAATCCATTCGAAGCAAAGAAAGTATTGAATTTTTATCTTTATTTTTATGTTATCAACACAAATCATTTTTTTGCTATTAAAAGTTTAAATATATATAATGAACAGGATAAAATAATGAACTTCCCATGTACCCATGTAACTAACCGTCATCTGACTTCAAAAATCATGGATTTGTGGCAGGTCTGTCTTCCGTTGTTCATCCATGTACTTGCTCCTCCCCTTTCTCCTCCCACATTATTTGAAACATATGACTCTCTATAGGTTGGGCAAGGCAGTATTCATGCAGCCACTGGACACCCTCACCATCTCCCAGAACACTTTCTTACCAAGAGATAAAGGGGCCACACTGCCCGGGCTGGGTTTTATTGCCTTGTGTAGGAATATCTTTCTCTATTTTAGGTTCAGTGGATGTTGCTTTGCTCTGCTAAACATGCATATCAATGGCTCTCAGGACCCCAGTCTTCAGTATTTCAGACCTCATGGGAGAGATGTTGGGGTCCTTCCACTCTGAGAGGACCTGAATGTAGGTTATTGCGTTGTGTTGGCTGCTGGGAGAGACCCAATGGCCATGAGAGACCAATGCCCGCCATTGAAGCTGGTATTACTTTGTTCCTTCTCTATGATAAAATGTTCTACCTTGTATTTTCCTTGGTGATTCCAACGCCACTAGAACGCCACCCACGATCTCAGGGTCCTGGGATCGAGCCCCACATCAGGGTCCCTGATCAGCGGGGAGCCTGCTTCCCCCTCTCTCTCTGCCTGCCTCTCTGTCTACTTGTGATCTCTGTCAAATAAGTAAATAAAATCTTTAAAAAAATTAAAAAAATAAAGACCACAATCTTTACTTAGGGTTAGATTATCCTTTTATTAAAATTCTAATTTACATAATATATTAATACTGTGGTAGAGAGATAAAATTTATAAATGACAAAGAAACACATATACTCAATAGAGAAAGTTTAGAGACTACTTATTTAATGTATATACCTGGGAAACATGCTTGAATTCTAATTGTTAGCTCCCTTCCTTTCTGGCTGTTTGGCCTTGGTCACGTTCTTTTTTCCTCCTCTCTCGACATCAATTTCTTCGAGTGTAAAATGAACAACTTAGTCATAGCCACTTCAAGGGATACTGGATGACCAAATAAGATAGATAATAGATAGAGATAGAGAGATAGATGATAGGTTAATAGATACATACATACATGCATACGTACATACATACGCATGTACCTACATACGTATCCTGGTCAAGCTCAACAAATAGGTGCTATTCATAGTGTATCAACTAAGACCAATATTGATAGAGCCCCACTCTTAAGGAATGTACTGGGTCTGCCCTCAAGGATCTTGCAAACCAGAGGACTAGAGAAGCACCACTCATAGGGAAGCATGCAACATCCATTCTCCCAAGGACTCACTGAGCAATATGAAGGGTGATTCTTTCGGAAGTTCAGAGGAGAACTCCCTGGCATCTGGAGAGGTCCGGAAGTCTCTGTGAGAAAGATAGGTTTAGCTGGGCCCTGAAGTCTCACCTGAGGAGGTGGGAATTGGCTATGAGGTTGCAGTGAGGGCACGGAGGGTGGGGGCGATGGCCAGGTACAGAAAAAAGAGGAGGCAACAAAATAGCAATAGGCAGAGAAGCTACTGGAAGACAGTCCCAGGAAGGAATGAGTGTTCCACAGTCCCAGCCCTCTACAGGGTTGAGACAGGGGAGGTTAGAAACCAGGACCCTATTGGCTTTCAAGACACATTGTGTCTCTCAGTGGCGGAGGGATATCAGGTTGCACCTGACAGGAAGGAAGGCATGAGGGCTTACCCAGAAGGGCTCATGATGGTTGGTCTGTAAAAGGACAAAGCAGCCCAAGCACTAGACAACTACAGTGCCTCCTAGAATCTCATAGGCCGCTCTTGTGTGTGACAGGCATTCCCCCAACAGGAGGGAGATGCTGTAGGAAAACAGAGACTTTCAAAACAGCTTTGATGACCCAAGCTCCAGGAATGCCAAGACTAGGCTGGCAACAGCAAAACCAGTTCCACGAACAACTGACACTGTGCTTGCCTCTAAAAACCTCGGTGGGAGTCTAGCTTCCATCTGGCTGGGCCACATCAGGAGCTCACAGTATCATGATTACATGCCAGGCACTGAGTTAAGCATTAACATACATTCTTCCATTTAGTCCGTACAGTCAGCCTCCAAGATAAAGCATTCCCATTTAACCAATGGAAACACTAAGGATACCAGAAGTCCAGCAATTTACTGCAAGTTAAATACAAGCTGAAAGTGGAATTCAATCTCAAGTCTGCCTCTAAAACCCTTTCCCCTACTCTTTTCACTTTCCACTGTTACTGACTGTCTCTTAGAATGATGATCGGGTTCATGTAGGTACAGAATCTGTGGTTGCCCATGGTTAAAATTGCTGGCACATTCCACATTTTTTACATGCATGAACTCTTTTAATTCTCTCATGCCTTATGAGAAGCTCTTTTATTATTCTTATTTTGGAAATTGAGGCCCAGAGAGGTTAAATAACCTACCTCAGGTCACACAGTAAGAACAGTGCAGAAATTCAAACACAGGCAGTCTGGATCCGGAGCCTGCATTCTTGACCTTGTGCCATGCTCTATATCCCAGTAGGTGTCCATGTGGGACAGGTCTCTTCTCCAACCCATGTTTCCTTTCTGATGCAATTGTGTGCCTGCCCAGGGAGCATGGCAGGGGAGTGGGCAGGACGGCCAGAAGAACCGGGGCCCCAGATGTCGGAGGTGGCAGGGAGCAGCTCTACGCTAATGACATCTCTTTCCTTACAGTGGCAGGTCTGATATGTGTGTGAAGTGAGTTCCATTCCCTCTGGCCTTTGGTTTTGGAAATCAGAGCCATCTGAATTTTAGGGCTCATAGCACATATACCAGGGTGCGAGCCCATCCAACTACTCTGGTGTCAGAATTTTTTTTTTTTTTAATTAAAAATTCTTCTTGGGAGATTTTGTGGGGAGAGCACAAGCAGGTGGTGTGAAGAGTGGGGGGGAAAAATCTTCTTTGTCCCTTGGGAACTAAGAGCAATGCCTGCTCTACTGAGATTTGTAGTCCAATTTATCTTCCTTAAATGACCACATAGGAAAATGATCACAGCAGCGAAGTGACATTAGAAATGTGAAATGGATAAATAAAATGTTGGCGAGCACTCTGGCTGCTGAACCCACTTGAAAAATGGAGATCTAAGGAGCACACAAACTGAACTAGAAGGAGCCTTTAGAAGGAAGGCCATGGAACAAATGTCAAATGTTTATCTGGACAAAGAGAGAAACTGATGTGTGCAAGCCCTCAGGCCCTTGCAAGCTTCTTTCTTCTTGAGCAAGGCTGAAGATTTCCACAGGTCATTTCTCTGCCGTGGTTACAACCACCTCTAGTAATGACGAAGCCCCACGGGGCATTCCTTGTGGAAGGGGCCCCGAGGTCACGCTTTATAGCCTCACCACTTCCCTCTGCAAATGAGGAGCCAGGCCCAGACAGAGGAAGTAACATGGCCTGATATTTGATGTGCATTTTCTTGTGGGATGTTTACAAAGTGAAACCATTCACCAGGTTGGAATGCAGGGGAAAGTCGCAGTAACCACTGACATCTGTGGGCCCTTCTGCATTCCAGATCCCAGTGAGCCTTCTGCAAATGTGACGTCATCCCGTCCACGCAACAACCCACTGAGACTGGTACTAGCCCAGACTGTATTTTCATAGGACATTGAGGCCCAGAAAGATTAAGTGTCTTGACCAAGGTCACATCGCCAGGAAGTCTCACAGCCACATCTCAACCCAGCCCTGGCTCCAAATCTCATATTCCTTCTTTACTGCCTTCTTATAAGAATAGGGAAATAGTGAAATAAACCAAGACATAGCTCCTGGGATATTATTTCATGATTAAAAATCATTATGAACTTTATGTAGTAAAATGGTAAATACTCCTTATACGGTGTTTCGTGAAAACTGTAATACTCGATGTAAAAATATGCAGAAGAAAAATGGCAGTAGAATGTTTAAATACTAACAGTGGCTGAATAGCATGATAAGCTTCTTTTCTTTCTGCTTTTTACTCATTTTAATTTTATGTAATGTGGAGAAGTCTTTTGTAATAGAATGAATATAACAATTTTTCTTAAAGAACTAGTAGTATGCTCTCAGAATCGATAAGGAAAAGGCTTAAATGAATAGTCATATATTTTTCTTTCCTTGACCATAAAAGCTAATAAGTAATTGATTTGCAGCGTGAGATAGAGGACCATTATACAAAGTCCATACATAACACAGTTCTCTTTTCACATTTCATCAGATGCAACAAAAACTAAAATTCGAATAACTTCAGATCTGACGCTACCCTATTTTTATGGCTTGCATAGCCAAGTCTATTAATAAAACAAGATGATAACCTTCCTATGTTTACCAGGATGGTGACTAATCCTTCTTTCCTCAGTCTGTGACTGAGCTCCAGCCAACATCAAGGCTCATGGACACACGGGGGTAGAAGATTCCTTTCTGTCCACTTTTTCCTTACACATGTGGAAGCTCGGGAACAAAGAGGTCAAGTCACTTGCTCAAGGTCTTGTGGGTCTTCCTATTTAAATCCTGAAGATCAACTCCAAGCCCTCAAAGCACGGCCCTTTTGTTTTTGTGCCAATCCCAGCAGCCAGTGCGGAACCCTTCCTTCAGTGGACGAGCTAAAGCTTCAGTGAGGACACAGGATGAAAAGCCCAGTTTAATAAACATGGGCATGAGCAGCAGCTCAATTCCCTGAGTGTTTCCTAGGTGCCAAGCACTATGCTAAAGGCTTTACAGGGGCAATTCATTTCCTAAAGTAAGCCTGCGGTACAGGTAGTAGTATCAATTATGTCTGTGTTGAAGAAGAGGAGGCTTTAGAAGACTGAGTCTCATGCCCCAGCCAGAAGGCAACTGGGCCAGTGTGTTAGCCTGGATGGTAGGACTTCAGAGCTGGTCCACTCCCCTCCTGCGTCTTAGCACTGGAGGGAACTCACAGCACCAACTCAACCAGAGGCAGAATGTTATTCCTGGAGAGTTAAGACACTTGCCTGAGGTAAGAAGGGGAATTCACCTGTAAGCCAGATGTCTGTGGTCCTGAAACATGGCCAAAGCCATTTTGTAGCAATCCAGTAAGCCTTGAAAGGACCACCTGAGAAAAGCAGCCAATGAGCCCCTCCTTCCTCCCCTCAAAGTATGTCTCCAGGTCACCTCAGCCCTGCCCTTACTCAGCATGGTCCCATTTTTAATAGAAACCATGATCAGATGTAAGCTTGGCAACTCATTCAATATTCATTCAACAAACACATGGCAGGTTTCAGGCCTTTGCAAGGCAGGAGGCGAGGAGAGGGTGCAAAGTTCTTCTCCAGTGTGGTATGTGACTTCAAGAACTTTCAAATACACCAGCAGTCTTGCTTTACCAGACAGAAGAGGAGGAGCCCGAGAGGCGATGCTCCTCTATTTGCCAGAGGAATCACACAAACATTTATATATCCTAATACCCATCAAGGCAGACCTGAAGCTCCCTGCACTGAATGGCCTTAGTTCTATTTCCTCTGTTAAAATTAAGTAGCCCTGGCTGAATTCAGGGTACACTGTGTTAACCAGTTAATGAGCAGAGCCGGGAAAATCGGTATCCAAAGAAAGGTGAAGAAAGGAATGAGCAGACATTGAAGGTGAGCCACTGAAAAGTACATACTTGGAAAACAAAAGCATCAAGAATGGGCTTTGGAGTCCTATCTGATTCAGAATCATGGCTCCAAATAATCACAGGCTGTGTGACGTTGGTAAGTCCTGTAGCTATTCTCAGGTTCTGTTTCAAAATCACTAAACAATGTACTAATACCAACCTTGCAGGGTTGGGAGATTCACGATAATAGGTGCAAAATGTCCAGCACAGCATCTGCCATCTTGCATTGCCCAATGTGTAGTAACTGCCATTATTATTTATAGTCACTGGGGATTTCCACTAACCCTTGGCTTGTCTCAGTGGTAAATTATGTTGAGGATTTCCTGAAGTGAAGAAAAATCATGTTTTAAAGCAAAATTCAACCATCAGCTGAGCAACATTTACTGGGGATCTGCTCTGGACTTAAATGGGAGTGGGGAAGCAGGGAATACTGCTTTCTTTTTCCATGACAGAAAATAAAAACTCAAATTAAACTGAAAACTGAACTAAGAAAACTTATTTTCAAAGCACTAGGCTAAGCCTCTGTGGGGACAGAAAATGAACTGACCAATTTGTTTTAGCTCCAAAGGCAAACTATAAATGAACATGGATATCCAGTTTTGACCAGGGTTGATCATCGAAGTATGTTCTAGAGCCAAGTGGAGTAGTTCTGGATATACAAGCTGCTATAACAGATAACCCCTGAAGAAGATGTGTCTTTCTTATTCCTGTGAAGTCCAACAAACTGGGGTTGGGAGGGATGTGAAAGGGGTTCTTCCAGGACTCAGGCTGGCTGAGCCTCTACCATCTTCAACAAGAGGCTCCCAAGTTGGCCATGGCATTGACATCCAGCCTACAGAAGGTGGAAGCAGGAAGGCACGCCTCTCAGCTCTGCCTCCATACTCCATTGGCTAAAATTTAGTCATGTGGTCATACCTAATGGAAAAGGAGGCTGGGAAAACAATCTGTTCAGCAGGAACTGAGTTTTCAGAATAGCAATCAGTTCCTGCTACACAGGGCGCCTGCAAACACCCAGGATTCCATGTTTGGGAAATCTAAGGCTCATTCTTTCTTGTTTTCATTCTTGCAACTCCACCCAAGTATTCAGTCATTTAGTCCCAGATTCATAGTACTACAGGCAAATTTCACATAGCACGGGGACAAAATGGGAGAATAAAACGAGGAGTGGCAGATAATAAAGACTCTAAAAGGGAAAAGTCAAATGAAATTTACACTAAGAGGGAAAAATCAACATTCACCCTGTCTGCTTATACAAGACTCTAAGGGGGAGCTTCTAAGAAACCAAGGCAGTGTTCACAGAGCTGCATCAGCAGATTTTGCTGTGTTTTGACAGAGTTAAATTTAAGCTAGAACTTGAGTCTTTCTCAAGATGAGAGCATTTGATTGATTGCTTATGATTCCTGGATATTGTAACTCAAATAATACCATCTGTAATGACCACACCTAGTTCTGGAGAGTTCAGTTCTTAGAGCATCCAGACCTTAGAGAGATGGCTTCCTTTATTGTCATGTCTAAAACAAGTACCCACTACTCATGTAAATCTACCTCTGGATTGCTGCCCATTCTCCTGGACTCCATGTGGCTCTGGCTCAGGCCATCGGCAGCTCAGGATGAGACTTCCTATCTCATCTTCCACACCCTTACACCTTCCTGCAAAAGCTCTGCTTTGGAGCTCATATCATCTCAGCTTCATTTTTTTTTTTTATCATGACCCACAATAATAAATACATTTTATATTTTGACCCAGTAAATACACACACACACTTAAAACATAAGTTTCTTTAAACATTCTTGTTTTATTAAGAATGGTAATTTGTTTAATTCTCTTTCAATCCATTCAAAAAATGCTCCTTGGGACCACTAAATTGTTTAGACCAACCGTCTTCCATAGACAGGAACTTCATCTCGGCTCTACTTTTTCCATATTCTCCTAAAACCACACCCTCAGCTTTTCCCCTTGTCACCTTTCAAATCCGTAACTCCTGTATCTCCTTGGACCTTAACCACCCTGTTCTTCTAGCCCCCTATCCTGTTATCCCCACTTTACCTACACTTTGAGCTTAATCAGGAGTTGTAGACCCTGACTTTTCACTGACTATTTATCAGAATCTTTCTGGTCTTGCATCTTCCCCAGCCTACACAGACTCCATGACTACAGCCTCCTGATCTGTCTACCAGTCCACCATTTGGCATGAGATATTTTGGTTCTGTCCTCCTGATAACCAACCCTGCAGCTCGGTCATCAGCCCAGTGGACATGGCCAAGAAAGTGTAAATATTAAAGTGTCTGGGCCAGGCCCATCAACTGGGGTGATGTCTACACTGAATCATGACTGCTTATTTATTCTTCAGCCTGCTGTAATCCTCCCACTTCTAGATCCTCTGCATTGTTAAAAAGACTGAGAAATGCAAAGCATACTCTTTGGCGCTTATTTTACTCTCTCTGCAGCATGTGAGACTATCAACCTTCAAAATCTCTCCCCATTAATTTGATGGCTCCCACTTCCCTAGTTTTTTGCATCCTTTCTTGCTATTCCTTTTTAAGGTTCTTCATAAATTCTTTCTCTTCTCTCTACCCCTTAACTGCTGATGTCTTCAAGTTCCTCTTTCATCACATTCTACAACATTCCAGGGCAAAGTCATTCACACCATGGTTTCCACTACCATCTGTATGATGATGATTCTCACGAATATATCTTAAATCCTCAGCCCTTTGCAGCTTCATATCCAATTCCTACTGCATCCCTTCACTTGGATGTCTTATAGAGCCTTTCAAACTCAACATGTCCCAAACCGAAGTTGGAGCTTTCTCCCTACTTGGTGTTCTTCAGTGGTTTCCCATTTTACTTAGAAAAAAAATCCATAATTATTACCATGGCCTTCCAGGTCTAAATATTCTCATAACCTCTAGCTCCTTTGTCTACCCCATCATCTAGACTTTTCTCATAACTCACTCTGCTCAAGCCGAACTTGAAGTTCCTCCAATAACCCAAGGATACACTTACCACAGAGCTTTTGTCCTGGTTTCTCCTTCTGACTGAAATGCTATTGTCCCAGATTGGATAGCCACAAAACTCTCTTCCTCACCTCACTCAGGTTTCTATTGAAATATCAGCTGCTCACAGAAGCCTCTCCTACCAGCCTGTCAAAGTAACATCCTTATCACTCTTTATCTCCTTCCCCTGCTCTATTTTGTTTCAGAGCAGTTATCACCATATACACGAAAATGTTTATTGTGTATTTACCACATTCACTAACATATAAGTTTATTTAGCTGAACCCCCACACCTAGAACAGTACTTGAGACAAAAAACCTCAATATATAATTTATGCATGAATGACTAACTTTTCTCCTCCCCCTCTCTTACCTCCTGCCCCCAAACTGTGCTTTCTCCAGGATTCTAGGTAAAAAGTACATGATTTTCCCAATCACAGCCCAAGCCAGAACCTTGGTCTTTGGCTTCATCCTCTATCTCTTCTCTCCACCCACATCCCATCATTCATGCTTCTTAGTGTACCTTCCTAAGTCTCCGATTGCATTTGATTTCTCCATCCCCACTGCCATGTCATGTCATGGATCCCTTTGTAAATTTGGTAAAAACTATGGGACATCTTCTCAGAAAAATGTACATGGAAACAGCATATTCTTCAAAAAAGGGTCTCTAGATTTTCCAAAGCCCAGTGTGGACCTCCCTCCCCAGGTGTCACTATGTCCAAAGACAAAAATTTCTGGCTCAAAGATTCATTATTTCTTACCTGAATAACTGTGATGTCTGCTAGGCTCTGAATGTTTGTGCTCCACCCCCCACAGAAAATGCATATGCTGAAATCCTACCTTCCAATGTGACCGTATTATAAAGTAAGCTTTGGGTTGGTGATTATGCCATAAGAGCAGAGCCTACATGAATGAGCTTAGTGACTTATGAAGGAGATTCTGGAAAGCTAGCTCACCTCTTCCTCCATGTGAGGTTACACGGAGAAGACAGTCGTCTTGAGAGCAAGCTTTCATCAGACACCAAATCTGCTGGCACCTTGATCTTAGACATCCTGTCCTCCAGACCTGCAAGAAATAAATGTTTATCTATAAGCCATCCCATTTGTGACATTCTGTTATAGTAGCCCAAGTGGACTGAAACAATGTCCTCTGACAGGTCTCTGTGCCACCAATCCTACCCTTCTTTTGATCCACTCTCCGCAAGAGCTGCTTAAGTAATCTTTTAACAGTGTGGGTTGTCCATGGAGTCTTATATGTACCCTGTACACCTGTTGATGGTCCTCTATCACCTTAAGAGCAAACTCCTCTAAGTGGGTACACAGCTCTGCTTGTTCTTCCAGCCTTAGCCCTTTAATGTTCCATACCCACAGTCAGCTTGAGCTAGTCTGAAAAACTCTCTCACACCTCTGTGCTTTTGACCATGATGTCTCTTTGTCCTACCTGCCCCTAACCTTCCATCTAGTTAGCTACTTGTCACTCATCTTCCCCCAAACAAGGATTATCATGAAAGTACTCCCTGATCTCCTGGGGCTTAACTTGGGGCTCTTTCCTCATATCAGACTATATTGTAATCATTATCTTGTCCATTTCCCCTGACAGATGGTGCATCATGGAGAACAGAGGCTTTTTGAGAATCTCTGTGGCACATAGTAGGTGCTCAATATAGTATGTTGAAGCGATGGAATGATCAGGTAAAAGGAGAGAGTGGTAGAAGCAGTGTGTTTGGGATTCATATAAATGGGGCAGGTGTAGCCAACGCAGCTTCCAAAATAGGAAAATCCATATTTGCAGAGGAGATAAAGCTGATAGTTCTTCCATTTACAAAAAGGATTCACCCCAAGGGGTCTCTAAATTGCTGGTGCTTTAACCAGCCTATGTAAGTGTTTGTTTACAGATCATTAATCACTTTACAAAGAGGCCAAGAGCTCAAATCTGGCCAATCAGAGCCTTTAGAACTGAATCACAAGGCTTCTGAAATTGCTTTAGAAGTTAACAGGAAGAAGGATTCTATGTTAAGCTATACAATTAACACAGAACTTTTCAGGAATAAGCCAGAGAGAGAGAGAGAGAGAGAGAGAGAAGAGAGGGAGAGAAAAAGAACCACAGTGACAGGAGCAACAGTTTTGAGAAGTCTAACTGAAAGTCCCAAGAACTTCCTTAAACAAGGACATCTCCATTCTTTTGTGCTGTGGGGGATTGGGTGGGATGCTCTAAAATGATTGGACACTGACAAGCAGGACTTCACCCAGTCAGTAAAGACAAAGTTCTCAATTTCTAGTGAAGATAAGGATACAGAGAGATCTTGTTTTGGCCATCAATGTGCACCTAACAAGTCAAATGGATTTACTCTGGCACAAACCATAAAGTTCACTCATCTATTCACCAAATATCAGTTGAATATCAGTTGAGCACCTGGCACAGGTCAGGCCATGTGAGATAAAATGCTGACCAAGATCTGGACAATCCCTTGCTTGCAAGGATTGTGCATTTTAGAAAGAGGAGCAAGAAATCAATTAACAAGGTAATTTACTACAGTGAAAGTGGTAGCAAAGGAGTAAGAAGGTGATGTGACACAGTGAGGTGGGGGGATACCAAGAGACTCTCTAGATAGAAAAGGCGAGGGATGCCTCTCTGGGAGTGCATCATCTGGGCTGAACCTGATGGATGGGAAGGAGGTAGCCATGGAAAGACCTGGAGAAAGGCATTCCTGGAAAAAAGATCATCAAAGTCTAAAGCCTTCAGATAGGAAAGTTATAAGGGCCAAAAGGCCATGAAACCAAAAAAAGCCCACTATTACTGAAGTTCAATGGAGGAGCAAAGCTTGTATGAGGTAGAAGATGACAGTGACATGCGCCAGGGTGGTGGTAGAGGCAGACAGGTGTGGACAGATGCAGATCTAGCTGATATGGGGCATAAAACTGTTGTGAACGATGACAGGTGAGACGTCTCTAAGGTCAGGCTTGGGTCACACTGTGATGATTACAGGCCCATGAGTTTGGGGTTAGAATTCTTTATAAACCTATCACTTGAGAAACCCAGAAGAAATCCATTCTGTGTATTCTAAAAGTTCCTGGTCCTGGAGCTAGCTCTGCTGCATCCTTTTTCTTGCCCTGAGCCATGAGCACTCTCTTGGGGATTTTCTATTTCAAGGAATGGCATTCACCCAACCAACCAGAAGACAGAAAACCATCTTTGAAGCTCTGTTGCAAACTGAGTGAAGTCTGGTTGGTTGGTCACAATTACTCTGTACTGAGTAGCTAATGGCATCTCTCAAATGAGAGAGGATGATAAGGGCTATAAGTCTCTTCCCCCAGCAACCCCACAATCAGAGCATGTCTCAAACCGGATTCTGCCACATAGACATTAGCAAACAAGCACAAAAATGGTCATGTGACCAGGTGTGTAAGCTCCGTGGAGGACCAGCTTCCTACCATCTAGACACTCGAATAGTTTCCTACAATCTAGGCACTTGCATGGAACGTTTACCTTGAGCCAGATGCAACTATACGGCATTGCAGGATTCAGTTAACCTAGACCAGTGGTTCTCAACTGGAGTAGATTTTGTCCCTCAGATTTTGCCTTCCAGGCAATTTATGGAGATATTTTTGTCTTTCACAACTGGTGAGGCATTCCTATCATCTAGTGAGCTGCTAAACATCCTACAAGGCATTTCATCAATCCCCAAGGGTCTATATGTACCCCGTCCTAAGTAAGTATAGTTAATCTCTTGCCTCTCCCTTCTACTGCTCTCATTTGGACTTGTAGCATTTCAGACAAAGCCTTCCTCCCACCTGCTTCCCAGCTCCCCTGTTTCCTTCAGTCCTACCTCCTACCCTGCTATCAGATTGATCTTCCCCAACTAGGACTGGTATTCTGTTTTTCTAAATTATCCAGTGGCTCTTCCCTGTACAATAAACTAACTCTTCGCTTTCTCTCCTGCCTCTTCAATTGGGCATTTGTGTTAACAGTTGCTTTATTATAACAAACTCTCCCAAACCTTTATGCCTCTGTATATACTATTCCTCTGCCTGGGAAGCCCTTTTGTCCCTCTTTCATAATCTCTCCCACCTTTCTGGACACCCAGAGCTTGAGCCTAAACTAAAATCCTGCCTCATCTTTTGACAACTCCAAGCCACCTCTGGGACTCTTTATTGACCTTGCTCTACTCTGCACAAATCTCTATTAGAGCAGGTATCCCAGTTGTCCTGTTGTACTGTAATTGTTTGCATATCTGCTGCCCTCCTGGACTCTAAATGCCTATATGAATAACTTGTTGGGCCCAGCATGCTACATGCACAGTAAGCACCAACTAAATATTTGTTCAACAAGGGACGCCTGGGTGGCTCAGTGTGTTAAAGCCTCTGCCTTAGGCTCAGGTCATGATCCCGGGGTTCTGGGATCGAGCCCTGCATCGGGCTGTCTGCTCCGCAGGGAGCCTGCTTCTCCCTCTCTCTCTGCCTGCCTCTCTGCCTACTTGTGATCTCTGCCTGTCAAATAAATAAATAAATAAATAAATAAATAAATAAATAAGTCTTTTTAAAAAAATAAATAAGTGTATATATATATATTTGTTCAACAAACAATTACTTTCTATGCCCTGAGTTGTCTGGTTTTTGCTTTTTGTTTATTTTGGTTTTTAACAATTTTAAATCCTTCAAATTTTCAGGGAACAAAATGACACAAATAAGATACTATGGTTTTCAAATCTCAGAGTGCCTAAGAATCATCTTGAAGACTTGTTTCAAATGCAAATTTCCTGGCCCCAAATGCCAAGGTAGTTTTTTAAAATTAATTAATTAATTAATTGACTTTAATAACATATATATATAAATATATATATAAATTCATGCCTTAAAACTGTATAATTTAGCTATTCTGTAGTATACTCACAAAGTTGTGCAACCATCACCGCTATCTAATTCCAAAACATTTTTATCACCCTAGGAAGAAAACTGTGTTTATTAGCTGTTACCCGCCCCCATTTACCTCTCCCTCTAGCCCTTGGCAATCACTAAACTACTTTCTGGTAGTTTTGCCTACAAATCTGGTAGATTTGCCTACTCTGAATATTTCATATATAAAAAAGATCAGACAATATATGGTCTTTCATTACTGGCTTCTTTCACTTAGCATAATGTTTTCAAGTTTCATCTATATTGTAGCATGTATCTTTACTTCATTCCTTTTTATGGCTGAATATTTCATTGTATGGATATACATTTTGTTTATCCATTCATCAGTTGATGGTCATTTGGATTGTTTGCACTCTTTGGCTATTGTGAATAATGTTGATATGAACAGTTGTGTACAATTTGTTGTATGGACACATGTTCCTAATTCTCATGGGTCATGAGTAAATACCAAAACTGTTATTCATAGCGGCTTAACCATTTTACATTCCCCATCCGCAATGTATGAGGGTTTCAATTTCCCCATAATTGCACCAACACTTGTTATTTTCCATCTTTTTTGTTATAGCTATCCTAGTGAGTGTGAAGTGATAGCTCTTTGTGGTTTTGACTTTCATTTCCCTAATGACTAGCGATGTTCAACATATTTTCATGTGCTTATTGAACATTTAAATATCTTTTTTGGAAAAAAGTTTATTGGAGTGTTTTGCTCATTTTTTAAATTGGTTGTTTGGATATTTTTGTTACTGTTGAGTGGTAGTTCTTTATATATTCTGGATATTAATACCTATCAGGTATATGATTTGCAAATATTTTCTCTCATTCTGTGTCATCTTTTCATTCTCTTGATAGTCTTTTGATGCGTAAGAGTTTTTAATTTGATGAAGTCCAATTTATCTATTTTTCTTGTATTTCTTGAGCATTCAATGTCATATCTAATCCAAGATCGCAATGCCTGTCCAAGGTCAGTAAGATTTGTGCCTATGTTTTCTTCTTAGGGTTTTATTAGCTCTTACATTTAAATCATTAATCAGTTTGAGTTAACTTTTATATGTGGTATGAGGTAAGGGTCCAACCTAATTCTTTTATAGGTGGACATCCAATTATCCCAGCACCATTTGTTAAAAAAGCTATTCTTTTCCCCATTAGATGGTCTTGACATCCTTGTAGGAAAGCAACCAATGATAAATGTAAAAGCTTATTTTTGGGCTCTCAATTATATCTCTTTGATATCTATGTCTATTTGTATGCCTGTGCCACACATTTAGATGGCAAGAAACCACATTTGGAAAAACCTTGGTCTAAATTACAGTTGCTATAAATAAGAGCTAATCCAAAACAATGGTTCCCAATGAGACTGAACATCAGAATCATTACAAGCGTTTCAAAGAGAAAAAATCCTGTTCTCCAGGTGTCCCGCTCCCCCTGTCTTCCTCCCCTCCCTTGAGGTTTTGTTTCAGCACATGTCTATGATGCTCAGGAACTTCTGTTTTTAAAGAGCTATTCTCATGGTCATCCAGAATTGGGAATTATTGGTCCAGGTGATCATTTAAAGTTCTTTCCAATACATGGGACCTATAATGTTAGGAAAAGAGAAAATTTAAGGTAGGAGTTGGTCCCAAAACATGTTAAACGACCATCTTGTGTGTACTTGGCCATGTGAAGGCATCTCTCTGATGAAAAATATTTGAATACGATTTTATGAATTGTGACTGAGGTCAAAGGACCAGTTTACTCTAAGATGTCTCGATTGGAAGGAGATAATCCATATTTCAGTATTAATGCAGATGTGGAAACTTGCCCCAATGCCAGGCACAGTGTCCTTCTTGGTGGTCCCATAGCCCCATGCTCTGTCAATGACACCTCTGTCTTCCCCACTAATCTCTGGGTCTTCTTGAGTAGAAACAGGACTTTTTCCACTTTGGATCTCTAACACCCATCACTGTGCCTAGAAAATTGCAGGTATTCAATAAAATGTCAAATTAAACTAAACACAGTTTCTATATTTAGTCAAATGCATAGATAAGGTCAAATAGCAGGCTTTGTGTAAAAATGCTAGGTATGTGGTGCTTTGAAAACAGAACTGGAAGGGAATTAAGCAATGGGATTAAAAAGATAACTTTTTTAAAAAACCAAGCAATTATTTTTGCACCATGTTTATCACCTTAGTCCTCACGTGCCTGTCTACTGATGGTATTCCTCAGGGTCCCAGCGAGAAGCAGACGGCTCACCAGAGCTGAATGGAGAAACTCTTTCCAGGGAAGTGGTTAGCATTAAGGGGACAACAAGAAATGAAGTTCCTGAAACTAGCAACAGTGAGATGTCCTAACTATCTCTAGGCCTTAAGGGATGAGGGGACAGAGCAGAATGGCCAGAACCCCTGAGAGCTGGAATCTGGACAGAGGACTGCCCGGCAGGACCTGCAGCCATTAGCATGAAATGGGCAGTAAAGGGCCCAACAGTCCTCGGAAGGCCGACCAGAGAATCAGCAGCATATTCACCCATGAAGAACAGGAAGACATGGACATTCAACAAGAATCCACTGGGAATAAAAGAAATATAAAGGGACTGAAATGAGACAAATCAGTTAAGCTTCTTAGTCGGCAGCTCATCTGACCTTTTGGGAATGTTGTCCTTTCATTAGCTCATTTATCAAATACTGGAGTCTTTTTATGTTGTAAGACACTGTTTTTGAGGATATAAGGATGGATAACACACATTTCCTTCCTTTAAGAAGTTTACAGTGGGGAGCGAGGAACACAGGGAAGTAATGACAATACAATATGATAGTGCAACCGTGGGTGTATTTGTTTCCTGGGGCTGCTGTAACTTGCTGTAACAAAGTACCAAAGACTGGGTGGCATAAACAACAGAAATTTATTGTCTCACTATTCTGGGGACTTAAGTGTGAGATTGGGGTGTCAGCAGGGGTGATTCTTTCTGAGGCTTATGAGGGACAATCCGTTCCAGGCCTCTCCCTTAGCTTCTGATGGTTTGTTGCCAATCTTTGGCTTGAGAAGCATCATCCCAATCTCTACGCTCATTGTCACATAGTATTCTCCCTGTGTGTGTCTTTGTCCAAATTTCTTTTTTATAGGTACACTAGTGATATTGGATTAGGGCCTCCCCCACTCTAGTATAACCTCATCTTAACTAAATACCTCTGTAAAGACCTTATTTACAAATAAGACCCCACTCTGAGGAACTGGGGGCTTAGGATTTTAGCTATCAGTTTGGGGCACAGAATTCAACCCATAAGAGTAGGGATAGGCTCTGGGCATTATGCAAACACATACAACACAGCTGTGGAGGAGGAATGAAGAGAAGGCAATTTAGTTGGTCTTAAGGGATGAGTAAGAGTCAGCCAAGTGAAGAGATAAGTGGGCAGAGGAGATGGACAGTACACATGAGGAAACCAGAGACAGCACCCACAATTTGGTGCTGGAGGAGAGTGCTCCAGGCTGAAGAGAAGGACCAGCCCCTCTGGTAACAGAGGGCCTTTATGACCTGCAGAATCCAAACCATAGAGAAATGATAGAAGGGTTTTAAGTAGGAACTTGACAAGTCTAGCTCTGCCTTTCAAAGAGGTCACTCCAGCAGCTAGGTAGAAGATGGTAAGGATTGCAAATGGGTTAAATACCTGTGAGGCTGTGGTATTGGGCCAGGTGAGAGAATGTTAGTAAGGGTAGCAGGGAAAGAGGGGATAATGTTGGGGGATACTGGGGAAGGACTTGGTGATTGCTGTGTCTGCACATGGAGGAGTAGGATAGCAACATCTCCACCCCTAATTGGGAGGTCACATTCAATGGGAGCGGCACCTTCAGCAAGGTGAGAAAGAGGTGGTTTAATGGAAAAATTGCTCCGATTGTCACTCTGGAAATACTGGATTAGCGGTGCCTGTGGGAGATGCTAGGGGTAAAATCTTGGTTAGAAAGAGGGATTTAGGAGTTCTCTGCATAACCCATGAGAGAGAATGAGCTTCATCAGGGACTATGTGTGGCAGAGCAAGATGAGCCATGAGTCAGAACAGAATCCCGGAGAACACCCATACAAATGTGACAAGCAGAGGACGAAGAGGAGGCCTTTCCAAGGAATGGTGGAGAACAGAGAATGTAACATGTGGAGGTTAAGGAATCAGGACACTTCAATGAAAGGTCATCCGTATTATTAAATGCCTCAGAAAGTTCTAGTAAGGAAAGGACTGCAACTAGTGTTTTCAGTTTGCTGTCGGGGAAGTCGTTGGCCACCTCAGCGACAGTATTGTGGTGGTGGGAACAGAAACCAGAGGACAAAGAGCTAAAGATGAATGGATGTGTAGACAGCAAGAAGTCTGAAGAGGGTGGAAGAAGGGGAAGTTGAGAAGTGACTGGAGGAAGACATAGGGCGTGAAACTTGAGTATCCTCAGAGGCTTAAAGTGAGATGGAAGAGATTTTATCAGAATGAAATGGGGGATAACTATCCAAGTGTGTCAGTAGGCATCGAGAGAGAGTAAAAGGCACAGGAAGAGTGGCACGCCTCTGAGACTGAACGTGAAGATGGGCATGCACGTGAGGTGTTTATGGGAGTGGGTGGAAGTAGCAGGAGAATGAGCCTGATGACCTTGAAGTTGAGAGGCAAGCTTATCTGCTGGGTGTGAGAGAATAAAGGTTGGGTGGGAGCCTTGGTGAGAGTGCTGGGAGACTTGGCGCAGTCATCTGGGGGCACGGAGAAGGGAGGTTTCAGAGGAAAAGGCGACATGGGCAGCATGAGGGCTCACGGAGGCTGGGGGCCATGAACTTGTGATGTGGTCCAGCTTCAACAGGAGTGTCCATTGCCCCAGGAGTGTTCAGTCTCAAAGATAGAGCAAAGACCACGACGGTGAGGGCTTCCAAGTCCAGATTTTGCTTAATCAGAGTTGAGGGGGGCTGAGGGATCTGGTGAGACCTGTGAGCTACCAGGTCCTGGTAGATGAAGGAAAAAAGGGCAGGAGAAGCCTGATGAGTGGGGAGAAGGTGGAAGCATCAGTGGGAGCACGGATGCGAGAGCACTGGGAGGACACAAAGATGTGGTCAGACTGGACACACTTACCCCGCCTACAGTTTTACTGAGTGTGGTATACGAGTGAACAGCAAACCCTCAGAGGTACGAATCCATGCTCCCTTACCCAATTACTCATGCGAAAGCACCGAAGCTGGATTAAATGGGAAACTATAAGACGCATCTCGCTTACCCTGATCAGGGTTCTTTAGTTGGGGTCCCTGAGTGAGGTCACAAATTATTATTCTTGGGGTGGGGATTATTTAGAAAATGAAGATACCCTCCAATTCTTTTTTATCTTTATCAGAATCTGGTGAAGTATTTCAACCACTTTTCAAGACAGTGTCTTGTAACAGATACCAGTGTCTTTCCATGAACAACGATTCCCCACATTACAGAGAGAGTCTGTGGGTGAGGGACAGTCGGAGAGGCTCTAACGGAGGTTCCAAGTGCATTTTCTGAGCTCAGTGAATGACGGATCAATGGCAGAGAGCACTGCAATGACCAGATGCGGTCGTCCCATGCCGGGTGCATCGAGACCCGAGTTCTGATATGCAAAGAGAGCCTGGGACTCTTGTCAAATCACCAAACAGGATGTTGGCCATGCAGCAAACAGGCCTGCAAGCTGTTGACAGCCGAATGTCAGGCTGCCAAAGCTGGGCCCCGCCACATGATGGGCACTGCCCCAAAGGCTTGACGGCCATCTGTATTCCAACACACACCATCAGCCGCGCTGCCCGTGCTCTAGCCTGACGCTCCAAGCAGTGCCCACGCTCTGGGTCCAGAGACACTGTTGTTGCTGCGCACACAGGCCCCTTTGTTCAGCAGCACTATGGGCATGAATGGAGGCAGCTTCCTTTGGTTCTTTCCTCAAGGCCTGGGAAGAAAGACCTCTCAGTCCAGCTGCCCGATGCACCAGCTTTTGGCCGGGGGCGGGGGGGGGGGGCGCGCTCCTTGCTGAAAGCTAGTCAGTTGTAGCACATCCAAAAATGGGAGCTTAAGGGCCTCAGCCAGAATTGTGGCAAAACCTCACTGAGGTGTCCCCAGGCTTGCGTGAGCCTGGCCGGGGGCCCTTGGCAGCCCCGGCTTGTTAAATGTGTTGAGAAAGTGTCTCTAGCAGAGAAGCCTCCGTCAACACCAACGTTCTGGTACAATCTTTTCAAATGACGAAGAGCCTCTTGCTTTGTGTGTGGAAAAAGCTGAAGAGCCGGATAGATTCAATATGGGGCAGGACCAGTTACGTAATCACCATTTTCTCCTTCTGTGGCCGCTGCTTCTCCCCGGAAGTGATCTATGGACTAAAGGACACTTGGTGATCCGGGCAGAGCCATTATCTCTCTCTCTCAGCCTCCACCCACACCACCTGACCTGTGGATGCAGGGGGCAGCCAGTGGGGAAGATGGGTTCTTAGACCACTTTTCTCTGACCCTAGAAACATACCTAGATCATCAGCTCCCAGGCCTCGGGAGTACTGACAAATGGGCTCATCCCCGCAGAGAGGAGACTTAGTTTCAGTTCACAGTGGAAAACCACTTCCCTTAAAAAAAACAAAAAAACAAAACAAAACAAAACAAAACAAAAAAACCCCACAACTTTGTGATCCTAAAGGAATGATGGCCTTATTTGTTGGCTCCAGGAAATACTGCTGCATAAAACTTTCTGCAGGGCAAACACCCTATTTGGTGACATACAATTTCCCACCCTATTTGGTGACGTACAAGGTGGAAGGCCCCAGGAGTCCCCTGAGTCACTGGCACCGGGCACCTTTGGCACCCACAGGCCAATGGTGACACAAGAGCAGGGGGGAGGAAGGTGGCAGCACCAGGTCTGCCAGGTGGCAGGGCTGGCTTCTTCCCTTGCCAGGGTCCGTGACGTTGATTCCTCCGCCACGGGCTTTCCTCATGAAAGAGAAGTGGTGTTTCCCCTGTTTGAGACGACACAGGGTGTGACTCATTTTATGTCGCTCCAATGCCTAGTGCAGCCCACAGCAAGGACTTAGCAGATATTTAATGGATAGAAATGTGTTGGGGGGCCTGGGAAGACACGTTTCCTTGCATGTTAGCTCTATCAGCTTTGTTCAGAGATGAGGCCAGGGCGCATGTCTCTTGGAAAGCTCCCGAATCTAGAAATCTGGGCTTTCTTATACCCCCGGTCTTAGCAGCTCAGCAGGGCCCCCCAAGGAGAGACCACTGCAGATAAATCGAGCTAGACAAAGAGCACCTCCTTCCCTCCCCATCCCCATCCTTGAAGCTGGCCCAGGTCCCGAAGAGTTCTAGAACTTGGGGTATGAGCCACAGGAGATAGGAGGGCATACCCTAGTTAATTTGGCTCCTCTAGTTTTTCTCCCTGACTTCTAGGAAAATGCAAACTTCTCTAGAGATCTGGCCCACTCCTTTCCTACTAACTTTCATACCTTTCTCCTCCTTGCTTCCCACCTTTATAATTCATTCAGCACCCGTCTATTCAAGGCACCCTGGGTGTTGGACATTGTTGGTTACTAGGGAGGTAAGATGACCACTAAGGAAGTAAGATCTCTGAATTTACAGACCTCTGGAAGAGGGAGAGAGGCAAATACCCTGCATTCATCTTCAAGTTGCTGACACGCAATCACATACGGGGCTACCCCGGCTGGGCAGCTCATGGTAGAGAAACACCAGACCTTATTTTTATATTTGGGGAATTTGGGGTAGTGGTATCATCCTAATACCTTGACCTGATATTTGCAGCTTAGACAGAGTTTTCTGATACTTGGCCTCCTTTAATCCTCACAAGAATCCTGAGACCAGGAATTTAATCTGGTTTACAAAGGAAGAAACTGAGGCACAAACCAAGTGGCTGTTCAGTCTCGGGACTAACAGAGGCTTTGAACTCAGGGAGCCTGAGGGCAGCCCTTGCTCTTCCTCCTCCACCAACCTGCCTTCCCAGCAGGCCAGCAGCCCCTCACCCTCGGTGGACAACCCGGTCAGTCCTTTGCGAGAGGATGAGATAGGAACTCCAAAGCCAGAGTGTAGCCCCCACTTTCTTTCTTTGACCTCAGCTGCTTGTCTGTTTTTCAGTTTCCTAACTATGAAAAAGAAATAAAAATAGGGATAAGAGTGTTCTGTTGCTTCCTTAATGAACCCACCTGCCGGCTATTGCCAGAAATTCCTTTAAAGAAGCACAAATCCCTTCATTCTGCAGGTATAAATAAAAAAGCTTAAGATGCAAATGCCTTGAAGCCTTAACACACAGATATAAATAAGTTCCACTCAAGTCCAGATGATAATAGAATATTCTATCCTGCTTGTTCTGAGCTAGAAAGCAGAAATAAAAATCACCAGTATTCCCCGGGCTTTGCAGTATTGTTATATGTAAAAAATATATAACTAATGTTTCTGAGCACCTACTAGGTGCCACGCACTATGTTGGGTGCTAAAAATCCGATGGTAACCCAAACAGACACGGTACCTCGGTACCTTCTTCCATGGCACTGTATGGAGAGAGAAATACAAAAATTGCGTGAATAAATTAGAGCAAGCTTGGGGGTGCTGTGAAGGGGGACTAGAGACCTTCCTAGGCAGAGGGAACAACATGTTCCAAGGCTCTGGGGCCAGTGTGGAGCACATGAAAGGACCCAGGAGCAGAGAGAGAGGCGGAGAGCCCGGATGGGCAAGGAAGGGCAGCAGGCCTTTGGTGAGGGGCCTTGGGACTCGAACTCAACCTTATGGGGCACTGAAGATCTTGAAGGGTGACGGGAGGACATTTACAGCCTGTACAGCAGGAGAGAGGAAAGGATTTGTATTTCTAAAACATTTAATTTGCTGCAGCATCGAGAATGGGTAGGAGTATATTATAAGAACAATGCCATTGCAGTCATTCAGGGGAGGCTATGATGGAAAAGTGGAGAGGGGGGTGGGGGGCCGTGATCCAGAGACATTATAATTTTGGAGTCTTAGAGAAAGAAACCGAAGAGATTTGGTGATGGGATGTGGGGATAAAGAAGAGAAGCGTGAAGGATGACCCGCATTCCTGAGATGAGTTTGAGATGGGTAGGTGACAGTGCCCTAGACAGGCTGACAGAAGAGCCTCCACAAACGGAGCAGGCCCTGGAGGGAAGAGAATGAACTCAGTCTGTGGCCTGTTGGGGTTTGAGTCCCCACAACAGGGAGAGACATGGCCTGCAGGTGACATTTTTGCCTTTTAGTAGCCGAAATTGCCTTCCCTGTCCCCTATGGCTGGACCATGTCAACACCCAGACATTGCAGTCTGGTCCCTCCTCCTGTCTTCCCTGAATCCACAAAACACAACACCTAGAGACAGTGACACAGAAACAAACATTCCTCATGCATTCAGTGTTCCTCTCTGTGCGGTCTTCACGTCCCGATGGAAGAGCAGGGGACAAGCCGATTTCTGCAGTTTGCACGTCAGAGATGTTCTTCTTCACCAGATTCCCGCTGCAGAGCGGGTCACTGCCTCTCAGGAGCCCACCGCAGGTGCCCATCGCAGGCATGTGTGCCAAATGGAGAATTCCAGAGAGCCAAGAGCAGGAGGGGAAAGACTGCCTGGCTCCATCCCCACCCACCTTTGTGAGCTCTGCCTGTCAGCCAGGCTAATGCAATGATGGGCTGCTATTGACACAGCCCCGTTTTTCAAAAGGCAAATAAAATTAAACCATCGTGAGAGAAGCAACGCAGATAAAAAGTCCATCTCAAGACTCCTTATGCACTCTGCAGCTCATTTTTTCCTAAATCCTTCCATTGATTATATTGTCTTGAGAGAGAGAACAGAAGTCCTTCACAGTGGCTGAACTGTGTCTGTCTTCTTTCTGAGCAAGTTTTTTTCATCAGTGGACAGAAAAGAGCCTTTTCCAAACTCCTCCCAGTCTGGAAAAAGCTTGTCAAACTGTTCTCTCTAAATCCCACCCCCATTAAGATTTCTGTGTTCCAGGCCTGCCTGTTTCGAAAAAGCTTGGGACTTTGTGTATAGACAAATAGCAGAATCCCCCTTCAGGACAAAAGAGGGTCTGTGAATGGGCCTTAAGGAGCTAGCGAGGGAACCTCAGCCTGTCTTCCCCTGCCTCCAAGTTTCCCTTCCTCCCTCACATCCCTTCTTAAGTGAATAACAAATAAAAAGGCCCCAGTTAGGGATGTCTGAAGTACATACGAGGAGAAGTAAGCAGGTATGCCTTGATTTCACAATAAAATAAAATGGTTGTCTTGGTCCTGGTCCTCTAGAAAAGCAGAGACGGGGGCAAAACAAGTGAGAGGTACAAGCTGGTTCTTGAAGGTCAAAGGGAGGTCACGTGAGAAGTGATTCCGTAGGATGGGCTTCCACTCTGGCTGATGTCAGGCTGAGAGAAACAGCCAGGGGCTTAACAGTGATCTTTACTTGACCTGAGGGACTTCTTTTTTTTTTTTTTTTAAGATTTTATTTATTTATTTGATAGAGATCACAAGTAGGCAGAGAGGCAAGCAGAGAGAGAGAGGGAAGCAGGCTATCTGCCAAGCAGAGAACCCGATGTGGGGCTCGATCCCAGGACCCTGGGATCATGACCTGAGCCGAAAGCAGAGGCTTTAACCCACTGAGCCACCCAGGCGCCCCGACCTGAGGGACTTCTTGGGAAAGAGTATAAGAAGATACACAACTCGTCCCTCAGAATGGTGCCCAGGAGCGAGCAAGGAGAGAGATTAATCTATAGGGCTCCCCAACTAGCTCCCCCCACCCACTTGTCAAGTCTCACCTCAGAAGAAGCTACTCCCTGAGATTTCCAGGTGGTATCATTCAGGCCCTCCTCTTAGGAACCAAATGCCACACCTTCCACCCAACTGCAAATGTTGGGGAGCAAAGTGGAATATGTGGGGCACTGAGAGGGAGAGAGGGAGGAGGAGGGGGAGGAGGAGATAAAGGAAAGGAGGAAGTGGTAGCAGCTTTAGCAAGTCAGAGAAGGAACATTGCATCCCTGTCCCAGTACAATGGGTACAAAGTGTGAGAGGCTTTTCTTTGCATGGAATAGGTTTTAGCAGAAGTGGAAGGGGAAATACAATGGAGGGCCTGGGAGGGGGTGTTCATAGCAAAAGGTCTGAAGGGTATAGATACTTAGTGTCCCTAGAAGGGAAAGGATGGAAGGAGTGAGGCTAGTTATGCCTGTGCATTTTGTATCTCCACAACCTAGGGGCAGAGAGCTGGGGTAGCGGGGCTGATGGAGGGAACCGTAGAGCCAGGATGGGCATCGTAGAGGACTAAGTACTCAGAGAGACGCACAGGCGTCTGCTCACAGGGAAGAGTGCTTATAAAACCAATCACAATGACTGGTGTTGAGAAATGCCCCACCCTACCTGCCCCCAAAAAGGCCCAAGGAGATCTAGAGATGGTATGGACTGACTCAATGTCTCTCCAGCTGATCCTAAGGATAGATTGTGCATGCATCTGTTGAGGGGGGGAGGGGAATGGACTATGTCAAACTGAGCGTCCTTATTTCCTGGACAAGGGCAGGACCCGGCCCCCTCTCCATGACAGAGAGGGAATCAGGGCCCCCTGTAAAGACGTCCCATGGCCCATTCCACTTACCTGAGCAGAGGAACAATAGCATACCCTGAAACCCCTTTTCTAGGCCTCCAGCCTGAGTAGAACTTGTTGTCAAAGCATTCATTTGGGGGCAAGGTTTTTGGGGTCCCTAAGGTTTTTGGCCACATGTTGCTCTCTTGGGGTTAGTTCATTGGCTCTTTCCTGGCAGAGCCCCAGGAAGGCTGCTGGAGGCATGTAAGCCTCCAGGACCACGTGCTGGTCCCCTGTGAAGTCCGTTATGAGGGAGACAGCTAATTTGGGCAGGATCGGAGTATCCACTGGAGCTGGCCTGTGATGTTTTAGACCTCCCACAGCTAAACCTTGGTTGTAATGTGATTTGTATAGCATTCCACAGAGTGCGAAGTGTCTTCACCTTCACTTTCTCTTGTCTTTTTATAATAATAAAACCGTGAAGCTGATGATGAACTATCTAGACCCAAGAGGCTGCTCTGCGTTCCCAAGGTCACACAGCTGATAAAGACTTGAGCCCAGATCTCTTATTCCTAAATCCTCCTTCAATCCTGGGTTGGAAACCCAAAAGAGGAGCCTGAGAGAGGAGCCTTGTGCATTTTGATTATCCTAATTTAAAAACATGCTTCAAAATTCCTGCATGTAAGGTGGCATCGGAAAGTCTTTTAGGTCGTGGTCTTTAGATGGCACCTACCCCACACTGTTGTGGGCAACAGCCATGAAATCCTCCCTATCAGGTGTTTTCAGTCCTCACTTACCACCCCTCCCACCTGAACTATTTCTAGAAGGAAATCAACAAGCATTTCCTAGGCTGCTGCTTCTCCCTGTTTCGTGCGCGCTCTCTCTCTCACACACACACACCCCCCACACTTCCCCCCCAACCCCCCCCCCCCACCAAGTGCTGCCGGCAGAGGCTCCCTGGGAATTTTAATAGCATCAATCAGCCTCACAGCTGGGGGCAGAGATAAGGGTGCTGTGGTTCCTCCCTTAAAGCCCTTCCCCTGGATTTGTGAGTGTAACTCTCACTTCTTCAATTTGGGAGCCCTTCACACAAAGACAAACATGTACAATTACCAGTCTCCAGCGTGGAGAGAGGGGAGGAGAAATTAGCCCAGCTCCCAGCCTGCCTGTTTATCTCTTCCGCCCAAGGATCCCTCCATTTTCCTCCAGGCTGCTTCCAGGTCCTGTCCTGGAGGATCTGAGGCCAGGGGGGTAATCTGGGGTGGGGGCGATTCCTGGGGTGCAGGGAAGCCCTCTTTGAGGATCTGGGTCATTCCTGTACTTGAGACTGTGGTGGACCCAGAACAGGGAACGGGGCCTGCTTCCTGACCTCCTTCTTCCCATGGATGTCCTTCAAACAAGCAGGGGTGTTGCCATCTTCCTGAAAACATTTGTTTGGTCCTTTCTCGCCCGTTTGATATGATAGACATTCCTGGGCTTTCTCCATCTCCCATATTTTACATGGCCTGAGGGAGAAGACACTGGGTTATTCACTATTTTATAGTCCAAGATTTTCCATGGGCTAAGTGACCAACATGACGTAATACAAGGAGATGATCAGAGGGACTATGTTGAAATACTGTTTCTTTCCCTTGCTGGTACGTGTTTAGAGCCCATTGCTTAATCGCTTTCTGCCTCAGTTTTTCCATCTATAAAATGTGGATAATTACTATCTGGAAGAGTCATGGTAAGGACTCAATGAGATAGTGCATGGGGAAGTCATTGGGCCCCTGAAGGACCCAGTAAAGCTTAGGTCCCTTCCCTGACAGGGGGTTCTTTTGTGTGTTCTCTGTGCATTCATACTGAATTGAAAACCAAAGAAGACATCACCCTTCACTTTGGAAATCATTTTGTCCTTGTGGTTCTTTATTTATCCTCTTAAAAACACACAGGCATGCACATTCCTCTTTTTACTGTTACTCCTCTCATTCCACTTCAACTCCGAGTAAAAAAGTTCACCTCTTCTCCACCCCAAGTCCCCGAGGTGATTCTGTTTTCCCCTTCTTCCCATATGCCCCGCCTCTACACACACACACACACACACACACACACACACACACACAAACAGTTGGAACAGAAAGAGGTCAGGGAATTCCCAGTTTATTCATTCATGTATTTGTAACCACTCTACCTCCAATAGGATTTCAAGCAGATCAACACATGCCCCTATAGTAAGATACACACTTAGATGGAGCTGAAGTAAGCGAGTGAGGATACGGGACAGGAGGAAGAAGAGGAGCTAGAGGGATGGGAGGAAGCCGGGAGTGAAATCAGCACACAAAAGCAGCTCGGGTAGGTCAGCAGCTCTGGGAAGAGCTGGAGAGTTGACAACAACCCACAGACCTCTACTCCCTGCCCAAACTGGCACTTTCAGGGAAAGGACTGAAAAAGAAAACCCCTGACAGTGACGATCTTGGCAACATCCTCTTCCTTCCATGGGGAGAAAAGTGTGTTGGGACCATAAGAGGTCTCCATGCAGGGTTAGGAGGTGATGAAACCACGGCTGCCTTCTGGATCATCTTCTGTCCGAGGTGGCTCACGAGTTGGACATCTAGGGAGCCAATACTCGTGGTGTAAATCACCAAGTCAAGATAACCTGGGGCTTTGCTTGGAAAACGCAGTTCTCCCACAAATTCAAGCAAGCTCTGACTTTGTGGCGTCAAACCACTGTAGACATCATGGTAGCCCAATAAATTAAATCATGATTACCCAATTGTCCTTGGAATTCAAAAATGAAGGTGACAAAAGCCAGGCACCCCTACACACACTTTCAGGCCCTGTAAAGGCTCACTTGGAGTCCAAGGACTTGAAGAACCGAGGGGAAAAACCCAGAAATATCTGTTGGGAGGACAAAGTTTTCTTTGGTCCTCTTAGGGTCCCTGGCTGGGTCTGAAAATTAAACTGAAAAAGACACTAAGAGGAGAAAAGCATCATATTTTATGGAATTTGTCCACTTCAGTGGGAGCCTTCACCAGAGAATGAAGACCTGAAGAAATGGCCAGAGCAGGAGGCACCTTCATCTTTAAGACTAAAGATGTGTGAAGAATTGGCAGGACCGCGGGCTTTGGGCTGGGCAGAGGGTGGTGGGTGTAGTCCAACTAGGGCTAGGTCCTCCTCACCTTCCTTAACTAGGAAGATAAGGGTGAGTTTAACAAGATTTGTTTGCAGATTCATCTGGTGTCTTCTCAGGGTGGATAAGAGTCTGTCTCCAGTAAAAGGAGAATTTATGTCCTGCCTTTGGGAAGAAGAGGGGGAGCTTTTTCTGCCTTTACTGCTTCTAAATTGCCTTCAGCTCAAAATAATTTCTGCGTCAAAGAGGCGTCTTTGGGGATGACATATGCTGGTTTCCCTCTCTGTTCTCGTCATTTGAATGAAGATCCCCGGGTTGTTGGCTTGAGCTGTCACAAGGCCTGGGAGGGTGAAGACAGGCAGAGCTCTTGACACCCGTTCCCGTCTGTGTCTCTCCCTCACTTCTCTACCTCGTTTCTTGACTCCGGCCTTTGGCTCTGCCCATCCCACTGTCAAATTACGATCCTTGGCTTTCCATCTTCCCATTCCTTCCCCCCTGACCCCGCTGTGCCGCAAAGCCCCTGCTGGTATGTTCACCATTCCCTCATGGGCGCGCTGCCGAGGGGGTCCTCAGAGGCCACAGTTTCTCCCTGTTTCTCAGGTGACACCTGGATTATTTGCAGTTCAGGTGTTTACACCGCACGCATCCCTGGCATTCACACTGCTTGTTTCTGTTCAACTATTGATTCTTTCTCTTGGCAGCTGACAGGAGGCTTTGATGCGGGGCTGTGTTGTAGTTTCTAAAGGAGCGAGAAGTTGGTGGGAGGATTTACAGCTGTTTGAAGAATTCCTCCACCCCAGCAATTGTTCTGGAGGGCGGAGCCCGTTGAGCATTTTCCCAGAGGGGGGGCGGGGGGGCGGCTTTCCTGAACCCTGTTTCTCTCAGAGAAGGAGAGAAGGGAAGCTGAAGTGCTTCCAAATAAAGATCTGAGTAATGAGATTTGATCTGAAGGGATTTGTTCTTAAACTCGAAGAATTTCCAGATGTAATCCACAGCACCAGCAGGTTGTCTTCCTTCCAGACGGGCAAAGGGTCTGCTCGACTGGGGACGGGGCCCCGAGGGGAGGTGTTGATTGACCCCTTCACCACCCTTTTTCCCCTTTAAATTTTTCTGCCAGAAGAGACTTCCCCTGTTTGGTTGCAGCAAGTCTCAGCAAGTGAGTAGTGCTTTCTGGGGACCTCGTCTTTGTTAAGTAGATCTGCAGTGATACAGTAGAGATTTTAATGTGCAGTGCTGTGTTTTAATAGACTATTAAACTCCAGCATTACACATTAGCTGGCTATGGCACAATTGCAGAAATATCGAAGATGTGCTCTCGGGAAAGCACTCTTTCCTTTAATGGGGAGATGCCGCTAGACTCTGAAAATCTCTGCAAGGAGAGCAAATGGGGAGGACAGAGAGGGAGGACCCAGGGGCTGTGCCTTGGGCTGACCCAAACCCTCTTCTTAATCCAGGACCTAGGTCTGGGAGGGCAACCCTTACCCACTTGCAACCAACCCAGGACCGGATCACTTGGGGCTCCCTGCCACGGAAAGATTTTGGCCAAGCTGGGAGTTTCAAGGTCATTGGGTGCTCCAAGCCCGTTCTTACTGGTCTCAAGGTTGGAGCGGCTTTGAGGCATGTGGTCATTTGTCTTAGTTTATTGCGGGCTGTAGCTTTCGTTTTTATGGTTTGTTCTGTTCTCCATGGCCAAAATGACAGAAGTATGGGGTGGATGACGTTCTTCTTAGGAAAAGCCATTTTGCTCCAGGATTTTCTTCTCCCAAGCGCTCCCCTCCTCCCTAGCGCACATGCACAAGTATGGGCACCCACACCAACGTTGTGTTTCAGCCATAAGTAAAGAAGTTGGGAATTCAAGTCTGCTCCCCCTCATCATTTCAGTGGAGGCTGGGCTGAGTCTACCCTCAGGAGAAAACGAGCAGATTTCTCATCATCCCTAATGTCAGGGATGGACTCAGTAGCTAGAGGACCCCATCTAGCCATTATGAAAAGTCAAAGTCTAGGCAGGTTGCTCTTCACCTATATTCTTCTGCAGCAGAAATAAACCTTAAGACCAGAACCATCCAAGCCCTACCAGATGAGAGCTGTGAACAGCATTTTCCAAAAAATCAATCTTATCTCATAAGCCTTTTCCTACTGTGCCTTCCTGCTGTACAGCAACATTTAAAAACCAAATTGCAAATTCCAAAAAGAGGCCATTGCCTTCCCAAGATTTGCTCCTCCAAACACACTCTTTATGCAAACGCAGGCCCACAGGAAGCCTGGAGGAGGCAGGAAGAAATGGAAAGACAAGGGAAATAACCCCCAAATCAGTAGTACAACAAGACTTCCCCCATCTGCCTAAATGGTTTGCTCATTCAGCCTTGGAAGTAATCGCTTTCTTACTCACTCAGTGACATTTTATTCTAGGTGAGCAGATGAGAATGTTAATTTCATTCATGCTCTCATCTATGTATTATTATGAGGAGGGGTGAATTGCTTTCTTTTTCTCTTTTTAAATGGAGGCCTTGTGAATAGGGTAGGCAAGCCACTGTCCACAGGGTAGGATTAGCTTCCTGCAGCCGATGCCTATCTTGCCACCTTTGTATCTTCGTCTCTCTGGGGCTTGAAAGTGCACACATATGGAGTTTCACAGAGTGCACATTTAATCCCTTAAAAATATGTTATACAAATAGCATGCATGTGGTTAAACATTTTCCCCCAATGACACAGGAAGGTATAAAATATAAAGGAAATACCTTCTTCATTGATTTACCCCTAGACTAACTCCTGAAAGGGAGCCACCATTAACAGTTTGGGGTGGGTTTTTTTGTTGTTGTTAGTCATTATAATGTTAAATTATATATATTGTTTATTTCAATTCAAGAAGCTCTCTAATCATTTCTTATGAGAAAACGAGACAGAGATGTACCTCTTCACCTTGGTTGTCCTGTACTTCTTAAATTGGCTCAACATCTCAGGCAACACTTAGAAATCAATTGCAATCTTAGCAACAATTAGTTAAGAGTGAGCTAAAAACACGTAGGCTAGGTACTGGGAGGGGATCCCAGGGAAGTCTATAGGGAAAGGGAACTCCAGGCCTTCTCAGGTCATGTAACTACGTTTTCCCCATTAGTTAAAGGATTACAGGTATGAGAAGGAGATTCTTGATGAGCAATGTCGGGGCTTGCTTTAAGAAACCCAGCTCCCTCACATGTCTTCATTCATTCACAAAACAGGTATATTCATGCCAGCAATAAGTAGTTCATTGTATCCTGTGGTAGATTGCATTAATGGCCCAATTTTCTCCCCTCCCTCTGTCCATGTCCTTCGCCAGGTAACTTTGTAGCATCCTCCTGTTCTGTGGATGAGTGAAATTTCCATTCTGGGTTTAGCCATGCATCTGTTTCCATTGACCTATGGGATATAAGTAGGCAAAGAGGTCTTGTTCCCCCTTGTGCTTCTATTATCACCATGAGAAGGATGAGCCCAGCTGGGCTTATCCTAGCCTTTAGTCCCCAGAGTCAGATGAGTAACCCATGGAGTGGTGGTGTCCCAGATAAGTTGCCCCAGCCGAGTGAAGAGGCATGAGCCAGTCAGCCCAGGCTATCAGCCAGGCCCAGCCCAGATCAGCTAGACCCTGCAGACCTGAGAAAAATAAATGTTGGTGCTAATAATTTTCCAATTTTTGTTATGCCACAATTTGGTGGCAACAGTCATGGATCCATACTCCTTCAGTCTTCCAGGAAATATTGAGAACACTGGAGAAGACAGTGGGGAATAAAACAGCCACAACTCTCATAGGACTCACCTTCCAGTAGGGCACTTTATAGTTTACACACACATATCACTCACTTTGTCCTTTCGACCCTGTGTGGCAGGCAGTCCCATTTTTGAGATGGGGAAACTGAGGCTCAAGAAGGCTAAATAACTTCCTAGTGACAACAACCTAGTAAATGCCAGAGCTGGGATTTGAACTCATGTCTTCTGGCTCTCAGTGCTTGACTCTTTCCACTACTCCACAGCAACCTACCGTTGGAGTTACAGAGGAACCTGACTTGGATGGGAAGACAGATGGGAACTGCAAGTCTGACCCAAAGACGACTGATCTGTTATCGACAAAATGAGAAACAACTCTCATTTTTATCCCCTGAAATTGTTCCTCCTTGCAATTAAACCAATCTCTGTTTACAAGTATTTAGCATGATTCTAGAAATTACATTTTGAAATTATGCGAACAGAGAGAGAAGGCAGCCCACACAGTGAGCGATTTCTTGTGGGTAATTGGCTGCTGGTTCTGGCTCCAGTGATGCCTTCTCTTTTAGAGCATAATTAGTGATTTCAAAAGAAACTGTTAGAAATGGCCTAGGTCTCCAAAGAAAGGCTGTTCTAGCTCCTAACATTAGGAAATCTACTCAAAAACATGCTGACAATTTTCCCTTTTTGTTTTTCTCCTTTGTATAATGACCTCCCAAGCTATTTTTCAAAGGTTGAAAAGGTTGTGGGTGTCTAGAACTCTTCCAGACATGGGAGAAATCCCAGATTCCCATCAGAAAACACAGAATCTCTTTCTCCTTTCTTTCTGTCTCCCTGCTTTTCTTCTTCCTGGTAAAGAGAGTATTTAGATTTAAACAAGGTGTATTTATCAGGATTAGAGTCAAAAGTTTAAACAAAATAATAGCTTATTTCTCTCTCCTGTAAGAAAATATTTAGGTAGTCATGGACTGCCATGATGTTTCGTATTCAGCAAAGACCAGGCTCCTGAAGGATCTTTCATCCTCCAGTTCACCTGGATCTCCAGGATCACAGTAAGACAGCTGGTGATTCAATCTGGACATCCACATTCAAACACCAGGAAGGAGAGAGAGCTAGCTCCTCCCAGCTGTCAATTTTAGGAAGGTTTGTCTGAAGTCCCACCAAAAAAAAAAAAAAAAAAAAAAAAAAAAATTTGACTTACAATTCATTGGCCAGAACAGAGGCAGACACTAAATTGGTTAAGCCTCCAACTCTTGATTTCAGCTCAGCTCATGAGCTCAGGGTCATGGGATTGAGCCCTGGGCTGGCTCTCTGCTCATCGGGGAGTCTGCTTGAGATTCTCTCTCTCTCCCTTTACCCTTCCCCCCACCCATGCTCATGCTCTCTCTCCCTCCCTCTCTCTCTCTAAAACAAATAAATAAATCCTAAGGGAAAAAAAAAAAAAGAACAGAGGCATATGGCCATATCTAGCTGCAAGAGAGGCTGGGATCAATGCAGCTAAATATAGGGTTCTGTCACTAAGGAGGAAGAGAAGGATGGATATTAGGGCAGGAAACTAGTTTCTGCCACAAAAGTAGCAGTGTACAGAAATGTGGACATGTACACTGAATGAAGGTACAGTTTGGTTGGTTTGCAACTAATATTAAAACTAAAGAGATCTGGTTAATGTGTTGGCATCATGCTAAGAGCTTGGGGTGTAAAAGGGCTTTCTCCTTTGCCCTGTCCTGTTCAGCAATGTTACCCAGGAGTCAGGTGAAGACTTTGAGAGCCTTCTGTCTATCTCCCCTGATGGCACACACCAGCACATTTAGCTCCCATGTAGGGTAATAGATAGAATCAGGATCCAGAGCTCTGGGAAGACTGGAGTGCTGAGCAGGAAATAACAAGAGACAATTTAAGAGGTAAAGATATAAAATTCAATATTTAGATCTAAAAACGAACTGCACAAGTGCAGGATGAAAGAGACCTGGCTTAGCTGTAGATTTAGTCTCCGAGTGTTGAAAGTGAGATGTGGCTATCAAAAGATATAATTGGATCTGGCCTTTGGCAGAAAGGAAAACGAAGGTAATATTTATAGAACACCTACAAATGCCACACCCTTTGATGGCCCCTTACAATGATTCTAGAAGGTGAGTGTTGCCATCCCCTGAATCACAGAGACCACAGAATGGCCCAGTTTCCCACAACTAGGAAGGACAGAGTTCTGTGCTTTCCTCTCCCTGCAGATTTGCTCCCTCGAGGGCAGAACTGGAGGGACTGAGAAGCCCCGTTGTTTACTACTGGCCCCAGCTGAAATTCCCTTTGACTCCTCCTTGGGGAACAAATTCTAACTGGCTTGGAGAAAGCTCAAGCCAGGTAGTGTTAACAGCAATTAGTTCATCTGATTAAGTAATTAGCAGTCTTTGTCACTTAGCAGAGATCAGGGGCCCAGAGGAACCAAAGCATAACATAAGCTATGAAGGGAAAAGATGGGAGGGAGATGACCCAGGGAACAACACAGCAAATTCCAGAGGGGACCAGATGCTTCTGAAGAGGCGAGGGACCACAGAAGTGTAACCACACTGAAGACCCACATCACCTCTGCAACACCCTTCAGCACGGATGAGGAAATTGGGGCACAGTGCCAAATAGGGACTTCCCAACTGTGGGTTCCAGCAGTCGGTTGAATGGTTCTCAGCTCTGGCTACATATTCGAGTAAACTGGGAACTCAAAATACCTGTGCTGGGGCTCCACTCCAGACCAATTAAATCAGAATATTAGGGAAAGGGCCAGGCCCTGGTATTTGTAAGTGCTCCCA
The DNA here is from genome assembly GCF_963455335.1 of Martes martes. Classification (NCBI taxonomy): domain Eukaryota; kingdom Metazoa; phylum Chordata; class Mammalia; order Carnivora; family Mustelidae; genus Martes; species Martes martes. Next base: position 68,664,615 of record NC_137889.1, on the reverse strand, counting down.
GGTGATTTTAATGTGCAACAAGGGTGGGTGGGCTGCTCAGGTGAGAGGTGCAGCTCCAGCCGAGGATCTCTCAGGGCAGAGGGTGGAGGTCCCCCCTCCTGGTTTGCTTGGGAATTTCATCACTATCACACAGTCTTCTTCCCTCTGTCCAGGTTCATGGCTTTGGGGAGGAAAGCACTTCCTTATCATAGGCTGAGAATCCCAGGGGAGTAAAGGATCACAAATCCTGGAGCCATTCAGTCTCACCTCTTCCTTTGTCCCAGGAGAAAAGAGGGTGCTCTCCTCCAAATCTCTCCCTGGCTTCATTTCTTCCTCAAATGCCCACTCCTCCATGAGCTCTCTTCGTTCAGGCTGGTCTGAAATACCCATTCCTCCATGAAGTGTTCACCAATTTCAAGAAAAGGGGGCTCTCTCTGTTTCTCTTCCTTTGCATTTCTCCTAAATGCAATGTCCTCCGTGCACTTTTTACTGTTGTAACCTATCCCGGTTTTTACACCTGGGCCAAGCAAAGCACCAAAATTATCTAGATATAAGGGCTCTTGGGACTTACGCTCAAAATCCAGGTCCAGGTTGGGCTCAGGAATCTATATTAACAAAAATACTGTCCATATTAGGCAACTTTGCCCTTTGGCTTTTATAATACATATAAAATGCTAAGGATGAACCATTCCTGGAGCACTGTGGTTTTGTGCAACTGTGTGTGTATGCTGGGGGGCAGTGTTTTTTTTTTTTATTTTTTTTTTGGGGGGGGGAGCAGTGTTTAATTGTGTTACATAGGAATCCCCAGGTATTCATATTTCTTCCCCAGGAGGGGGAGAAGTTTGGGGAAATTAATTTTTATTTTATACCCTAAGGAGGAAGTGACTTTTTCCACGAAAAAAAAAAAAAAGAAAGAAAGAAAGAAAAGTGAAATGTCCCTTGCCTCTTCACAGTGTGGAGAATGCTGATTACAGCAGAGGCTGAAAAGAGAATCCAGACACAGAGCAAGGAAGAGAAAGAGAGGTGAGCTGTAGACAAACAGTGTTCTGTAGAGGTTTCAGAAAGATTAACCTTTAAAAAAATTAGTGGATAGTGAATGTAAGGTGAAACTAAAGATATCTTGCAAACAAAACAAGAAATACTCCAACTGCGATCACTGCAAGATAACCATGTCACAGGATGTGTAGAAGGGGGATGGCAAAATCTCCATGAAGAGGGCTGTAGGTCAGGCAGAGATGAGATTTTTCTCTCACTCACCAGCTACGGGTCTGCATATGTTCCCTGAGGAAGAATAACCAGAGACTGATATCAGATATTCAAGATACACATAGGTATGTATACTTTAAGCTATACATAGCTGTATGTGAATAAACACTGGAGTAACATATATTTCTAGAATGTTCTTATTCTAGAATGTGGGCTCAGGGATTGTCTTTTTGTCTTTGGGTAAAACCTCAAGTTAAAACAACCACCACCACCACCTCAGGCACTGATTATCGGTATGTAGATTAAGATATTACTTCATTATTACTGTCAAGATTTAGTACACAGAAAATAGGAAAACAGCAGTCCTTCAGAACACATTCCCAAAAGGGCTTATTTGCATATGGGCCTGCTCCATGTTAGATTGATGCAAGAAGCAAATGGTTTATCTAGAAGCACATTGGATAGCACTTTCCCATTGCATTGTCCAAGTATTTCTATCAGTAGGAATTTCTTAAACTGAAAGTTCTTTGAGGACAGGAATTACGCTCACCTCAGGCTTTTCTCTGGTACCATGCATCGGATGGATGTTAATTAGGTTTAGGAAAATGTTCTCTCTTCTCACCCACAGCCAGCTGTTTATGCCTGGGACTCCTTCACTTCAGCTAGATCTCTTTTGTGGGTAGTAATCTTCCCCTTCTTCACATGAATTTTTTATGAGAAATGGAAGATTAAACAAATATAGCCAATTGGGAGACACAAAGCCTATGGCTAAAATTGAATTGATCTGCATTCCTTTGGGTTGGTGGCTTACTTTCCATATTTCTCTAAGAGTTGAATCTTGCCTGGTTATTTCTCTGGGAGGATTAAGATCAAGAATGAGTACGTTTGGAGGCACAAATAGTCAAACAAACATTTTATTTGTTGCATATAGATAACCAATGGAAATCCAAGTTCGAGAAGGAAAGCCAGGAGAAACAGATCATTAGAGAGCTAGAGCCTGCTTCAGATGGGATTTCAATTCCTGGGGTTTTTTGGGGGGGCAGGGTGGGGTAGGGGGTTAGAGGTTGTTCCTAAATTTGAGTGTTGAATGTACTGGTCTTCATGCTCTGAGCTGAGGCTTTTGCCACTAAAGCCCTATGGAAAACTATCAGAACCTTTTAAATCTGACATTTCTCAAGCCGAGAGAGCCCCTTCATGTTTCTGGGTAAGTACTGAGTAGCTTTGCCCAGGAGCTTTCTATCAAAGAGAGAGAGAATGGCAGAGGATGTTTGCATCTATTTTGAAGTCCCTAGGTGTGCACGGACTTGAGGTCCCCATAATGGATCGCCTCTCTTTCTAGCACTTAGGGAGGCCCAACACTCTGGAGAGGTCCTTGAACCTTTTCCCTCAATGACAGTCTATTGGTTTTCTCAGAAGAGACCTTGAACCTCCAAGTTCCTCACTTCTCCCCTCCAGAGCCTTTGCAGTATCCTGTGTTAAATGTATTGCCCTTCAATATAGGCTTTTTGAAGACAGATAGATTCTAATGTCCATGACACCTCTCTTGCAGCCCTTGGCATCTCTCTCTGCAAACCCTTCTTCCCTCCTCAGTCACACAGTAGTGTGTAGAAGCCCCAGTATCAGCTCCATGGGTCTGAACTCAGGTGTGAAGTCAGAATTATCCAAGAGACCACATGACATGGGTACTGGGCGGGGAGGCACTGCTAGAAAGGGCTGGGTTGCTGGTTCTGACCTGAGGTGACACTCAATGTTAAATTCGAGGCCATGAGGAAGCCATGACTATCCAGGGTAGACAATATGGGGTAGTATAAAGAGCTTCCCAGGCATGGAGGCAAGGGAAACGAAAAAAAAAAAAAAGAACTATTGGGACTTCATCAAGATAAAAAGCTTCTGCACAGTGAAGGAAATAGTCAACAAAACTAAAAGGTAGCCTACAAAATGGGAGAAGATATTTGTAAATAACATATCTGATAAAGGCTTAGTATCCAAAATCTATAAAAAGCTCATCAAACTCAATACCCCAAAATAAATAATCCAATTAAGAAATAGGCAGAAGACATGAATAGACATTTCTCCAAAGAAGACATCCAGATGGCTAACAGCACACAAAAAGATGCTTAACACCTCTCATCATTAGGAACATCAAAAGTACATCACCTCACACCTATTCGAATGGCTAAAATTAACAATATGGAAAACAACAGATGTTGGCAAGGATGCAGAAAAAGGGGAACCCTCTTACACTGTTGGTGGGAATCCAAATGGGTGTGGCTGCCACCCTGGAAAACAATGTGGTGGTTCCTCAGAAAGCTAAAAATAGAGCTACCCTACGAGCCAGCAATTGCACTACAGGTGTTTGCCCAAAAGATACAAAAATACAGATTCAAAGGGGGTACCCACACCCTGATGTTTATAGCAGCATTATCAACAATAGCTAAACTATGGAAAGAACCCATTTATCCATCGACTGATGAATGGATTTAAAAGATGTAGTATATATACACAGCGGAATATTACTCAGCCACCAAAATAATGAACTCTTGCCATTTGCAACAGTGTGGATGTAGCCAGAGAGTATTATGGTAAGTGAAATAAGTCAGTCAGAGAAAGACAAATACCATATGGTTTCACTCATATGTGGAAATTAAGAAACAAAACAGTTGAGTACATGGAAAAGGGGGAAAAAAGAAAAAGGGAGGCAAACCATAAGAGACTCCTAAAGATAGAGAACAAACTGAGGGTTGATGGAGTGAGGTGGGTGGGGGATGGGGTAACTGGGTGACGGGTATTAAGGAGGACATTTTTTGTTTGGTTGTTTGTTTGTTTTTAAGGAGGACACTTGTTATGATGAACACTGGATATTACATGCAAGTGATGAATCACTAAATTCTACCTCTGAAACCAATATTATACTATATGTTAACAAACTAGAATTTAAATAAAAATTTGAAAAAAAAAATAAGAGCCTCCCAGGCAAAATTTTGCAAGGGATAATCAGGACTGTAATTTGATGGCAGAAATCATTTGCAAAACTTACCTCAATCAGATATTTATAAATGCAGTAGAGGATGGTTCTCAATCTAAGGAATAATCAATAGAGCTCAATGACAGACTTTAGATAGTCTATAAGACCTCTGAAATCATAGCCAAAATTGTGGGGGTCCATAGATTTTTGTCAGACTCCCAAAGAGGTATATGGCACATGAACAGTTAAGAATCACTTAATCAGTGACTCATGCTTTCAACATCCATAACCAGTTCCCTAGCTAGTAGGAGGCTTCTGGGAAAGCAGAAACAGCTCCTCCTCAGTGTACTAGTGCTAGAAATATTGCCTATCCCTGACTAGACCCGTTTAAGGTCTACCCTTAATGGAAAAGACTTCTTAAGCAAGACAAGAAACCCAGACACCAGAAAAGAAATATGGGCAGATTTATTATAGAAAACAGAAAAGTTTGATACAGAAAAGAATAATATAAACAAAATTAAAAGCAAATGATAGACCAATAAAAATATAACCTACATAATGAAAAGTTAGTATTCTTAAAATACAAAAAAAGTTTAAAATCTGAAAAAAACCCTAAAAGTTTCATTTATAGATGAGGATATTCAAACAGCAATAAATATTTAAGAAGACCCACAAACCTCCCTAGTGATCAGATACAAACAAAACAAAACAGAGACACATTTCTCACCAACTGGATTGGAAAAATGAAGACCAATAATATCGAATGTCTGGTCATAAACTGTTGTGGAAAAATAAACTGGTGAAATATTTTCAGAGAGAAATTCAATAGTTTCTATTTAATTTAAAATTCATATAATATTTGTCCCACAAATTTCACTTATAAAAATTTATTCCTCAGAAAACTCATGCAAATATGTATTATGTTTACTGAATCAATGTATTGAGAAATATCTGAAGGCAACATAAAAATTAATAGAAGAATGACTTAGAATATATTATGGTTGATCTATACTGTAGAATATAATGCAATCGTTAGAAAAGAATGGTGTTGTTCTTATGTACTGACATAGAAGAAGAACCATTTTCTATTATTGTGCTTAAAAAAATAAATTTATACCATAGTACGATCCTATTTTGTCTTCAGTACAAACTGCAAAACAATGTGAATATAGGTGAGTAAAGTGTATGTCCATGAACATAGATTTCCTATGCGCATAGCCAAAGTTCTAGAAAAATACATATTTATCTGTTAGATTTAGATACAAAATTTATCTATGAAATGTATCTCCCTCTGATATTTGGGACCCACTTTTTAATCCATTTCCAGTATATTGTTGAATTTTCAACCTCCATGTACTACTTTTGTAATTATAAAAGAAATACACAAAGACTCCCCTTAGAAGTTCATCCCAACATAGTTGTAAAATGGTTTGTACAGAGGCCCTTGGGAGAGGTTGGTTGGGTCCTTTTCTTGAATAGACAATTAATTCCACAACTCCAACCATCTCCGTTATGGGGCTTTCCACTCCGGACCCCTATACAATTGTGCTAATCACCCCAAGGCCAAATACCACACGATCAGGGATAGTGCTAAGCCCCAGAGCCCCATTACTCAACTAGTCAATCCTAAGTTGGTTTTACTTGTTTCCCATGTTCCATCCCACAGAAGTCACAAGGAAGCCTCTTTCCCGAAGTTCTACTTCCTCTCTCTGCCTTGTGACTGACTGACACTAGTGCTTCCACAAACGGTCCTGCATAGTGCACTGTGTTCTTCCCATGAAACTGTGAGGATAAATAGAAAACACTCTCTGGCTTCTCTCTCTTGGTCTGCATCTGGCCTTACTCTATCTCGCCTGAGATAATATGGTTAAAACACTAGTGTGGGTGCCTGGGTGGCTCCATGCGTTAAGTGACCAACTCTTGGTTTCAGCTCAGGTGGTGATCTTAGGGTCCCGAGATGGAGACCCGCATTGGGTTCTGAGCTCAGCGGAGAGTCTGCTTCCTCTGCCCCTCCCACTCATGCACTCTCTCTCTGTCTCTGAAATAAATAAGTAAATCTTAAATTAAAAAAAAAAAAAAACCTAGCAAAACATGCTTGGCTGGGTTTTCAAGGAATATCCCATGAGTAGATGCCAAGTGGTCATAGTGTACTACCAGAACTACCCCTATGTTATCTGCCTTTGCCTGGCATCTCCCTTTGGCTTCCACCCTACTGACCTTTGCACGGGTTCTGGTGCCTCTTCTCTCCAGATCTTGCACCTGATGTACCTTTGGCTCCAATTCCTGGCCCCGACTTCGCCTCTCCCATCTGGTCCAACATCTCAATGGAGCGGTTATTGGCTAATGACCTGCTGTCTGGCCCAGCTCCCAGCAAACATGACCCAGCTTCACGGACAGTCCTCTAGCAAAATGACCAATGAAGCCCAGAGACAGAGCAAAACTCTGAGACTGTTAGACCTGGTGCAGACTGAAGCTGGGGTCTAAAAGCAGGCAGAGTGATTGTCAAGAGTTTGGAAACCAGCAATCCCAGAAAGCTCTCTGAAGCCCTTCCTGTAAGTAGAAAGGGGAGGAGCACATGTGGACCCTGGGCCTGGGGCAAACAGGATTTTAGGAACCAGATGGACACAATGAAGAGCAAAGCAAGTGAAGGGCTAAATGAGTGTGTTGGCCGGAAGCCAGCACACCTATAGAAGAAGCCACAGAGGGGATCAAGTGCCATGAGAGGGATTTTAAAAGGCTCAGGTTTGAAACATGGTTCTGCTGATTCTGTGCCAGCTGCAAGAATATGGGTACTTAAACCATTCAAGCCCAAATTTCTGCATCTGTTAAACTGGATGTAACGACGCCCACCCACACCCACCTCATAGGTAGTTGTGAACTCCACACTCTATGTCTCTCCTCACCAGAGACCAGAGATCTAGAAGGTTTAAGAGCTGCAGGTGGAAAAACAATTGAGAGGCTCCTCACGAGGACACGGCGGTGGCAATTGCGGACATGAGGAGAACCTGAGATGAGGGGTCCTGATACTTGGTTGGGCATGAATTCCATCCGGTTCATCTCTCTTCCTGTTGCAAGCCTAGCCTCCACAGACCTTCAAGTCCCATGCCCCTCCCCCAACCCCCCCATACCTATCAAATTTCCTCTCCCCCTTCTCTGAGGCTGCTGCTAAAGTTCAGAGCCACACACCTGTGTCCAAAATCTCAAGTCAAGACATGAACTCCCAAAGCTACCTCTGCCACCCACTCTCGTTTACTGATTCCTCGGAAATCTCAAGCAATTTACATTATTGGCAGACACGGTGTTTCCTTGTTGCGTTCCATTTTCATACAACTGGAGTTTGTAGACAAGAAAAATACAGCTGTTACGCAGCACAAACTGGGCTTTTATGTTGCTTCACACACCGGAAACTGGCTGTGGAATGCCACACACCTCCTTATCACGGCTTGCGTGCTGGGACCTCTATTCATTTGATGCATTGTGTACCTCGGAATTTTCTGGGATGTTGTGAAGAGTCATGTTGCTTGCTCTCAGAATTATGCAAAAAAAAAGCTATTCTTTTTCTTGAGCCAAAAACTGTAGGCACTCCAGAACCCTTTTGACTCGGGCAGAGCTACGGGGTAGGTTTTCCACAAAAGGCAGAAGGAATGAATTGACACAGGCTACGTTAACCAGCCCTCCCAAGGGGAGTGGGAGCCCCTGCTCCAAGCCAAGTGGAAGAGCCATTCTGAGGCAGGAAGCTTTTAAAAACTCACAGCAGACCTCAGCTCCTTTAGCTTTGGGGCTCCGTTTTGTATTGGCTGAGAGAGCTGCAATCATTAGTTGCCTATTTTTTAAATTAAAATAATTAAGCCAATGTAATGTTCTGGAGAGGGCCGGAACTGGCAGCCTGGGAAAATGGAAACCTTTGTGGTCGGCAGCAGGGGCCAGGAGGAACGGAAGCTGTTAGGCGCTTTGGGACCAGCCTCCAGTGAATGGAGAGCCAGAGAAGACGGGAAGAGGAACAGAGGCCTTCCTCCTCAAGAGAGCCCTTGGCCTCCTGCGAAGAGGGACTAAATCATGCTTGCCCAGCCGTCAGGGGCACCTTGAGAGGCTTTGTTGCTCTCTGCTGCTTTCAGACCTCAGGTCCCTTATCACTAGACACTCACGCTGCTCTGCCTCCACATTTATCAGGCAACCATGGTGGCTGCAACGTCCTCCTGCGGGTGTTATGGGATTCTGCTCATTTCCTCTCTGTAATAATTCACGATGTAATGGAAGGAAGGAAGAGCAGGAGGACACATGAAGCAAAGTAAAGTGCTTGAGGAGAGAACCTTCTGGGTGAGAGCAGAGCATGGCAGCTTCTGAAGGGAAGGCCTCCTGACCCCTTCTGTGGTCACTTCTGGCTTTTGCCACCTAGGGGTTAATATTTATGCCCCCAAAGTAGGCTACGAGGAGGGGGATGCTCCCTTTTGTCCTGTAGGTGTCCAGCAGTTCCTCTCTGCCTACCACATTCTCCAGGGTTTGGAGTGGAACTACAGCGTGTGGGGCTTTTGTCCTACAAACTTCATTAGGATACAAGCCCAGTCTCACGTCTTGGGCCTAACAGTGCACATCAACCTGTAGATCAGATGGACAGAGTCCCTACTGGGCCCACATCTTATTTTCCCCGTCCTTTGTTTGAATTGACTTCATCTAAGTGATACACTTTTGGACACTAAGGTTCAAAGGACCTTTCGGTCAAGAACTCAGATCCTCTCCTTGTACCTCTTCGGATGCCCTATTTGGTGGCTCTGTGGGGTCTTATACACAGAATGTCCCTAAACAAGACCCCAACATTCTCAGCACAGAGCTCAGCCCTCTGTTATCCAATCCCCCCTCACACTCGGATCCACAGTTTCATCAAAATATTGGCACATTATCCCTCACCCATTATTAGACACATACCCTGAGAAATGCCATCTTAGACTTCCAGTGATCTATTCTAACCAAAAGAGCCTTCCAAAGTGAATTGTCTTGTGGCCTGTTGCCTCTCCTCAATATCAACATTAGGGGAAACATGTTCAACTTTTCTCGAGAAAGGGATTCAGGCTCAGACTATACAAAGACATATAAAATGAAAAGGAAAAATACTCTCTCCTCCATCTTCCCATTGCAGCCTAGAGCAGAGATTTTCATTCTTGTTGTGGTCACCACCATCACTATAAATAATATGCTTATTTCCTCACCTGGATTCACAAACTTTTAGCTACATCTGTTGCTCCCAGCCTAGGGTAAAGCCTATGACACAAAAAGTTGGGAAAAGTTGGAGACTCTGCTTTCTCTCTACTTGTTTCTTACAACTCCTCCCTACCTCCTGGTGTCACTTCTTTCATTCACTGTGTCTTCAGAACCAGTGGGAGTTTATGAATGTGAAGGTTCACATTGGGATGGTATTTGATGATGACTGGCAAGAGTGGAAGCAAAACCCACAGAGTCTCACCTTGGGTGGCTATTTGGGACATGTGCTGAAGGAGAGAAAGAGACAACAGAGTGAAGCTGGTGTTCTCTGCAATTTTGCATTCTTCTACTGTTTCTCCTGCCCAAACAGCACTGGGCTAGCTGGGAGCCAAGTCCTCAGGCTGTGGGTAAAAAGCAGATCAAACTTAACCTCCATTCTCCCTATCCAGTCATTACTGCTTGTGTGCCGTGGGCTGCCAAGGATGCCAGCCTCCCTTCCCAGGCCCAACTGTTCTCACACCGGCCAAGGACCCTGATGGGTCACAGATACTTCCCAAGCATCAGGGGCCTGGAGAGAGGAGGCAAGCTCGGGAGACTGGATGTGGGGAGACATGTCTGGCTTGGATCTCCCTGCTTACCCTCTCATCAGCTGCACCAACCTTCTGCCTTCCTCTTCCATTGTCCTACAAATCCAATGTCTTCCTAGCTTCCTTTCTCAGCTCTGCATAGTGGACTGTCATGACCCAGGACAGAAAAGCAAAAGCCTTCAGTCATCCTCAACAGCAGCAAATGCTCACTGGCTATTTTCTTCTGAGACATTAACTTGAATTTGCTGGAGCTTCTCCATCTTGACCTACACTGTCCAGTAGGACTGTCACTAGCCACATGTGTGGCTATTTAAATTTAAAATAATTAAAATTAAATAAAATTAGAAATAGTCAAGGGCTACTTATGGTTAGTGCCCACTGAACTGCACAACAGAGAAATCCAACAGTTCCATCCTTACAGAAAGTTCTGGCCCAGACTTGTCTCTGACTCCTAGCTCCCGATTCCCCTTTCCTCATATTCTCATTCCTTTATAATACTCACAAGAAAACACAATTTATTTTTGTCTAAAGTCCCTCCCTGGTCGAAGCTTCACACATTTCTATGTAAGGGAAGTTTGTTCAAAGGTTTTCCCTACGACAAAAGGCCGCCTCTCCCCCTCTGATCAGAATTACACGTCTCTGCTGGAATGCTGAAGCACTGGAGTGAATTCTCTTTGACTTTCAGGGACAAGGAAGCAAGCCAGCTCCCACGGGGGCCAGCAGACCAAGGAGGAATTCCTCCTCCAAGGAGGAATCTGAGTGTTGGACCTATGTGGGCAATCTAGAAGACTCTGGGTACAGACACTCATGATCAGAGCTGAGCTAATCAGAACCAGGCTCTTGGGCAAAGCGTGAAAGACCAAATCTAAAGATGTGCACACTGAGAGAGATGGAAGTGAACAAGTGAGGTCAGTGAGTTCAATTCTTTCATCTGAAGAGGAGACCCCTGAACTAGTTAAACAACCAGCACAGTTAATGATGAGAGGTCTCAAATCTGTGTCAGGCCAGAATGTGGCGAACAGATTGACCCAGGAATGAGATACGAGGACATGAAAGAAGGCGGGGGTGGAGGATGGAGGAGGGTGTGAGGGAGGCCTTGCCAATGAAATAAGCACACTTCAAAAAAAGTTTACTCTAGAATGGAATTATTTTTAATAAATCCCATTTTTCTTTTGACCCTCAGCATAGCGTAAAATGGGAAAGTTACCCTTAACAATGCAGCAAGAGTTAAAATCTATGACCAGATGTGAGTGTGTGAGTGTGTTTGTATGTATTTTAACTAGGAATAAAAGTCAAGAACTTTTTTTTGTTGTTAAACACCTGTAACGATACTTATGTTGTTCCACTCAAAATGAAAGCAGTGGTGGGCACGTAGTAAGTAATCAATGAGTACTTGTTGATTGATTGAAAATAAATCACAAAATAAAAATATAAATTAGGAGTCCGTGCCTCTGCTGACCACTCTTTCCCTAGAGTAATGAGTTGTTTATTCCACCGGTGACAGCTTCTCCTTAGGGGTTGTTAGTACAAAATGGTATTTACTGAGGCTGGGCATGTGCTAATCAGGGTGAGAGATTGGTCTGTACCTCAACTAGTGGCAGCGACAGAGACAAGATGGCAGGTGCAAAACTTCATTTCTTTTCATTTTGTAGTGGGTTTGGACTTAACTCGTCAGTCCCGGAAACAAGGAATTCTGTGATTGGCATTTCAGTAAGTGAAGGGGAGCTGTACACCTGGGATGTGTCTTGCGCTTGAGGGGCAAAGAGAGAGGCACTTGCTGGTTAGGAATTTCAAACCAGACAGTCTGGTCTATAAGCAGGAGCTGTGAATACTTGTACTGCATGTAACTGGTGCGTGACCATCATATTGCCAATTATAGCAACTATCCTAATGGGCATTTGTTGTCTTTGCTTCCAAGTGTCCATTTCTCCTTCTTCTGATGAAAGTCACCCTACAGAGTACTTTGGAGGGAGTGAAGCTCTTCTTACCCCTAGCATTAAAGCGAAGGGCTTCACAAAAAAACTCTAAAACATAATGTCGCAAACAAAACAGGAGGCTATTTCTCTCTCATAGAACAACCGGAGCCGGGAAACAGGTTCTGCTCCACACCGTCATCCAGGGACTTAGCCTTGCAGGGAGGATCTGGCATCTTCGATGCTTGGTTTCCAACATTGCCCCAATCTTTGCCAGTTCCACCCAGCGAGACAGAAAGGAAGCACAGAGTGCCAGTCCTGTAAGTGGCTACATATCACTTCAAGTCATATTCCATTGGCATGAACTTGGGCGCTTAGCTATACTTGGCTGCAAGTGTGATTGGAATTTAGAGTTTCTAGCTAGGCCCCATGTGTTCCAGCCATACTCTAAGCAAAAGGTGAGAACATAACCCAAGCTAAGGCAAGGAACCCTCTCCCATGAACACTCTCCCTAGAAATTTGAATCTTGAGCGAGTGGCAAAAAGATTACAAACTGTTGGAGCCAGTCCATTGCAGCGGCAGCATCTTGAAGAGATCCTCGGCTGATTTCTGCCACGTGGACTACGGAATTGCCCTAATTCTTATTTGACTTTTCCACCTCTCCCCTTGACATTGCTGTAAGTACCCAGTCTGCTTCGGCTAACCAAAGTTGGTGGTCACTGCTTGCAAGAAACGCACCTGCTACAGCTACCTCTTATCAGCCACCTAATGTTTGACCCAATGACAAAGATCTCTTGCACACCAACTGGATGCCAGCCAGTGGTCTAGGCGCTGGGATACATCAAGCTCTCACTGAGCTCTACTTCACCACCACCTCCTCTGATTTCCTATGAGCAAACCTCCTGGTTTTCAGGGCTCTCCCCTCAGTTGCTCCTCGGCCACCTGGAACTCTGAGTCAAGCTCAGCGGAGTTTCCCACAAGGGCGAGTTGGGGGTGAGGAGATCATCAATGCAGCTTGTGCTCTCCACGGGCATCCTCGCTTTTATTTTGCCTGGTTTTTGTGGTTGCAATATATAAATTCACTGCCAGTGCATCTTGCAAGTAGGTGATGCCTGGGCAGCGATTTGTCTATTGCTCTGCAACCCCCACAATGCCACCAGCTCAAGGCATCATTTTGGTGACAAGTTGGAATTCGCATATTTAGCGGGCATCAGTGTACTGCTTTTGGGTGAGCCCAGATCAGAATTCCATCTTCCCTCAGGCTATGATTACACACATCCAATACCAACAAGCACATTCACAAACAGATGCCTTCATTAAGGTCTCCCCTTTACTTCATTGTCATGCAAATAGCCCAAATCAAGGAGTCTAAAAAATGCGGGAGAGGTGACAGGAGAGCATCTTAAATAAGTAACAAGTCAGTGTTCAGGGCATTCCTTGATTAATCGGAGTTAGAGCAGAGATTCTACAAGCTTCAGCCAAGGGGAGCTTGCTGACACCAGATTATCTTTGAATACCCTCCAGTAATGTGAGAAACTCCCTCTCGCTCCTCCTGTCAATACTTTGTGGGGCTTATTTCCGCCCTCCACCCCGACTTTTCTTTGAGGACTGGAGGTAGGGTGGAAGAAGGGGCGGGGCTTGGATGGAGTGGCCAGTTGCAAATATTCAAGCTAATTAGCAGAGCGCTGGGGTTTGGCCGGCGGAGCGGGTGGGGGGAGTACTGGGCTGGACCCACGTGCTCAGTCATAGACCTCTAACAGGTTTCCACCCTAAAGATATCTGGTGGAAAGATAGCATGAATAATTCAGCGAGCACGAGGTCCTGAACCCACGTTTTCTCTCATAAAGAGGAAAGCCACGAGCCTCAGGTACCAGGTTTCAAACCTATCAGAGCTAAATCTCGTTCTTTCAGAGCTTGGTTACTAAGTGCTGTGTAGGTGTGAAAAGCCTCATTACCATGTAATTTTGTTGGGAGCAGACTTCCAAGTACCTGCTTTACTTTATATTCACATACACCAAAAAAAAAAAAAAAAAAAAAGATCAAAATGCATTTTATTTCCTAACAATAGCCAATTTGGCTATAATTATTGTGGAATAGTGAATTTGAAGGCATAGCACCCAAGTGACTCCCCACGTCGCTTCCCTCCATTCGCGAATATCTTCTTATTTATTGCCTTCCCCATAATGAACTTTGAGATAAACAACAGAAAAAGTAATTTGTTTTTTGACAATGCTGAACCTTTGAATAGAGAAAAATCACACAGTCGAACACAGAGCGCAGTCCTGTGTGGTAAGTGGTATCCATGGCAACCAATAGATTTTATGCTAAGTCTGGCCTTTAAAAACATTTCACGTTTACCACTGAGAAAAAGATGGCCTTGATTTAAAAATGATACAACAAGTACCTCGCATGGGCATGCTTTCTGCTCTGAGCTGCAAGCACAATTAAGAGGCATCTCCTCAGCACGGGATCACCTCAATAGTATCTATGTCATTCTTGAGGAACATCGTGGCCAGCCTGAGGAAAAGAAAGAGGTGGGGTATTTGGTATTCTGCTGCAGGGGTTGTGAAGCCGTTTGGTTTTTTATTTATTTTTTTATTTTTTTACTTGTTCTCCTTGTATTTAACACCAGGAGTAAAAAATAGGGAGTAAAAATAGCACGTTTGCCTCTTATCTCAGTCTGTGATCATGGTGACAGTGAAAATATTATGGCCCTGCTTATCCTGGGAGTAGCTCCAATCACGCCCGCTTATTATAACTTGAAATAATGGATGGAGAAATACCTACCATACCAGCTTCAGACAGAGCGACTCTAAATTAGTTTCTGTTCACATTTAGAAAGTTGGATACCAAAAATGGAATGCAGTTGTGGCAAAGAGAGGATGTCGCCTTAATGATATACTTGAATAAAATGAGAAAGGACATGCCCCCTTCTTCTTTAAAAAGAAAAGAGAGACATTTGATCAATGATGCATCAAAGGAAGGAAACATAATTAATGTCTTTGGGAAGAGTTTGTTTGGCCGAGCCCTTTCTAAGTGCTTTGATAGCTCCCTTAAGATGGCATTTCTCTTTCTTTTCTTTCTCTCTTTCTTTCTTTCTTTCTTTCTTTCTTTCTTTCTTTCTTTCTTTCTTTCTTTCTTTCTTCTTCTCCTCCTTCTTCTTCTTCTTTTTCAAGATGAGTTGTCCTTTATTCCTCAAAATGGGATTATCTTGGCCATATTGAGAATTAGAGAAACCCCAATACACTTCCTCTGGAGGTATTTTCAGCTGGAGTGCTCTTGCAATTGACTGGTACTATGGGCTGAATTATGTCTCCCCGCAAAACCATAGTTGGAAGCCCTCACCCCCAATAGCTCAGAATGTGACTTTATTTGGAGATTGGGCCCTTAAATAAGTGATTAAGTTACAATGGGCCTGCTAGTGTGGGTCCTAATCCAATCTGACTGGTATCCTTATAAGGAAAGAGAGATCCTGAGGGATGTGTGTGCTGAGGGAAGATGATGTGAGGCCATAGCGAGGGGACGACAATCTGCAAGCCAAAGAAAGAGACCTCAGAGGAAACCCAACCTGCCCACACCTTGATCTTGGACTTCTAGCCTCTGGAACTGCAAAAAAAATCAACTTCTTCCACATGAGCCACCCAATCGGTGGCAATTTGTTATGGCAGCCCTAGCCAACCAACGCATCTGGGGTGGGAGTGAGGCATTCTTTCATGGGAAGAACAGCTTTTCAAAAGATGTCCTAGTCAGTATATTGGAGAAGGAGGTCAGGATGAAGAACACCTCAGTTGTTCTACCTTCCCTGAAGTGTGGGGGATTTCTGGGGAACAGGGATGTTGACTTCATAAACACGTCTACCTCCCCTGACTCAACCATCCATATTTGTCACTGGCAAACAAGAAGATTTTGTGACACCTCACAATTGGCTCTAATGAACCAAGGATACTTTCTGAGTCATCAACATTTTATAAAAACAAGAGCTTATACTTCTTTCATATTGCCAAATATCTGAGAAGTGACATGGCCCCAGGAGGGTGGTGAGGCCCGAAAGGAATTTGTGTGCAAGGAGGGAGGAGGCTAGAGGAGTGCTGTACTTTGTTCCTAACATTCATAAGCTTTGCTTGATGGCTGGGCCTCAGGTCCAGGACCACACATCAGCCACCTGCCCAAAGGCATGGGTCATTCATCTTTCTGAGATAATTTTCTTCTTTCAGTCCACAGAGAGCTCTGGGCTATCTTTGGCCAAGGAAAGAATGGTGACTGTTTCACATACTGAAACATAAATCACTCTCTCTAGGCCTTGTTAACTTTTACTTATAAACTGTTTTAATGTAGAACTGTCAGGACCCTGTGAAAATAATGGGTGGTGACAGGTTTAGGATTAAAATCTTCTCAGGTAGTTAGGATGGTGAGTTAGGTTATAAATTGCTTTGAAAGAGCTGAGGCATGGACTATGAGCTTCATATGCTTACTCAGAATGGACACCAATGAGGCAGTTGGGACAAGTATATGCTAGTAATTAATCTTAATTATTTGTCAGCAAAGCCATCATAATAAGAGATGTCTTTCATTTTGATTAAAATGACCCTTGGTAAACTCCAAAGGGTCTTGTCTGAAAAGCATCATTGAAAAAGAGAAGTTGGAGTCTTCTGGGGCTTGGGATTTTATGTCTCAAGCAGGGAGCCTGAATCAGAAAAAATATACCAATGGATGTGAAGTTATAGCTCAAGTGTCCAATTATAGACACATCCATAACTCTCTCACATGACCTCATTTGCTTCAGTGCCAGGGCATCAGTGGGCTCATAATTTCTCTTAAAACATATCATGTCTCAGGGCTTACTGGATAGGGATGGCTGTTTATTCACAGAGGCAGAGCTTTGAGGAAGGACAAGGACCTGTCATTATACCCCACAGAGGAGGTGTGTAATATAGAAGTTCAATGAGTAGACAAAGCAAACAGCAGCCATCTCCAGCCACAGTGAAGCAAATAGCTTTCTTGGGGGGCTAAAAAGTATGTATGGATGTCCATCAGGTGAATGAAACTTAAATCACAATCTGAGCAAGAAGCAGATTGAGCACTGCGTGGGGAAAGAAAAACAGATGGACACGCTTTAGAACTCAGGCCTCCAAGTTTGATGATTCCATTCCTCCTGACAGGAATTTCTCCGGGCTTGAGGAACCTACCGGAGTACAATGGTCACACAGAGTCATCCCCAAGAGGTCAGACTATCAGAATCTTTTATTAATTAATTAATTAATTATTTCATCCATTCATTCCACAAATAGTTACTGTATGTCTACTATGTACGAAAACTATATTCCAGGGCCTGGGTACTTCTATGAACAAAACTGGCCAAAGCCTATCTTCTCATGGAATTCATATCCTAGGGGAGTCCGTTATGCCGCATCAAGCCTCATTTACCAAATGGGATAAAGACTACTTACTGGTTTATTCCTTAAGACAAGAGTTGCTTGGGAAGGACAGCGTCAGGCAGCTGGGAAAATACTTGCCAGGTTGCTTGCTCCGAATCACACATCCTCTCTGGCCAATACTTCTGGGTGGAGAAGACTTTCCACGTCTTGGAGAAGCTCTCCAATTCAATAATAATTCACTAAGATGTTTCTAACTCTTAAAACATGTAAATATAGCTACAAACTGCATTACAGAGTTTCAGAGAACCATCTGCTAGAATTTAATTTGCTTCTTAGGACTGAGAAGATTATAAATCATGCAATAACACATCTAGGAACATTCTTTCCTCCATATATTCAGCTTAAAAAAATTATGTGTAGTAGCATCAATTTACTTTACCCTCCCCCAGAACCTCTCATTGTTGGACAGAAACAAAATGGAATCTCATCAATATGGTGTATTTACTAGTATGATTTACTATATACAAATGTAAAGTAATTTGAAATATTTTTCTGTAGGAAATTTTAGCAGTGTTTTTCTCTATTAAATTTGTAAGACTGTGTCCCTATCATTCCAAAGAGTCATTGGCAAACTCTCAGACTTACCAGTTGAAGGATCTACAGCATGAACATCTAAGGCTCATGGATAAAATTATGCAGGAAAGATAAGATTTCCAGCCCACTATCCTTAGAAAGTGCACTTAACTTTGTACCTCTAATAATCGAATCCACTGTTTATAAAAATTTGTGAGCACCTGTATGGTGCCAAGCCCAGTTCCCTCAATTTAGTGGAGGAGAAAGATGTGAACACAAAATTCCATAAAATAGGATATAGTATAAAGAACTGTGTTTCAAGGTACCACGGATGCACAAAGGTGGAAGCTCTTGACTCTGCTTGGTACGTGCTTCCCAGAGGGAAGGACATTTGCGCTTCTTTGAGGAATTCCCAGAAACTGCAAATAGCATATGTAAAAGTCAGAGGAGAAAGAAAGAGCATGGAACATTCTGGCAACTGCAAGTGCATCAGCAAGGATAGAGCCCAGGGTCCATGAGAGAGTGATGAAAGATGAAGCTGGAAATACTGACCGAAGCCAGATCATAGTATATCTTTTCAACTCTACTCGGGGATTTGGACTTGATTTTAAAAATAAATAGCCTTTGCAGGAAGTGTAATTTTTCTGACTCCCCAGCAAATGCTCACTCCATCATTTCTGAAATAATGAGATTTCCAAGATGGTGCACCCTGTGCCCATGACAAAGAGGGAAGTTAATGTATCCTTCTAAGGATCAACCCTTGTCCTTGGCTTTATGGATCCATGCCTTTGGTGCTTTGACTTGGAAAACTAGTGTAGTGATCTAGGAAAGAAGGGGCCCTAACATGGAAAAGGATAGTGGTCCCAAATGAGAAGATTGAAATCCAAAGTCTGGGAAGGGCAGATCAATATCTTTCTGACCTCAGAGACCTAGGTTTCTACATCTGAGGCCCATTGGCCCAGACCATATCTCTTAGGGAGAGACTAAAGTAGGCAAGAGAGAGCGGACTGACAGCCAACTCTGTCAGTTTTTTCTCTGGTTTTTCTATTTCTCTCTGCCCCTTGGCACTTTCAAAAAAATCATATAAAGAATAATGTCCAGGAAATATTTTCCTTTAGATCTTGCCCAAACTACTTTCAGATGTGATGAGATGGCATTCTGCTTTATTTAACAAGCCTGGAAATGAGGAGTAAATGAGTCGATATGATTAGAGAATTTTGAAACCCTTTCTTTAAATGGCACTCATTTGTTTTATAGTCTGGATGGGATGAAATTTAGCAAATCATACTTGCCTTTCATTGTGGAGAAGATTGGAATCTGTTGACTGAACATTTCTACTTGGACTCTCATAGTTTTACCCCAAGCATCCATCAATTGCTCTGGGTGCTTTAAGTTTTCCTTTCACTGCCATTTGCTGATTTCCACCATGAAGATATTTTAGCTAACTAACACTTTGGTGGAGAGAGAAGGTGTTGGTGGGTTGGGAAGAGCCCTGTCAATGCTCCCTATTCCATTCTGAGCTCTGACAATCTCTTGATTTGTAGGGTGGGACAAAGCACTTAACCTTTGTGTCTCCAAAAGCAAATGATAAATTTTGCCCCATTTACACTGTTTATTAACAGATGGGAGTTGCACATGATTAACTGCTCTGTTCCTTCATTTCTTTGACCTTAAGAAGCCAGCCTTGTGCAAGGGGTTGCTATGCAGCATTGTGTAGCATGCAGAGCCTCAGAGGAGGTGAGCAGCAAAAGTTTGATGATGATAATGATGATGATGAAACTCACTTGACTTCTCAGCAAATGCCAAACTCCCTGCAGGATAACACATGTGGAAGCTAAGCCCTATCTACTTTGGAGTGCTGGAGGAAGCTGTGTAAAGCAGAAAATGAAAGTGGGGCCTCACCAAAGCTGAACATACCCTACTCAACCATAGCAGAGTCACTGATAATAACTAAATTGGTTCAGAACCAAATGGCAGGTCAGATCTTTGATGAATTACTAGAGATTAAATCAGCTAAGTGCTGTTGACACTTGGCTACTAAACCCAATGGGGATTCTTTGACCTGGGAAAACACTCATCATCAGTCTCTTGGCAGTTGAGGAGAGAAGCAATGAAGTCACAGAGAGCCTAGCCTTCCATTTTCCATTTACTTTATGAATCTGTTTGTCGGGTTGCTCCCAAAGTCTTCTGCATAACAGCAAAGGGTACTTCTTTATCCCCAGATGAACTATAATTCTCTCTTGTGTTTGCGTGTGTATCTGAATCCATACAAAGTTGCAGAAAAAGATTTAGAGCTTTCTCTAAGCTCTTATTTCTAAAATGTGTTCCATAGAATACTAGACTAGTTTCCAAGATACTCTTCAAGTTAGAATTCTTTCATCAAGTGAGTTTGGGAAATGCTTCCAAAATGTATGTCCTAAGTGCTAGGGATATGGTGATGAACAAGTCATTCAATGCCTGAACTCTCTTGAATCATGGAATGAGGTAAGTTCAGTAGGAAGGTAGAGATAGATCATAGAAAGTCTTATAAACCATGCTAAGAACTTTGGCTGTTATGATTAGAACAGGTAGTCACTGGCAGGTTTTAATCAGCTTTTATCCAATACATCATGGAATATTAAAGTCTCTGGGAACTTCTGAGAGGAAGAAAGCTGTAAAGTTTTCTTTTACCCTATTATTACAGTTTATATGACTCATAGTACTTACTAAAACATTGAAGAACACAATTTTGAACTTAAGAGGAGAATTGTTTTTGCCCAATTTTGATGTCCTTGCCCATTGTGCCTGTTTAACACTGAGATGCTGTTCCTGACCCAGGACTTTCACTGCCAGATTGTTCTAATTTTGAACTTTGGCTACTTCTATGCCTTTTCCCACTCTTCTGTTCACAATGCTGAGTTATTGTTGTGTGAATACATTTCTTTCTTCCCTTGTACTAGTGTAGGTGAGCTGCTATAATTAATAGACTTAGAAAATGGATACTGGCTCAAATATCATAGAAATAGAGTTCTTGTTGATATAATAACTATACAGGGCAGGTGAATAAGTCAGTAGTTATCCTTCCACCATACAGCTCCACAGAGTCATTCAGGGACCCAGAGTGATGGAAGTTTTGCCACTTTCAACACATGATTTCAAAGGTTTCCCTGGAATTCACCTTTATTCTGCCCAGAGAGTAGAGGAAGATAGCAAGAAGAAGCATATGTATGCATGTTTGGGGGAATGGGGGAGTCATGAGAGAGGGTTGGAAAACATCCAACAGTTCTGCTCACATTTAGAACTAGAAATTGTCACATGGCCCTAGCTGGTGCAAGGAAGTTCCTGGTTGTGCAGTTACCTCCCAGTGACATCTGATACTGTGGATGGGTTGCATGAAGTGTACTGAACAGCTACTCATTTCTGCTACACACCTACCATACTACTAGCTCTTTGAAAGAAGGACTATTTGTCAGTTTCATAAGTATATCTGGCATAAAACATATGTCCAATGAATGTTGGTTGAATTAAGCAATAACACACCCAAAACTTAAGTATCTGGACCAGGAGGATGGAAAGAGTTGAAGAGCCATCAGCAAGCAGAATAAGGTAGGTGTCATCGTATTTCAGCCCCAAAGAGATAAACATTTGCAGAGAAAGTGGTTGAATGTGAAGTTTAATTTCTCCCATGATTTATCTAAAGGGAGCCTTAAGCAAAGCAGAGGCAAATTTAAAGACAGGCATGAGATTTTCAGAGGTTTATCTACAAGTAAGGAAAGTTCCTTCTACATTTCTTCTTTGTGCTTTTGGCCTGGAACCTCTCACAAAGCAGCCTGAAATGCTGTCAGACATCTTCTGGGTCATAAATCACACAGAGGCATGGTAAGCACTAAATCAATAGAGTTTCTAATTTTTGAAAAAGTGGGAAGGTGCTTATATAACCCTGCTGGGGAAAGGGAAGGCCATTGGCAGTTTGCCTTGTTTACCCTGAATCAGATTCCCATTTGGAGGCCTCTCCACTCCCTGGAAGCCCTTTTGCTCAGGTGGCACTGGGGAAAATGCTGAAATCTGCAGTTCTTGGACATCCTATTTCCCCATATTATCTTGTTCTAACCATAGTTCATTTTGCAATTGGAACTGACTGAAGAGAGGTGTTTACAGTGTTGCACATTGTCGCACTGCTAACATTTTCTCTTCCGTAGGAGTAAGAAGAGGTGGGAGCTGGAACAGAATGAACATTTATCATCTGGGACACCTTCCCTCCCAAATGTGATCATCATACCTCTTCAGAGAAAGAAAGAATTTTGGATGCTTATTTTGTATTATCCAGAAGTTTTCAATCCCCAGCCCACAACACCCCCATAAGATGATCTCAAAGCAAAGAACATCCAAGTAGAAATAGCCTCTACTTCAGCCCTCTAAGCTGCTCTGCTCCCCGCCCCATTTATTATCTACATCCAAAGATAGCTGAATGCTCTTAGTTTTCTTTATCAGAAAAGTGGGGTGGAAATGTGGTATTCTTCTGAGCAAAACCAAGGTGGGGAGAGGCACCAGCAGTTTAATACACCACATACATGATCCGTTGAACCAGTCCGGCAAATTTCAACAGAGCTAGATATCAAAACTGCCCTTCACGGACCAGGGAGAGTTAAGTGGGAGAGAGATAAAAAGATGTGACATAAATGATCAAAGTAATAAAACTCACTGCTCAATTAGTCACTCAGAAAGGCAGGAGGCGGAGGGGATTGGTGGTTGAGGAAATGTATATTTGCTCTGCGGAGATCGTATTCATTTCCCAGTGTGACCCAGCCTGCTTGGCTCAGCTGTAGGATTCAGGCTGGTTGTGAGTTTTATAGGAAGTCCACCTACCTCACCCCCTCCTCTTCTGTTTCCTTAAAACATTAGCCAGTTAAACCAAGGATATCCATCATCCTATGCAAATCATGCCTCTCTGTTTTGATGGTAGTAGGAGAAAACAGCACTGCATGTACTCCAACTATTGCTGGTAATTTGGGTTTCTTCCATTTTCCCAAGCTACCATTATAGGACACACTGAAAGCAAAAATTCTTTAAGATCCATCTGGCAACTTCTAGACACCTATAAGTAGATACGTTTTTACAGGCTTAACGCTCTAAGCAAGTCCTGATATTAGGCATTTCTGACAGCAGCTCCTAGCCTGACCCTGGAGGGTGTTCTAGGAAATCCAGAACTAGGGCAAAATTAGCTATGCCCCCAGAAGATCTGGTCTGTCATTGAAAAGAGCAATTTGTATTTTTCAATTTTTCCAATCTGGTCTAAATTAGCCTTAGTACTGCCAAGGTCTAACTACCTAATGAGAACAATTATTTCTGGATTTCAATTAAATTGAATTAAAGAAGTATTTTATTTGTTTTTATTTGTAATTTTTTCATTATGAAAGTAATATGGCCACATTATTGAGAATATGAAAAATATATAAGAAAAAAAGACTCTCATAATCCCTTGCCCTAACAAGACCACTGTATCAATCTTGGTGCAACTGAATAATATTTAAGGAGCATCTGCAATGGTAGATGCAGTGTGCTGGAACAAGCAATTACACCGCAAAAGCATAAAGTAAGAGGTTTGCAGGCTAGCTGGGAAGGCTGTGTGTGTGCATATAACTCAAGTAATAGAATGGTACAGTGTGTGGTAGGATCTAAATGACTGGTACAGGCCTTAGAGGGAAGAAACAAATAAGGGTGAGCAGTCAGGGAGAGCTCCACCAAGGGCATGGGGAAAATGAGTAGTACTTTAAAGGATGGACAGATATGGTAGGGAGAGAGGCTGCCAGATCAGCCAGGCAGGGGAATAGGGATGGTAGAGCCCAGCCAGAACTAGGAAATGAATCTAGCGTGTTTGTAAAAATAAAGAATTTTGACTGAAGGATTTAAATGGGGGAAAATTAGGTGTTAAGATTGTAATAGAGCCTGGAAAATTCTTGTGAGAAGGGGTCATGTTATCCTGCTCACCAATACAGGGTGCCACATAGTACGCACTTAATAAATTGTCCTGTTATTCACTGATGTACATCTTCAGATCCACATAGTGCCTGGAATAAAGGAAATATTCAACTAATATTTTTTGACTAATTAAATCAAAGGATGGGGTCAGGTTATAGAAGATCTCCCTCAAATTCTAGGATAATGAGAGTCCTCCTACTGGGCTTTTTGAGTTAGAACGGAGGGAGACAGAACGAGACTAGCAGTCCAAGAAGGTGACGTGGTAATAGACTGCATGAAGCAGGGAGCTTAGAGGAAGGAAGAGCAAGGTGGAAATTATTATAATAATCAAGGAGAGAAGATGATGGGAGGCTGGCGGAAGTAGTAGCAGGGGAAATGGAAAAGAATGGAAAGAGATGAAGGAAGAAGAAGCCTGAAGAAAAAGTAGGTGTTGGAGGGAATGGTCTTGAAAAAGACAAAGTCAAAGCTCTCTCAACAGCCTTGAACTTGGAAATCTGGAAGGAATCAGTGAAGGAAACTGGGCGGTTAAATATGGGTTCTCTTAGCAGGGAAAGGATATATTCCATTTTGAACTTATTGGGTTCAAAGTGGTGTTAGAACACCGAGACCAAAACACTGGGCCACAGGACTGTGATTAGGCTGGTTTTAGTGGCACTCTCTAAACCAATAACCTTCAAACATTTTTCAACATATACTCTTGACAGCAAAAAAATCTTTGCCATTATTCATTATTATTTATTATTACATTATGTTCATATATTATTCTGCTACTTATTTTATATGTTACAAACTATACATAAAATTGAAATTAAAAATTCAAAAAGGATAAAGATGAACAAGACGTTATGTTAAAACATTTTGCTTATGTAATGACCTCATTTGATTATCTACTGCTAATAGTCCAAAGAGCAGTAAACTCTAAGGGTGAAGTTTATTGTGAGTGGCAGTGAATATGAATTCATATTTCAAATATAATTTTTATTTTTTATTAATTTTTTAATTTTAACTCTGGTATAGTTAATATACAGTGTTATATTAGTTTCAAGTGCACAATGTAGTGATTCAACACTTCTGCACTTTATTTGGTGCTCATTATGATAAGAGCACTCTCAATCCCCATCACCTATTTCATCCATTCTCCACACCCACCTCCCCTTTGGTAACCATCAGTTTGTTCTCTATAGTTAAGAGTCTGTTTCTTGGTTTGTCTCTTCCTCTTTTTTCCCCTTTGTTCATTGTTTTATTTCTTAAATTGTACATATGAGTGAAATCATATTGGATTTGTCTTTCTCTGATTTTTTTCACTTTGCATTATACTTTCTAGCTCCATCCATGTTGTTACAAATGATAAGATTTCATTCTTCTTTTATAGCTGAATAATATTCTATTGCATATATACACCATATTTTCCTTATCCATTCATCTATTAATGGACATTTGGGCTGCTTCCATAATTTGGCTATCATACTGCAATAAACATAAGGGTGCATATCCCTTTGAATTGGTGTTTTTATATATTTTGGATAAATACCCAGTAGTACAATTACTGCATCATAAAGCAGTCTTATTTTTAGCTTTTTGAGGAACCTCCATACTGTCTTCCACAGTGGTGGCACCAGTTTGCATTCTCACCAACAGTGCAAGAGGGCTTTTTTTCCTCCACATCCTTGCCAACACTTGCTTTTTGTGTTTTTGATTTTAGCCCTTCTGACAGGTGTGAGGTGATACATCATTGTGATTTTGATTTGCATTTCCCTGATGGCGAGGAATATTGAGCATCTTTTCATGTGTCTGTTGGTCATCTGGATATCATCTTTGGAGAAATGTCTGTTCATGTCTTCTGCCCATTTTTTAAATTGGATTATTTACTTTGAGGGTGTTGAGTTATCTCAGTTCTTTATATATTTTGGATACTAACCCTTTATCAGATATGCCATTTGCAAATATCTTCTCCCATTCAGTGGGATGCCTTTTAGTTTTGTTGATTATTTCCTTCACTGTGCAGAAACTTTTTATTTTGATATATCCCCAATAGTTTATTTTTGCTTTTATTTCCCCTACCTCAGGAGACATATCTAGAAAAATGTTGCTACCGCTAATGTCAGAGAAATTACTCCCTGTGCTCTCTTCTAGGATTTTTATGGTTTCAGGTCTCACATTTAGATATTTAATCCATTTTGAGTTTATTTTTGTGTATGGTGTTAGAAAGTGGTCCAGTTTCATTCTTTTGCATGTTGCTGTCCATTTTCCCAAACCATCTGTTGAAGAGACTATCTTCTTCCCATTGCATATTCTCTTCTCTTTCATCAATATATATAATTGTGGGTTATTTCTGGGTTTTCTATTCTGTTTCATTTATCTATGTGCCTATTTTGGGCCAGTATCCTACTGATTTGATTACTATAGCTTTGCAATATAACTTGCAGTCTGAAATTAAGATACCTCCAGTTTTATTATGAATAATTTTAAATATACTTTTTAATAATTTTAAAACATTCTGTTTAGCTTCTGGGCAGATCTTATTCTATTTTATTTATATACTTTTTAATTTTTAAGATTTATTATTATTACTATTTTTTTTTTACCTTGCATGTGGTGATGGAAAGCTTGTATTTGTCTAGAGGGTCAGCTCTGCTGTTTTCTTATTGTTTGGTTGTTTTTGTATTCTTAGTAGGGTGAACACATGTCGCAGTTTGCCTTGCTTAGTACACTCTCAGTTCGCACCAATTTTCTGGCGCAAAGATTCATAGTGCTTCCTTTACTCTCTAAAGTATCCTTCTTTGGATGATAATTTGGAAAGTCACCCTATTAGTCTTATCTTCAATGTATTTTTTTGTTGCTGGAAATATTTTAAGCCACTTGTCCATCTTAGGCAGGCTAGTTTGGTTAAAAGTGAATGTTACGATCCATAAATCCACTTCATGGGCATGTGTAAAGGTATATGCTGCAACTGCTTTCAGTAAGGGCTGGAACCACCATCAATCTCTCCTCATGTAGGCATTGATTCAGCCCTCAAGGACCACTGTGTACCTCACATGACCCATGACTGACTTGTAGACTGAGTAAAGAATCGCTGTCCACAGAAATGCAAATTACTAACAAAGCTTAATTTCTCCCTTAGTTTTTGCATAAAAAATAGTTAAATCTTTGTCAGAACATTCACTTTAGTGAATTGCAATGTGCCCCCAGTGGGAATTTCCATGCTACTTTGAGATTTTGAAGGATCTACCCTATTCCTATCTCTGCTCCCCAAAACCTGACACTGTAACTGACACATAGGAGGTGTTCAGGGTGTTCAAGGAATAATGAATTAATGAATTCAATACTTGAATGAATGAATGAATGAATGACGTTCAGGTGAAATGCAGACCTGGAAGTGGTGAAGAGAAACTGATGTCTATTGAGAGCTTTCATGAACTCAATGTTATCTTTCTTTTTTTTTTTTTCTTCTTTCCAAATTTTTATTTAAGTTACAGTTGGTTAACATACAGTGTAATATTAGTTGCAGGTATAGAATCTAGTGACCCAAAACTTCCCTACAACACCCTGTGCTCATCGAAACAAGTGTGTTCTTCAATCCCCATCACCTGTTTAGCCCATCCCTATACCCACCTCCCCTCTGATAACAATCAGTTTGTTCTCTATAGTTAAGAGTCTGTTTTTTGGTTCACCTGTCTTTTTTTTAAATCCCCACGATCATTTGTTTTGTTTCTTAAACTCCAGATATGAGTGAAGTCTTATAGTATTTGTCTTTCTCTGACAAACTTACTTAGCTTAGCAAAGTGCTCTCTAGCTCCATTCACATTGTTGCAAATGGCAAGATTTCATTCTTTTTTATGGCTGAATAATAACCCATTGTGTATATATACCACATCTTCTTTATTCATTCATCAGTCAGTGGACATTTGAACTCAACACTTTCACTAATGCTTTCATTCAGGAATGCTTTATTATCCCATTCTTGCAGATGAAACTGAAGTTCTGAGAAATTACATAGTTTGTTCAGTGTAAGTCTGCTTGACTTCAAACCCATCTTCTTGCCAGGCATTGGGAGCACAGAGGCAATATTCACAGGCATAAAAATCAATGAGCTCTTCAATGAAGAGAATGTAAAGTCAAAGAAGAAAAGGGCCCATGGTTGAGTTTGGGGAATCACAGGCAGGTAATGACCAGAAAGAGAAGGAGTGGAGAAGTGTGAGGGAAACCAGGAAAGGTGCTGGGTGGTGACCTCTGCAATAGGAGAGAGAATTTCCTTAGGAAAGGAAAGCTGACACACTCAAGACCTGCCACAGACCAAAGAAATGGGAGCTGTAGGAAGAGTGACTGGTGACCTCTGAGTCTGTATTGTAATCAAACTGTAGGAATAAAGGCCACATTGTACAGAGTATACAGAAAGAGGGATTGATGAAGAAATACATATAGAAGCCCACACTCATTTAGGAAGTTTCTCACTGAAAGGAAATTGAAGGCCAGGAGGACCAGGCAACATTTTCACAAGTCACAGAAAATTTGTGTGTTTGTAAAGATGTAGCAGAGATGATTGGGTGTTCAAGGAATAGTCCATATACTCTCCCACATTTTCCAGCCTTCTTTGCAAGAGCTTGGAGCCATGTGATTATTTCTGGCTGGGGATTATAAGCAGGGGTCACATGACACTTATAGTGGAGGTTACTACCTGATGAGCCTTTTCCATCACTCTTTCACCAACTTGGTGTTCCCGAATGTCACATTCCAGAGAGCATCACTTCAGAATGAAGGAGGCCCACCCAACCCTTACTGGACTTTGTGAAATTGAGACATAAGTCTTTGCTGTGTTGAGCCACTGAAATTTGGGGTATTGTCTGATAAAAACAACTTGTGTCAATTATTCTAAGAAGGAGAGAATGGGATGAAAGAGAGGCAAAGGGTAAGTCTGGGAGCAGCACTTTTTGGGATTCAGGAAAGAATGGGATTTTGAAAGGAGAACATTTCTTTCCTTGGAAGTGGAAGAAGGTCTGAGAGGACAGGAGTCAAGGTCAAGGATGAGGGCTTCCTTCGGCTGATCCAATCTCCTTGGCAAGCAGAAGGTGAGCAGTTAACCAGTGAAGCCTCTGGGTGCTTGTGGGCTTGGGACTGGAGGAGAGACTGCAAAGTCTGAAACAATTGCCCTCCTCCCTGTGCTAGCTAACTAGAGAATCAAAGAAGGATCATTAAAGTGACTGCTTACCTAGAACCCAACTAAGGTTGGATTTCTCCACAAGAAAACTTCATAGGGCCACAAAATGTTCAGAGGGGAAGATCTAAAATGATCAAGGAAATGTGATTCTTGGTGGAAGAGAAGCTAAAAGGATTGGGACTCTCAGCCTAGAAGCATAGTCTGAACAAGAGTGATCAAAGCATTTCTGTCATGAAGGGGACTGAGGAAGAGGAGGAAACTTGCACAACCAGACAAAGGAGCACATCCTGAAATCTGAAAGACATAGTGTTAAGACCAAGAACCACAGTACTACTTTCTACAGCAGGTTCATTATTGGCATAAGGAATGGCATATATGTAAATATAAATATAGCAGGAAACTGACTTCTGAAACTGGATTTCCAAAATGTACACAAACATTAAATATAAATAAACAAGAGTTTTGCATGGTCTAAGGCAGAGTGGAAATTGAATGTGGTTTTAAGACTCAGAGACCTGGTTTTAAATTCTCTGACTAGTTGTTTTCCATCATTCATTCAGCAAATATTTATTGAACACCTACTATGTCCCAGCACTGAGCTACCCAACAGATTCTAGTTAGCAAACAAGATGTCCATGGTCCCTGCCCTCGTGGGCTTTACAGCCTTGTGGAGAAGGCGGATATCAAACAAAAGATTGCAGAAATAATTATTTAAATTAAATTGTGATAAATTCCTCCAAGAGCAGGTATAAGGTGCTGGGAGAGTAGCTGGAGGGACTAGACCAATCTGAGGTGAGAGGAGGAAGATTTCGTCCAAGGAGTGTCATGAGATCTGAAATTTATGCAATCAATAAAAATTGGCAAAGGAAGAGGGCGGAGAGGAGAGTGCCTGGCAGAAGTGAAGGCTCTGAGGCCAAAGAACCTTACCCTCTCTGAGCCTTAGCTTTCTTATCTGTAGTAAACGTCAGTGGTGACTCATACAAGGCCATTACACACCTCCCCTAGCTGCCGTGAAGGTTAGCTGTCAATAGCTCAGAGCTCCTCCCTCTTTAGAGAATTTGTTCTCTGCCAGCAGAGCTACCTCACCTGGAAACTCCCAGAAGGTTATAATACCCCATCCGACCCTCACTGTGTGCAGGTGGGCAGGGGTGAGTGCAGCCCACAGCTGGACTGACGATACAGGTAACAGACAGACGGCCTCTCCCTCTGCGTGATCTGTTCTTCACACCCCCGAGCACTGGCAGAATCTGGCTGAGTCTGGACTTTAACGGGTACCACGTCTTTGCCTCACTTCTTCTCCCACCTTACCCTATGGCCCTCACTTCTTCACTCCCTCCATAATCCTTTACAGGAGAATCTGCAACTCAGCCTCTGCTTCAGGGAAGGCAAGCAGAATGGGTACCTTCACTGAAATAATAGATGTCAAGACCTTGAACCCTACAGTGATAGCCAAGCAGCAGGGAGCACTCAGCTGGTATAGTGCTGGTATGGGGAGCACCCCTCAGATCTCCTCTTCTCCAGATATTTGGGGACCTTGTTCTGTGCAAGGACATTAACCACATGGTTTCCAACATACATTCCCATCCTCTGTCTGATTTGACCCTCAAAACAATCCCATGAGTGGGAAGGAGCAGATGTTCTTCCATGCTCCATGCTCCAGAGGAGGAAAATAGGAGTCAGAGGGGTAAAGCGACCCACTCAGAGCTGCGACCCTGCTCCCCAGCCTCTTCCATCTCTCCAGAGCTGCGGGCCCACCATTGACAGGTGCCCCCAGAAGGGCCGCTCACAGAGCAAGACGGAGGACTTGCCTGACTTGATGTGGCATTTTTATGCTCTTGTGGATTTGCTTTCATAATTGTTGCTAATTTGACCTTGAGGGCAAACATGTTAATCATGTGAGCGCACACAGCACTTTCCAGAAAGCATATCCGTGTTTCCTTTTTTTTCCAACCTAATTCATACATGCTGCTTTCCTTTGACTGCTGAAAATTTCCCCCCTTCTTCGAGTGCAAAAAGCAGAAAATCTTTTTGGGTTCAGCTGGTGTGTAAAAATCTAAAGGAGAAAAGCAATGAAAGGGTTTGGGTATCATCTCAGTGAGGGAATTAAGGAGGTATTAAGGAGCCATGGCCTCTTAGGTAAGTTTGCTGAAAGGGGCTGAATGATTTCAGGGAATGAGTCCCACCCACCCTCTGCCCTGGTGAGTCCCGAATAAGAGGGCAGAGTAACCTTGTGAGTCACCTGTCTGGTCCTGACATTCTATAGGCAGAATAAAGAATGCTTTGGCATTTGTGTGATAGCCTCTGGATTTTTCTTTTCCTGCCTCCAAGTGCACAGAAACAGGACTTCCATTTCTTGAGAGTTAATTTCCTTCAGCAGCTTACTCTCCATCTGAAGTCGCAATCCTCTTTGAGGAAGCAATTGGTTATTGTGTAAGGGATTTTGAAGTTACATACTAAGGATTATGACTCTATTTGGTGGGTAAGAAGAAATGTCAGGAGAACTCTGAAGCACCAAATACCCAGTTTTGATGAAAATGTTCCTACCGGAGATGAACAAGAGAAGGAACGGTAAAATCTATGAGGTTGTCATGGGCGGCAGGAGAATTGTTAATGAGAACGTTATCCGAAGGTGGCCCATCATTTTATCCACGGAGCCTTGCAGTGTGTGTCGGCCCCGGGTGATCACTGAGCTTTACTGGTGTCAGGAAACTCTTTGTTCCTACTATTTGTATCCCATTACTCTTCCCATAAACTTAAACCTTGCCTTGCCTACATCAGAGGCTGCAGTGAAAAACACGTGAGTGAAAGTGCTTTATCAGAAAGTTACTTCCTATCTGCAAGGAGACCTCCTCATCCTTGGGCAGCAACACTCTTGCCGCACAAAACAGAAAGCCCCCAACAAGTGTCCCTTCCATGCTCCCAAGTGGCGGCGTCTTGACCCAGCTCTCCACAAACACAGTTGTTCTGAAACACATTCACAAGCCTGACCGAAATAACACTCATGAAATATTAACTTTGAAAATTTAACCCAGGATGCAAAGAGGTGGGATGATTGCAAATCTCCTGATGTTGATCATGCACGGTCTTTCACTGCTGTTTAATTTTTTATGGAAGTTGTATATTTGCAATCAGAACACACCTGCCTGAGAGCGGACAGTTAACTTCCGCCTCGCGGGACTTCTTCACATCTGTACGGGGACCTGCCCAGAGCTGTGCTCATCTTCACCCCCTGGGAGAGAGGGTGGGAGGCACGTTTTCACATTTGGCTCTCTGAGTTGATTCACTCTGCAAGGTAGTGTGTGCAAGACCCCCTTTTCTTCCGGCTCAACACAAATTCCAGCCAAAAGTTGTTTCAACGATCCTCCTTGCTTTGATTTGGAAATGCACCCGAAGAGAAAGAACTCCAGCTACGTGCCCTGCAACTGCGTGGCCCCACCAGACCAGAAGATGCTGCACAGCTGATAACGGGACAGACCCTGAAGCCCGGAAGTCTATGTCACTTCTACTTAGGTCCTCTTGCTATTGAACCTAAGCATATTTTCATGAGGGAAACAGGTGCACCTAAAAAGGTTTATATTTCATCCACATTAAAGTGAATTTCAACCATTTCCACCTCTTACTGGTTCCCATGTATCTATTTTTAGAGTCAATACTGAGTATTCATTTATCCTGAAGTCCAAGTGCAATGCTCAAATGACCATATTTTTCCTGCATAGTGACAAGTGACGCTCTTAATGATGATTCTGAGTACCATGAGATCCTGTGGCATCATCAAGGAGACAAACTGAGGGTTAGTGTTCATCACTTTGTTGTAAGTCCTTGCAAAACTGGTAACTTTTGTTGTATGTAGACAACTCCACATTGGAGTAAAATATTAACACGCCATCCTATTATCTCGTTGTCAAATAAGAAAAAAGAAACACTAACGTCTTTCAAAAATAGAAGCTAAGAGAGCCCCTTTTAGAACAAATCACCAAAAGAATCAGAACTTTGGTTTTTATTAGATGTATTCATGATGAAGTTACAGGAGCACTCACCTTCTTAGGGCAATACATATACATACAAACACATAGCTTTTCCTGAGCATTCAAGTCATGGTCACTGGAGGCCACTGCATTTGTCACTTGCACATAGGGAGAATGTCAAAGAGTAGCTTAGGTCATAGCTCTGATGAAAAAAAAAACAAAAAACAAAACAAAACCCAAGGAGGCACATTTTTATGAGGCTTTGTACCCAGGTCCCTTCTCTTTACAGAAATGGTGTTTCTCCATTGGGCAATTCTGTGGGCTTGTCTCTGTGGGGTCCTCACCATGCCGATCTGTTGGCAGGTCCTACTGCCAGCTGTGACTTGTGGGTCTAAGATAACTTGTCAGTCAGACCCACACCCTTGGGGTACCTGGCAGCTCAGGTATCCTAGATAATAGAATACATGTGTTACCTTTCAACAATTATAGAATACTGGTTAAGTGCACAGACTCTGGTATTAACTAGACCAGGTTTAAATTTCCTTTTTGCCATTTACCAGCTGTTAAGTTACAGTTATCAAATTGTGTAACTGCTCCAAACTTCTGTTTTCTCATTAGCATAGCTAGGAAAATAATGCTATCAATAATTTCTACTCATAGAGCCACTGTGAATTAAAGGAGATAATGTGTTTATGTCTTAGGCACAGTGCTTGGCACATATTAAGTCTTCAATCAAAAATGATTATAATTTTTATCTGGCTTATTTTCACAGTTATGTGTGTGTTCGGTGTGTGCATGTGCACGTGTGACACACACACACATGCAGACTCCCATTATCTTTATTGATTTAATAACCTAAAATCATTTTCTCGCTCATTATTATAATAGCAATCATTATTGCAATTACTGTTTGTTCATGACACCTCACATTATTATAATTATTATTTTTACCCTACTCTCACAAATGTCATCAATAACTACCAGCCATTAGTTGTCATTAATAATTACCAACTCCATGACATCCCACCCCACTGTTCAGGATAAATGAGTTTGTTTTATGAGTACTAAGGGCCAGCCATTAAGTGAAAGATTTGTTTCCATTAAGCCAAAGAAATCCCCAGAATGTTCAAGGTGAGTTTGTTTTCTGCTCTGAATTTAGCACAATAACTGAATAAATGTAATGTCTAACCTAAAACATCTGAAAAGGCCATATTCTGAAGGAAACATTTCAAGGCTATGAGATACGTGTGAAATCATCTGCACTAGACAGAAACTTAGCATCCAATTTTGTGTGAGACAACGTTCTGGAAGAAATAACACAGGTAGTTAATTAGTTAGCTGGTTAGTTAGTTTGTTTTGTTTTTGTTTTTGTTTTTGTTTTTTTTTAGTTAGTTTGTTTTAAAGTCACATGAAGTATCAGCTCACTTTCATAAACTTTCTATAGTGAACACATGAGTGTATAGATATGTAAGTTCAATCTCACTTTCAGTTTTTCTCAAATTATTTTATTTGCTTGAATTTTGTGAAAATTAAATACAGCATATGGGATAGAAGCCAGACCATGGGGCTCCAGCCTCCAAGAAAATAAAGTGCAGTGAGAGGTGGCTTCGCTTAAGCCATAAAAGGATGAGCATTTCAGAGTGACAAATGAGATGGAGAATGACCAGCATTCCATTTTGGGTTCTCGACCTTTTGTATCCTTCCTCCATGTGGAACATGCTGCTTACTTTTGCCTCCAGGGTGAAGAGAGCCTGGAAATCAGGAGGTTTTAGAAGGCATGCAGGGTGGGCCAACTACCTTCTCTCGCCTCCTCTTTGAGGGGCTACCCATCAGCATAGCCATTCCCATGTGAGCCAAGATATTTCAACAAATCCCTGAAATTATTTTCTACTCATGCAATTTATATACTTTTGTTCCCTTAAGAGTCAGCCTGCAGACTTCTCAAGGTCACCCACCAAGTTGGACTCAGGTTGGCATCTCCAGCACTTCTCATGGGAGCTGTTGTGCACATGGTGTCCTATAAAGATTCTTGAATAAAAAGGTGGGAATGTGGGTGGGGAGGGGCAGGAAATGAGCAGGACTAGAGGGGAACAAAAACAGGATCTGAGCTCTTTCTGCCCTGCAAAAGAGGCTCAAGTCACCCTCGGATCAACTCTACCTTTTCCTATTTTGATTTCTGTGTGGTAGAGAGGTTTTAGGTGAACCCTATGAACTTCCATCTGTGTTGGTCAAAAATGTACAATAATAGATCGATAATTTAAGTTTCAACCTCCTAATAAGCAAAAGGGTTAAGAGCTCTTATTTGAGATGCAGAGAGGTGAATTTGATTTCTGACCATGGCCTAGAACCTGTGTGACATTGGACAAGTTACTTCACATTTCCAAGCTTCCATTTCTTTGTAGAAATGGGGAGGCTAACCCTCGCTTAGTTGTAAAGATTGAAATAAGGTAATACATGTTGATCACTCGGCTAGTACGTTCTCTAGAGGTCTGGAACACTCAGACCCTGTTCCTTTGTATCTGCCTCTATTTTCCTAAATGTAGACACTGGCTGTCTTTCCTCAGTCAGCCTGCCGTGCTGCAGTGTACTTTCTGCTTGATGCTGGTTATTATACTGTTTGCCATTTTAAAACAAGATTGAAATAGGAGCTTAAAAACAAGGCACTCAGTTGGGTTTTTTTCCTATTAAAATCAGAAATTTCAATGCATGTGGAAAGCATTTTTTGTATTTAATTATTCAAACTAATGGGTTTTATTGTAATGAGATTTTTAAAAAACCATTATGATGGGCAAAGGGCTGAAGCTTAAAATATTTTCATTTACAGATAGGTTCTGCCTTAATGAAATCCACTATGTAAAAATCTAAACTTAGGTAAATTGGAAGCTTTATCTACATTTATATTGTGTACATTACAAAAGAGGTATTCTGCCTTACAAAAGCATTTATTGCAGTGTTCAATAGAGAGATCCCTATGCTGCACTTAGAATACGACTTGAATTATTACCATGTTATTTACACACAGATGTTTCGTATAAAGCAAGGTTCACCTGAGGAGAGCATTGGGTTGCAGGAGGAATGGCTCTGAATTTCGTAAGCAGTCAGAGAAGAGGGATTGAGAAAAGAGATTTTGAGTGACATCCTCTGCAGAAGGTAAGAAAGGTTCAGCATTAGACTTCTAGGGTTCCTATCTAATCTTGATGTGAAGGCACCTGTCAAATGCGCCATTATATCTCTTTAGCTTAAACGGAGTGGTATTGAGTGATTAAAGTAATGGAACACGAATCAGGAGGCATGTTTTCTGCTTCTGTCTCTTCCAGGTTCAGAGTAGCTACTCTTGACATGTTCACTCCGAGGCCAGGTTCCCATTTAGAAAGCGATTATTTCCATCCTGAGGGAATGCAGTCAAAACTTGTTAATGTTTCTGATCACCTTGTGATCTTATTGCCCTCCCAGCTTGGGAGCCAA
The DNA here is from genome assembly GCF_963455335.1 of Martes martes. NCBI lineage: Eukaryota > Metazoa > Chordata > Mammalia > Carnivora > Mustelidae > Martes > Martes martes. The sequence goes on along the minus strand of NC_137889.1, from coordinate 68,628,278 downwards.
TAGCCAGAACACCCTCTTCACCCACCCCTTGTCTTTACCTTGAAAAATAAAAGAAGTGGTTATAAAAGCCAAATCGACAGTTACAGAATTAAGAAACCAAGAAAGAAAAAAAAAGTTTCTCCCTAACTATACATAAAAACTTTCTAGAACAGCTTTATTAAATAAAACTTTAAATGGGCAGCAAACTTTTGCTAACGCTATTGTATAAGCTATTTTACTCAAAAGAATGTGTTAAATCCATCTCAACATAGCAGGGCCAGTTTGTAGAGTTAATGACAAGGCAGAAATATCCTCATTCTATAGAAGTACGCAAATACTGAATATATGTCTCATAACTGATAGGGGTTTAAAAGCAGAGTTTTAATGATTTTAGAGCTATGGTCTTTGAAAGTAAATACTAGTCGTAGAATTATAGTAGAATCAGATCCTTGGATACAATTGTTTAAAAATACAACTGCTTTACTTATCTGTTAAGAGAAAGGGAACTATCTTTAAAAGAAAACAAGGAGGGATGTGCTAGGCGTGTAACTGAAGGGAAAAGGAAGACACCAACATTATGAATTAAAGCTAAAGTTTAATTATAGAAGTTATCTCCCTTCCTTTTGCTACCAAGAGGAGAATCTATTCATTTATTCCTACTTTCAAAATTTCATTTGAAACCAGCGTCTCCAGGACCTGAAACCATGCCTGGAGCAGAGTAGTCACTTAATAAATGAGTGAATGATTAAGTAGTCACCCAATAAATGAATGAATGCATAGGATGGGTGTGGTCTATCATAAAGGTAGGATCTGGAATTATAGACCAGGCCCTATTCATAGATCCATTCCCACTGGCAGTTCACACTAGTGTTTGGTTAGCAGAGGGCCAGGACTCAGTCAGTGTAGCCCAGCTGGGGACAGCCGCTCATGAGTTACAGAATTCCTGGGAAGAATTTGGTTATAGTAGGATTTCAAGGCCCCAAGAGAATGGTGGCAGAGCAGCTAGAGGAAGGAGCTGAGCACAAGGTCACAGCCAGGCTAGAAACCAGCAAGTCTTGATCCAAGTTCTGATGCTTGAAGTCAGGATCTGAGGTGGGAACTTGGACCAGGTTGAACCTGAAGAGGAAGACCATAGTTCCTAGCTATGGGGCTGAATGGTTACATTAAGGCTGAAACTTGGCAGTGCCATGGAGTTAGGCTGTTTACAGCTTTCTCGGTGGTGAAAGAAACAGGAAAGGCTTTAAAATCTATGAGCCACTAACATCTCATAAGGTGCTACTGATTTACATATCAGTAAAGCAACAATTAGGAGCAAGGATTATTTGAATTAAGGCTCCCTCTAAGCATCCCATTAATACGGATCCCAGAAATAATCTAGAATAGATATCTTGATTTTTTCTTTAATGAAGAAATCTTTCTCCCTCTGTATCAGGAAGGCATGAAAGAGATGGCACCCTGAAGCTAGGTAATTTGAAGAGAGTTTAATAAAGCAACTATTTACAAAGTGGGGGCTGGATTTAGGAAACCAGCAGGGAGATTGCAGTGCCCAGAATATCAATAGTGGGGAGCCCTTTGGCCCTCAAGCATGAAGGGTGGTGCTTGGAGAGGGTTCCCTGCTGGTCTTCATAGAGAGATGCCTGGAGGGGGAGCTGGGGAAATAAATACCCTCATCTGTTTTTCTCCTGGCACATCCCTCATTGGCTGAACCCAACCAAAAGCCTGAGGGCATGAAGGTCTGCATGTAGGGCAGGGGAGGATGGTGGGGGGTAAAAAGTAGACCTGAAGGGACAACTAAAAGATAATCAGCACACCTTCACTGGGAAATTAATTCATATTAATGATACCTCAAAGACACTGCAGAAAATATAAGAATATTCATTTGGGGGAATTGGGGAAATCAGCTCCATTGGACCCTTCAGCATACTGTATTTAATATTGGTGATACATTTCATAAAAGCCCCCAGTCTTCAAGTAGCTTTGCTTAGACTGAGAACTTCCTAAGGGCAGGAACTGTTCTTTATTCTATATCCTTAACAACTACCACCATTCCTGGTATGTAATAGGTGTTCAGTAGCCATTGGTTGAGTGAGTGAATAAGTTAGTGAATAAGTTTGTGAATTAAATATATTCTGGTTTATATAATTTTCTCATCAAAAGAAGCTCTATCCAAAAAGAAAAACAATCACAGAAAGCCTCTTTGATCTTCATGCCTGATGATTGAAAGTTCTTCCTAAAATATAGCATTGGCTGTTCCCACCATTCTAAGAGGATTACACTAAGCATGAGGAATATTTCTTTGATGACTGAGAAGCTAGCAACACTCAGGGCTGTCATTCTAATCTATAGGTGTCAGCAACAGAGCTGACTTTTGAGACACTCAAAGTTTTTAAACACAAATAAATAAGCACATGGGAATTGCCCTACTAGATCAGACTGGTGTTTAGGCTGCCAAAGATTCTCTGTTAGGGCTAAATGTTCTACATTCTTCCTTAAGCATACACTCTGATTAATTCAGGAATGGACTAGTTAGGTTCCAGTGAGTAGAGATTTTACTTCTTTATCTAGAAAATATTTTTTTTCTGCCACTGTCATATTTTGACTTCTCTTCTGGTATTTTTCCAATTTCCCCAAATGATTTACTATTTTTATTAAATGAAGTCTCTGGACTTTCTGTTTTCTATTGTCATTCAAAAGATGGTTTTACTCTCTTTTTTCTTAAAGATTTATTTATTTATTTTAGAGAGAGAGAGAGAGAGAGAGAAAGGCAAGTATGTGCAAGAGAAGAGGGAGGGGCAGAGGGACAAGGAGAGAGAGAATCTCAAGCAGACCCCATGCTGAGCATGGAGCCAAGTGCGGGGCTGGATCTCATGACCCTGAAGTTGTGACCCAAGCTGAAACCAAGAGTTAGAGGCTTAACCAAATGAGCCACCTAGGAACCCCAGTTTTATTCTCTTATGTCAGCCTAATAGGGGTTAGGTAGTCTTATCTTATTTCTTCTTTCAACTAGGCGAAATAATTGCAATTCTCTCTCAAATGTTCTGTATAATCTACATTCCCTAGTAATGTTATCAGTTGGATTGACAAACTCCTCCAAACCTCTCATAATCTTGAAAGAAAGTAAGGGCCATTGATTTGCCCCCCTTTGGTGTCTTGGGGACAGTCTGATTGAGAGTCTGTCCCAGGTACAGATTGGTCAGAGAACACGACTTCTATACCTAAAAAGAGGGTTATAATTCAACATGAGTGTATTTTTCCTGAATAATTTTATTTATCTCTAGAACAATTTCCTGGCAATGGTCTCTGGTCATTTCCAATGGTCCAGACCACTTGTCCCTTCAGAAATCTGATTCTCAACATCAGTTCTAGTCCATTCCCAAAGTAACAAACTATAACAGACACATGGAAACTCCCAGCCTTACAGGATTCTTTTAGTGTCCACCTCCAGGGCTTCCTAAAATGAAATTCTCCTCCTGTTCCTTACACTAGACTTTGAAGTCACTCTTTTCTCTGGGTCACCATAGAAAGACCAATCCTCCTGCCCCAGGAGAGAGCCTTTTTAAACCCAAAGACTGACCAGATCTCTCTTTAGCTTTCTTTGTAGGACTGAGTGCCACAGCCCTGTAGCTTGTCTTTTCTATCCTTCCCTTCCTTATTCCCATCCCCACCCTCCTCTCCCATCAAGCCCAAACCATTTTTGTGACTTACCCTTAAACACCCTGCACATTCTCTGATTCCTTCCTTAGTTTAGTCCTCACTTCCTGAAGAATGGCAGAGTAAGAGGATAAAGTTTATTTTTTAAATAAAATTTAAGTTACATCATATACATGTATGAATCTGTATGAATGTATGAGATGACACATACAAGCAAAATGTAAAAATCATAAAATAGATAAGCAAAAAATTAAGAATTATAAAGCAAAAATCACCTTTAATCCTATCACTGAGAGAGTCATTGTTTCCATTTTTTTACGTGCATTATTACTAACAGTTTTTTGGAAAAAACCCATTATGTACATGTTTTGTGACAAAATGGGACAATGCTATTTATAACTTTCTTTTTATCTCTGCTAAATAATATATTAGGGATATTTTTCATGTCATTAATCTTCTACATCATTTGAAATGACCGCATAATATTCCATCTCATCAATGTTCATAATTTATTCAACAAATGTCTTCTCGCTTCCAATTTTTGTCTCATTATTGATGCTCTCATGGCTACATTTATGCCTAAATATTTGCACATACCAATATAAAGAAATAATTCTGAGTGTAATTACTAGATCAAGGAGCACACCAAAAATGAAGGATTGTGTTACAAATCAGCCACACAGCTGAGGTCTGGAATCTGATCTGCTGAAAATATTGAGACCTTGAGGTAAGAGGAAAAAGAAGAAGAAAATGAGTCTGTTTGAAAAGAATGGGAAGGACATGATTAGTAAGGGAGACAAATAAGAGAGTGAATGCTTAGTTTGTAAACAAAAACATCTGGAGGAATGGGGTCCATTCCTCCTAACTTACAGGAATCATGTTAGTCTCCTCCCTGACTTCACTGGAAAACTGGACACCTCAGCACTTCTCCCTGTGTCACTTGGCATGCTTCCTCAGTGAAGTATTTCTTAGCTCAAAATCAGATTGCAAGATCATGGTATTGATAGTTAAAAAAAAAAAAAGGATTAATAAAAGAAAGTTGGAAGGCCAGCATTGCTGATTTCATATAGTATGGCAAATTTTCCCCAGCACATCAAAGCTGCGGTAGAATATATAACCCCTCCCATCCTTATGACCTTTGAAATAAAAGATGTGAAATGACTGTTGTGACATGTTTGTCTCTTTTGTGACAAGTCCAGTCAGGGTGTTGTCCCAGTTGTCTCAATCTCTGATTGAAATAGAACATTGGAGTAAATATAACAGACTGGTTCTCCTTTCAGGAGGGCTCTGAAATATAACCAGGCTTCTGGAAGGATTTTGAGATTGTATCCAATGATGCCATTTTAAGCATGACTTGAGGAAATTAATAATGAAAATTATCCAATGCCTTGGGCAGCCATGGAACACACCCTCAGTTCTGGACTTCCAACCAGGATAACCACGGATGCCAGAGAAAATGTAAAACCCACCAAGCAAAGAAGGAAAGAGAGATGACAAGAAGGAAAGAAAGAGCCGAAAGAGCCAAAGCATAAGAAGGCAAGAAAAGAAAGAAGTGCAAATGGAGAGAAAGTAGAGAAACTGGTTTATTGCTGATGGCAGCACGAGAATAATGATTTGCTAACCACGTTCTGAAGACTTCTGTACCAGGGGTCTTGAAAGGCCGCATTCTCTTCTCCAGAAAGAAAAAGATAAAAAGCTTATTTAATTATTATGTCAGCTTGCATGGCATTGGCCCTTGGTACACACATGCACGTGTGCACGCTACTTAAATAGTCTCCTAGGAACAAAACAGAGTGAATGTCAGAGTCCTTGATGGGTTCGTCTGTGATGAGCCAAACATAGAACCTCAAGGAAATACACTTCTAGGAAGACCTTTCTTGGGTGCTTCAAATGCAGCTCAAGTGTGGGATCTTCGATGTCCCTTCTTTTTGAATGGGTTCTTCAGCATGGACCTCTGCAGAAATGTAAGCCTCCTGCTCAGCATTGTCACCAGCATGGAGAGATCCTACAGCTGACAGCAGTGACTGGCAGGAGCCAGAGAAAGTATGATAATATTCTAAGTTGTCTTTAGTCTTATTTTTATTTAGGCTAATTTGCATGACCGGTTTATGCCAAATGGGGATATTTTTCTTTCTCCTTGGAATAGTTTCATGTTAAAATATCACTCTTTTCAAAATGCCCCAATATGACTGTGATGAATAATAAGACAGATGGAAAATAGGAAGGGTGGAGCAAGTTCAAAATGCTTTACACTTGGCAGAATAAATTAGCCTTGCAGATCCCCAGCTGCCGTCTACTCCACTGGTCTGAGAACACCTTCCGCTCCAGCCTATGGAGATGCAGGGGCCAGAGAGGATCTCAGCTCCCACGGGAGTCCCATCAAACTCTACTGGCTCCCTCCACAGGGCCTATGCAAAGGCCATGCGGCTACTGATGGTCCCCAGCCCAGTGTGAAATATTCCAAGGAGGGAGCAAGCCCAGGGAAAGCGTCTGGGCCATTGGGGCTTTGCTACCTGCAGAACTCAGCACAAATCGTCAGCCATTTTCCAGGAGTACCAAAAATCCAACGCGGTGTGGGTTTCCAGAAAACGGAGGACTGTAAGTTCTTTCTCCCTTTCTGAGCAGACAAAAGCAGGAAGCAACCACCGGCAAAATATTTGACCAAATCAGATTCACAGCTTTGTGTTGCTAGTAACAGGGGTGTGTCTGTTTGATCCCCATGATGGCAGCCGTCATCCTGACGGATTCCAGGATTGCTCCCCCAGCTATAATGTATTTCTGTCTCTCCTTCCTCTACCAAGACCTAGCCCACCCTCCAAGGCCCATGTGAAATGTCAGCCGCTCTCCGAGGAAGCCTCTCCCATGTAGATACCCCCTTTCTGTACCAGTTCTTCTCTCCACTCAACAATTTAGAGATTTATAATGTAGCAACAGGAGAGAGATTAAAAAGCCATTTGGTGAGCAGCCCCTGACACAGCTTAAAATACCTACAAAAACAAAAAGAGACGAGAGCTCCCAGTAAAAGCCAGGACTTGGGCTCAGACAATTCTGCATTCAGTTCCCCGACCTACTACTTACTAGCTGTGTAGTTTGGGGAGTGGTTATTTAACGTCTTCATGCTTCCGTTCTGGGAATAATGCTAACACCTGCCTCCGAGGGGTTTAGGGATGGATTGATTGTAATTATGAACCGTGTAGGTGGAGTGAACAGTAGCTACTACAACGACTGCCCTGTAGTGGGATGGGCTACCTAGTGCCGTGGTCCTTGGGGTTGGTCCCTGACTTACTGACCGATGAACCAGATTGAAAATGCATTGGGTGGTCTACTCGCATCTTCCTGTTGCCATCCGCAGAAGCCTGTGAAGGGGCGGAGACTCCCTCTTCCTGACCTGCAGTCTGTCCTGAGTGCCAAGAGCTCACAGGGCTTTCGTTCGTTCATTCATTCATTCAATCACTGAACAAGTATTTAGTGAGTGCCTAGTAAGTACTGAGCGCTCCTCTAGGAGCTGGACACAGAGCAATGAACAAAGCTAAGTAATCCCTGCTTTCATGGAATTTATAGAGAAACCAGAAATAGAAGTAAAATCCATGGTAAGCTAGACACTCAGGGATGGCTCATGAAGTGGCTCCGACACTTGGGGAGAGGAGCGTCTATCCCACAGAGGGTGGTGACTTCATGCGCTGAGGAGCACCGAGTTCCCTCTCAGCCAGCACCTTGCTGGGGAAGAGAAGGAGCCTGGATGGTACTGAAGCCTTGCAGCTCTGAGGGGCTGGAGGGGCTCAGCCTGATACCCCTGGTGGCCATGGTTCCTTCCTCCCTTTACCTGTCCCTTCCCCAGTGGTGGCCCAGAAAGCAACTGTTAAGAAAAGTACCTCATGTTGTTTTTATTTGTTAGTTTTATCTTCAGTCTAAAGGACCTGTGGGCGTATTGAGGACAGAGTCCAGTCCTTATCCTTACACTGTGCACAGTCATTTTCTCAAGGCTCAGTGATAATAATGCCAGCAAGCACTGACTGAGTGGTCACCACACACTACCATTCCAAGCACATCACGGGCCTCGACTCCTATAACCCTCACTCCACTCAGTGAGTTGGTGTTCTCATTAACGCCAGAAGAGGCGATGGAGACACAGAGAGATTAAATATCTTGCCTGCAGTCACGCAGCTGGTCAATAGCAGGTTAGCCTTAAAGGGACTATTCTGGGCTGACTTGTGTCCCCCACCCCCCGAAGTCCTATGTTGGAAGTCCCAGCCCCCAGTACCTCAGAATAGGATATTTGGACATAGGATCTTTACAAGAGTAACTAAGTGAAATGAGGTTGTGAGGGTAGGGTCCTAATTCAATATGATGGATGTATTTGTAAGAGGAGAGACTTGGACACAGACACGTATGGAGGGAAGCCCACATGAAGACACAGTGGGAGGGTGACCACCTACCAGCCAACGAGAGAGGCATGAGGATGAATCAACTCTGCCAACACTCTGATCTCAGACTTCCGGGCCTCAGGATTGTGACAGATAAACTGGTGTTGCGTAAGCCACCCAGGCTGTGGTCCTTTGTTACCACAGCCCTAGCAAACTAGCACGGGTCTGTAGTGAGTATCAAAGAAAGATCTAGAGACGCTGTTCTCCATTTCTGCGGCCATGCAATCTGGCCCTGCCATCTCTCTCCTGTGTTCAACGTGAAGAGGCAACATCTCCAGTCTCCTGGGCACCTGGCATCCTGCAGCTCGAGATGCCTGTGGTCTCCTCAGGGCCGAGCACACCCCTCATAAACAGAGACATTCATCCTCACCAGCCCAGATCTGTGATTCACTGGTGAATACCCAGCTCAACTTACGGAGCAAGACTTTTTCCTTCACCAACTCATTGGCTCATTCAAGCAGTGGTTACTGATGCCTGCTGCATCCCAGGCACTGTTCTGGGACCTGGGAATCTAACGGTAACCAGAATCCCGTTACGGTCTCCGGGACCATAACAGTAATCATATAAATAAATGCAAATTTCCTCTTCATCAAGGAATCCTACAAATAAAATCAAAATAGCCAGTGTGGTAAGAACTAAAAATGAAGAGCTCTCCAGTGCCATGGCAACAGCTGATGGGGGAATAGACCTTAAGAGAGGTCAGCAAAGCCTTGGGCCTTGTGAGAAGCACAGGGTGATGGAGCTGACCAAGCACAGAGGGGAAGGACCGGGATTACAGGTGGAGGATATAGCCGGAGCAACGATTTACAGAAAAGGACTCAACACACACCGCCCTGCTGCTCAGATGCTTGTGGAGTGCCGGGCAGAGAGTTATGGAAAAGAAGGAGAAGCGAGGAGGAAAGGGGAAGAGTTAGAAAAGAAGGGAGGTAGAAAGGAAGAAGAAAACTAACGTGAATTGAAACCTGGTATATACCCTGCAACGTGCTAGGTATCTTCCCATAATTCAGCTCATCTTTTCAACCGTAAGAGATCCAGCTTTCTGGGACTAGGGTGAGGCAGGAGGCATACCCTTGCCAGCCCCTCAGAGCGTTGCCTCCTGCAGGTTTACACCACTGGTGCCTCCCACTAGCTCAAGCCCTGGGGCTCCACCACACTTGGGGACCCCCTCACCATGGCCCAGTCGCCCCAGTGGCCTGGGACACCTGCACTGTGCTGCTGGGGGCTGAGCTCCCTCTCAGGAGAACTGTACCTGAGCCAGGCACTCCCAAAGCTTGCAAAACCCAGCGGGCCCCTGCACAGTCCCAACAGCCCAGCGACCACAATCTCGTGCCTTCCGCTGCCTGTGCAGCCTCTCTCAGGACTTTGAAGAAAGCCTCCCCTCAACCCTGGGGAGGGTTGGCGAGGACAGCAGGAGGTCAGGAATCAGTGGAATGCGAAGGGGTGTGCCGGAGGATTCGCATTCTCCGGCAAAGTCCGAGATAGCAGAAAGGGTTTATAGCCCCAAACCAAGACCCGGAACATAAGCAGAGAGATAAACTGGGCTATTTTAAATTGCTGCCCAAGAAGTGCTTTCGTGCTATGTATAAACCAGCGGAAAAAGAGAAAAGCAAATGCTTCAGCTCAGATCAAAAATATTTTAACATACATTTACATGTCACTTTCCAAAGGCATAGCAGCACTTAGGTAGAAGGAATTTCTTTATTTTGTAGAATTCACCATTGAGTTTAGCTCTGGCACTTCCCTTCCTCCTTTACTAATGAATGCAAGTAACAGCTAAATGAATTCTCCTAACACAATATCCCCTTTTCCTTTCCCTAGGTAGGCATCTGTATTGGAGTCCACAAGAGAACTTTGTTTTACAGTTTGATGCTGGGAAAAGATTTGTTTCCTTCTCAGTAATAAGAGTTGCAGAACTCACGAGCTTTCCCCTTTCACCATGGCCACTGGGAAACTCAGAGTTGTGCTTAAGGTTCAACTGTTACAACTATATTGGCCCTTATGCTTGTAAGTACTATTCCATTTGGTCCTGATTTTCTTTCCTATTTGTAGTTAGAGCTTCGTTGCCCATATTTTTGTTATAAACTGCTGTGCATTCTTTGGGAAAAGAGAGTATAAACAAAAATCAAACAAGTTATATTATCTGTCCCTGAAAGTAGCTTCTCAAATTACAAATTTCTAAATAACCCCTGTCCTTGGTCATCGCTTTCATAGCCGTGGCCACTCCCATACGACAGAGAGACCTTGTCTTAGCCCCTCTCGCCCCCACAGGAAAGAACTTGAGTTCAGAATGTATTCTTTTTCCATTGCTACATTTTAAAGAGTTTAGCAGCTTAAAACAAGCAACATTTATTATCTCACAGTTTCTGTGAGTCAGGAATGTGGGAGTAGCAAAGCCGGGTGGTTCTGGATTAAAGTTCTTCATGAGATTTTGGATCATGATGTTGCCCGGGGTAGCCGCAGTCATCTGAAGGCTTGACTGAAGCTGGAGGGTCGGCTTCTCAGAAAGCTTCCCCATCCTCCAAACTTGCCGTACAAGCGATCCCAGAGAGAGCAAGGACTAAGCCACAGTGCTTGTTACCCAGTCTTGGGAGGCACCCAACATTACTTCCATTACATTCTATTCATTTGAAGAGAGTCACTAAACACAGATCACACTCGAGGGGAGGGGAATAAGCTCTACCTTTTGACAGGAGGATTATCAAAGAATTTGGGACATATTTTTAAAACACTGTTCAGACTATATAAAGCTGCTTTCCTTTTTTTTTTTTTTTTAAGTGCATAGAGCAAAGGCACAGCTTGGTATTCAATGTGCCTTTACCTAGATGCAAACTAGGACAGAAAAAAGGGTGAGGAAAATAATGCCTTTCTCCACTGATATGTTGCCAGTAAACATCCAGCAACTGCAGGCTTCCACGAAGTTCCAAACACGGGCATATGTTGGGGAGAGAACATGACCACAAAAAGAGGGGGGCAAAGAGAGAGAAGGATGAAAATTTCAAAGGGAAAGAAAGGGAACTATGTTCCTAGCTAATCTTAAAAGTCGGCCCCATTTGAAACCATAACAGAAGACTAAAAGCAAGGTGGCAAGGTCTAATGCATCTAAAAATTACTCTCATCTTTTGTCAACCCTTCTAGTTAGACCCCAGGTGAGAAAAATGAGTGGTGACTCAGAAAGCAAGGTTGATAAGAGCTGGAGGTGATGAGGGTACCCGGGAGCAGGGAGTAGAAGAAAGTGTCAATCACATCTTGAACTGTTGTAGATTGATGTTGCCAGGAAAAATCTAGTCACTCCAGCGGGCCAGGGGCTGGGTGCCTGGTATATCCCCCTGCTGGCTGCCTGCTTTATCCCCCTGCTGTTCCAGATCCATGTTGCAGGGAGACTTAGCTTCTCATGAACCTGAAGATTGCCCCATCACAGTGTAAAGGGCAACAGGAAAATACGGACGCTTTCTACCGCATCTTAACCTGCTTGCCTTTGAGAGTGAACATCCTAGTGCTAAGGTTGAGTCACAAGACAGCTGGATTTTTCCTCTCCTTAAAGTCATCCTTGCTCTGGCAAGATTGCCATAAAATACACCAATACACACCAACTAAGTAACCAGCTCCGTGAGGTGTATAACATTCTCATCATGTGGGAATTAATAAGCCTAAAATATCGGCAGCCAGAGAGTATATTATGGAATAAAGCATGCAGCTTAGAGCTTTTTTTCTTTATTAAGAGACCCAGATGCCTAAAGACATTAAGTTTGTTCATTCAGTAGCATTTAACAGCACACCCCTTACCCCGACCCCCTGTTCCCACCCCACCGTGTCCACCTTCTGACCCAGTAGAGAACACCTCCCTGACCTCCTGAGACTGAGTTCAGTGCCCTCCCATGGGAGGGAGGGCATGCACAGGAGCACATGCACAGGAGCCCTATGCATAATAAATGCCTGTTGTTTTATGTTTATCTGACAATGGGTCTATTTCTACTTCAGATGTAAGCCCTAGAGGGAAGGGATTCAGACTTAGTTACACCTGTGCTGAACCCGAGATGGTGCTGATGTAGGTGCTTTACTTTGGGAAGGGATCCCATCCAGGACTAGGGATGGAATGTGGGGAGGGAAAAATAGGGAAGGAAGAGAAACAACACAAGGGTGTATTCTGGAAGTGGTCACCACCGGTCTCCAAGCGATCACCAAGGGTGAGCATGGATAGATGCTTTCCCACCCCTCACTGGTGAAGAATTGCAGTAAATCCTTCACCGTTCCCAGTTCCCTGGGGGGTGCCTCAGTGCAGGGCTCTCTGGCAGGCAGTGAACACAGGTGTGGGTGAAGCCTCGGCGCATCAGAGATGTGGTGCTGTTGGGAAGCGGTTTTTACAGTAATGGTTCATTTAACAGATGGCCAAAGGAGACAAGAGACGAGAGGTCACCAGACAGTGACCAGACAGGAGAAAAGGATATTTCAGAGCCCATCGCAGTAATCTCCAAAAGGTGCTAGGGATTTGAATTCACACCATGTCTGTGGGGACAGAGAGAAGGAAGGGGGTGAAGAGAGCTATTTTGGAGGGAGAACTGGTATACCTTGCACACTCGATGTGAGCAAAGGGAGACCAGGACAGCAAGATTGAGGGTGCCTCCCTAGGTTCTGACCTGGCTCCCTGGGCAAGGGGTAAACCTGAGAACAGAGGAGGAGGAAAAGGGTGGGAACTGAGAAGCCCAGGGGGGTTTTAAAAGTCATGGAGGACCTTGGAGTGGCTAGAGACCAGGGCTTAAGGAGAGAATAAAAAGAGCCAGCGAGGGCCCAGCTGAAGTGAGAGGCTGTGAATTCCATGTTTTGTTGGCCCCAACCTGCGTGATGCTGACAGTATCTGTAGGCTAAGACTGGACATAGGGAGAAGTAATGTGGATAGCAGATCCCATCCAACCTTGGGATTTTGCTGGATGGGTCTGGAAGAACAAGGGAACAGAGGAATCGAAAATATGCTAAGAGCATGAGAAATAGTAGGCCATATCATATATTTTATAGCAGGTTCTAGATGATTTTGGCCACTTTTTCATACGCTCCAGATTCTTAAATTAATACCTGTAATATGGTGATTTCTCTTTTCTGTGACCTGAAAAAGAAAAGTAATGTATCCGGTGTAGGTGCTATTTAGAATTTATGGCCTGATTTTTTTTTTTTCTCTTTTTACTGGCGTTAGCCAGAAGCTCCTAGCAGCCTTCCCAGGCAGCTGAAATGAGCTCCTGGTGACTCCCCCATAAGGGCCGAGGTAGTGCACATTTATTTACAAGGCACATCTGACTTGGCTTCCCACCACTGGTATTCAACCATCTGGGAATGATGGACGTAGAAAGGCTAGGAGGGCTTTGAGTGGTCTCTCCCCAACTCAGAGCTCCATTGGCATACATCTGCTCCTCAGCCATGTTTATTTCTCATTTTTCATTTTCTGCATTTCTGCCCCCCCAACTCCCCTGCCTCCTACCTCTTCTCTATCCCTGCCTCATTCCAGTCCCTGGTGCTGTAGGGCAACAAGAATATACTCGAATCCTCCCCAGCATGCTCTCAAGGGTAGTGTCCTTGAGTCCTGCCCCTGGTTTTGCAGGTGCTCCAATTACCCTGAAGAGAATGGAGACCCTTGGGCAAGGCTGGCTCTCTCCCCCACTACAGGGTGTATCCCCTTTTGGGTTGGAAGCCACTGCTGTTCTTCCCCTCCTGAAGTCACAGGATGGGGGATGGGGCCTTAAGCCAACTCTGCTGAAAGCTCCAGGGCTTTTGTTTTCTTTGGTTCTTTTGTTAGGGTCTTCTCTGTCTATGTGAACATTATTCCATCTAGAGTGAGTTTTCAAACTCTTGACATTTGCTTTAAAGGTAAGTCTGCTTTGAACACTGGTGAAAATTTCAATCATATTCCTATTCATAGTCAAGGAGTGAGTGGGAACTAAAAATACCACATTTTGGATTTTTTTTTTTCTCCTGAAGCCCTGAACAGAAACACAGCAAGTCCTCCAAGGGAGGTGGTCTGGCTCTCCTGCCCCGTGAACCCCCACTGTCTCCCTGTCAGCACAGGCTCTGGGACGCCCCCGGCTCTCCCACAAAAACGCCCACGAGTTTTCAAGGCCGTTTTTCTAAACATGTAAAATGAAGTTCCCTAAATACATTACAAATTTAACAGGCAAGACAATTTGGCTATGAAAAAACCTCAGAACAGTCAGGATGTTCGAAGTATTAAAAGCCAAATTAGCTGACAAGTATCATCTCCACTCTGTGCCGCCTGGCATCAAGCAGTTCTAAAAGTTATTAGCAAGACGTGGCGGCCGGAGAGAGCTACGTGCTGCTTTCAAGCCCACGTTCATTATTCATTGGCTGGTTCTGCCCGTGCCCTTACGGGGCCATTAGAGTCTCTAGGCGTGAACAAGCCAAGCAAGTGCAGGGTTGGAAAATATTTTACTTGAAAGGCAATTCTAGCATAGACACTGATTTACCACTGATGGCTTCTCGTGAGTCAGTCTTTCTAAAAGAGGAAAGTTTCCTTTAAAAAAAAAAAAAAAGAAGAAGAAGAAAGAAAAGAAAAGAAAACCTCCAAAATCTGTCAACTTCTTTTTAACCAGATCTGTCTTTTGGAGTAGGATTTAAATTAAGACAAGATGACTCACTCTGCCAATGCCTCATTAAAATAGAGATATCTTAAGAAAGCCAGAAGTTTGGACGTTAAGAGGTTGGACACAAATTGTTCTTCCATTTCTGGAGTTCTGCTCTCCCAGAGATAAAGACATCTGGCGAAGTTCTTATCTCTTGCCCAATAGGGTTGGGGTGCCCCCTTAGCAGTGTGGGCACACGTTCTGACTGACAGGCGGAGGTAACGGCCCGTGGCCAAGGTAATCACCATTTGGTAGGACCATACCAAAGCTAATTATTAAACTTAATTAACAGGAAGCTTAATTAACTTATTAGCCATCCAACAGTGGAGAAACTGCTAAAGGTCATTAAGGGACCGGTCAGTCCTCAGCTGTATTATTTTAGGTTAAGGGCAATGCAAGAAAATATTTACCAATGAAACAGAACAAAAGGAAAAATTGCTACAGATCAGAGGCACCATGGTAACACTCCATTCTGAATGCTGAGCTGCAGCCAGAAGACAAGCGATAATGATAACAATTTCTGGTAAATTGTATTAGATAATGCTTGTCACAGATATACAAGCAACTGAGCCATTGTCTTCCTACTACAAACTTATCTATTCCTTTCATTTAAAATCCAAGGGGGAAGAAACTCATCCACATGAAAACAAGTTGCGTTTTGGATAAATTGCCTAGGCGTTTTTGCCGATGCTGAACATGTGAGCCTGGTGAAATGCAAGTGGGCGATAGCAGTAGGCACTCAAGAAATGGTAATTACCCACGCTCCCTATCTGCCCATCCCCACTCAGACCTGTCTTTATGATTAGGCTCATCCTTACTTTCTGGCTAGAAAATATTAATGGGACATAATACAGAAATACCTACTGTAACCTACTGCCTGTTTGATGTTGGGTAAATCCATCCAAATCCATGGAGCTTATGGAGGAAAGAATGTGGGTTTGCGGGCCAGACTGACACAGATTCAACATCTGGCCCCGCCACTTATTAGGTGTTACTCGGGCAGGTCCCTCAGCCCTTGGAGACTGCCCATGCAGCATGGTTGTATGGAATAAAGGTAATAGTGTTAAATGGCCTAACAGTGTCTGACATTGAATAGGACCTCCATAAATCATGGGATTGTGTTGAGTTGGCTGTTTAAGTGACAAAGAGCAGGGGGCCTATTTATTCATTAATTCTTTTATTTATATATGACTGTGGAGCATGTTCTACGTTCCACGTCCTGAAGGAGCTCCAAGGTTATCTGGATCACCCTGGGGCTCTGGAGAAGACTAAACTAGTCTTACACCTGTGGACCATGGGGAAGGATTTGAGCCATTCCACTCTGCCCGGGGTCTTATTCCACTGAAGCTGTCCTAAGGTTACCACACAGGAGTAGTTTTCAAACTTTTTGATCTCGGTACCCCTTAACGCTCTTAAAAATCACCGAGAACTCTATATTAGCTTTCTTGTTTCTGCTGTAACAAATTACCACAAACTTAGGGCTTAAAACAGTGAAATCATATCACCTAACGTTTTGAAAGTCAGAAAGGCTAAAGTTAATGTCAACGGGGCTGATTCCTCCTGGAGGCTTTGAGGAGAGTCTCTTTCTGCATTTTTTGCGGGTTCTTGAGGCCACCTGTATTTCCTGACTCCTGATCTGATCCCCCACATCTCTAATCTCTGCTTCTGTCATCACATCTCCCACTGCTCCCTCTGATCACCTGCCTCTTATAAGGACGTTCATCTCAGATCTTTAATCATATCTATTAAGTTCTCCTTGCCACATAAAGTACCATTCAGAGGTTCTGGGAATTAGGATGTGGACAATTTTAGCAGGCCACTATTCAGCATACCATAGATCTCCAAGAATTTTTGTTTATGTAGATTATAGCTATCAATGTCTGCCATGTTGGAAATTAAAGCAAAGGTTTAGACAGCATTTATTTATTAATTCACTAAAAAAGAATAGCAAACCCATTAGAGGTTAATGTAAAGAATTTATTTTAATGAAAAATAATTTTATTTTCCAGAACAGAAGGGAAAGGCAGTAAGAATGGCATTATATCACATGTTTACAAATCCCTTTAATGTCCACATTAATAAAAGACAGCTGTTTTAATATTTTGTGGTTGAAATCTATAAAGAAAATCTAGCTTCATACAGATATGTAGTTGGAAAAGGAAGATATATTTTAATAGATTGCCATGAAATCATGAATATTCTTCTTTGATTTTACACTAAAACTCAACAAATGGCGATTCCTTTATTTTATTTTTTTTAAGAAGATTTTATTTATTTATTTGAGATGGGAAGAGGAAGAGAAAGAGCACAAGAGCAGGCAGAGGGAGAAGCAGACTCCCTGATGAGCAGAGAGCCCACCTATGTGGGGCTCAATTCCAGGACCCTGGGATCATGACCTGAGCTGAAGGCAGACGCTGAACCCACTGAGCCACCCAGGTGCCCCTCAACAAGTGGCAATTTCTAAAGGTTAGTTGCAATATGGAATCCGAAAACATACCCATGAATTTTTCATACCCTGTTATGGTAAACACATTGGTCTACTTCAAATCCATTTTGATTGGCTCTTTTGCCCGTGCATGATTTTATAACATTGTATTAAAATACTGGTCATTGGAAAATACTGATTCATTAAGTTATGCAGATCTTCTACCTACTGACATATTTCATTATATAAAATTTAAAATCACAGTCATTAATATCACTACAAGTGTATCAGAAAGGTCTTTATGAATTAGAAAGTTATCAACAAGTTTTCCAAAATTCTAACTTTCCTCATTTTTTCTGGAAAACTCAAATGTTATCTTCGGTGGCTAATACTGTCTGTTGATTCCCTCAAAGTGACAGTCTCACTTAGTTTATTTTTGAGACAATGTCTGCCTAATACTCAAGTCCAAACAGCCATAGTTAGTAAGCTCTTCTTTCAGACAAAAATGATGATCTGTGGGGGAAACAAGTAGCTAGTTAGCTTACAACTCAAATGATCACAAACTGTTTTTCCTCAAAACAATCATCATAATTTAGTATGCCACATAAGGGTTTTATGCTTACTTCTCATCTTGTCACGAAGCGTATTAAAAAGGTATGCACTCAGAAGTTGAGAATTAATAAAATTATTTTTTATCACTTAATCAAGAACATTCTTAAATGGAGTTGGCTTTGGTTTTATTTTTTTTTAATTTTTTATTTCTTTTCAGCGTAACAGTATTCATTGTTTTTGCACCACACCCAGTGCTCCATGCAATCCATGCCCTCCCTAATACCCACCACCTGGCTCCCCCAACCTCCCACCCCCCACCCCTTCAAAACCCTCAGGTTGTTTTTCAGAGTCCATAGTCTCTCATGGTTCACCTCCCCTTCCAATTTCCCTCAACTCCCTTCTCCTCTCCATCTACACTTGTCCTCCATATTATTTGTTATGCTCCACAAATATGTGAAACTATATGATACTTGACTCTCTCTGCTTGACTTATTTCACTCAGCATAATCTCTTCCAGTCCCGTCCATGTTGCTACAAAAGTTGGGTATTCATCCTTTCTGATGGAGGCATAATACTCCATAGTGTATATGGACCACATCTTCCTTATCCATTCATCCGTTGAAGGGCATCTTGGGTCTTTCCACAGTTTGGCGACCGTGGCCATTGCTGCTATAAACATTGGGGTACAGATGGCCCTTCTTTTCACTACATCTGTATCTTTGGGGTAAATACCCAGTAGTGCAATTGCAGGGTCATAGGGAAGCTCTATTTTTAATTTCTTGAGGAATCTCCACACTGGCTTTGGTTTTATAATGGTTTTTAACATTTGTTTCTTTTACTGTGATTTTCTGGCAATTTGGTGCCACTGCCTGGTTTGTGCTAAGGAACCAATTTGCAAAATTCATGACAAATGTCAAGATAAGACAAAGGCAAATATCTTAGTATTATTATAAAAACAGTTTTGACCTCAACAGATTCCTTGAATGATCTCATTTAATCCAGGAGTTGTGTTTGCTATCAGGAGCTGCCTCTGTGATTTCTAACAATTAAGCGTTCCAGATCATTCCTACCACGTTCACTATCTCTTGCAGTACTGGCTTTGTATGGCAGCAGTTTTCAAAGTGTGCTCTGTAGACCCCTGGGGATCCCCAAAACTAATCAAATAGACAAAGCCACAGAGGATTTTTCAAATTAAACAATCATTCAAAGGGTATGTGCCAACAACACTGATAGTTTCTGTTGATTCTGTCTTGTCCTTAAGTCTTTAGGCCAGCTTTTATTTTTCACTATTAAGGCAACTCCAACAAGATTTGGAACTCGAATTGGCTAGAGGGCAGAACATGTTCAGATCCTTCTTGCAACTACTTCTTAAATAGGAATAACCTACACAATGCAATCCATCTTGGAGACATTCTGGTTTGCATCCTCAGAATCACACTGTGTCTCATGCCAGAAGGCCTTGCTAACTCTGATTGCTAAGGAGATAAAAATAGATCATTAAATAGCAGAGAAAACCAGAATGAATTCTAAAAATAAATACTAATTGGATACACTTTTTAAAAATAAATTCTTAGTACCTTATCTTCCCCTTCAATGTTAATTTATGACCTTAGTGCCTATTATTAAGTCCTTTTTACCAGTGTTGGTAACTTGATAATTCATAAGACACTTTTAGATACATTATCTCATGTGATTCTTGCCATAAATCTCAAAGGAACATCCATTTTAGAGATTAGAAAAAACAAAACAAAACAAAAACAAAGAAACAACAATAACAACAAAAAAACCAGGCTCTGAGAAGCTGATTTATTCAAGTACTCTCTACTAGCTTTCTATTGTTGTATAATCAATTACCTTAAAGTTATCAGCTTAAGACAGCACAAACCTATTATATCAAAGTGTCTGTGCATTATGAGTCTAGGCACAAGTACGCTGGGCCTGCTACTCTGAAATCAAGGTGTAGGCAGTCTCGTGTGACACTCCGGGTGCTCTTCCAAGCTTACATGGGGGCTTGAAGAACTCAGTTCCTTGCAATGTTAGAGCTGAAGTTCCTATTTTCTTGTTGACTATTAATCAGAGGTCAGCCATAGCTTCTAGAGACCTTCAGTAGGTCCTAGACACCTGGCCCTCTTACAATTATGGCAACATCTTTCTTCAAACCCAGCAGGAGATCTCTCTCCATGGGCTATGATAGAGTATCATATAATATAATGTAACAAGAGTGCCTACTCAGCACCCTTGCCACTGAATATAACATTTCCAAGGGAGCCATTATCTCCTCAAATACTCAGGTTCCACACACAAGGAGATCATACAAGGTGTGTACACTAGGGGACAGGAATCTTGGAGGCCGTCTTAGAATTCTGTCCTCCATCCATCCACAGATCAGTTACAAGGATTAGAATTCAGAGCCAGGTGATCCAACAGTATTCCATATAAACTAGAGATGGGGTGTCAGGAGCCTTGAGCTCCTACACACCTGTCTTTTGTCACACCCATTTCCCCTGTAGAACTTCTCTTCAAAGTCAGTGAGGCCTCCCCATTCCGCATAGAGGACATAGTTGAAATATATTCAGCAAGACCAAGATTGAGCAACTTGATCTTGTTTGGAACCAGTCTGATGTAGGTCAGGAAGGTATCCTGGGTGCCAAAGGACAGCAACACTGGTGGTGGCATCCTCCTAGGTTGCTGAAGTATCTTTTTCCCTTATGCACACATAAAGCTTGGCCTGTCTGTTTGTAGTGGCCAAGTCCCTTTCACTTCATAGGCATCCTAGTAACTGTGTTTAGATCACAACACTGCGCCCACCTTCCCCATGTCCAATCCTAGTTTGTTTAGAGGTTCTTTCTGCATGTCCAGCAATTCTAAGTCATCTTATGGTATGGCTCCATCACCCGGGATTGTCCTCCTGGGGAATTCATCACTAGCTGTCCAACCATATTTGTTCTTCTCTTCATGGGCACAAAGATAAGTATTTCCCAGGCTCCTTTGTGGTTAGGTATGGCCACAGGGCTCAGCCCTCCCAGTGCAATGTGAGTGGAAGTGATTTGGGCCACTTCCTGCCCTGACCCATTAAAAATCTCCACACTTGGTCCTCTATGCTCTTTCCCCCTATTTGGCTAGTTGTGGATGATGATGAGATCTTCAGAAATGAAGAAGCCACAGATGGAAGGACCCCATGGATGGGAGGTAAGTGTCTCCCTCAATTCTCTCAGAATACTCACATGAGAAAAATATAATCTTCTATGATCTTGAGGCTTTTCTATTTATTTTCTTTAACCTAACTTACACTAACACCTTCTCTTCTGCTTGCACGGCTCCTAACCCAGTGCCCACCACAGAGTAAGCAATTGGTCAAAGAACAAATAGATGAATATTTATACCTACTCAGAATCCTGCCATCTTCTATTTATTTTCTTCTTTCAACCCAATATAACTTTATCACAGCAAACAATGAGTTCTCTAAAACCTCTAGCTTTGGTTTTTAATGTCCTTGGTATTGATCATAGATGACCTTGATGTTACATTGAGTTTCTTGACCAATTCCATCACCTGAAAGGCATTTTCCTATTTGGGGGCTAGCTGGGGAACATGAGCAGAACTGCTGTGACATGTTGCCAACCAAGAATCTTGATTTCAATTTGGACTCTTCTGATTTATAATAGTAACAGCTGTGACTTCGCCGATGCCTGATGTAGAACAGGTGATAGATAGATGATAGATAGGTAGATAGATAGACAGATAGACAGATAGGTATAGATAGATAATAAGTAGCTAGATAGTTAGATGGATAGTTACAGTCTGGCATATATACAAATGTACACACACATACATATGTGTACACTTGTGTGTGTGTGTGTGTGGTGGAGGGAACAGAGATTTTTAAAAGTTCATTTCATTTCTTGATGCTTTTCTGTCACATATGTATATTCTTAATCTGAACAATGAACCTGCAATATGTGTACTGTCATCATTCTGTCCATGATATAGATAAGAACTAAGACTCAAGCTGAACTTATGAGAGTCAAAGTTGGTTCCTGGCAAACAAAGAAGGCTTCAAACCCAGGTGTTCTCTCACTTCTCCATACAGACTTCCCGTCTAACACAATCCCCACTTCAGGGTTTTCCTGTCACTGAACCAATCTTGTTTTCGTTACAAGGAGTAATAGTGTCACCTCTAGCCCATATGACACTTCTGTACAAATTAGAACAAGGCACCCCTTCATCAAGATAATTTGCTGCTATCTGCCAGAAATTTGTTGCAGAAAATAAACAAGTCTTCTATACCTACAATGTTCATGATCATGCTCCCTAGATTGTTCAGTGTTCAACTTACACAACAGTGTGGAGCTGCTGTGGGGAAGAATAGAAAACTGTCTTGGAGCAAATTTTAATACGATGGGTTTATACTCCTGAGTCTTGGAGCCCAGAGGACTCTTGTTTTTTGTGGGAGTTTGATGGTTCTATGTCTCCCTATTCTAACCTAAACCTGATTACAGATGATTTGAGGAGAGAACTGCATTACTGTTTCTCTTGAATTCCATTCCCTTACCTGTGAACTCTGAATCCTCAGGAGTAACAACCAGACCTTGCAGTTAATTTTACTTCTGCTGGAAATGTGGTGGCTCCAAGAGTACAAACTCCCGGCAAGCATGGAAGGGAAGAACCTATGGCTGGGGCATTAGCCGTCCCGGGATCAGCAGGGGCTCAGCCATCCCTCAAGATTCTCTCTCAATCTGGAGATCCCATTACTTCTCCTTTACTGTGCCAACCAGAAAGAGAAATGGAGGGATAACAGGTTCATTGGAACATTCTTGAAATTAATCAGATATGTGTCCTCCAAGGCAGTGCATTAGGAGGAGCCCGAGAAGAGAGGGGGGAATGTTGTATTAAAAATGAACCCAGGAGTGCCTGGGGGGCTCAGTGGGTTAAGCCTCTGCCTTGGGCTCAGGTCATGATCTCAGGGTCCTGGGACTGAGTCCCACATCGGGCTCTCTGCTAAGCAGGAGGCCTGCTTCCCCCTCACTCTCAGCCTGCCTCTCTGCCTACTTGTGATCTCTCTGTCAAATAAATAAATAAAATCTTAAAAAAAAAAAAAAATGAACCCAGTCCCCAGAGGGCTTGAAGGCTCTGGGAGATATAATTCCCAGGTACTACTGCCCATGTTAGTAATTACTAGTGTTTCTTGATTTTGTATTTTGTTGCGTGTAGATTTTTCTGCTTTAGGAAGGAATTGCTTCAGAGCAGAATGAGTTACTCAAGTTAACCTTAAGTCACTTGGAAGAAGGCTTCAGGCTCTGACATCTGGACGAGCACCAGTCACCAAAGATTACCTAGTCTCGGTAAGCCTCTGTTTTCTCATCTGTGTAATGGGAAAAGTTAATGGTACCTACTTTGCAGGGTTGCTGAAAGAACCTAGTAAGAAAATTACTATAAAGTATTTATTTATCTAAGTGCCGGGCATTGAGCAAGCACTCAGTAAGTAATAGTGATTATTATCAATGTAACAGTCATATAAAACTAGTAAGATACCTACCTTTCCCAAGGATGACACGATATCTCTCCCAGTCTTGTTCCGTTTAGCAAAGTTTCTACCAAAGCTCAACACTTACCACCTTGAAAGAAATTCTGCAGGAAAGACAAACTGTAGAGAAGAATTAATTCGGTGACATAAATCTGTGCATGCTCTCACTCTGCCAGCCACGTCTGTGCCCTCCACTTCTCCTGTTGTGCATTGGAGCAGTAATTCTAACAGAACCTGGTCTTCTGAGCCTAAGAGATAACAAAGAAATAACCAGTCTAGTGGAACTACCACGGGGATGGGGAGCTTAGATAAAGACACTTATTATTAAATTGCACAGATCCCTTTGGACTCAGGACCTAGCGTTTCCCACCTGCCCACTCCTACACTTCTGCTGTCAGATCTGGATTTAGACATGCAGCATTGTATGCATGGAATGAGAGAATTTGTGAGTGTGGATTCAGCCAGGAAAGGTGAGTTTGGGCTTAGATCTGAAGGCATCCCCGTTTCCACACCCCCCTTACCCCTCCTTTCCTGGGAAACCAGCCATCAGGAAAAAGAAAATATACAGATTGGAATGTTTTTAATTGATTTTAAATCCAATGTGATGTGGGGGCACCTATGTGTCTCAGTCAGTTAAGCATTTGACTCTTGATTTTGGCCCAGATCATGATCTCAGGGTGGTGAGATTGAGCCCTATGTCAGGCTCCGTGCCCAGCATGGAGTCGACTTAAGATTCTCTCTCTCCCTCTCCCTCTGCTCCCCTCCCACTGCTCACACTCTCTGTCAGTCTCAAGACCAATATCATGCAAATGTGGTTTTACAAATGACTACCTGTGTAGGGAGGACAGTATGTGGACATACAAACGGGAGGATGAATGGGAGAAGGACACTCCCTACAACCAAATAACTAGAAGTTTTAAATGGTCCAGAGCTGCCCCGCAGGGTTGTGTAGGCTGTGAGGTGTGTGCTACTTAAACAACTATCCTGGGAAATCTTGAAAGAGTCTGAAATCAGCTCCTCTTGGACAAATGACAAAGGTACACCCAGCCAAGCTGTCCTTGAAGTGACCCATTCCCCTTTATCAGGCTGCTCCCAGGATAAGTGCAGATATCTCAGGTTCCTTTCCTACACTGTGTCCCATCCTGTCTTCGTGTCCTGGGTATAAGACCACATGTATGATGGTATCATGCATGATGGGTGTATGGGAGGATCCGATTTTTTTTTTTTTTTAAGGGGGAGAGAAGTGATTTGAAGCCTGAATAAATGTCTTAGGAAATTCCAGTCAGTAGGCTTTTTGTTTTGACTTGAGGTTTTTTGCCTCTTTCCTTGGCAGTTTGATCTTGAGGTTAATATTAAAAGGATGTTAGGAAGACTTCTACAAAGATCTAAGAGATGAGAAAATGACAGATGCTTTCTGGGTCAGGCTGAGCTTGTTTTGAAAACTGAGCCTGTGTCAAGTTTGGTGATGGGATCATAATGAGGCAGAGAGATGCAAGGGGTCAACAGTATGGAAGAGAGTCTGGGGGCTTGGTGATGGGGTGGTAGAAACAGGAATGGCTCCCCGGGAAACGGGGAGCAAAAGGAGGGAGGTTGCTAGGCAACTTCCCAGGGCAGAGGAGAGGAATCTTGAGGGAGGAGATGCTTTCAAAAGTGCTGTTTGTGCCGTGGGTGGCTATCTGTGGCCGGAACAAACAGACCCGAGAGGTGGGTCACACCTAGTTGGCAGCCTGCTGTTCAACCCGAGCTGCTTCCTGCATAGTAAACACTCAGGAAGAGTCAAGGACACTGAGCCCCAGGAGAAGTGTGGCAAACAGTGTGATAGGCAGCCAGGGTACAAAATAAAAATGAAAGCCATTTGTTCTAGAATTCACGCCACAGAAAAGATAATGGCATGGCCGTTGGCACTGAGAGCTGTGGTTTAAAAATACTTTCACTGAGTGCCAACGAGGTACCTGGTACTGTGTTCCTTGTTGGAGGAAACGAAGGTGACGCTGACATGATCCTGGTCCACAGGCAGCTCCCCATCTCATGGAACAGAAAGACCCAAAGGTATATGCATTGTTAATCAGCTGGAGTTACGGGATAGAAAAAAGCTGAATAATGAAGAGCCAGCATTCAAATCCCAGTCTGCATCACACCAGCCGCATGACCCTAAGCTCTCATCTACAAAACACAAATGATCAGAGTACCTAGGTCTTAGGATTGCCATGAGAACTGAATCCATTGATAGTTGTAGAGCGCCGAGGACAATGTCTCGCAAACAATAGGGTTTGTGAAGTCGGCTCGGGACAGAGGTAAAGAGCCAGGGGTCTGAGTACGGTATTGACCATGGCATCAGCCTCTTTCTGGTGGTGCCCAGCGGGGCTACCCCTGTGATGCTGGGACCCTCCTACTTCCCAGCTCTTCTATCTGGTGGCTCTTTGATTCTCCTCCTGAGCATTGCACATCATGGTAAGACTCCTTCCCTGGGTGAAGAAGTCGTGTCTCTGAAAACCAGTTACACTGCCTCAGTAGACCTGAGTCAGGGGTCAGCGCACTCAGCTCTCCCTCTTATTTGCTTTTCCTGTCTCCTGGAATGAGGAAGAGCACAGGCCACCCATGGTGCATTTCCTTTGCCATCAGCAGCTCATCTGTCAGCCCAGGGTCCATTTCCTCTTCTTCTCCATCTCCCAAACCCCTAGCCGCACTACTTAGCAAGGTGGCATTTCCCTGGAAATGCGATCACGTGTCCCAGAATGCACACATGGGCATCTTTGCATTTCCTACCTTCCTGGCCAGGTAATGATATTGCCCATTGGATACAAATATATTTAGATCCACATATCAGCATATAATGTTCTTTGTTGTCCCAGCCACGTCCCCTGCAGGGGTTCCCGTGACACTTGGCTGGCAGGACCCAGAGAAAGGCGAGCCAGAATGTCAGCGGTACAATCAACGGGGTGTTCACGGCACACTCTACAAAAGAAAGAGAGAGAAGGGGGATGTCGTAAAGCAGGCAGAGGGAAAGTCCTGAAAACTCATTTCTTCCACTGGCCCAGGCTGCCTCATGCCCACCCTCAGTTCTGTCCCTTGGCCATCAGGGGCCATGGCTCCAGGGTCCCCATCATCCAGGACTTCTCTGACTAAGAGCATACCCTCTAACCTCCGTATCTTCCCGGAAAGAGAAAATGATCAGACAACACATAGTCCCAGTGTTCGGCCCCACAGGAGCTGTTTTGGTCAATTCAGATAAAGGCTGAGATTCAGAGCTCTCTCACTTGATTCTAAGCTCGAGGGCATTCGACTGGGGATGTGTAGAAATCTCTCTATTAATACCTGACTCCTGTGGTAAGCCATAATTTTTGTGTTTAAGTACCAGGGCCTCTTCGGGGAGAGAGTAAAATGTGATAGTCCCTCCTTGTGCACAGACTCTATTTGGTCCCTCTGTGGTCTGCTGACTCTCTCCATCCTCACCCATCTGTTACACTGGCCTCGGGCCCACTTACAAGTTTGTTTGACCCTTGACCTCAGGCACACATCCAAGGCCACATGGGCTTAGATGGCCAATCTGAGTAATGCCGGAGGTGCCATCTGTCCTGCAGGAAGACCGTCTTCTGCGTCCATCCTAAAACATTGGCTCCATATTTTCACAGCTGGTAACTATTATTTGCCAAGATGAAAGATACCTGAGCAGTAAGGCCAAGAAGACACACAATTCAGGGGCAACTTTAAATATTAGCTAGACGTTTTGAGCCATAGGAGGAGTTCCTGGAAAAAGTATGGTAGTAACAAAATAATAATACATAAAATTAGAAAATTGCTCAGGAGTAAGGAATTGCTGAGACACATAGAAAACCCCCAGAAAAATTCCCAGACCTTGGGGAATAACTCAGCCAACGGTTTTCTCAAAAATCACAGCTACTCGAAAGGTCTTTCAAGTCTTCTTTATGGATCATTCGCATGGAGGCCAACATAGTCCACCTTTCCTCATCTCAAAATATGCCTGGGTTTCTCCTGGAAGAACTGGAAACTCCAGTATTTCAAGCAATATTTAGAAGTCACAGAAGGGAAGTGACTACCACTGCTTACCCAAGCCCTGCAGTGAGAGGGTTGAAAGACATTTTTCTGCTCCAAAGACCTTCGGGTGGAATCGGAAGCAATTGTTAGAAAAGCCATTTTCAAAACAATTGCAAAACTTGTATTTATCAAACGAGTGTATCAGACATGACTGGCCACAAGCAGAAGTAACTTGGTTTCTTTCTACAAGGAACCCCTTAGAGCCCACTGTGCTCTCGGTCCTCCCCACCCTGAGTGACACCCCAGGCAAATTTTATAGTGTCCCCAGTCCTTCTCAGATACTAAGAGTTCCTGGCCAGACCAATGCAATCTTTTACCCTTTTTTTTTTTTCCTTGTGTTTATTAAAGTTCCTCCCTTTTCCTCCACTTGGGCCTGCATTAGGTTAGGAATTTGTTGAGGGAAAGTAGGAGAGGAAGAGCCTTAACATCTTAGGAGGAAAGAAGCCCTCTATCTCCTTAACTTCCCTTCCAATTCACTGTGTCTGGTTCAAGACCTTTGGGCTTGAGCTCAGAACAAGAAGGATTAGAGGAAAGAGTCTGAAAGACCTACATAGATGTCATCCAGTATTAGTTCTCCCTAGGAATCGATTTACTACAGCGCGGTAGGAAACTGAAGCACAAAGATGGTACATCACTTGTCCAAGTTAGAAAACCAATTTGAATCTAACTGTGGAGTTGATAACTCATTTGCCCCTTATAACCTCCCCAGGCATCAGGCAATGCCCCACCCTGCCATGTCCAGTGGTCTTCTCTGCTAGGGTCCCTTTTGAGATGACTTTCTGTTGGGTTTGCTCAGTGTGGTCAAAACTGTATGTTCGGCTATTCACCGAGCTGCCTTCCCCTCTGGGGCTGGCCAGCGGTTCAGCCAGTCTCTAGCCTTTAGATTTTCAGACCTGCATGAGGAGGCAGACCCTAGAGTCCCCGGATGTCCAGGGACACATGGCAAGACCCATGAAAGGTTCCCTCAGCTCACTCAGCTCTATGTGAAGGAAATACTCCACACCCTGACAACTCTCCAAAGAAATCCTCTCTCTCTTTCTCTCTCTCTGATTTCTGCCTCTTTCAAGGATTTCTTATATACTTTAAGGTAGGCTATGAGCTAAGATTCACAAGCTCTTAGTATTTCTTCTGTGGGTGGTATGACATCTACTGTTCTCAGCTTTGTGGGAACTTGGCCAAAACTGAAAACTCAGAAAGAACATTAAAAGTCACATTTAACATCCTGTGATACATGCCCGAGGTAATACTCTTTAATGCATAACTCTGTCCTTCGTGTTCTTCTTCCTCCGCATTAATTAATTAATTAATTAATGGAAGGAAGGATGGAGAAGAGAAAAGAAAAAGACAGAAAGAAAAAAGAGATAATGAAAGAAAGAGACAAGGACCAGATTGAGTATTGAACTCATCAGTGTAACTATTGTGGTATGAAGCCTTCTTTGTGTATAACACATAATGGTTTATGAGGTTTTTTGTTGAATCTTTTAACAACAGTTTTTAAGAGAGCCGTTGTTGCCATTTTACAGATAAGGAAATGAAGAGGAATTTCAGGGTACCTCTAACTTTCGGAGGTGCTCACAAATGGAGGGGACACTTTTCCACCAGACTGCTATTATTCCACAATCAACAAACATCTGAAGACTTGACTGTACTTGGCCTCTAGGCTCCTGCACACCCCTGGTTCTCCCTCTCTCTCTGGCCATTCCTTCTTCATCTTGCTAGTTTGCCCTCATCCTCCCAAACTCTAAACACCTCTAAGCTCAGGCCTTAGACCTCTGTGCTGTCCTACCTCCCCTCACCGTCTGGTTACTCTCACCTGGATTGGTGGCCTTTAGTATCATCTGTCTGCTGGCGGCTCCCGAAGTTACATATCTGGTCCCACTCTCCCCACTATCCAGCCGCTTCCTCGCTCTCCTAAACACTAGACATCCCAAGCTGGGCTCCTGATATTCTGCCCTGAACTAGATCTTTTTGTAGTCTTCTTCATTTTAGTAAGCGGTAAGTCCATTCTTGTACTTTCTCAGAACAGAAACCTTGGAAGCATCTCTGGCAGCTTTCTCCTCTCGTGTCC
This sequence comes from Martes martes, assembly GCF_963455335.1. Classification (NCBI taxonomy): domain Eukaryota; kingdom Metazoa; phylum Chordata; class Mammalia; order Carnivora; family Mustelidae; genus Martes; species Martes martes. Next base: position 68,598,976 of record NC_137889.1, on the reverse strand, counting down.
TATATCTCTAATCCAGCAGACAGTCCTTCAGAGTATATCCGGAATCCAGCTACTTCTCATCACCTGCTCTGCTGCACATTGGTCCAAGTCACCAGCATCCCACCTGAGCCCCACAGTAGCCCCCTGATTGGTCACCCTGCTTCTGCCCCCGCCTCTTGAGGCTACTATCCACATAGCAGCACAGAGTCTGATCCTTTTCTTAAATGTTTTTATTTGTGTATAGTTGACACACAATATGACATTAGTGTCAGGTGTACAACATAGTGATTCAACTTCTTTAGAGGTTATGTTATGCTCATCTCAAGTGTAGTTGCCAGCTGTCACCATATATTGCTATTAAAATATCATGGACTATATTCCCTGTGCTGTACCTTCTATTCCTGTGACGGATTCATTCCATAACTGGAAGCCTATATCTCCCATTCCCCCTCAATCCATTTTTGCCCAACATCCCATCTTCCTCCCCTCTGGCAACCATCCATTTGTTCTCTGTATTTAAGGTCTGATTCTGCTTTTTGTTTGTTTGCTTATTCACTTGTGTTTTTAGATTTCACTTATGAGTGAAGTCATATGGCATTTGTCTTTCTCAGTCTGACTTATTCCTCTTAGTAAAATACCTTCTAGGTCCATCCACATTGTCTCAAATGGCATCATCACATCCTTTTTCAGGCTGCCTAATATTCCTTTGTATATATCTACCACATCCTCCTTATCCACTAATATATCTGAGAACACTTAGGTTACTTCCATATCTTGACTATTGTAAATAACGCTGCAATAAACATAGGGGTGCATATAACTTTTCAAAGTAGTGTTTTAATTTTCTTTGGGTGAATATCCAGTACTGGAATTACTGGATCATATGGGATTTCTACTTTTAATTTTTTGCAGAACCTCCATACTGCTTTCCATAGTGGCTGCACCAGTTTGCCTTCCCACCAACAGTGCACAAGCATTCTCTTTTCTCCACATCCTCGCCAACACTTGTTACTTCTTGTCTTTTTTAGTTTAGACATTCTAAAGGGTGCAAGGTGATATCTCATTGTCACAACCATAATGCAAATCAGACTGATGCTTTTGAAATCCTAGTCATTTCACGCCAGAACTCTGCAGAAACCTCCCCCTGCCCAGTGGTTTCTCATTGTACTTGGAGCAAAACCCAGATCCTCTAAGATCTGTAGGCACATGTATGTGAACTACAGGCTTCCTCTCCAACCCCCTCTCCTAGCATGTGCTTACCTTCATATGCTGCAGCTGCCCTGGCCTCCCCCGTCCCTTGAACCTGCCACATCCCTCCCCACCTGACCACTTTGCATGTATTCTCTCTGCCAGGAGTGCTCTTTTCCCACAAAATCACATAGCTTCAGGCCTTTACTTAAATGTCACCTTCTTCATGGGCACCCCCACCTCTGCCACTCCATCTGTATCAGGCACTAGTATACCACACCCCAGAGCCTCTTGGCTTCTATTTCCAGGGCTCTGGGCCACTAATTCTGCCCCAGCTGCCACTATAGCACCCCACCCAGTGGGGGGTTCCCATAAATGTCACATGGACACAACCCAGCAGCACCTCCCTTCGGGCCTACACCATACACCTCTTGCCTTACGTTTCAGGGCTTCCCTACCTGGGCAAGGTAGCAGATGCCATAGGACCTGTTCGCTGCCCACATCTATGCAGGCCCAAATTGCTGAAGTTAACGCCCCAAAGGGATACCAGAGCTCACAGCAAACCCTTCTGCCTTCCTCACTTCAGACAGAATGCCCTGGGACATAATCGTTCCGATGGCCTTTGGGAGTCGGTCCTGGGAGATGCAGAGACTGGTTGCACTTGACGGCAAGCAATGACTCCCATGGGGTGCAATTTTGTGTTGCTTCTCCCCCTTTCCCTGCCTCACCACTCCTGTCCGTTGCTCTGACTTCCCTAGAATTCTCTCACCAACAAATCACATGAGCTTTAGTTTTAAGTGCTGTGTTCTGTGAAATGCCCTTTATAAAATGGTAAGCTCCCTCCTTTCCCAACACACACAACACACACAGCTTCCTATCTCTTTCTCTTCTTTATTTTTCACCTCAGCACTCGCCATCATATATTATATCATATATACTGATGCATTTCATTTAGTCTTTGTCTTCTTGTCAAAATAGAATCTCCATGATTTTTTCTATTTTGTTTACTGCTGCATCCCTAGCCTCTAAAATACAGTAGCTGCTCAATAAATATTTGTTGAATAAATAGCTGAGTATGAAAAGGAGCTCAATCTGAAGAAAAACAACAGAAAACCAATGTATACATTCCACTGACAGGGAGGAAGTAACTGCCTGAGGCAGAGCAGAACTAGAGATCATTCTGTGCAGAGGGCCTCATGGGAGAGCCTTGGAGATCAATGACAGGCTAATTATTATGTGTCCCAGTGGTTGAGACAGTGTGGAGATCCTCCGGCAAAGTAACACTAGATTCACTTATGGTTTATGTTTATGAAACCGAATAAAACTAGCTTCAAGCATCTTGAAAGAAATATATTTTGTTTTCATCATTATTGATATTTTCCAAATCTTTCATGTAGACCTAATTTGTATTGTTTTACATTTGGGGGTAAAGTGTACTGTGACATCGGATAACATCTTTGCTACTTTAAAAAAAAAAAAAATCCTAGTAGTTCTATAACATTCTACTTGCCTTTTACCGAGAAAATCACCTTTCATCAGAAGAAAATGCTGAAACTGTATCAAAAGTTTCACAGATTTGAGGCCGAAATAAATAAATTCCGAATAGGAAAATTCACTTCACACGTCATCCTCGTGGGATTAGGAGTTAGCCTGCCTCTCACAACCCTGCCAAGGCAAACAGAGGTGCCTTTCTGATCAGTTTGGAAATCAGCCATATCAAGAGGCTCTTACAGCAGTCAAGCAATATTTATTTGAAATACAGACGGCCTATGAAACATCTAAAATTACTTGTCTACTGGAAACAAGATCAATACAAAATAGTAGTATATTGTGAGTGACTCCAAATCTACAGAACACTTTATTTTCTCCTGAGCACACCATGCCGCACCAGGAAAGTTTCTAATGAGGGAATTAGTGCATTTCTGAAGAAAAGAAAACCTGTTAGGGCTAGAATTTCAAATTGCTATCGCGGAAAAATCCACAGACAGAGGATATCTATATTTTCGCAAGACATTGACTAAGTCAGTCATGATATCCTCTCATGGGCAACAAGTAGAAGTGAAGGTCTTCCTCATATGGCTAGCATAAGAGAGAAATATTTGTTACTATTATTATTATTTTATATAACTCAATATAATTCTATTCTTGGTGGAGAATAGCTATTCTGCAAATGGCAGCTATTAGTAGTAATTTTGTATTAGCCACCAAAATTGAAATACTAACTGAAGACTTATCATGTGTAAGATGAGTTAAATGCATCCAGGACCCCCTAGAGGACAGAACTGGGCTTGTCATATCCCAGCTGAGGGGCTAAGGCAGGGTGTAGGATTGGGATAAGCCTGCGGCTGGGACCCTCACACACTGGTAGGTGAAATTAGCTTCAGGAGGGTGGCTGGCCTGGGACAAGACCAGGTAAGAGCTCCTGGTCAGAACAGTCAAGGAGAAACCAAATCAGTGGTCACATGCAGACAGGAGGTGGAAGGGAGGGACAACTACGGGGCACGGGAAGCTTTAGGGGAGGGATAGATACGTTCATTATCTTGATTGTGGTGACAGATTCGTGGATATATCTATATGTCAAAACTCATCACACCATACACTTTATTTACGTTCAGTTTATGGTGCATCACACCTCAATAAAGGTGGAAAGGAGAGGAAAAGAGGGGACAGAAAAGGGAAGGAAAAAGGAGTCAAGCTAAGTCAGGGATGCTCAGACAGCCAGCCCTGGTCAGGAGCTCAGAATTTACTGGTCACTCCAGCATGAGACCGGAGTTAGTAGAGCTGAAAGCCAATGCAAAGGTGCAGACGTGACCAGAGTGTTCTGATACCAGATGGAGGGAAACAAGATGAGCGTCTCTGACAGTTGCTACAACTTGATGCTTTCTTCTTGCAGATTTGCTCATGCCGGGGCATTTCCTCATGCTCCGACACTTAAAAGCAATCCAGGCAATGCAACTTACTGGGTACCATATTCAAGTGCCATATCGGGAATGGCTATCTTGGGAGATCATGAGCTCCAGTCACTGGCAGTGTTGAAATGAATGTTGAGTGATCACTTGCCAGATATAGCAAATCATGCTGCCTAATCACCTAGGAAGCTGAAAAATTACTTCTACTCCTACCCCTGTCCCAGAACTACTGAATCAGAATCTTCAGGGGGGTGGAAACTGGATTTTTTTTTTTTAACTCCCTGGGTGATTCTGAGGCAGCCTCTGTTTGGGATCTGCTGCTATAGACTTAGACTCAACTATCATTATGGTTCTTTCTGATTTTACATTTCTATGATCCAATAACTACCCAGACAAAAATCCCCATGGAAAAATATTTCAAAGTGTGGGCATCCCAAGGTCCTGACTCCAAGCAGCAACAAGTATGTGTAAGTAGCTTAGCCTATCGAAACTGTATTCATCCCTGAAGACTTGGTGAATGGATCCACTCTTCCTGCCCTCTTCCTAAGTCCTCTGAGGCAGCCTCTTCTCCCTCCTCTGAACTCTCCATAGCACTGTAAATCTCAGCCTTTTATCTTGAGGAGAAAGGGGAAGCAGAGATCACTTCTCTAGTGTTGCCTGACATTGTCTCTTGGGGGATTCCATAGACCCAATTAATAAGGCCCTGCAGGCCTAGCAAGTTACAAAGTAATTGAGAAGTCAGAAAAAGCGAAAGGGCATATGGAGACCACTGCTGTGGAGAAACCTGCTATTAGACCAGCAGAATTCCCAGCATAGTCCCATCACAGGCAGCACCGGGGAAAGTGCTGTTCCATAAGACAGAGCCTGCCCTTTCACCATTTGTATCAGAGGAGCAGAGCAAAGCAAATGCCTTCTGGGAGCAGCCGAGCTCCCAAGGGGAATGGGAAATGAAGGAGTTTGGCTCTGTGCACCCAGTTTCTCCTTCATGGCTTTCCAATTAGAATACGTTCTTCCTCCTCTCTTGAGAGGGTTGGGGAGGGAGAAGCCAGCAGTGTCACATGGATGCACTCTCTCCATGTGAGACGAGCTCTCAGAGTGGGAAGGAAGCCTTCCTGTCTCCCCCAACACTTTCTTATTCCTCCCTTGTATATGTCTTGGCTCCTCAATGGACTTGTAAACCAATCAAACACAGGGATTACGCATTGTCTTCTTTAGATGCTTTCTCCAAAGTGCCTGGAGCTGTGCTGGGCATATTGGGAATATTCAGGACAACGAACCCAGACACAAGAAACAGGGAGAGGAGGGGAAGAAAGGGGAAAACATATGATAGCGATTCATAAGCGTATATGAAGGATGAGTGAAGCCTGAGTGGTTAAGGGCTTTTAACTCAAAAGGCAGTTGGCTTGAGTTCAAATCCTGCTTCCACCCTTCACTAGCTCTATCACTCTGGGAAAGCTGCCTAAATTCTCTCATCTGTACCTACCACAGAGGGTTATTGTGAGAATGGGATAGACTTTGAGCTATCAAAGGGTTAGAACAGGGGTGGGGTGGTCAACTATGGCCTGCAGTCAAGCAACCTAGTACCTGTTTTCATAAATAAAGTTTTATTGGAACCCAGCCACACCCACCAGTCATTTATATACTGCCTTCAGCTGTTTTCACACTACAATGGCAGACTTGAGTAGTTGAAACAGATCTTATGACCCACAAAGCCTGAAATATTCACTATCCTTTATAGAAAAGGTTTGCTGACCAACCCTGGCTTAGAACACAAGAGCCCCATTCTTTATCCCTAAGAAGTAGAAGACTCAGTAGATGTGTCACCTCTTTAAAGTAGTCCTCAATTTTTGCAATTAGACTTTGGTCCTTCCTCCCTTTTGTCATTCCATAGCACCTCCGACCCACTGTTATAGCACTTTTCACAGGGCGTTTGTCTCATTGGTCTTGGCTTCCTCCACTGAGCACTGAGATTGTTCAGACTGGGGCTGTGTCTCAGTCATTGCTCTAGCCTTAGACAGAATTGATCCCCAGGAAATGCTTGCTCAATTAAGGTATTAACCAGAAATATGCACACACAGTATAAACTCTCAGAAACAAAGGACTGTAGACCTACTAAGTGACACAGGCTAGAGTTCTGAGTGATTCTCTCTGGACTTTGTCCCCACTGTTGTAACTGAGGCAGATTCCCATCGTTGCCTTTGCCTCCTTCTTTCTCTTCTCCCATTCCCCAATGTCTGCTTATAGTGGTGTTGGAACAGTGGCAGCTCTGCACATTGATCAGCTTGCAATCTACAACTGGCATCCCTTTTCATTCCTCGTGAGGTCATCGGCTTTCCCTCCCACCCTCAGAAGTCCATGCCAAGACATGGCAGCCAAGAGGGCATCATCAGTCTTTGGGCTGATATTCCCTGCTGGAACTGAGGAATGTTCCCACCCTTGCATTCCACAGCAGGTGTGCGGGGGCATTCTTATCATGTTTCTCGTGGAGCTGCATCTGCTCCCAGTTTTCAGAGCTTCTGATCATTTTCATGACAAAATGTTAGGCTATATTTATCCATCACATCACCAAAGCTGGCCCTTGAAATTTGAGCTGTGCTGTTAATGAGCTCAGTGACCTCGGCATCTCCCCAATCCTTAACTTCTTTCTCTGTAAAAGGAGGTGAAATGGTCACAACCTCCCCCCAGCCCCGGGCTCTAACACACTGAGTGCCTCTATAAGGTCACATGAACCCTCGGTGCTAGAAATTCCTTTAAACCAGATAAGCAGCTGGTTTAGGCATTGACCTGCTCGATGGGTAGGTGGTAGGTAGCAGGACGCCACCACCTGTGAAGTCCCCTGCCTGTAGAATGCTGACCTCTTGTCCTCCCACTGACAAGATCTTGCCCAAATCCTCAGCTCGAAGGTGAGAGTCCTTAAAAAGCTTTGAGTAGCCTGAGCTTTCCCAAGGCTCCTTGGGGCTCAAAGGTGAAGTCAATGTTTGCCTCCAAGCAAGAATTCATTAGCTGCTATTGCCAATCAGAGCTGTTTTCTCTGAGCAGAAACGGACTCCCTGGAACTCTGCAGGTCACCAGGTCAACAGCTTAACATACAGACTCTGCCAACGCTGGTGGTCTGGTCCACCCGAACTGGCAGGTAACCCATAAGCTCCCTCTTCCAGCTCAGTGGTCTGGCTGCCCATCAGGTACCAGCTAAAACATGCCTGCCATGCCTTGCCAAAGAGACCAGCCCCATCAGACATCAGACTGCAAATCTTAAGATGCACTAGAAACTTGACTGTCTCTCCTGGACATTCTGGCACACTCCCCCTCCAGCATGACTTGAAAGAAGAGCTATTTTTTTTTTTCTTATAGCATCTTTATTCCCATAGGAATCAGTAAGTAGGAACGTATTTGTAAAGTAATGGGTAAAAATGATTACTGGGTTTTTAAAATGCTCTTTCTGATGTTCCAATTCACTCAATAGTGACAGTTATACTGACAGCCACATTTATTCATGATCCAGGGAAATCATCTTTGCTTAATACTGCATTAAGCACTGTTTGAAAAGTAACATCCCTTGGATGGCTTTTCCCATGGTGTTCAGGGCCTTTGCTACCCTGTCTCCACAGGAGCTGACAATGTTTTAGCAAAGTCGGCTCTTGATTATGGAATTCTATTTTGAGCAGAGAAAAATCTCGGGATGTGCATGGGAGTCTGCCTTCCCCAGATAAATAGGCCTGAAGGAATGTCCTAGGAAGACTATGCTGGCCCGGAGTTCATTGCCGCAGCACACGTCGCACGAACAGACTTTATTTTAACTGGGAAAAGGCCACCAAATGAGCTCTTTTTAATTAACACCCCCTGAACCTTACTTATTAAGACTTTTGGCACACGCTGACAGTGGAATTTTTCCTGCATGGTCCTTTTGGGAGCTACCTCGATGGCTTTGGCAGAGAAATGACATATAAATAACATTTAGGGTTATTATTATTGAGCCAGGTTCTCATCCTGGGTAACTCTCTGGGAATTCTAATGCTTAGACTTGCTTGTTAGAAATATTATACTTTTCACCTTCCCCCAAGTGCATCGGGAATGAGGTGGTGAGGCACTCGGGAAAGGGCATCATTTGGAAGATCTATTAATTGAAGTCCGTTTGAAAGTCATTCTGTACCTCATTTTCAAAGTTCCCTATTTCAGGTAATTCATTCATTCCCCCAAGTCTCTGGGGACCTAAGTAGCAGGCAGGTTTTACACCCATCACAGCAATGGAACACAGATTGAATTGTCCCCATGGGAGATGAGGTTCTAGAACATGTGACATTGATCTGCCTCAGAAGAAGAAATCAGGACCCTTCACATGTAGTCAGATGGGACACCTTCAGGGGAGAGGGAGAGGTAGTAGACTATTCCCAAAATTTAAGAGAAGAGTTTTTATTTAAGAGTGCTGGTACTGCATCCCAGGCTACCACTGATTCATTCAAAATATTTGAGTCTGTACCATGTGGCAGGAACTGCCCTCTGTACTGATCTGGGGTAAGAAAGAGGACAGGCAAGGTCCCTGCTCTCTGGAAGCTCTAATTCCAGGGTGTGGTGTGGGGGAAGAGAAATGACAAATAAGAAAAAAGCAAGCAAACAAAATGTAAGATAAATTCAGAAGTAAAAAATGATACAGTCAAAAAAACAGAGAACCCTGATGGAAAGGTAGGCTAGCGGGAGCCTATACAATTCGGACAGAGTTTGAACTGAAACTTACATAATGAGAAGCAGACAGACCTGGGAAGATCTGACTTAGAGCTTTCTAAGCAGAAGGAGCAACCATATGCAAATTCCCTTGGGCAAGAACATGCTTTTTGAGTTTCCAGGAGCAGAAAGAAGAGATGTCTTGATGCAGCCAAAGGAACAAGGGGTTGAGTTGTTCCCTTGGGGGCCAGATCACCTTGGGCCATGATAGAAGATTTGGATTTCATTCTGTAAGCATGGGCAGCCATTGCAGGTACAGAGGAGAATACTTGTTGTCTCTCACAACCATTCTCCCCTTCCTTTTAATTCTAAAAATCATTTATCAGCCAATGCCCACCCAGTTGGAAGGGACGTCTTCTGGCTATCTTTGGATAACTATGTTGCTGTGTAATTAAGTTCTTGTCAATGAGAGGTGAGCAAAAGTGATGTGTGCAACTTTGAGGTCTTGCTCTTAAAATAATTGGGCATGTATTCATTCCCTCCTTTTCCCCATCTCAGCGACTAGAACACAGATATGGCCGCAAGTCAGCTTTGACTTGGGAGCACGAGAGTAACACCCAACACTAACTATGGTGGACGAAAAGAGAGAAGAAATCTGGATCCTGGCATGGCTATATGCAGCTTGCCCTCCATCTGCCCCAAACCAGTTTCTTTCCTTTGTTTGAGCCATTATATTTTGAGTTTCTGTTACAGCAGCTTAGCCTGCATTCTAATACAGAATGTTTTAAGGAGGAAAGTGACATGATCTGACTTATATTTCAAAGAAACCTATCTAAGTGCTATGTACATAAAGTGTTGGAAGGGGGGAAGAAGAGTGGATGCAATGAGACCAAAGGCCAGCTAAGAGTCCAGCACAGCAACCCAAACAAAAGATACTGATAGCTTAGGGTATGGTAGCCACTCTGCACAGAGAGAAGTGAATAGGTTTGGGATCGTTTTTGCAAGTAGAACCAAAAAGATTTGGGAATGGACTGGATGGTTGGGAAGAAGGTTGAGAAAAAAATAAGCAAGGTAACTCCTAGTTTGGGGTACTTTGGTGATTTCCCATTTACATGGGACCTGAAGACCACTGAAAGTGGACCCCACTGAAAGGACATGGAGCATCTCTGTCATAGGAGCTACCCCAGGAATAGCAAACTTAGAGATGATGCATATCACAATTGGCAGCCTCGTAAACTGCTGTGTAGACACAGACATCATATGCCACATTTGAATTAAAAATACTTAAGATTGGGACACGGGGCTGGCTCAGTCAGTAAAGCATGTGACTCTTCATCTTAGAGTTGCAAGTTCAAGTCCCACATTGGGTATAGGGAATATCTAAAAATAAAATCTTTCAAAAATATTTTAAAAATACTTAAGACTATTTTGGTTACAAGCAACAGAAACCAACAGTGGCTAATTTAAGATGTAAAAATAATCTATTGGAAATATTATGACATGGCTCACAAAAGCCGAGTATAGTCCTTTAAAAAGAAGCTAGAGCTACGCTTGTGGTGAGCATAGCATAATGTTTAAACCTGTGGAATCACTATGTTGAACATTTGAATCTAATATAACATTGTGTGTCAACTACATTCAAAAAAAGAACTAGAACTAAGGACTAGAAAGATAACAGGAACCAGAAAATACTCTTGGCTCTAACCCCAAACAGCCCACTTTTTCTGATTTCCTCTATATGAGATGAAGGATGGTGTCTCCATGACTTCTGACTTTATATTACTTCTAGAGAGTAGACTAAACCAATCTAGGCACTCTGAGTCTCAATTCTAACCCCCTGGGAGTGAGAATTTAACCACTCCTGCTTGGGTGAGAGGTCCAGTCAACTCTAGTCAGGAGAACAGGAATAGCTTAAATGTGGCTGCTTTCCCTTACTCCCTGTGGCAAGGGCAGGTTATAGAGAAATGGTTTTACAGGGGCTTGGGGGACATCCCCCCAAGGTGTCTTTCTAACAAGATCTGTATTGCACACAAATATCAGCTTCATGAAGACATAGCACTGCAGGGCTCCAAAGCTTGTTGAGAAGTATCTACCTCTAATACAGAACTAAATTGAAGTCATCTTGAGCCTTTAAATATTTTGTTCTTAATAAAGACATCTTGCACAGAACATTCCATAGCTTCCTTGAGGGCCATCAGTGGGGCTCACAAGTCTCACGACACTCCTTGTTTCTCACCTTTGTGCTTACAACAGCATATCTAAAACTTCTCTTGGTCTCCTTCCAGTAAGAAGGAGGCATTTGGTCCACAATTCCACCCCTCAAAATAAGCCCCCAGGATGGACCCTTTGGCCCTAAACCATTCCTGAACAAATCAGAGGCTGCGGATCCTACATTTCCTTTCCTGGAAGCATCAATGCTTCAAGTCGTTGACCCCAGCTTCCTCTTCCCCTTGCCAGTGTGAAACACTCATTCTTTATTCCCGTCCAGGGCTGCCTCTCCCCACTTCTCTGAATAAAGTTGAAAATGGAGCTATAAGAACGGATATAGCAGCTCTTTATCTGTCAGAGAAAGATTAGCTAAGGATAGTTATGGGCCCCAGGCAAAGATAGGGATGCAGCCTGCCTCTTAAAGGCTTGAGTGGGAGGATTTTATTGTTATTATAAAGATGCACTTTCTTTTAAAAGTTTAGACCTAAACTTTTTTTAGTCACAAGAGGTGATGTGCTTTTTCTCTTTTTCTTGTAAATTAAGACCATTTTAGTTTTAAGGCTAAAGCTTAACTGTGTGTGCAGTAAGGACTATGGGAAGTCAGTGGGGCCTTTGGGGAAAGCTTTCTCTCTGTCTGTGGAGGGTACTCAACATAGGGAGCTTTGTGTCTCTTGATAATACACATAGGTCACAACCCTTCTACCTCTGACAAGCCCACAGCAGGAGTCCAGGCATACTTTTTCCAAACCAAATGGCAGTGAAAAAATGACCTTTTGATACTCTTCCTATCTCAGATTCCTTTGACTTGTTTATTATGCAACTAATGATTATGATCAAATAGATATTATGTACAAAGAGTGCTCTTAAACTGTAATCTCATTATTTTTATGGGTTTTAAATTTTCATATCAGAGTTTCTGCTCACGATGGTCATAACCAGTTGTCATCATCCCCTTTGTTCCTTTAACCAACAACCATCACAGGCTCCTGCTTTTTTTTTCCACATTTTTTTTTATTTTGCTAACACACATAATATAAAATTTACCAATTTAGCCATTTTTTAAAAAATTTTATGTATTTATTTGAGAGAGAGCTAAAGACAGCAGTAAGAAAAGGAGAAACAGACTCCCCACTGAGAAGGGAACCTGATGTGGGACTCAATCCCAGGACCTTGAGATCATGACGTGAGCCAAAGCCAAACGATCAACCAACTGAGCCCCAAGGTGCCCTAGTTTAGCCGTTTTAACATGTACAATTCTGTGGCATTAAGTACATTCACAGTGTTGTGTAACTATCACCAATATCTCTTTCCATAACTCTGTCATCATGTCGAATAGAAACTCTGTACCTATTAAACGATAACTCCTGGTGTGCCCAGGTGGTACAGTCGGTTGAACATCAGACTCTTGGTTTTGGCTCAGGTCATGATCTCAGGGTTGTGAGATTGAGCCCCATATTGCACGGTGACTCTTTCCTGTCTACACTCTCCCTCCCCCTCTGCTCCTTCCCCCTGTTCCTTCTCTCTCTCAAATAAAGAAATAAAGAGCTCATGTTCTCTCTCTCTCTCTCTCAAATAAATAAATAAAATCTTTTTAAAAAAGTAAACAATGACTCCCTACTTCCCCATCCCTGCTCCCAGTAACCTCTCTTCTATTTTCTGTCTCTATGAATTTGCCTATGGTAAGTACCTCATAGGCACAGAGCCCCTATTTTCAATCTCCTTTCTGAATCAGGCACCATGCCTCCCCTGCCCACCAGCAGACAAAGGCCAGAGGCCATCCATTCTAAATTGTGGTCTTTCAGTAAGAAGACCTTGCTCTCTGCACACCATCTTATTTAATCCTTATAAAATCTTGCAAGCTATTTTTTTATAGTTGAGGGAAATGAGGCTCCCGCAGGTTAGATCACAAAACCAGTAAGCAATGGCAACGCCAGGATTCAACTCGTCTTCTCTGAATCACAATTCCTGCTCCTAACCATTATGCCATCTTCCCTGGAGCACCGACTATCAGAGTTGTATATCTGCCAACCACTTGGCAACACAGAGTAGCTGTCTTCCAGATTCTTACCAAGGATCAATATCCAGGCCTCTGTGGTATCCAGTCTTTACACAAAGCCCAGGTTGGGAGAAATGCTGTTTTACATAGAAGGTCCATGCCCTTTCCCGAGATGTAGTATAGTGTAACAAGTACATGTCTGCCCTGGAACCAGGCCTCTTCGTTTCACCAGCTGAGCGACCTTAGCCAACTTACTTAACTCTCATGAATAAGTTTCTCTTTCTGTAAAATGGGCGTGATGATGATGATACCAATCTCACTGAGTACGGGTAAAATTAATGAAAGCACGCAGAGTGCTAAAAGCTAGGCATTGTGCTTAGAAAATGTTGTATATGTGACAGCTCTTACAATTACCACTCATTTCAATAGCTCAGTGATTTTTACACCTTTTTGGTCATACAGTCCATGATGACAGTCACATTATCTCTGTATCACTTAGAATGCTTCTCTGGTATAAGCAACAAAACTGTAACTCAAGCTGCCTTCAACTAGAGTAAAATGTCTAAAAATAGCTGAAATCTAGAGGTAAGCAGATTCCAGGCATGACGCAATCATCAAAGAACGCTATCAACAACCCACTTCTTTCTCAGCTCTGTCATCTCAGGCTCATTCCGAGGCTGGCTCCTGGAGGCATCGAGCTTCGGGTGGCATCTGGAGCTTTGTGCTTCCCGTTCACATCTAGAAAGAGAGAAGGAATAAAGGTCATCCTTGTTATTATTAGGCCACTGAGCTCTCACTCCCACTGGCGGCCCCTGGCGGTTACCAGCGGAGTGCTCTCAAGAACCCCTCTTGGGGTTGAGAATGGAGTTGCTGCCTCTACAAAAGCAATGTTCTCCGAAAGACCAGACTAAAGGGAACAGCCTCAAATCTTCATGTGCCAAGATCCAACACACAAACCTGGCAGACAATTTCAGAAGTTTCAAGGTCTCCAGGTTAAGTTTACTGTGGTGGTAGATAGTCTGAATATTTTCCATGTGAAGCCAGACTTCCAGGAAGCTGGATAAAGGAAACGCATTGTTTTGAGTCTTTTAGAACCAGTTACCAAATTGCACGGTAGCATTACGCTATGGGTCTCTTCCTCACTCCTAACAATGTTAGGGGGAAATGTGCTTTTCCCGAACAACTCATTTGATTTTGGTTTATGGACAATGTGAAACACATATTTAACCATGTTTCCCTCTCCCCTTCGGCCTCTAGTCATCTTAGGTTTATGGTCTAATTAAAGGAAAAAGTAATGTTCTTTTATCCTATACCTTGTTTTATTGTTTTCCTATCAGTAATTTCCCTTCCTTCTGACAATTCTTTTTTTTTGTATTATATGTAAATTTTTATCCTCCTCATTTCTTCATGGAAGAAAACAGGGCAATAAATATATACATTAAAATAGCCCAAAATATGGAAAAAGTATTTACAGTACATGTTAACTCCAGCATTGTTAATAGTTAATTTCAAAATGTGAAGAAATATAGGTGTTAAGGGAATAATTGGATAAATTTTGGCATATTCATAAAATTAGATATACTGCAACTTAAAATTATGCTTATTAAAATATGTTTATAAGTAATTTGTGATAAAATGAAAGAATCATTTGCTTTTAATATTAGCTTTTAAAAACAGCAAGCAAAATCAAGTATGGGTATTCGGTTTCTGACAAAACAGTAAACTGGACTAATACAGCCTCCTTCTACCACAAAAAATATAAAAGTTAGATTAATTTTTTCATAACTTTAAATACATAGCTGAGATATTAAAATGAAAGGAAGAGAGAAAGGGAGGGAAGAAGGGAGGAAAGGATGAAGTGAAATCCCAGGTGACATAAAGAAAACAGAGATTGAGAGCCAGAGGTGAGATTGCTTGGAACCATACCATGGATGTTCAGGAGAACATCAGATCCTGATCAAGCCCTGACCTCTAAGAGCTAGGGCTTCTGCACCAAGTTGAGATGGAAGATAGAGTTCTGAGTCAAGACAAGGTAGGGGGTTAGAACTGAAATCTCTGCATCAAACCAGAATTCTTCCTCCATGAATGGTGGGAATAGAATCCATTGATCCAGAAAAACACCAATGAAACTTGACTTTTCCCGTCATGGGAATGAGGGAAACTCCAAAAGCCTCTCAAGCCTTCTACACATAGAGATGCAAGGTCCAAATGTATTTTATGTATAGGGTGGTAATTCTGGACTGAAAAACTAATGAAAAATTAGTCTCAGGTTAGTGAAACTTAGAAAAATCTCATGTAAAATCCAGTCTGTGAAGACATTACTATCACAGATGGCCACAAAAAACAAAAACCAGTAAATGTGTGTATATGATCTAAGCATTCAAAGCATATTTGTTAAATAGAAGAATTTACATCCCAACTGGAGCAAGAATAGCACAATCTTGGAGAAATTATAAGATTGATATGTTTTAAATTATCAAATAAGATAAAGAATAACCACATACTAAAAGAATTAAATACTGTAATATTAAAGGTCTAGCCTGTGAAAATGAGAACCTGATAAAACTAGAGATTAGAATCAGCTAAAAAGAGAATTAGTAAACTGAAAAACAAATATGAGGAAGTTATTTTGAATGCAGTACAGAAAACAGATGAAAACTAAGGCAGAAATTTTAAGAATTTAAAGAACTAAAAAAGATTAGAAAGAATTAGTAAAGATTTATCTAAAAAGGGAACAAGAAAAAGACTGACTTCTCATTAGCAAAAATGGAGACCAAATACAGTGCAATGACATCCTCGAAACATTCAGGAAATGTAATTGTCAGCAAAGAATTATATACCAAGAGAAAGTATTACTTAGAATGAGGGAAAAGCAAAGAAAATAAAGACAGAGTTTATTACTCACAGGCCCTTGTTGTGAAAGAACTACTGAGTAAAGTTATCCTATTAGTTAGAAATAAAGTGAACTTAGAAAATAGTAATAGAACTCATATAGCATTGTTGAACAAATTGGTAAGTGCAGAGATAAATACAAATAAGCAGTAGAAACTGCAGAAAAATAAAACACAAATAGTACACATAATAAAAATGACTAATTTAGGTAATTTAAAAACAAACCAAACTAAATATTAGATAATGATGTGGATGATAGGTGACAGTCACCAGGATTAAAGCACTCTAAGATCCTTGTATTGTGCCAAGGAGGGTAGATGTGAAGATGTTTGTTCTCTTAAAGATTTTTTTTTTAATTATTTATTCACTTGATAGAGATCATGAGTAGGCAGAGAGGCAGGCAGAGAGAGAGAGGAGGAAGCAGGCTCCCCGCAGGGCAGAGAGCCCGATGTGGGGCTCGATCCCAGAACCCCGAGATCACAACCTGAGCCGAAGGCAGAGGCTTAACCCACTGAGCCACCCAGGTGCCCCTGTTTGTTCTCTTAATTCAAGTATACAAGCTAAAAGTTCAAGTGTGACAGCTTAAAGAATAGAAATAGAACATGTACTTCCAAATACACAAATATTAAAAATAAATACAAGCATACTAAATTCACTCATTAAGAGACAGAGATTGTCAGATATTGTTTTTAAATGTTTTATCTTCCTAGTGACTTTTCCCCCATAATTATGTAACATTTATCTTTATCCCTACAAAAGTTTTTGCCTTTGTCCAGTATCTTTAGTCAACCATTCTTCATATTTTAGAATGTTCCCTCATGGTCTTTAGAAATTTTACAAATATAGGTTAGTTTTTTCCAGAGAGGCCTCAATTTTTAAAAATGCCATTTTTTATCTGAATAATATTAACATCGATTACCTTTTGATTTCTAGGCCTCCTCCAATAATATGACATGCATTTATCCTTGTAGACGTGGGCACTATGTTTCAAAAGGAAGATATGTTTAGTAGGTTTTTGGTAAATGCTCTTCATCAGGTTAAGGAAAGTATTTTCCATTTCTAGTTGATGAACATTTTTTATTATGAATGACACTAATTTTATATCTTCAAATCATTAGAAACTTTACAAGGTATTTTGTCCTTTATCCCAAGTTCAGCATTGTCCTACAAGAGATCTTATCCAACATAGTAAGATTTAAAAAACAGAAATCAGAGGGGCGCCTCAGTGGCTCTGTTGGTTAAGTGTCTGCCTTCTGCTCAGGTTATGATCCCAGGGTCCTAGGATCAAGCCCTGCACTGGGTTTCCCTGCTGAGCAGGGAGCCTGATACTCTATCTCCCTCTCCCCCTGCTTATGCTCACTCTCTCTCTGTCAAATAAATAAATAAAATCTTTAAAAAAAATAAAAATGGAAATCAGAAATTAATGGATTAAAAAGAAGAAAACAACATTGTCATTATTCACAAATAAAGTATTTTTCTATGTAGAAAATCTCCACATGAACGATTAGAATTAGAAGAGATTTCAACACATGTGCTAAAGACAATCACCATAAAAATGCAAACTAATGTATAATCCTTAATATTGCTCCTGCCTAGAGGAATAAGTCCATGTCCCAGTGTTAGAGTCAGCCTAAGAATGAAAAGGTGGCACATATAATATTTACTATTATTTACCTACTAACATGGTCATCCTCTTAAATCAAAGCCTTTCCAGAAAAGAAAAAAAAAAACAAAAAACCACCAATGTGTATACAATTTCTAAAAGCCATTAGGGGACATACTAAAATGTCAAGACGGGCTGACTCTAGGGAGTAAAAATTTTTTTGGAGGCCTTTAATTTTCATCTTTCTAATTATCTATTTTATAAATTATCTAGAATAAGCAGTAGTATTTTATAGTCTGGGAGAAACATACTTTTTTAATTAAAAAAAAAAAAAAAGGCATTGGAACCAAACCCATATGACAACTCTACCTTACCTTCCCACCTCCCTATGGAGGCCTTCTAATTATCCAGACAGTTCTTGCCATTCGTTCTATCTTACTTTAATCCTCATTTGAAAATAATTTTTTCTCCATTCTTTAATAGTGCAGTAATTTTTCCTACTGTGCTTCCCATAAACTACATCACCAAATTATGTGATGTACTTTGGTCCAAAAGAGCCAAGATTATACTAATACCTTTCCCTAAAACGTGGTATCTCACCCTTGCACAGCCCTTGATAGATGGCATGGCAGAGAAATTGTGAGCAGAACCTGCTTTTAATACACAATGTAGGTAATTGCTGGCATAGGAAGGTATCGCCGTATCTGAAATTCCACCGTTAAAATCTTTAGGTTATGCATTTCCCTCCTGTGTTTCCTTTTCAAGACCTAATTCTGCTGGAAGGGACTAAGGCATTAAGACATTCTCCTGTTTAAAATATCCCTCATTAACGAAAGGAAAAAAACAATTTCTCAAAATCTGGACCAGGGCCACCTGATAGTGAGTTCCTCTCTTCTTGTTGTGGCCAGGAAGGCTCTCAGGAAGATCAGAAGATTGGCTCACCAAAGCTGACTTTCGCATGATAAGCTCATGTTACTTTCTCTTAAGAAAGGCTTTCTCAGATTCTCTGCCAGAGTCTATTCTGTAGAAACTATTATGATCCAATTTTTCAGAATTTGGACAAATCCTCCTAGTCTTATATCCATGTACTTGGCTCATAAACGTGAGTGAGAAAACCCATCTGGAAGCCTCTTTTGCTAGGTAGAAGTTGCTAGGGTGGGGAAGTTTTCTTCATGCCCCTCACCCAGAGCCAGGGGCCCACGCCCAGCACAGCCAGAAGGCCAGTGCAGGGATCTCTGCCCCACTAATGCCACTGGAAGAGTCTGGACTGCGCACAGGATAGACCATGGTTGTGTTTCTGGCTCCAGCCTCTCGCTCAGGCCTGTGGGGCTTGCTCCATTATGGTTATCTCCTTCTCCTGTTCAGGTTATTTAGGTTACTTAGGTTAAGAATTCCCATCAATAGGCAGAGAGAAGACAGTGAAAGTCCGAAAACTCTGAGTAAAACCTGGCCATCTTAAGTGATCTGATTTTTTTCAGGCCCCAAGTTTAAAAGAATTGGAGATTTAGGGGCACCTGGGTGGCTCAGTCCATTAAGCATCTGCCTTAGGCTCGGGTCATGATCCCCGGGAACTGGGATCAAGCCCCGCCTCAGGCTCCCTGCTCAGCAGCGAGTCTGCTTCTCCCTCTCCCTTTGCCCTTCCCACTGCTTGTGCTCGCTCTCGCTCTCACGCTTTCTCAAATAAATAAAATCTTTAAAAAAAATAACGGGAGGTTTAGTCAGTCATAGAGCCATTCGATCAACAGTCAAGCATCTCTCCCTTGTAAGGCCCCTGCTAGCCCTTGGGAGTTGGGAGTAGATAAAGCATCACTCCTGTTCCAAGATACCTAAGGTCTACAAGACAAAGATATGACAAATACAGCAAATGTACATGAAACAAAGCAGCAAATGAAAAGTCTCATGGGAAAGTTCCAAACCAACTCTGAAGCTGAGCTCCAGGGATAGGTAGATGGCTTGGAATCCTGGATCTAACAGCTCCTAGCTGTGTGACTTGGGCAATAATGTAACAGCCATCATTTACTGAGCATGCTCTATATGCCAGACCATTGTACAAAGCATTCAAATACAAAATGTGTGTTATTTTATTTAATCCTTATCATAACCCTAATAACCAATAAAAGGGGCTTGTGCCCATTTTATAGAATAGGAAACAGGACTAGAAGTAAGGCTGAGGCAGAATTTGGGTTGCAAGTTGTTTTTGGAGGATGACCACCTGGGGAGGGAAAGGGGAGGAAGCAGAAGTGGGCAGAGGGAGAAGTTGAGCTTTGGTGAAGTCTGAACAAAGCCTCAGCCAGGAGCTCTGGAGCATGAGAATTATTTGACAGAATACTCAACGTTGGGTGAAATGGCTGGGATTATAGACTCATCTTACTCAGTCACTAGATGCAGACTGTCCCAAGAAGGACATAACCTTCAGTGAGGCAACTCTTTACAGCCAAAGGAGATCCCGAAGGAGCCAACAGGTTGAGGCTATTTGCTGACTACGCTCCCACAGCTGGGCAGCAAGACCTGAGCAGTATCTCTTCAACATCTACCCCCAAGGACCTCCCCTGCCAAACTGTTACAAGGATTAGAAATAACAAACGGAAAGTGCTTGGCAGATTGCAGTTGCTCAGTGTGTTGTGAGTTTTGTTCTTCAACACAGAACCTGGGCAGGAAAACTGTGATAACTCCTACGAGATACGATGCAAGCAAAATGTTACCTACATGGACTGGACCTTAACCTTGTTGCCCCTATCACCTGTGCATGGCCAGCTGATGCTGAGGCTTGCCCCAGACACAAAGTGCAGCAGTGGTCAAGGGATGCGGCCAAAGGAGCTCACAAGGGCAGGTGGCTTGGTGAGAGAGAGGAAGCTCTGGTCTGTGGTGTAATCTCAGATGGGGTTAGTTTGGGGAGCTTTTAGTGGAATATTTTGTAGGGATGCTATTGAAAAAGTGCTTCGGGTGGGTGGCAGGTCACTTGTTATTTACCAGTGGGATGGAACACGGTGAGGAGGTATTGTGGCAATTTTGGGATCTTCATGGAAACCGAGCTCTCTGTAGGAGCCAAGGTGGAGTCTGTGGGGGACATCATGGTCAGGTTAAGAAGAATGGTGCTGGAACTGGAATTACTAAGCAAGCCTACACTTGGCAATTACTCACAGGGAGATCAGTTCTAAAAATACAAAAGTGGCCATTGAGACAATGAGGAACGAGCCTTTGGAACACATGTCTTACATTAGTAGAGGGAAGTCTGGCTGATGGATGTCATGGAGCCAATCAGTGCAGTGGAAGCTAAGTACCTGATGTGTATGACATTTGGAGACCATTGTTAATCTGGCTATTATTTTTAATGAAGAGAAGCTGAAAGTGTGGTATCTTTCTACTTTTGTGTTCTTTTGTTCACATTCATAATATTAAAGTTTTCTAAATGTTCTTCCCAGTTACCAGAACTTGCTCCATCAGCAAACTCTGACAAACTCTTGGAAGAGATGACCTATACCCTCAGCCTCTACTTCTCCTTCCCCCACTTTCTGAACTCCTTACAGTATGGATCCTTCTACCATTATAACATGCATTGTTCTCATTACAGGCACTGTAGAGGTCATTCAGGACAAACCCTCAGTGTTTTCTGGATAGGCCTTCTGAAGCACCTGGCATCCTATGGCCATCCCTGTGTGGAGTATTCATCAGATTTCCTTACAACACTAAGGAAGGATAGCAAATCTATTTTATTTTATTATTTATTTTTTAAATTTTTATTTAAATTCAACTTAGTTAACATGTAGTGTATTATTAGTTTCAGGGGTAGAATTTAGTGATTCATTAGTTCCGTGTGACACCCAGTGCTCATTACATTCTGTGCCTCCTTACAGCCCATCCCCCCACTTACCTCCACTGAAGCAACCCTCAGTTTGTCCCTGTAATTAAGAGTCTCTTATGGTTTGCCTCCCTCTCTGCTTTTATCTTATCTTTCCTTCCTGTCCCCTATGTTCATCCGTTTTTGTTTCTTAATTTCCATAGCTGAGTGAGATCATATGGCATTTGCCTTTCTCTGACTGACTTATTCCACTTAGCATAATACCCTCTAGTTCCACCCACATCGTTGCAAATGGCAGGATTTCATTTTTTTGATGGTTGAGTAGTATTCCATTGTGTGTGTGTGTGTGTGTGTGTGTGTGTGTGTGTGTGTATACCACATCTTCTCTATCCACTCATCTGTTGATAGACATCTAGGCTCTTTCATAGTTTAGCTATTGTGGACATTGCTGTTATAAACATTGGGGTCCCCCTGACCTTTCCAATCACTATTTTTGTATCCTTGGGAAAAGTACCTAGAAGTGCAATTGTTGAGTCATTCTATTTTTAACTTTTTGAGGAACCTCCATACTATTTTCCAAAGAGGCTGCACCACGCAAATAAATTTTAGATAGAGTGCCCACTCCTACAAACTGGTCATGGCTGCCTCAAGTGTGGTGTTGAGAAGAAAATTCAAGTTTCGTCTGGGATGTGGTGATTAATTAACGTGCCTGTCACAGGCACAAAAAGGGGAAGAGTAGCATGTATTTAATTCCTCTTCTATGTGTCTTGTGTTCCCACATTTCTTTTTGATTTTTTCCTTTTCTTCCACTTTTAGGCATCTATTGACTTCTTCTTGGCCCCTAATGTGGTCTATGTCCACTGCAATTTTCAAGAGAGTCACTGAGGGGTTAAATGAGATGGTATAGAGAAAGCACTTAAATATAACAGATTCAGAATCAATAGTTAGAAGTATTATCTTTCAAAGTTTTTAAAATTCTCTATAAATTTGTTTCATCAGATATTTCATGCTCTTTCTCTATGCTACTTAGGTACTGCCTTACCTTCCAAGCCTACTTTTTGACCCCTGACCTACACTCTAAGAAAGAGCACAAAGTACGGAATGGAAGCAGAAATCTATGCAAAGGGGAGCAAAAACAAAACAGCTATGGGAGGTGAAATTATTTTCTTCCCTGGGAATTTTTCCTTTGTTTGTTTTCAACCAAATAAAAAAAGAGTTGTTGGGGCGCCTGGGTGGCTCGGTGGGTTAAGCCTCTGCCTTCAGCTCAGGTCGTGATCTCAGGGTCCTGGAATCGAGCCCCGAGTTGGGCTTTCTGCTCAGCAGGGAGCCTGCTTCCCTTCCTCTCTCTCTCTCTCTGCCTGCTTGTGATCTCTGTCAAATAAATTAGAAAAAAAATCTTTAAAAAAAAAAAAAGTTGTTGCAACCACCTCCTTATTGTGTACTATAGAGGAGAAAAGGATTTCAAAATCACCTTAATGTGTTTATACCTCTCACAGAGATATGATCCCTCATACCAGAGAAGACCTCCAAGTGCTCTGACCTCTGACTCTGCAACAGGACCACCTGATTACCTGCTGCCTCATTTTCTTTCTTACCTCCTGCCTTCTTCTCACCTGTTGTGAACCTCCTTTGAGTGCCTCTATAAGGGTAGGAAAACCAGTTAGGAGGAAATAGAAACAGAAACAGAAATAGTAGATCAAAATAGGAAAAGAAAGGAAAAAATAAGAAGAGGGGACATGACAGCCAACAGTGGAGCCCTTCTCTCCCAGAACCCACAAAGCCTCTCTCAGCCTTCGCTACACTGACCTGTCCCTGGCTGTGGAGACACTGAGGCGCCATCTTGGCCAATCCTTTACAGAAGGCCATTCTGCCCTTGCTATTTATTTTCTTATTCTGAGGATGAATTTTGCTTTTTTATGGAATATCTAAAATCCCATCTTTTCTCTGCCCTCTAAGCCAGCGGGCATCAGGAAACTTTCTGTCAGTCACAGATGGGGCTGTTGGTCTAACTGTCCTTGTCCCTGGTTAGCCAGGATTCCCAGGGAGAAGCTACATTGGCTTCTCAATCCTCTCTCCCACCCCTCAGAAGAGAAGGCCTGGCCCTCCACTGTCACCTCAGGATTCTCAGATCCTAGAAAAAGAAAAGAAGCCCCTCCTTACAGAAAGTTGGCCCTTCCTGCTCCCAACTGCTTGTGCTAGGGCTTTTTCTCACTCAAGAGATGCACCTTTTTTACAGAGGAACATTAAGTTCTCATTTAGTGACCTGTAGGGGCTCCCTCCTGGGCCTGAAAGGCGAAACTGGAGAGTTGGCCCATATCCCACCACGGCTGGTCCCCTGGGGATGGTCTCCCAGGGAAACACCTCTGCATTAGGACCCTGGCTCACATTCTGAAGTACCCCAAGTCTAAAGCTCTCAGACCACCATCCCCCATCGGGAGAAAAACTCAACTGACCGTAAGTACATAAGTTGCCTTGCTGAATTAAACCACATTATACAGAAATCCATCAGCCTCCCTGAGCAACGCCATCCTCTGGGGTCTCCCTTGCACAAGGATATTTTATCCTTTAATGAATAAATATATGCCAATTGCCTAAAATTAAAAAGTACCATGGTAGCTAATAATTCCTGGAAAGGATGCTGAGGGCCGCGCTGTGTGGGGTGGAGGCTTGTAAAGCCCCACTGTGAGGATTCCTGTCTCTGCACCTTAGCAATGCTCCCTCCCCACAGGCCTCTTTGCTTCCTTCCTCCTGTCCACTGTGCTTCCCCCAGCTGCTCTCCAGGAGGTCCACAAGGAGGAGGCCAGGCCCCACACAGCAAATGTTTCTGAAGAGCCTACTGTCCACATCCAAAGGGACGCTGAACCCCAATGGACCATGTCCCTATGTTCCCGCCGGATTCCCTTGCCCCTAGCCTGTCCTCTTCTAGAAGCTCCAGTTAAGTGGAAAACATGATGAGTAGCTCTGGAGACAGGACACCCCTAAAAACTAAGAGCCAGATTCTTAATTACAAAGCTCAGGAGCCAGGGCTCCCAGCTAGAGGCCACAGGGGTTTCCTCAGGAGAGCGTGGAGACCCCTGAAATTGGTTCCTGCCATTTCACCCTGGGAGGAGCTAGAAACAAGAGCTGTGAACACTTGAATTTGAGGGAAAGGATGAGTTTTAGGGGAAAAAGAAAATCACATACACAAAGCAGAGTGTCACTTTTGTCCCCATGCCAGGCCCTCACACTTTGTCTGGGTAGAGGGGGGAGAGTTGGGAAGAGATTCTAAGAATCGTCTCTCTACAAGTTTGAAGGATCAGCAAGGCCAGTTACATAATCTTCAGAGCCCAATGTAAAGGGAAAATTTAAGCCCCTTGTGCAAAGGTGGGGAAAAAGCGCTATCTCTCCCTCAGTAGGTCATGGAGTTTTTTATTTGCTATTTAATGTGGTTCTAAGTAAAGAGAAAATTAAAACTTTAAATTATTAGCCAGAATTTTACCAGTCTACTTCATAGTGTGCAATGCCAGTATCAAATGCAAATTTAAGAGCGTCTGACCCGGAAGCAGAATACCCGAAATTATACAACTCTTATTTCATGGCTTATACATGCATATGCATTTTGTTCCTTCCAGAACAGTGGAGACAAAGCCCAAAACTAACTTGACCTGTTTTTATTTCTCTTCTTAATACATGCATCTTTTACCAACACTCCCCACCTTTGGCTTTTGATGGGCAAGGAAGGACTGAAAGGGAAAGAGACCATGGGTTGCTCTTCTTTCTCTTTTCTTCTGTATCATCAGTTTCAACTGAGTCATGGTCATTACCAGAAAGGAACATGATAAGAAAGCAAGCATAGCCTCTCCTGAGCAACTGCTCAGGTCACAGGCCCGGGAAGCTGGCCCTAAGCATGGAGAGAAGACGCTCTAACATGCCATCTCCTGGCTGCAGGCTGGGAGGGGAGCACAGCTGGCCCATCCCACATGACTGACGGGGGCAAGTCAGAAGGACAGCAGCCAGCTGCCCTTGGACATATGGAGTCCCAACTTAAAAGCGGCATGAAAAGGGATAAATCAATTTCTCAGGCTGCTGCAAGAGGCCCAAATACTAGCAGGGAGAATGCGTTGACATCCCAGTTTCAATAGGTTGCCTGGAGGAGGGAGGGAGGAAGCTTCAGTGGGCTGCCTGGGAGCCGCCCACAGAGTCAGGGCAGGAAACTGGACCTCCATCGTCTTACCCTTACCATGGCCAGAGCTATGAAGGGGGTAAGACTAAATTTGAATGAAAGTCACAAGACTGGGCTGATTTCCCTCCTCGTCACGTGTCTATCTGGCAACATCTGCTGGGGGGACAAGCTTGATCTCAGAGTCAGATACTCAAATCAGTTCTATGAAGAAAGGTCTGCTACCTTATTCCTTCTCTCCATCTTGCCGATAATTGTCATTTGCGAAATCCCCATCCTGTTAGACATCGGGTACACACACCCCTATTTTAAGCACTAGACACATATTCGTCATCTCATTTCAGAAGTGCCCTAGCACTCTGGAATTTGGCTTTAAGGTTCTCATCCATTTTGTCATCGTACAGGTATTTATATGATTATTTTGATTAACATCTGTGTTCCCAGTTAGATGGAGCTGCCTGACAATAGAGAGAATGTCAGCTTTTGACATCAATGTGTCATAGTGCTTGGCATGTTTTAGGCCCTCACAGGGATGAGGGGACAGGAGAGATGTTCATGTCAAGAGTCAAAGGCTTTGACCTGGTTTTACTCTACTAGAGCTTCTTGTCTCCTTTGGATCATGGATCTCCTGAAGCACGTGGTACAAACCATGAACACTTGCCCCAGAAACAAATGCATGTACACCGAAAGTTTCTGATGATTCTGAAGCCCATCCCCCAAGCCCAACTTTGAGAATCCCTAAAATATACGGTTCTAAAAACCATTTCTTCAAATGACATTTTTAGGGCCTTTTCCCCAAGACAGATATTTTTCCTTAAGTATCACTTCTCAGGGTCACCAAGTACATTATTGTATGAATTTATTATAACAACCTTTGTCTCACATTTGCATTTCCATATTTCTGGTGATCTCCTGCATATGGAGTTGTAATGGTAGTGTTATTGGTTCAAAGATTCTCAGTACGTGCTGCCATATTACTATGCAGAAAGGCTATACACATTTATACTCTCATAACATGCCAGTACTAGCATTGAGTTGATTTGTTTTTAAATTTTTCTAATTTTATAAATGAAAGGGAGTATTTTTTTAAGATTTTATTTATTTATTTGTCAGAGAGAGTGAGCACAGGCAGACAGAGAGGCAGGCAGAGGCAGAGGGAGAAGCAGGCTCCCTGCTGAGCAAGGAGCCCGATATGGAACTCGATCCCAGGACCCTGGGATCATGACCTGAGCTGAAGGCAGCTGCTTAACCAACTGAGCCACCCAGGCATCCCGAAAGGGAGTATTTAAGGGGAGTTTTCATTTTTGTTTATTTGAGGTCTCGTTTTTCTAATCAAGGTATATGAGCTTATTAGGAATATTAATTCTTCATCATATTTGTGGAAGATATCTTTTTCTCAGTTGTCTGTTTTAAATTTAATTTATAGTGATTTGATTTACACACTTACTGAAGTTTTAAACTTTTATGAGTCACACCTATTTACTTCCCTTGGTAATTTTTAAAAATTATTCTTATGTTTAAAAAATCCCTTTCTCTGCAGATATTTAATAAAATTTGTCTTGTTATTTTTTTTTAATTTCAGCTATTTAAACCACATCAAAATTATTCTAGTGTATGCCATAAGCTGGTTGCACATGAGCATTTGTTCACCTAACTCACCCATTTTCCCCAGTAATTTGCCAACTGTGGCATCAATGGTGGCAGTGACATGCACAGTTGTTTAGGTCATGTGATATGTAAAAGCAACACATCAAAAGAGACGGCCTTCACATCAAAGACCCTGTAGACTTGCATTTTTTTTTTTTTTCTGACCATTTCCTGGCAGGGGCAGCCAAGCTTCTTGTTCTAACAGCATTGAGTGTCCTATGACAATTTTCCAGCAGATGGAAGTAAGATGTCTTGAGCAAGGGGTGCCTGTTTCACATTCTCAGAAAGCATGGTATGGACTAGTGCAGCACTGCCCTATTGGCCCAAGGAATCAATGCTTCCCAACTTCTCACTTCACACTTAGAGAGTAGCTTCATTAAGGTACTACCCAATGAGATGTTGCCACAAAACACACACGTGCGTGCGCGCATGCATATACACACACGCAATGCCTTGCCTTCCGCATCAGCCATTTTGTCTCTTTCAAACTCTAATGCCTAGAGGAGTATTTGATTGGCTTCAACCTGAAATAGAACCACAGGGCTCTCTCCATTTTCTCTCTCTCTTTTAATAAAGAAAAGTTTTTTCTCACCGATTCTAACAACTGGCCTTGCAGATGGGATTCCATGTCCCTGTATGAGTAAATGTCCTGGTGGCAACATGCAGATTAATTACTCGGGAAATAATCTCCCGAAGCAGCTTGCTCTGTAGCCTCTAACAAGGCTAAAAATGATTTGTGCCACCTGTTTATGGTTCCAAGTGCTTGCCTTGGGTCCTTCAAGTATTCTATTAAAAACTTTTTGATTAACTTGGTCTCGGGGCTAACTTTTTGTTTGTTTCTTTGGAGTGAATAAAGAGAGGCTCCACACCCTGGTGCCCGGAGAGCCGCCGGGGTAAATCACCAGGAAGCAGTCGGGCAGAGATACAGGGAGTGCGCGCATTACTCTCAGGTCTGACGTTACCTGGGAGACTCAAGATGTGTCTGATTGGTAAAAACTCCGCGGCACAGGTGTGCGGAGGGAAGCATACCCATTTATTCTGAGGACATTTGAGCTGTCAGGAGTCGGAAAGAAGGTGGCTTTGTTTTTTACGAGGCTGCACGATTTTTCACTGGTAGATGCTGAGAGGTGATTGCCTGTGTGTGTATATAGACACATCCCCAGTTCGGACCCAAGTCATAATAAATTTATGTGCTATTTACACATGGCTTTAAATCATTTCACTAAGAGAAGCGTGCAGCCTAGAAATTTAACTGCTCTTTCTGGTGCATAAATGGCGACCTCTTTGGAAAAGAAAAAAAAAAAAAAAAAAGGAAGGGAAGTGAGGAAAGAAGCAGCTTCCACTATAACCAAAACACTAATATGATCGCTTGTTCTTGATTAGCACTTAAAAAAGTGCTCTCCCATGCATGAGCTCCTTTGGTCCTCATAAAATCTCTGTGAAGTAGGAAGAGCAGGAATTATTTAAAGACTGAATTATACATATAATTATCATTATACATATGTGTTCGTGTGTGTGTGTGTGTGTGTGTAAAGAAACCGATGCTTAGCAAAAGAAGTTGACCTTCTCAAGTTCATGCAGTTTGTAAGTATTCCAAAAACCCTAGACTCTAAGGATTATGACCTCAAAAATGTCACCGGTTTTTCTAATATTCCATGCTGTCTCCATAAACCATAAGGCTTTACCCTCCACTACAGGGCCATACTATATTTCAGGCATTTTCTAATAATATTTAATTTCCTAAGCCTTGTGCAATGACCATAATGTTTTATGTCTCCTTGTGGATTTGGGCCTGGATAGGACAATACCACACCATCACAGTTAGAACTGGAGCAAGCAGCTGGACCCCCATAGTCACACCAGGCTCAGGGCAGACATCACCAATCCATCACTGCACCCTTGCTCATCGGTTTATGTCTTGGATCAGATAGAAAAAGAGGGTGGGCTAAGTCCTTGTGTCCTCATAAACCACAAGCATGGATTGACCTGAAAACATACTACCCTCAGATTCCTAGGGTATCAAAGTAATAATCATTCATTTTGCTTCATCTTACTTCTATTTCCTTCTGAACTTGGAGTTCTCACTGAAGAGTTCTTCTCAAGACTGGTCTAACCAGCCCCTGTCGATTGACCAGAAGCAGTGTGGGAGAAGAACCTACTGACCACCATAGCTAGGTGTTCTTACACATGTTGTTCTCGATTTTATTGATATATTGATATATCTATATAGAGAGATATATAGATATGGGAGATAAGGGAGGATATATATATATATATATATATATATATATATATATATAAAATATTGTTTCATTCCTAACCAAGTCATGGCAAATACCGGCCACTACCCCACATCACTAAGACTGGGACGCTAACACATGAAGCTTCTTAGGGCAGAAAAGCTATGACTCTAGCCAAACCTGTCACACCCATTGTAGGGCCTGAGTGAAAGCTATGGTGAGGTTCCCAGCCCATCGGTTTGCAAGCGAATTTCAGACGGGACAACTACCTTCCCCACTGAGACTCTACTGCTCTAGTTGGAATGATGAAATGACAAAAAGAGAGAGAGCTCTCACCATACTGGTCATTGTGTTATCAGGCTACACTCTTTTAATTCTCTCATAGCACTATTGATTTGTTTGAATATTTATGGTATGTCTTCAAAAAATAAAACATAAGCTCCTTGAAGGAAGAGAGGACTTGTCTTATTTCTTGTACAATAATAACAGGAATGTGGTAGATCTCCAATAAGCCTTTGGAGACAGACTGACAAGAGCACAAAAAAGAGGCAAGGATGCCTCTTTATTCTATGCATGTTTTGAAATAGATCCACTGGAATTTTACAAAGATTTTTAATTCTGATTTAATTTTATGAATTAAATCTTGTGACATTTGAGATAATATTATACCTGCCTGTGATTTTAGGAATAGTCTATCTGCCTACTTATTTTTTTCACCTGTATTCAGTCAACAAGCATCACTGAATACCGAGAATGTGCCCAAACACCAGCCTGGACTTCTCAGGCAGACCTCAGTCCATCGATGGAAATTCCCCAAACAGAATACACCCAGCCTCCCCCAGGCTCATGTCTTAGATCAGGACAAGAAATGAGTTTGGGTAAATCCGTGTATCCTCATAAACAATAAGCACATACTACCTTTTGGAGTGTATTGCTAGACCATCAAAAGAATAATCACTCATTTTCTTTCATTTTGCTTCTACTTCCTTCTGAAATGCCTCTGCTCTCACAACTGTCTTTCAAACTCAGATATGATAAGCAACTTTCCTCAGTTCTGCTCTTCTTCCTGACCTTGACTTCCTACCTAACTGGCAATTTCCATAGGTTTCTCCGTTATCTTCACACATGAGGAGTAATTTCTGTGGGAAGGACCCAGCCCTGCCCTACCTGAACGTCTTCTCATCCATATCCTAATTTATCCCTTAATGCCAATGAGACAACCAGCAATGGGACAAGATTCTAAGATTGTCTGGTATAGAATTCATTTAAAATAGCAAAGCCCAGGGGCACTTGGGTGGCTCAGTGGGTAAGCCTCTGCCTTTGGCTCAGGTCATGATCTCAGGGTCCTGGGATTGAGCCCCACATTGGGCTCTCTGTTCAGCAGGGGGCCTGCTTCCCCCCCTCTCTCTGCCTGCCTCTCTGCCTACTTGTGATCTCTCTCTGTCAAATAAATGAATAAAATCTTTAAAATAAAATAAAATAAAATAAAATAGCAGAGCCCAGAAACAACATAAAGACTCTATAATAGCAGAATGGCTAATTAATTACTGTGCTCCCATAACATGGAACACTAAGTAGGCTTTAAATAAGCATATTTAATGGCACAGAGAAATGCTCCTCAGATAATGGTATATGAAAAAAAGCAGACACAAAACAAGCCAGCTGTATAACCGCACACAGAAATGTGAATCCAGAGAGATGAGTAGAAGAAAATAAACCAAGAGGTTTATAATAGTTAATTCTCAAGAGTGGAATTTTCTAGGTTTCTCCTTTCTTTGTCACACTTTTCATACTTTTCCCAATTTTCTTTTTTTTCCCCCAAATCCAGGATTTTACAATTATGAGAAAGCAACACACACTGAGAAGGTGTGTGTCTACGGTCGTGGTTTTCAATAGGAAAATAAACATCCTGAAAGGTCAGTGGATCTCAGGCTTCTGGATCTGAATCCCTTGAATCTGAATCATTTGGAGTGCTTGGTGCCATGCCCAGAGTTTTTGACTTGGTGTGTCTGGGTCTGGGTCTGGGCCTGGAAATTTGCATTTCTAACAGGTTCTCGGGTAATGGTGGTGCGGCTGGTGGAGGACTCTGACAATCCCCGCTGTAGGTATTTCCAGCAGAAAGAGGTACTTTGAGCAGGAAGAAAATTAAGTGTGAGCAAAACTGTTGACTGTGCAAAAGGAAGGTTATTTAGGGAAACTGCCACTAGCTTTCAGGTTACACTACTACAGCCACGTTCCAGAGATCATCAAGTTGCTACTTATATCCCAGGGTCAGGAAACCGCTGGAAACTGCCAGAAACTGCCACCGATTTCGTAGCTGCCCTTGGCCCTGAAGTTGTGACTGACTGGAGAACCGGGAGTCCACGCAGAAACTCCTATCTGCTAGAGTCCACATATCTGCCTTACCGTGCTCCCTACCAGAGATGGCAGAGTCTCTTTTCTGCCTTCCAGTCTCTCTGAGAGCTTCTCCCCTGGAAGCCAGGGAGTCTGAGAAGTGTAAGTCTCCAGGCTGCCAGCTTCTGAGATAACAAGGGAGAGTATAGATGTGATGGGCAATGCTGAGGGACCACAGATACCTATGCAGCGTGGGGGCAAGGGAGGGGAGGGAAGGTAAGTGAAGGAAAGAAAAAGAAAAGTGGTAAGTGGGGAGAAGCAGGAAAAGAGAGGAACCAAGGGGGAGTGTGCGTGGAATTTGGGTGAAATCAATGGTTAGGGGATGGGAATTGGTAGTAGCATAACGGGGGGAGGGGGAGTGGGGAGTGGACACAGGGAGAAAGGGCAATGGGTACGGGGGGCCAACAGCATGGAAGGAAAAGGGTGCACTGGAATCAGGTCCAAACTATGTTAACAGAAAGATTGGCAGTAGCTTGGATCAGAGCATGGCCGATTCTGGCTTGAAGTTCCAACTGAAACAGAAGGAACAACGTTTCCTGATTCCCCTTGCCCTATTTTCACCCTGGGCCTTAAGTGCGTGCACACGGTTTAGGTGGGCAGAAAAAACTGCTCTTAAGACCGAAACAGCAGGGTCGCCTGGATGCCTCAGTCTTTGAGCCTCTGCCTTTGGCTCAGGCCATGATCCCAGAGTCCAGGGATCGCTCCCCATATCTGGCTCCCTGCTCAGTGGGGAACCTGCTTCTCCCTCTCCCTGCCCCTCCCCCTGCTTGTGTGCGCACTCTCTCTCTTTCAAATAAATAAATAAAATCTTCAAAAAAAAAAAAAAAGACTGTGAAACACTGTGTGGATGGAAAGAACCATCATGTTTATTTTTTTATCCCCAGGTGGTCATCTCGAAATTACCGCTGAATTATTGGGAAAGCAGGCATAGGGCTTCTGGAGCAGCCAAGGGAGGTTAATGAGGCGGAGGAAGGCAGGTGGAGGAGCGGCCACCTGCCGCTTCGCGAAGGGCTCTGGCTCCACCCTGGCCCAGCCAGCCTGGAGAATGGCCCTGCCCCCTGCCACTGCACAGGTACATGATGCACACGGAAAGCCACGGGCTTTCTCCCCTTTTTTGGCAGAGGAGGCCCTTGATATGCCAAGTCGCCAAATGCATGAACAGGAAGCTTTGGGGCAGGATTCCCAGGAAAGCTTGGGCTTTCATTTCCTTGGGAAATGAAGGGACATCTCGGGGGAGGGGGCAATAGCAGGAGGAAGCCCAGAGCATTCCCCAAGAAAGCAGGGCCAACAGCTCTCAAAGTCGAATGATGGAAACTTTCCTGACAGTTACTGATCAAGGAGGCAGAGGCTCAGAGGGGATGGCAGTGGGGTCCTCAGACAGGTTCCCCAGCTGTTTGCCCCCGGTGCCCAGCAACAGTGATTTAGGCCGATCCCCTCTTTCGAAGCCAGAGCTGCTGCTCAAGACAAGGATGCCCCAGTCACGGCTAGAAAAGACCATTCTGAGCAGGGCCAACGGCCTGGGACTCGCCTGGGGCTCGCAGCATCCTTCAGGTTCCCGAGAAGCCCTCTCACCCATATGGAATGACAGAAGGAAGCACCAGGCCTCGCCTTTGGGGCTTTCTCTGGGCCAGGCCTCCCCTCGGCCGGCCAGAGAAGCCTCAGAAACAAGCCACACTCAGCCTTGCCGCTGCTGCTGTCACCGTACTGTTTATTTTCTCCGTTCTGTTTGCTGAATAGTCCCCACAGGGCTGCTGACAGTAGAGCAAGGCACTTCTCCAACCCACCACCCCGCCCATCTTTCCCCCCCCAAATGCAAACAAGGACCATGTCTGGCTTCTACCTTCTGCCCAAGGTCAAGGGTACTGCCGAGACCTTCGGGGCTGCCTGACCTCAGCTCTCTCACTGTCACCAGCCAGTGTGGCGAGGTAGGCCTATAACTGCTGGGGAGACAGAGGGGTCTGCTGCCTTGAGGCCACCCTAAAGACCGTCTTTATTCTCTTTGTTCTCTGACTCTTTCAGTGGCTTATGGGGTCACGATTGGGGTCACCTTCTTCACAAGAGGGCGATATTCAGTAAGACTCATAAGAACTTTGCAAAGGAATAAATAGCAAAGGGAAATTTTCGGTCCAGTTATCATGAACCTCATGATCACTCCCTTCTGGAGTTTGGGGCTGAAGCTAATACCAGATTGATCTCTTGCTTTTGATCCCTGGGTGGGGGCAGGGCATGTGGCAGTGGAGGAAAGACTCAGGGACTGTCTTGGGGCTATCTGGTTCTCTGAGAAAATACCTACTTCCACAGAATGTGTGATCCTGACCATGGTCAGAGGCAGTGAGAGACTTCATGTGTTCTTCCAAACAGACCTGTGCCCTGTTCCTTTGTGCCCGCCCTTGGAGCCCTAAACGTTCCACCTGGCACATCGACTTAGTGGCCAAACGCTGTGGCCTATCACACATGACTGAAGAGATGAAAAATGATGAGCCAAACATTCTGCTTGCTCGTCTTGTTCCGTGGCTCTCGCAGAAAGAGAGATTTCCTGCAGCAAGTGGGGACATCTTCCTCTCTGAGGTTTCCAGGTGGCCGTCTTGTGCACCCGGGCCCCTCGGAGGGTTTTCTGGGGCTGGCTTTTTTAGGCAACAGCATTCATGACGTGTCTCACAGATTTTGAAAAGGCTACAGGGTAATATACCGTGGATTTAGACATTTAAAAGGCATTTTTTAAATGCCAAATGTCTGTTCTCTGCCTGAAAGGGTGAGCTTCTGCGCTTCATTTCCACTCTCACTCCATGGGGGAGGGCTCCCGTGGAAGCCACCAGCACACACAGAGAATAGAAACTTGGTTATTATGCACCTGTTTTACTGCAAGATCTGGGCTGATGGGGCTGATCAATTTACAACCTGTCTCTAATCTACCTGCATTTAAAAAACTGATCATGGACCGCAAGGCAGCATTGGCTGGCGCCGTGACAAGCTCAGAGGAGGATAAGCCGAGCCCAAGCAGGCACACGGCTCTGGGGGAAAGGCACGAGGGGGGGCCAAAAATGTCTGCTGAATGAGGTCCCTGTTCTCATTTTTCACGGGGCTAACCCTTTTCCGGGACGCCATTTTCCATTTCTAATACTGTTGTGTGCTTTGCTATATTACCCCAACATTTGGCAAATGGTTTCCAAGTTCAAACATGTGGTATGATTTTATGCCAGGTGAATGTGGAGCTGTAAGCAGGCTCAGGCTGATTTGGAAAAGTGGGCTATGAGGGTGCTGTAATTTGGTCATGGATCTTTTTATGCAGTAGGCAGGCTGTCCTTGGAATGCTTAATTCATA
Source organism: Martes martes (assembly GCF_963455335.1). NCBI lineage: Eukaryota > Metazoa > Chordata > Mammalia > Carnivora > Mustelidae > Martes > Martes martes. The sequence continues at coordinate 68,563,981 of NC_137889.1, read as the reverse complement.
CAGAGGAAGAGCTGCTGTCGGTTTCAGCGGCCCACAGCCCAAGACAACGGTAGGTCCAAAAAAAGGCCCTTATCATTCTCATCAAAGACCTGGTGATCTCTGAGCTCAGTTTCTTTCAAAAGGGTCCTGATTTGGGCCTGCTCACCTCATGCATATAAAAATTTGCTAGTTATGCACTGATCTCCAAAGATACAAACTACCTATAGACATAAAAACTAAGAGAAATGACCATACATACGAGAAAAGCAAAAGAACTGACATATGAAAGTAGGGGACCATGGGAGGATAGGACCAGATACTTGAATCAGCTATGTAATCCATCAACAACTATTGATTGAGCAACAATGATTCCAAAACACTAATTGAGAATTTCCATGGGCCAGGCATCATACCAGGTACTAAGAATACGTCAGTGAATAAGACACTGGCCATATCCTCAAGGAGCTCACGGCACAGCTGGAGAATCTGAGAAGTGAAGCAACAATTACAATACACAAAGGTAAGTGCCAGAATGGGAAAGTTCAGGGAGTTTCTATGGAAGCACAGAGAAGGGTAGAGGAAGGAGGTCAGGAAAACTCTAGGCCAGGTAACACCTGCTGAGTTCTGAAGCAGAGAAGATAGCCAGTCAGGGGTGAGGGATGGGCATCAGACTGGTTTGGGACCTTCTGTGGTGCAGAACATCAAGTGTCAAACGAGTAGGTTACTGGAATTCAGAATTCAGCAGCAGCCATCAGTTGCCACATTTTCAGAGAATGTGATGTGGGTCTTAGATTATCAGAGAGTTTTATTTAGGTAGGCAAATGAGGAAGAAGGCCCTTTATTACAGAAAAAAATGTACAGGAACAAGAAAGGACAGGAGGGCTTAGGGCTCAGTACGTGGAACATTCATTCAATAAGAGTTTATTGAAATTCTGTAGGACAAAGTAATCTAAGACACACTTCTATCCTAGAGAGCAGGGGACAGTAAACTCCGTATAAATAAATATTTTAGGCCTTGTTGGCAATATGGAATTGGCCTCTGGGCCGTGGTTTGCTGACTCTCGCTCTGGAGATGCACACTCTTATTAGAAACAAGTTAGGTATGTAAATAATTACGATGGCAAGATGAATTTTCCTGTAGTCTTAGGGGGTAAGTCTAGTCATGGGAACTGGGGTCAAGTTGTGGAGGGCTTTGAGTGCCAAGCTCAGCATTTGGATGTCATCTTATAAGGAGTGAGGCACCACGGATGACTTGGAGAAAGGGGTTGTCTTTTAGAAGATTAATGTTGCAGCACTGTGCAGAATAGAATCATGTGTAGAAAGCCTGGAGGCAGGGAAACTTGCAGGCACTCTAGAGTGGTGTTCAAAGCACCAAGAGAAGAAGTCAGATTCTGCAGTTTGTAGAGGAAACAGAACAGAAAGACAAGAGTGAGAGGCACTGAGCATTGTTTAATAACTGGGTATGAGGTCAGAATGAAATAACGGCATAAAAGGTAAGCCTCACAGGGACATTTTGCTGGCTAAATGGTGACTCTGAAAAAACACATACTTAAGGCTGGGAAAAGAGACTGGCTTGAAGGAACAGATTTGTTTACCTTTGTTATTTTTTTAAAGATTTATTTATTTATTTTGGGGGGGGAACATGTATGCAACAAGCGGGAAGGGCAGAAAGAAAGGGAGCAGGAGAGAGAGAATCTTGAACAGACTCTGCACTGAGCACAGAGCCTGATACAGGGCCTGATCTCATGACCCTGAGATCATGACCTGAGCTGAAGCCAGGAGCAGGATGCTTAACCAACTGAGCCCCCAGGTGCCTCAGATTTGTTTAGCTCTACTATGCATGTTGACTGGAGTTGATAGTGCGACTTTCACAGAACACCACGGGTCTAAAATGCCAGGAGGAGAGCTCATCCATGTGGGCAGGACTGCAAATGTAGAATCATGGAACATCCAAGAAGTATCAATAGCCACAAACACTAGAAGGATGGGGTACCTGGGTGGCTCAGTGGGTTAAGCCTCTGCCTTTGGCTCAGGTCGAGATCTCAGGGTCCTGGGATTGAGCCCCGCATCGAACTCTCTTCTCAGCGGGGAGCCTACTTCCCCCCATCTCTCTGCCTATCACTCTACCTACTTGTAATGTCTGCCTGTCAAATAAATAAATAAAATCTTTAAATAAAAAAGTCTAGAAGGATAATAACAGTGAGCATCAATGGAGAGTAGTCGTTATGCTGGACATTGCCTTAGACATTTTATAAGTGTTATCTCCTTTAATTGTTCCTACATCTTTCCGAGGGATATATTGTTACCCTCATTTTACGGATGAGGAGAACGAGCCTTGAAGAAGCTAGGTGATTTGCCCCCAGTTGCACAGTTAGGAAGGTGTTATAATGCAATTTGTTAACTGCGTCTGCCCCATAAGGCTGTGCTCGTTGCTTCAAACTACACTGCTTCTTGCTTCGGGGGTTTCTGACCTTGGTGCAGAAACTTCTCCATGAGGCTGCCAAACTCAGGGCCTGTATTCACACTGGGGTTCCCAATGTAGATGGGAAAATACCCTTTTTCTCTCCTTTCCTACATTAACCTAAAATCCAGATGGGCCCTGCTCACACATTTACCCATCCACTGCACATCTGAACTTCTTGGATGTCCCCTCACCCTCTTCCATCAGAAAGAAGGCCCAGGGACAACCAGAGTGACAGAATCCCAGTCTCTCACTTAGAGGTGTGGCATCCAAACTTCATGGTAATGACCTCTTCCCACTTCACCTATTCTGGGCTGGTGGGTGCCTTACACATGTTCCTTCATGTCTTAGCTCCCAGTGGTAAGGTTGCAAAAGATGACTATGACTCCTCCTCTTCCTGCATCTGTGCCCCTTGGATGTGACTTTGAAGCTTCTTCCATCAAGAAGTAGTCTATTTCCCTACCCCTTGGATCTGCGCTGTTGTTGTCATTTGCTTTGTGACTTGCTTGGACCATGAGAATGTGATGGAAGCAAATTTGCCAGTCCCAAGCCAAGGCTTCAAGAAGCCTTATGTGCATCCACTTGTTCTTTAGGGCCCCTTCCCCTGCCTTGTGAAGAGCCTGAACTAGCCTGCTGGTAAATCAGAAACTACATGGACCAGAGGTGAATAGTTCTGTTGTCTCGACCAAGTCCCAAGAACATGAGAGAGCCCAGCAAGATCAGCCAACACCACCCACCCAACACACAAACACACAACAGACTGTGGGTACCTGAAAAACCCCCCACTGAATCCAGACTAAATTGATGACTTACAAAATCTTGAGCTAAACAAACTGTTGCTTTTCTTTTTTAAACTAAATTTTGAGGTCTCCGAGCAGTAGAGCTGATACACTACTTTTCACACTCAAACTTCAGTGAGAGCTACGTTTCAACAGCCATCAACTATCCACATTTCACACTAGAACCTCCCGGGTTTCACATATTTAATGTTTCAGAGACTCACTGGCTGGCCTATGGTTGCTATGTATTAGCCCCAGAACCGAGAACAGAAGGCAGAACCTCTAACCAGAAGGACACTCCCTCACAGATGAAAGGACTCTAATTAAAAGGCAGGAAAGATCAGATACCTGCAGAGTTCACTGCAAAAGGTATCTAAAAACCTGACTCTCAAAGTCGCTTTGCTTCTGACTATTCATACGTCAGAAGACTAATTAACTCTGACAAGTTGACCACTGGAACCCATTTCCATAAGGGTGACATGATGATGGATGGGTCCATGCTGTTACAATGTCATTGCTAAAAAAGATGTGAGGAATCCAAGTTCCAGTTACTTAGATGCA